>NC_054067.1:7720908-8345908 GCF_017639655.2 Falco naumanni
GATCAGAAGTATCTGCTCCCTTCTTTTCTACAGAACACTTAAATGTCTTGAAGCTCTTTCCCCCCCTTCTTCATTCTCCCTCTTTCTAGGTCCCTTTGCATGGTACCTTTTCTGGTGCAGTCCTAGACATTTCTCCCTTCTGACCACCACCACTCTGCAAACTGCATAGGCCAACAAGTAAGCACAAAGCAGAGCTGATCCCTGCAAAGCTGGGCCATACCCTGGCATGCTAACCATGAAAAACAAACTTCCAGTGAGCTCTTAGCATCAGTTTGGGTACAATTTTCAACAGGCATCTTTTCTGGACTAGCCTCCCTGACTTATGTCATTTCTAGGACCAAACAAATTATGGGCTATCACACCTAAGCAGCTAGTTCTTCTGAAACATCTTTGCTTTCTCCCATGCCTTCAGAATAAATCACTGAACAGGAGGTGTTTCTCTAAGCTTGGAAAAATCACTATTGAGTTGTTGCAATGCATCTATGAGGAAAAAAACCCTCTCCATTGTTGAGTCTTTTTGCCATCCAAAGTATTTTTAGCATACCCACTTCCTACATATTTAGGCAATAAATCCAGTTCCCCTGTTTCTAGAGGTGCCAATCAGATGTTTTAAGCATCCCTTTGGTAAAAGAGTACAGCCTAGTGGCAGGAAAATGAAAAATGAACCTGTTCCACTTCCCTACTTGCCTGTCAAGACAAAGCTTGACATAGAACTTAACACCACACCAGCTACAACTGAAAGTTACTTTTGAAATGATTACAAAAACCTGAATGTTCAAGTAACTAATGTACTGACAGAAAATATTAAAAGGGAAACAGCACAGTAAATGCCTCACTTTTCTTTACTCTTTAGGGCAACAGCATTGCTGTGAGCCTAAGGATATAAAGAAAAAGAGGACTTGTAAGGAGTAATTGCTTTTGTTAGATCCACTGATAAAGCTGGAAAAAATGATCAAGTTTTCATGCTCAGAATCCTTCTCACCTGAGCCATTTTACGAGATACCTGATGAAAGGGCTCAGCTTAAAGCTTGACTTCTGAACACATCAGCTACATGAACTGGTCTATAAAAAGACATTACTCTCCTGCTGAGGTCCTCTGTTACGAGATGGAGAGAGGGCAACAAAGGCTTCTGTGCCACTGGATCTGAGCCCTGTCTGAAAAAGGGAACCTGGGGAGCAGGAGAGGGGAATTCAGTTCCACTGACATTTTGCTAGCTTGTGACTTACCAACCAACGTAATGGAGGGGATGGGAACCTATATAATGCTGCCATACTAAATGACTGCTTTTTTTATAAGATCACAAAAGCTTCTTAAAAACCTGCAGTCCCATGAAATAGGCTAAAAGAACACACACATATGCCACAGCCAGAAGGCCACCAGATGATGACAGCTATTCACTGTTATTCTACTGATAAAGTTCTAATGAAAAGCCAACATCATCAAATCATCATGTTTTATGGACATAAAATTATACTGTAACTGGTTTGTGGATATAAAAAACAGACTTGTGGATATAAAATTATACTGTAACTGCTTATAGTAACTTTCATGCTGCTGACGCCCCCGGAAATCAGCAGCACCATCAACTGGGAAGTCACCTGTTAACCACAGGAGTCAGAAAGAACAAGGATAGTTCTGACCCTTCAGACTTAATACCGGCTGTGCAAGCTTCTTGTGGTTGCCAGTACGTAGATCAGGCATAAATGGCAGACACACAGGCTCTGAAAATGACATGGATCTCCTTCATCCTGCCTATCACCAAGGGTACTGAATGCCTACATTTGGCTGAAGGTTTGCCAATTCTGAACTGTGAGAATTTGATGGACTTACTATGAAAAAGAAAAAAAATAAAGCTAAAGAGACAGTCTGAGAGCATACACATATCCCATGCTAGTACTCAAACCCACCTTAAAAGTGTAACAGCACACTTCTGACAATAATTTTCAGACTTAAAAAAGAAAAAAAACTGAAACAAAACCCAATCAACCTAAAACAAAGTCTCTGTAGCCTACTGGTATGAGAAATAAAGTGAGACTCATCATCATCTGGCTAGTCTTGTCCCAAGCTCCTGCAACAAGAACCTATAGCAAAGCACTAGTAACACAAACGCTCTGTACCTGCATCTTCCTCTTGACAGTCTCAAAGGGGAAAGAAAGTGTCTGTGCCACACCAGCTGCTACACAGCCATTTATGAAGTTCTGAAGAGGACTGAAATGAACTATGGGTTCTCTCCAGATTTTGTCCAGATTTATGTAAACAAAGAATGAGCCTGCAGAAAATGGGACAGCACCTAGAAAGCAAACCAGACAGTTGTGTATCAATGCACTGTACACAAAGAAAACAGCGCTGCTCATCACATAACCTAGAAAGACGGAATGAGCTGACAGTTTATACCTTGCATTGCTCAAACTCAATATTTTGAAGAACTTCACTTTTTAGTCACTGGCTTACCACCAAACATCCATATTGTAGCACCTAGATGTGCTGATAGGGGCATATATTTACATATTAAAATGTGCATGTTAGAACCATTAACTGCTTTACTCTCGTGACAGGTCAGCTCTTTCTCCAGGTTATCTCTTTTGTGACAAGCTCTTTCTCCAGCCCATACCAACCCTAGCAGTTGCACAGGTAAACAGTTTCTTCAGTCAAGCTGATGAGAAATACTTCTGTCCTCTTTTGCTTGTTTCCCGCTCTCATCAATTTTATAGTGGGATTATACATTATTATTATGATGATGCATTTTTTATAATGTCATGTTGTGAAAAAGTGGACTGTTTAATGGCATTTTTAAAAGCTAAAAAGAGTAAATAAAAAATTAAAAAGTCACTTAGAGAATATCACTAATCTTCACTTTTCACATCAGTTATACATTACTGCTTGTGCTGGTTTCACTGAACAGCTAGGGAGACATTCTCACACCTACATAAGAATTAGGAAAACTCTGTGTGTGGATATATGTTTTGGGGTTTTTTTAAGAACTAAATGGTGGATATCTTGCATCCAAGCACACCTAGATCATCTATAAAAGAAGGAAATTTTGTTGAACACATAACCATACCTAAAAATCCTATGCACTCGGTAGTAATTTGAAGCAATAAAGCTGCAGCAGAGGTGATCAGTATTGTTGTGCCTTGTAAATCTACGGATCTTCTATAGAAGAATATTACTATTTGCTTTTGAAATCAAGTGAGCAAATGAACGCACTACATAGCTGCAATAAACAATGTGCAATTAGGTGATTTTTCCCTAATATTATTTTACCTAATATAGCTGGTGAAACACCACGGTAGAGTGCAAGGAGTCCTTCTTGACGATAAATTTTGTAAAAAGCATGAAGAATTCCTTCATAAGATGGTTCCAGTCGGTTCTGCACAATAAGACGTGTTTTAATTACATCAGTGGGGTAAGTCACGATGGTTGCAACCATGCCAGCCAGACTTCCTGCCATGATGGCTCTCCAGTGGGAAATATGACCCAGCTCATCCGTGAAAAGTATAACAAGTCTAGAATAAACACATAAAAGAGGCACTATTAATGACAGTACAAACAACACATGAAAAATTATGGCAGATTATTCTTGATGTAAATGTACTTCTGCCCACAAGCCCCTTCAGCAGCAGGAGCTGACAATTTAACATGTATTCCATCCAAGACCTTGCTATATATAACACCACACAAGCATCAGAACCTCTGTGAAACAGAACATGTGAATGAGCAAACATGATCAGAGTCCAAAACACGCACCGAAGAGCCCAAAGACATTTTGGGTTAATCCATGTTGCACAGAAGTTATAGTTAACAACTAAGTCAGGAACTGGAATATGTAACTCTGCAATTTGCTTTGATTTTAATGTTACTCAGCAAAAATACTTCCAGTACCTGAAAGAGCTTTTTTAGAGGCAGCTTGCATAGCTCTATCTATATGAACTCATGTAACTTGAGCTGCGATATCATGGTCCAAAGCACCAATTCAACAATGAAAAAACCTTCAAAGACTTGATTTACTTGTTTGTTTTGCAAGAAACTTCAAAAGTAGTCAAAAGACCACAGAATCCTCATATATATTCCCATCTACAGCAAAAAAATTACCATGACTTCAAACATGTCTGCAAGAAATTCCCTGATCATCAGTCATCAGTTAGAGACATTGGTCCAACCCCCCAGTCAAAGATGTCACGTAGGAAGAAATACACAGATAACTTCATCACAGACCTTCTGAGAACAACTGAACCTTCCTCGGTTGCTTATGTTGAGACAGAAATATCTACAGGGATACTTCTGCAGAGAAGACTTATTTCCAGGCACTATTATGCATGGGAGGTTAAGTCTAAATTTGGAATTTTGAAACTGAAGCACAGAATTTTAAAGGCTAACCTGCAACTCAAGCATTTGTGATGCATGGAAGGACTTTACTACATACCCAGGACACTCCTACACCAGGGAGAAGTGTCATGGAGGCAGCAAGAAGCAAGTAAAAAGACTTGAGAGAAGACAATCTTAGCTGGAGGTAAAGAAATGTTATTATTCTATTTTGGAAGCATTAACTAAACCACCTAAACAGCAGATTTACATTTAAACTACACAACGTTACCATGTCCAGAACAAAATAATTTGCAAAGATTTACAAGTCACTGCTTGCTTAGTTGATGTTTTTTCACATAAGCATTCATTTCGCACTGCATGATAGATCCCTGCATCTACTTGTCTCGTGCCCTGGAGAGAGCCCAGAGCAGAAAGACTAGCCAAGCAAAAGCGAAAGGACACAAACTTTTTTTCCTATGTATCTTGTACGGTCCCTAAAGCAACACAGCCTTATTTTCCTGTGCAAGCACAAATGCGTGGGGAGTGTGCTGGGGTGTCTCTAGGCACCACCCAGAAGACATTTAAAACTGCACGGGAAGACAGAGTCTATGCACAGTAACTACAGAGTGCAGAGCCAGCTAACCCCCTCTGCCCCTGCTTCGCCCTGCTCGTTCTGCAATTGGCATTACTATTTATGTAAGTCACCAAGGAACATTTCTCTTTTTGTGTTTCTTGCCCTTACATGCACCGTTCTCCCACTAGGAAATACACTAAAAAAATCCCCAAACAATGTATCAAGAGATTTGGGTAGGCAGTTTTTATCTAACTTCCTGGTAGCCTCCTTCCACTTGTAATTCAAAAGAACACCCTGTGCAAACTAGAGACAAACTACAGCCTTGCAAAGGAAATAAATACACTGTTTCAACTGAACAAACAATGAAGTTAGTTATTTTGCTCCAAATCAACTGGTTTATAGTGGCGCAATACACTGACTCTTCTGGGAACTTTAAATTACATGTAAATCACTGTTACGGCCTCCCAATGCCATTATCCCTCCCCTCGTTTGACCACCGCATGCAGTAGAAGCAGAAGGACAGCACAAAGCTGCCCGGTTCCAGGGTAGCTTCATCTGTCATTTCCTGAAAGGCGCAGGCAGAGCTGGGAGGGTGACTCTTGCTCAGCCAGATGAATGACAAGCCCAAGCAGGCTCCGCAGCGTCAGCCCGGGCGAGAGCCTCAGCAGGCAGGATTGGCCAGCACGGGCTGAGCCCATGCTTCTCCCCACCCAGCATGGCCCACAAACTGGAATAATCCATCACCCAGCTGGGCAGAAATGTCAAGTGCATACCATGCACACAGCTGACCTCAATAAAAAAAAAAAAAAAAAAGAGAGAAACACAACCCTTGAAGTGGCAAGACACGCTGAACGAAGAGTCAGGCACGCCTTTTAAAGGCTAAAAGGAACTGGCAGCACAAGGGAATCCTAGGGAACAGCACGGGTCAGCAGACCTCAGTCAGCTCTGCCCCATGTTGACTGTGCTGCACCCTTCCAGTGTTTACCTTAATTTATTGTCTGTGTATTATTGAAAACAAGATCATAAAACAAATGATGTCACATATTGACTTCAGGACTCATCAGATTTGCATAACAACTACTGCATAACAGGGTAAAATATTTGAATTACGATTTTGTTGCTTTTTTATTTTGATACAGACAACATAAATACTTGAGAGAATACAAATGAATAGAAAAAATTGGTTGCAAAGCACAGATGTTGCAGTCACTTTTGTAGGTAGTGCTGCAACTTCATTGCTAAAGGAGTCTGGCTGAGCAGAAGAGATTTAACAGTGCATCAACCCTTCACAGTCTGGAGAACACCTATGACTTTACAGGCAGCTGCTGGCATGTCACAAGGCCCTCAGAGCTGCTACGTGCTGAATAAATCACCCCAATGGAGTTATTAGCCAGGGTACATGTCTGTGGGAAGAGGGGACACACCACCAGCGAGCCACCCAGATGAGAGACGGCACTCAAGTGCCCCCCTTGCCCTCCAACAGACGTGCCAGGCCGGAGGCAGCTCGCTCCCCTCCCTCCCCGCGGAGCCCCCCGCAGCCGGGGCCGGGGCCGCTCGCTTACCGGCGGGAGGCGGCGAGCTGCAGCGCGCTGTAGGGGAAGAGGCGGAGGCAGGCGGTGAGGTTGCCCTTCCAGAGGGCCCGCAGGCCCTCGGTGCGGCACAGGCTGCGCCCGGCGCCGCGCAGCCCCCGCCGGCAGTGCCAGGTGCCCACCTGCGCCAGCACCGTCAGCAGCTCCAGCGGCGCCGTCAGGCTGAGGCTCAGCGCGCCCGCCAGCCCGGCGCAGCCCAGCCGCTGCAGCCCGGTCACCCGCCCGTCCCGCCGCCAGGTGGCCATGGCCCGAGGCCCGGCGGACCGGCCGGCGGCGCGGCGGCACTGCGGGCGCCGGCAGCGACACGGCACGGCCCGGTACGGCCCGGCGGGGCGCGCCCAGCGCGGGGGGCGGCGCCGTCAGGCTGGGGCGCCGTGACGCGGGGCGCTGCTCCCGCCCCCGCCGCGCTGCCCCCCCGGGAAGGGGGACCGGGGCCACCCGGCTTCGCGGCCGCGCTCCCGACAGAGGCAGCGCCGCGGCCCGGTGCGCTCCCTCGGTTGGCACGGCGTGCGCGGCCGCCGGTGCCCCCCGCAGGGCCGGTGTCCCCCCAGCAGAGCCGGTGCCCCCTGCAGGGCCGGCGTCCCCCCAGCATAGCCGGTGCCCCCTGCAGGGCCGGTGTCCCCCGCAGGGCCGGTGCCACCCCAGCAGGGCCAGTACCACCCCGCCAGCAGGGCCGGTACCTTCCGCAGGGTGCCCCGAGCCTGCGCGGGCCCACGCGAAGGCAGCCAACAGCACCCGCTGCTCCTGCTCCTATCTAAATCCCAATAGCATGACATTATTTGCATTTATGTAGCATTAAAACAACAAGCCCTGACAGCAGTGACCTAGGTGCAGCCAGGACACCTTTCATCTTTAACTTGAAACACATTTTTGCAGTGATCAACTGCATCCATAGGTTACCGCTCTACGTCCCACACTACTAGCCAAAAATACTGCTTCCTAACTAGTGAGTCCTGCTGCTGAAGCCCTGTGCATTCGTGCTGAAAGTGAGGAACTGAGTGAGCATCATTAATAAGATTTACGAGGTCAATTAGTTCAGGCTTTGCTGATGTGCTGCCAGAGAAAAGGGGGAAAAGGCATGGGGAGGAGAGAGAAGAAAGTAGAAAGGAGGTACAGGAGTGACCAGGATCTATGGATCGAGGAGGTAACAGCTCGTAAGAAGGCAGTGGCAGCAATATACTCCAAAATGGGATGTCTGCTCTGTTTCTTGTAATAATAAAATAAACAAACAAAAGGTGCAAACTGAAACCTCAATTAGCCTACATTCAGTACCTTTTTACTTGTGGATCCAACAAAACAGTATAAAGATGCTCCTTAGCTCAACTTTGGCAAAAACGCTCTGCCACCAATCCAATAGAGTATTCCCAAATCAATAAAACAGCTAAAAGACATCTCTCTAGCTGCCAGGAACTCAACTATTTAAGGAAGAATTTGAAACAACAATAAACAGGTTATCAACTTGCTATACTTTAGTACTGCTTGGAAACAGAAGACTTCTAACCATAAAAATGTGACATTTCTTCTAGGCGTTTGCCTTTCTTGCTCATCTGCCCAAGAAAGACAAACCTCAGCTTAAGATTCTTCTTGAGCACAGTTTTTTTCCCACCCAGTCTTCCCATTTCAACTACTCATTTTTGGTCAAGTTTTTACATACCTTGTTCTGGCTGATAAAATGAATCAGCAGATGACCTCAGCTTTCCACAGCACAGTCTAATCTGTGGAGAAGACGGTGGCTGGTGTGAGTTTGTCTGTTGTCAATTTTTTCTCCTGTGTAAAGGAACCTGCCAAAATAAAACCAGTCATTAAAAAGAATGGATGTCACTTGCAGGATATGAGATTACTAAAAATGAATGCTCTACATTGCACCTTCTTTTCACCATTTCTGCCAGCCTAATTGAGTTTATATTGTTTATGTCCTCCTTAGTTTCTCGTACTGTTCTGGATTGGTTTTGGTGGTTTTCGTTTCTGTTTTGGTTTGTTTTTTTCTTGAACTCTGCAAATAGTTTGGTCACTATCAGTGCATTGCTTCAGGATAATACAGTTGTGGCTAGCAACAGAATTAGGCACAAAACTGAAATCTGTCACACACTGGTTTTATTAGTAAAGGTGGTGTTGGAGTGTGCTGTCATTTCTTACGTTAAATTCCGTTCTACTTTGACACTGCCTTCCTCGGGCATGTCAGTACCTAACTGTGTTTAACGTCTCACAGAAAACTTCTGAGATCAGGGAGGGAGAGTAAACAAAGCTGTCAAAGAACCATTTCTCTGCCCATGCCAAATATGAGTTAGAAAAGCTCTAAATTTAGCACTGCCCTGAGGTGTTCAGTTGCCACTGCTTTCCAGGACATTTGCTGGAGACTCGTAGAGCACAACGTGTTCTTGGTTCATTCCTTCATTGGTGGTGAGAGAAGACTCGTAGAGCACAACGTGTTCTTGGTTCGTTCCTTCATTGGTGGTGAAAGAAGAAGCCACTCCAGCAAGCAGTTGTGTTGTTGTCCATATGACTGATAGTGAAAATTAGCAGATTTGCCTATGATAACCCACGATGTCTGTGACCAAGCCAGAAATAGAATCCTGTACTCCTACTCCTGTGACTTAATCACAAGCCTGCCTTTCTGTACTAAGAACGATTCACAGTGCCAGCTGGCTTTGTCAGGTGTAAAGCAGACTTTAAAAGAAGGAAGCAACCCAGAAACTTCTTCAGTCTCTGGGTCTAACAAAAAGCTCACGCTAGAATTAATGCCATTGATACACATTCTAAGCATAGCTCAGAAATGTTATAAACCAGAATTATATTAAGAAGGATTGTGTATTCTGGACCTTCTGTAGAAATTGTTGTATTTCCTCTAGCTGGACAACTTATGTTTTGGAAAACTAATTCTCCTTACAGCCAAAACATATCTGTTGGACTAATAACTTTTTTTTTTTAATGGCTTCTAAGCAAAACCATCCACTTATATATGAAGTATTTCTGAGGTAACCTTATTGTAGATTAAACCCATCATCAGACAGGCTGTTTAGAAAGTCCTGACTGGGAAGTTAAACATGTTAGAAAAACAAAACAAAATGCCACCAGGTACTTTCTAATTACCTTAAAGAAATTGTTTTCTGTGCAGCCAGCCAGTGGATGGCAGTATTCAACCCATCCTTCGGTTGCTTCTGACTAGAAAGTGGTCGTGTAGGTGAGCTGCTTCTCACTCGGTAACTGATCACATCAGTATTTAGGGAAAGGATATTTCAGCAGTCCACAAATTAGTTTCATGAGTCAAACCTGTAATGACAGCCATTTGCAACAAGCAACAGTTGTATCATTGTTATTTATGAAATAAACCTATGCAAGTTTCCTACTGTCCCTTGGAACAGGTCTTGGTGCTCTGTTTCAAAAATAAATACAAAATGGAGGTTTGTTTTTTCCTACTTACTTAAAGGTAGGGAGATATATAGTCTCAATATGAAAAGTTATCCTAGCTTTTAAATTACTCGAGCAGCATGTAACATCCAGGCATAATTCATGGAATGACGTTACCAAGCCACAAGCAGAACCATAGCCAAGATTCTTACTTGCACATACTTGAACATGTTTTATGTCCAAGACTTCTTCCAGCCATCTTCCTCCCCAGCCTATTCCTGAAGCTCCCAGAGAAAGCTTGTCTATGTGCACAGGTTGTCAGGCTTTAAATCAAACCCAGTTGAAATGTAGTAGAATGAAATGTAGAAAGAAATGAAATAATCTTATGATGTTGCAATGTCTGTATGAGTGCCCCTGTGCCCTAAAGTTAATTCACTTCAAATCCACTTCCACTAAATGTGAATAACCCCAGAATAAGCAAATGAGCTGGATTTACACAGTCCTTTGCACCAGTTCTATCTAAACTGATTTTCAAAGACATCACATGACTTGTGCAGACTGGGTTTCAACTTTTCTGGTTGTCCAGTTCTAAGAAGAAGGTTTCTGTAAGAGCAGAGCAAATCTTGGGTCTGTACAATCTAGGTAGGTAACAGATGGAATAAAGCCTAGAAGACTGCAGGTTGCAGAGAAAAATGAAATTATTCTGCAAGAGGGAAATGTGGGATAATTATGCCACTCAAGATCTCTTTCTAATGTCTCAGATGTATCTTTTGCATAAAACAAGATAGCTAATACTGGGTCAAAACTGCATCTGCAAAACAACTCCATATTTTCTTGTTGCCTCTGTAAACATCAAACCCACTTCTGAAGCAATGTATTTGGTCTCCCATATTTTTTATAGCAATGATTTCCATAGTTTTATTATTTGCTGCGTAAAAGTGAATCAGTTCATTCACTGTGTAAAAGTGAATTATTTTATCCGTTTTGGATGTGGCACTTTTAATTAATATGACATGGCACTTCTCAACATGAGAACATTGCCAGAGTAGATTTCCTTAACATTAGCTTTCCCTGTCTCCTTTGCCAGAGGAAATACAACTTACTGTTCATTCACAGAGTAACTCACCATGCTCCTCCAGCAATGTGTTTGATCCTAGTAGACAGGATATTCTGCAGTTGCAAACAATGTTTCCAGTTGTTTGCTCCCTGAAACACAGAATATAAATTAGATTTTACTTACATTTAAACTTCCTTAATTATAGGTTACAAACTGGTTGTTTTTTTCTCCAACCAGGAGGCACAGTATAAGTTTTTTACTTACTTGTGTCAGGTAGTACCTCTGGTAGCAGAGATGCTAAGATGTGACAATGTTGGGTTGGAATGCATTGTGCTTAAGAAGGAAGACAGCATTCTTATGCCAGTCACAAGCCCAAGGAAATGAAACCAAAAGCCTCAAACCCACTGTGCTGGCAGCAAGAAAATTATAGATGATTGTGGCGGAGTTTAACAGAGCTCAATATAAAAGAAAATCTAAACTATATTCATTGTTTGGAATTTCATTATTACAAAATAATTGCCAATAAAATTACAAAATGGAAATGTACTTTTTGTATAACCTCTCTCATAACAGGAAAAGCAAACCAGTAACAGCCATTGTCTCCTGAATCAGTAGGTGTATATCTTCTTATCTCCTATTTCTGTATCCCATACTCAGATCTTGAAATAACTTTGTATGACTACATTAAACTTCTTATCTACAAGTTAAAACATGGAAGTTTTTCAGCTTATTGCATCTTTGGAAATGCATCAGGTACAGAGTAGGTGAATATAATGACCCTGCAGCTGCAAACTGATCACAAATTCCAGTTTGCCAGTTTGGATTTGGAAAAATACACATGGAAAGGAAAAAAACACAACTTAGAGACAGTATCTTTGAAATGTAACTTTTTGTACCATTAACAGTTTTATCTTTTAAGATAAACACAAACAAATGTCAGCTTATAATAAGACTCCTAGAAAACCTTCCTGTGCAAGGGGTATCAACAACTGCGGAGAAGGCAACTAGACCCAAAAAATGTTTGTAGGTAAAGGCAGTATCTTTACCGTTTCAACTTGTACAGTGAGAATGCTTTTTGGCACACAAGGTTGTAACAGAAATAAATGCCCTCCCACACTAAATAAATACACACATAACAATTCTTTGCAGCTTGTAATTGCATAAATAGCAATTAGACCACCTGAGAAGTGCTTGGTACACACCTCTGTCTGCAGCCTCCTGTGCATCCTATGACCATTGCCCATTGTGGTTACAACTAACTGTACCTAGCACAAGGGAAGAAATCAGGTGTCTGTTTTCAAGAACGGGCGCAAGGAATATAAAATGTACCATGTTTTACAGTTGCGTTTGGAAGATCACAAGAGACAAAAACGCACTGAAAACTGAGGGAGCATTTGAGTGAATGACTGCCTTGAACTCAGCTCCCTTGGGGACATTAAAGTAAGAACAACCAGGTGCTGGGAAGCACGGAGGGTACCTTCAGCAGTGTGCTGGCGAGGTGCCGGCACGCCCGGAGCCGCACTGACCGCCATATAGTAGGAAGAGACACAGGCACCGCGTTTGCACTGATTAAACACATACAGGCCAGTCCTGCAGCACGGAAGAGCAGATAATAACCCTCACACACCTATTGCCCAGATGAAGCAGTGGTAGGTGAGTTACCTGTGTGACAGGACAAAGAAAACCACGGTATTGCAGCACACTCCTGTAACTAGGCCTTCATGCTGCCTGAGTGAGGCAATGGCTGAGGAGGGGGCTCTTTGGGGTGTTTTTTAGCGCAACGCCCACACATACGACGACCACAGGCTGAAGGTGCCCGGCGGCAGGCAGGGAGCAGCAGCCAGGGGAAGCGTGGAGCCCCGTTGTGCGAATCGTGCCTCACAAACGCGTGAAGCGCCCGAGCACCTCACGGCCGCGCCACCCTCACCCCGGGCCCTGGCCGCCGCAAAATGGCCCCCGCGCCTGCAGCGCCCCCCCGCCCCGGGGCCGCGCCGAGCAGCCGGCCCCGCCCGCCGGCCCCAGCCCCGCTCCGGCAGGCGGGAGGAGCGGCCGGTACCGGGCCGCGCCCCCGAGGCGGGTCCCCCCCGCCGCTGGCCGGCGTGCGCCGCGCTCCGCCCCGGGGTGGCGGCGGGAAGGGCGCCCGGCGGCGGGCGGCAGCCGGAGGGGTAAGGGGAGCCGGCCCGCTGCGGCCTGTGGGAGCGGGGGCGCTGCCGGCGGAGGGCGTCCGCCGCTGCGGGAGGCGCTGCCGGGGCGGGGCGGGCGGCTGGGCTCGGTGCCCCGCTCCTTCGGGGGACGCGGCTGCCGGAGGGCGCTGGGGGCTCCGGCGGGGCCCGTGAGGGGAAGGGGCCGCGGCCGGCGGGCTGCCGCTCTGCGCCGTGCCGGGCCTGGCCCGCGTCCTCCGGGGCACCGGGGCGCGGAGCGGTACCCGGCAGCTCAGGTGGGGCTGCCCGGAGCCCGCGGCCCTGCCGGGCCGGGCTGGCGGGTGCCGGGCTGGGCTCCGGGCCGGCCGGCTGGCCCTCCCCTCCGGTTGCCGGGGCGGCGGCAGGCTCGGCCGGGGGAGCGGCAGCCCCTCGCCTCGCCCCCGGCCCGGGCGCTGGGCCCGGGGGGGGGGTCCGGCCCCGGCCGCGCTCAGGGGCTCACCGGCCGCCCCTCACCCTCACCGGGGCGAGCGGGTCTGGCCCTGCTGCTGCCTCCGTCCCCCGGTTCCCGCCCAGGCCGCCTCCCGGGCGCTGGCCGAGGGGTGCGCGGCCGCCCGGCGGCGCTGGGCCCTGGCCACGGGGCTCCTTGGGGCGCAGGGGCCGCTGCCATGGGGCCGGCTTGCGGCTTTATCCCCCCCGGGAAGGCGCTCCATGAAGGAGGGACGCCAGGCGCGGTGGCTTCACAACGGCCCTTCCATTGCGATGCTTTGAGCGGCAGCCCTGCCGATCACCTCTCCTTTTTGCTTAATTTTGCGCAGAGCAAGCAGAACACGCAAGTCCCATCTGTTGAAAATCTGTTTAAACCCGTGTTTTTAACTTCTCCGAGTGGCTCTTTCTGGTACATGCTTTCCCCTGTGTGATATACTCTTGCCTGCTACTGTGGACCCATAGTATGTAGCGGTATGGATCAATAACGTCGAACGCTGGGCACCTTGCCGTAGGTGCTCTTGTGTGCCCACCTCTGTGGAATGATGGTGTTGAGCTCTGCGGGCAGAACTGCTTGAGGGCAGGGCAACAGACTCTGAAAAGTCACCTGGCGAAATATGATATTATTTTTTTTTTTTTTGCCTCCAAGCTAGATCTGTTTCCTGACCTGTTGATGGTATAGTCTCAGAAACAATTGTGGTGCCCCAGGGCTTGACATGAATGACCAGCTGGGACACTGGGGCTGGTAAGAGCTGCCTGAGCTAGCGGTACTGTAAGCAAATGTGAGGGGCGCCTTGGCATTGAATTATTCTCACTAATTGCATTCTGCTCATATGGGCTATATGGGTGTTTCAGGTTAGATATTGCCAGGTTATTAATGTTCTCCTGAAGTCTTCATTTTGTTTTAAGTCTGAGCCTGGGTGACATATTTCAGGGTGTTCTAAGATAGTCACTGTAAAAAGGATTGTGCAGATATTCAGGCAAGTAATTTCAGAGTTTTACTGATTTATCCTCATGTTTGTCTTTTTTAAAGCTCTGAAAGGGTTATTGGAGTACGTTAGTAACGGCTTGGGTTTCCATTGCAGTGTTGTGGGGAGTATAAGTGGCGATAGAAAGCATGCTTAAAGGAGTCAATTAGCTGTGCATGGCACTGACCAAATTAATACTGTGTGTGGGTTTGGGATTCATGTTCTACATTGGAGCTTGTTAGAACAGTGCAACAAAAAATACCTGCAGGCTGGAGAAAGTGTCCATAATGATGGACTGAGAAAGCTCTCAGAGCTCAGTCTGTGTATTTTATATAAGAAAGCTGATGGAGAGGCACCTGGATTATCACTTGGAAGAGGAGGGGGAAAAAAACAGCTCAACCCGCCAAAAAACCACATAGATGCTAAAAGGGTGTGAATCTAGTAGAGGAGGGCTTATGAAAAATCGGTATCTAGAAGTGGCTTCCATTTCAAACAGTGAATGAGTAAGGAACGGGGCAGACTGCTTGTGGGAAGTGGCAGGTTTTCGTATCATTGTGTTTTCAAACCAGGGCCAGATGACTTCCTGGAAGAGATGCTTCAGCCCAATGCGGTTAGCACAGGCTGGAGTAAGTGATCTGATGGCCTGTTGTCCTGATCAGCTTGAATCTGTTCTAAAATACTGTATTATTTTAGGCCCTTGAGACATAGGAAGTTACTGGCTTTTACAGGAATTCCTTAGTAGAGCTGAGAATTTGTCACAGATCTGTAGAGTTCCAGGTCAGTATCTTGATTCCTTTTTATACATTTAAGTAACATCTTTTTTAATTATTATTTTTATTATTTTGAGTATATATCAGTGTTACCAGAACACATGATCACAGAAGACAGGCATGCAGGTAGCACAGGACAGTTCAGCCTGCAGTTCATAGTAAACCCTAGTGCAAGGGCAAATGTGTTTCTGATGTTATAACCATGTCAGAATGGCTCAAAGGAAATAATAACTTGGTAGAGGGGTTGAGTGTCAGATTCCTTGTGATTTCTCAGTTGGAACGCTTAAAACCTAAAGTTAACAGCTTATTAATATGTCAGGGTTGATTCCAAAAACCCATGCTGCTGAGTAGTAAGCTGGTGGATCAGACAGTAAATAATTCTGTGCTTCATACACAGTTGCATGATGAGAAATAAATTTCTGATGCTTGAAGAGCTGGCTATGAAGAATACAGGGAGGAGCAAGGGTAATAATGGTCTGCACTGGCAAATTGCCATAGCTTACTCAGCCCTATGAAAAGAATTTTGGGCTTACTTCTAGGTGATTTATGGCAGGAATATGGTTGCAGCCATGATGGTGTAAGGATACAAGTGAAGAAAGATTTGCGAGGGCAGGGTAATATCAGTTGGTTTAAAAGAAGATGCACTTGCAAAACAGAACAAGCTTTTGTGTACACCAGCCGTTCTTCAGGCTTGACTTTCATGTCTCCACAGCTTTCAGCAGCAGTGTCCTCGATGTTTTAATCTGCTGCAGCTCAAATCTTAGTGTGATGGAAAAAGTGTAGTTGATATTAACATTATAGATAGCTTTAGGAAGCTCTTTATCTTAATGCACGGTGGGCAGAAAGGGTTCTAGAGACTACTCGCTTTTTCAGTTTTGTAGTGTATCTGCTTTGCTTGTATGACATGCTGAAGGTGTGTCTAAATATATATGTAAGTCACCGTATTCAAAGATTAATCCTGAGATACTCGGCTTTGCCTGATGAAGTTGTGGTTAATTCTGAGTGCATTTGGCAGCAGTTCCTTAACACAAGCAATTCAGTGCTGCAGTCTGCTGTAGCTGATGCTTCCAGAGATTCCAGGTTTTGTTGTTGTTTGTTTTTTAAATTACATTAATTTTTCTTCAGTACATATGTGGGTTTTTTCTTCATTGTTCTGAGTGAAGTGTATTTACCCTCTTTTACCAAACAGCTTCTTGTACTGCACTTATCTTCCCCTGTAGATTCCTGTATTGAAGGCAAACAGGTATTTTTCAAGTGATGGCAGTATTGTTTTTAACCTGTGACAACCATCCTATGGACTTTTTTTCACGTTGCTTCAGTGGAAGCTTTTATGTGGCACTCCTGCAGTTCCCTGAGTATATATATGTTATTTTTTTCCTATAGTCTGTATGTATGTTAAAATGGTGGCTAAAAAGAGAGAAAAATATAGCTTATGGACAGCATTTAAATATGCTAACCTTTATTTGTAACTAGCTGCGGAGATTTTGTGGAAGAAGCTGGCATAGATGGTGGTTTGCCAACTTAGGCTCTTTTTTTCCTTGAACATAATCCTTTAGTTTCATTGCTAATCAGTGGAAGCCTCTCTGCAAACTTTTTGGAGAGTTAAGCATGTGACAGGGGAAAACCCCTTATGCTTATCCTATTTGTGCTGGGTACAGAGATACTGATACATGAAGCTCATGTATCTGAACTTAAGTCCTTTAATTGAAAAATGACATTTTACTGCTTTGATTTCCTGAAAAATTGGTTGGGTAAGCTAAAAGTTGTAAATATTTTCAGTGTGGTTGGCACTAAAACTGGGACATGATCTCAGGAGCTGGCAAGACTCTTTGAAAGATACTCGGTTTCTTATTGTTAAGCATGAAGTAGGTGCGGCAGCTGCCCTATTTAGGTGGTTCTTGGTGAGTAAGGGGTACCCTTTCTCTTCTGTGCACCTTTTTGTTGTAAGTATGCTGAGAGATGAATCCGTTTAAGTGCTATGCTTAGTGTGACATTACAAAAGAAAACTTGAAGTCTGTAAGCTTGATTTCCACAGCCTAACAGCTTACCTCTGTAGGTACTTAGTATAGCGTACCCTGTTTTGGTGTTTTTTCCCAGCAGGTAATTTCTAAACTGTGACCCTAAAATATACCTCTATGTTGGAAATAACACTTCACATTACTTATTTTTTCAGTGTAGATAGACGTTGATGCAATTTCCTTGAGTGTTTTTTTTGACTGTGCTCACATCTAGTCATTTGAAGCTGATGAAATGCAGCACACATCAACAGAATTCACCAATTTTTAAGCAAGCAAGTATTTGAGCCAAAAGATGTTGCTCTACGAGTCAGTGAACTCTAGTTTTGGCAGAATTGCACAAATCCTGCAGTAGGAATGCTCTGCTGAACACGCTGAACTTTGAGTCCCCAGAAGGTTATGCCAGGAACAGATTTGGCCAAAGGTATGATGTCAGATTGGGGGCCCCTGATGCCACAGCAGGAAGAGACACTTGGGAGTGGGACATTTGAGCTTGATTGACACCCCAGCATGAACTCCAGAAGAGATGTTCTAGTATGCTAGGGTAGAGTGAGTCTCGTGGGTATAGTAATATTTTGTTAGTCACCTAGGGTCTCTCATTTGCTCAGCAGGTTGTCTGTGTTTGTATAAATACACGGCAAACTGGACTGCTAAGTCTGACTCTGCTTCTTCTGTGACAGGTGACTTTTGATACAACCAGACACTTTAGTGAAGGAGCCATAAGAAAGAGAAGCCTGGAAAGACTAAAGCTGCAAGAACAGGAGCACGTTCGGAAAAGGGGGAAAGGAGAGGGGGTTGAAAGGTGAGAGTGTATTTTTAGAGAATGTCCCATTTCCTTGAGATTTGTTACACTTCCTCATATCAAGTAAAATCCAGAGAGAGTGGCTACTCTAAAAATCCAGGCTTTGAGGAAACAGGAGTCAGGGAACTTGAAGCAATACTATGTAGTTTTCATGTGTTACTGTTGGAAAAAAAAGCATCATGATAATTCTGTGTGTAAAACATCAGATGGAGGGGTCTGGGTTATGAGAATTGTTGAACTAGAGACATCCTGAGGTCTCTTCCAGATTGGAGTGCTCTATGATCTGGTGTGAGATCAGAGAGCCGTTGGTCTCAAATTGCTCTGAGGCTTGATTGCTTAAGGTTCTGCATGTGGGCTTTTTGTATTGCTCTGTGCTGCAACATCACAAATTAATGTCTCTATGCCCTGGAGTAAAATTAATGTGACGTACGTTTCTGGGTGCCTCCCACTTGACTGGAAGGTCCAAAGCTAGAGGTGAACACTTGTCTTTCTCTCTGCCCCTTTTTACATGTTATTTTTTCATTGTTGTTATCTTTCGGTCAGTGTTTTTAAATCTTTGTATTTGAGTAATAGTAGTATATTGAAGTTTTAATTCTGTAGAAAATGTGTTTGGATGGCATCCTAAATTGTCACACCTTCCTGTCTTAAAAAACCCAAATGCTTGGAATGTGGAGCATAGTGACTGTAATGCTAGGTCTCTGAAAATATTGCTATGCTTCTATTGTTAATACCTTCCAATTCAAACACTTTAAAAATATTTTTTTAAATACTTATTTGGGTGAACGCTTTGTTCCTTGAATTTTCTGGAGTTTTCTGTGACACGTCATGTTGATTGTTTAGTGGATCTCCTTTCTGCAGAACAGGGTTTCCAGAAAGTAGTGATGGCTTGTTGTGGCTTAACTCTAGCTGGCAACTAAGCCCCACATAACTGCTCACTCGCTCCCCCCATGTCAGAATGGGGAAGAGAATCAGAAGAGTAAAAGTAGAAAAAAACAATGGATTGAGATAAAGACAGTTTAATAGGTAAAGCAAAAGCCACGCACACAAGTAAAGCAAAACAAGGAATTAATTTACCACTTCCCATCAGCAATCAGGTGTTCAGTCATCCCCAGGAAGGCAGGGCTTCATCACATGTGACGTCTACTTGAGAAGGCAAACACCATTACTCTGAATATCCCCCCCCTTCCTTCTCCCCCAGCTTTTATATGCTGAGCGTGACATCATATGGTATGGGATATCCCTTGGGCTGGCTGGGGTCAGCTGTCCTAGCTGTGCACCCCCAGCCCACTCGCTGGCAGGGTGGGGTGAGGAGCAGAAAAGGCCTTGGCTCTGTGCCAGCCCTGCTCAGCAATAGCAAAAACATCCCTGCGTTAGTTTTGTAATATCTCTTAAATGGGACCCTCATTCTAATCTGTACGGGAGATGTATTAACTTAAGAATTAGATCCAAATCATTAGTCTCTAGTTGTGTCCTTGGAGACAAAAGATGATGTGGCTCTGTCGTCTTGGCAGTGCTTGTAAAGACACCCTAGAATACAAACCATTTGAAGACACAAAGAACTTTCTAAACATGTCATCAGTTGGATGCATGTCATCTATGTGCCGTGTTTTTTTAAACATATTACTCGAACAAACGAGATTCTTTGTTAGCCACATGCGGATTCTTGGCAACTGGTTGCTGCTTATTAGCACTTCAAAGACTTGTATCCAATTCCCCTGGACTCAAAATGTAAAGCAAGTGTCGTCTAAATTGTCCCATATTGATAATTACCTAGAAAAAGACGTGGTGATGAAATGAAGTTCAAGAGAGAAAAAAGAAAGCTAAGCTCGAGAGGAGAGAAGAGAGGCAGATAGATGGAGATGAGAAACATCCCCCAAAGCAGCAGAAGGTACCAGCTGAAGAACAGCAGTGTCCAGAGAATATGCCTGAATGGGAAGAAAGGAAATCCCTGCTAGCTCAGAGAAGAGTGGAGTCTGTCAGACTGCTTACAGTGCTGTTAAACCATGTGAAAGTAAGACTATTTTAAAACATATTTTAAATTTTGAAGGATTTTTATTAGACCTTGAATAATTCACTAGACATTTGATGTCTTGATGCTGTTCAGAGGAATGCCTTGGTACTGACCAAACACTGAGAAGGCCTCAGGTCTAAGTCTTGTGACAATCTGCTCTGTCTTACCCTGAGAGCAAAGGTAGCACATTTCCACCTGGAAACTTTGCCTTTGATGCTTGTTTGAGGCCTTGTCGTTACTGAATAAAAATAGGGCTGGAAGGGCTGTATCAGCTCTATTAGACTTGATCCAGCATTGCAAACAAGGAGTTTCAGGGCGGGGACGTAAATGATGCTATCTCTGCTTGTTTTGGTTTCAGGTCTACAAGTGGCAGAATTAAATTGACATGATTTATGGCAGCTGCATTTCTAATAGCCTCTCTTTTGTGGCCAGCATGAAGCTATCAGTTTTATTTCAGTTTGATTTGGCTAATGTCTTGAGAAAGTCAGCAGAGGATTGATAAAAAATTGAGTGTTTTGCACACAGGCTAATGTTTGGAGGTTGTTTTAGTGCTTTGGGCTAAAAAAATAATGTTTTAAATGAAAACAGGGGTTTTAATTTCTCAGGGGTACTGACATGACTTTGTCTTTACTATTTGCTAATTAACATTTGCTTACAGCTCTTATAAGTGTATGTTTTCCCCAGTCCTTAATGTTAAAAGATTTCTAAAGGACTATAATTTACTTAGAGTTGAAATCAGAGGCATTCTGCGTGATTTTAGGGCCCTATAAAATCTGACATTACCCTTTTAATCATGAAGGTGATGTGTTAAATAAACTTCAACTTTCTTGGTTTCACCACTTGGAAAGCTTTAGATTGGTTGTATTTGGAGCCATTTACAACAATGTATAACAAAGCAATTTATTCTAAATAAACTATTTGATCTACAAAAGTGTATTAATGTAACTGTTGCCGGCAATACTAGTTGTTGTGATGCTGTGATCAAACAAAGAATGTTTTCTTACACAGTTGCAGTGAGAAAGGTGAACTGGTTGAAAGGTTCCTTTAATTGAGAATGTGGCTTTCTGAGATGATGAAATATCTGTAGTTCTAACTTAGGAATTGTGAGATTGTACTATTGAGCTCTGAACTCAGCCAAACTTACCCATCACCTGTGTAATTCTTCTGACTGTGGGACTGCTTGCTCATGAGTTTGCAGTTTAGCACTCTTTATAGTGCTTGAAAAATGTACATAATAATTTTCCTGATTTTTTTTATTTGAAGGATTTTGTGCAGTTGGCAAGTCAAAAAGTGGATCCTTCATTGGGCGTAAGGAAGGACAATTCCTTTCCTGAAACAGCATTAAAAGGCACACATCAGGAACTGATTAACCCCCATTATCTTACACACAAAGAATTGAAACGTAAGGAAGAGTTTAAGTGCCCATTAACCAGAAAAAGTAGCAGCTTATGTAGTGAGGAAGGAGATGCGAGTAACTACCATGCATCTACTTGTCATATAGTCAGGACGATTTTAAGTGATCCCTCTACAGCCCCGAGTTCTGACGGACTGCCTGGCAGAGATGCACACAACTCCTTTGGCTGTGGATCTTTACTGATTACGGTTACACAAGACTGCAGGGTCATCGAATCCCTCGATGGAAGGGACTTCCCAGCACTGAATGTAGTTCACACGCAGACAGTGTCTGATGAAGATGGTTGCAAAAAGCCAAAGGTTTATGAGACTGATGAATTCATCCATTATTTACTAAACTACTATCAGACACCACGCTACGCACGTGTTTGCTTAGAGCCAAAAAGCACGGTGAACAAGTCCTGGTGGAAGAGAGTGGTGTCTGATGATGATAGTGGCTTTGACATCTGCTTAAGTAACAAACATGGTGAACGCTTCAGAGGAGCGAGCCCTCTGCAAAACCTCAACAGGAGAAACTGTAGTAGCGATGGTAATTATAGACTGGTGATCACTATTGGGGAACTGGGGTCCACAGACACGGTGTTAGAAAACAAAGCCTATGGGGGTAGGCTTGCAAAAAGTTTGGAAGTGCAGAGGAATGACTCTCTCACTGCTGATAACTTACCACGTGCTGGACTGAATCATTCTTTGGATTGCACTGCTGTTACTCATGATAAGGAATTCAAACAAGAAGGTAGTGATGAAGGTACTGTACCATACAAAACATGCAGATCTGCTTGCAGGCTAAAGGATTTGTTGGAAGAGATGAGTGATTCAGAGTACTTTAGAGGGGCACGTAGCAGTTCGATGAAGAGAACAGAAAGAAGGTGTGAAGAAATTTACAGCAATTGTGGCAAAGGGTGCTTGCCTGCAAGAGCAGGGGAGAGAAAATTACTGGTTTACCTTAAAAATGTAACTCTGGAAGGTCAAGAGAAGGAAAACAGCAAATGTAGCTTCTGTTGTAATGCTGTCCATGAGGACTTGGCAAGGGAGTGTGAACATAAGTTTAAAAAGTCGTGCAAGAGGTCTAGTAGTAAATTAAGACATGAAGGACAGAAAAGTGAGAGACAATCTGGGGAAGAGGAGAGAAGTGCGCACAAAATGAAGAAAAAGCCAAAAAAGTTTTCTTCTAATCTTTTATCTGATGAATGTGGCTTTTCAGAGATGGACAGTTGCATGCAGCTGGAGTCGCTCAGAAAGATACAAAGAAAATACAAGAAAATGTTCCACAAAAAAGTGAAATTCAAGACCCTTCACCGCACCATGGCAGCACCAGGTGTTACCCCTCATGATGGCTCACAACTTCAGGGGACCATCCAGAGCACAGGTGAGAAAGAGGGACACCAGAACTAAGTTGACTGAATTTGACAGGTCTCTGGCAGGTAAGGTTAGTTGCCAGTTCTTACAGTGATGAATGGTAACTGTTTTAAAAAAGTTTTAAAGAATATAAACATGGTGTAAAAAAAGGAGTGCGAGTTCTCTGCAGTTAAAGGTTTGTTCAGTTTAGCTCAGAAACGCTATGTGCAGCGGCGGTTCAAGAGCAGGATTTGTCTGCTTAATTGGATAGCAAAGTATCTGTCATGGGCATTAGCAGGAAGGTGGTTATACTGTTAATAACATGCATGCTAAAAACTCAACATGCTTTAGACAACTAAAACATTGCTAGGTAACTCAGTATGTGGTACATCTGGGTGGGAAGTTAGTAAATTTATATACAGGTAGTGATCTGATCTCCATACAGGATTGCTGTGTTTCTGGCTATTGTTACTCACAGCCCTTTCACAATTGACTATGCTTTCAGTTCATTGGTGATACCTTACAGCTGCCTCCCCATACCCTTTCTTTCCCTGCCCCATGATAAACTCATTTAAAGTAACTTTTTCATATATTTACCTACAGGAGATGATAAGAAGTTAATGTTCAGAAGAGATGTGGATGCAGATGTCAGAGGATGCTCTCTATTTCCTCTTGAGATAATTCAGACAAATCCCTGCTCAGATACTTTCTGTGGAGCAGAGCCCAGAAGAGGATGTTGAACAGTTGCTATATAATAGCTCTTAAGTTTTGATACAGAAGTGGGAGAAGGAAGTCCTTTGACCATTATAAGGTATATGAAATACTGGGGTATTTTTGCTTAGGTAATTCCTTTGGTTTGAATATCTAACTGGTGTAGTGAGACGCAACACCAGAATCTGTGTTTGCCTTTTGGATAACAGAGGACCAAAACTTTCCTGAGGACCAGACAGGCTTTCATGGACCAGTTGCTAAGAACTTGAAACGGTACAGGTTAAGATCTTGGAGTGTTTTATACCCTGATTAAATGTAGGGGCCCACGTAAATATCAAAGTTACTCTTCAGCAGTAATGAATCATTGGGAAAAAACATAGCTATGTAAGTCCTAGAGCAAGCGTATCAAGTGCCTCCTCAATCGGGTTGTTAAAATGGTGGGACTGGAAGGTGTAGGGGACATTTATACTCGATTGTGGGAAGTAATAGATTTCCAAATATGAAGAAAAAAATCAATCTTCTGTAAAACTCACACTGGGAAAATGCTTGTTTTCTATTCACAGTTCTAGAAGTGTTTCTGAAGCCTTGCTGGTCTTTGGAAGGAAGGGTTTCACTGAACTTTTGCTAGATGTGGTGCTTCCAGGAATCTGAATGATTGTCTAAGCAAAGCTCTGAATGTTAGGTAGGGAAAGGGCCACACTTGTCAGCATGCTGACAGTCCCCGTATCTGTATGCAGGTTGAAAATTTGCTCTCAGTATTTTGAAGGCACGTGTAGTGAGATAGCTAGTGTGTTTGCTTACAAATAATTTCCAGAGAAATTGTGAAATCTTGTCAGACTTGTGCTGCATGTAGGTAAAAATGTAAAAACACAGTCTAGGAGCTTGAGTTATATTAATATTTATTCAGCTGGCTATATTTAGAAAACAGCCACAATTGCTTTTGGACAAAGTCCCTTAGCAAGATATAGAGGACAGTAAGTTCAATATTGATTATTTCAGCTATCATTTTAATATGCTTTATTCATTACATGTTAATATATGAAGATAATGTAATAATGTTGCCTTCATTACATAGAATCTTACCCATGTTTGTAACTTCTGCTCTAATAAATAGTAATTAAAAAAAATATTGTAATTGTTCATGGTAGATAGGTTTTTCCCCAGTGTTCAATACTGGTGACTCCTACAGGCTTCTCAGCCAGGTTTTATCAGTATTCTCTATTCACACGTTCAGATGTTGAGTGCCTTTTCAGGTCGTGAATGACAAATGGTTGCTACTCAAAGTACTGTTAATCTATTACTTTTATCTAAAAAGATCTTATTTTCTTGACAGAAATATTTTCTGACTATTTTGGAGAACATTTATGCCCCTCTGAAGTCTCCTTTTTAGTATTTTATACAGTTATAATGAAGATCAACTGTTGTATTTGTTGACTGTGTGAAATGTTTCAGTTGCACTGATGTGACATACCAAGGGTGTTTTCTCTCTACGCAATATTTGCGGATTAAAGATGACAAGACTTCCCCCTCTGTCGATCCATACGGTTCTGTGTCCGTGAGTACCCATTTCCCATGAGACAGGACTTTTGATTACAGGTGAGGAAGCATTTCTTTTTGCTAATCTGGGGGAGCAGGAACTAAAGATTTCCTTCGGTGTAAATTTCCAGTGTTTTATCAACATGCTGTCACAATATTCAATAACAAATAAATATACCAGTTCTGTAATCGCTTCTTGCGTTCACCTATATTGATTGAAATTGATGAAGCAAATCCTCTCTCTCCAAGTCCTCATTCTGTGTAAAACATTGCTAGTAAATAAAATGTGTGCACTTTAAAATGTGAGACACCATTGTAAGCTTAATACTGAAACAACATTTATGTTTACAGGTGGCATTATGTAGAACCTGTTCTCAGGTGTTTTAATATTAATTCCCCATGATAGCCCCAGGCTATCATACGCTGGACTATTCAGTATAATTTTGCTTGTTATCCTGAAGGCTTATCTTTAAAGATGCATATAAATTTTGCTTTAAGACTTCTAAGACGCATAGCTTTGTAGATTAAATGTCAATAGTTACAGGAATAAATGTCACATCTCAGGTATGAAAGTTACAGAATGTTTTGACAATTGTAACACTTCACAGGTGAAAAGATGCATTAAAAGCAGCATTTATATAGTTCATCAACAGAGGTGTATAACTTTGCTGGCATAATTTCACACCTTTCAGTTTGAGCCTGGCGTGTGCTGTTGTTCAGCCGGCATTTCAAGCTGTGGGATTTAATTTTTTTTTTTGGAAACACTGTTTACTGTGACAAGTATGAAGTAGGGTGCTGAGACTGCAGATCAGATCTTGCAATCAAATCTGACTTTTCGTACAGAACTAGTGAAAATTACTCCTAATAGAGCTAGTGAGCACATAAGTCTTCTCCGGGGAGCTGTCTGAACTAAGCTTTGTTACTGGAAATACACAGCCTGTTGTACCTCGTGCTGAATGCTGGTCAAAACCCTACGGGCTGTTTTAAAGCAGAAATACACAATGCCCATTGTTACATCAGTCAGTCTGCCTGAAATACAAGAACACAGCAATTATGATATAAAGCCCTCTCTTAATCCAGAGATTCCAGGCAATGCATAGAAACACCTCACCTTTTGTAAACCCCTTACCTAACTCCAGACATAAGCATTCATTACTGAACTTTTATAAAAGTGGAACAGCATGAAATAAGAGCTAATAAAGATGATTAAGAGCAGGGAGAGTCCAGACAAAAGAATACCTGAATTTTACAAAGCAGTTGACAGTGACAGAAGTGGTTGGAAAGGAGATGCTGCTCAATTTGATGTGTCAAATTTGTTAAGTTTTGATTTGTCCTAGAGCTCCTCAAGTATGCCTTTGCTACACACACCAGTAACGGGTCACGTGGGGGAGATGGCTGACAGTCTCTGCTCATAGTTGGTCATCATGTCCTACTTCGTTAATGTACAGTCTGATAAGCTACCTGGCACAGTTGGTTTTGCTTAATCAGTGCAGCCAGTCACTGTTGAAGGAAGGGGCCAAGTTGCAAGGAACAGAGTAAAAATGAAGTTAAAACCCATCCATTTTCTCCAGTACTGTAGGAGAAAATAAAATCCATGCCTGGTGCTTCATGAAATTGTACTTTTGTTACTTGCTTCTTCCCCTTCCACAATAAATTAGCTTTGTTTTCTCTGAAAAAGCAGTGGTCTTGCCAAAGCATGATATTTCCTTCCCAAGAAGCACAGATGCTTAACATTAAGCTTTGTCTTGTGTTATGACCAGTTTTCTGTGTAGTTTTTATGTATTCTTACTGTTCTTTGATGCATCATGTTGCAAGGTACAGATTAATATTTAAAAGTGTTACAGTGTTGAGTTCCTCAGGATATGTTATGGGCTACCTTAACAGTCAGATGGTTGGGTCCACCGAAGGGTAGGTTATAGCCTAGCCTAATTCTGCTACGTGTCAGCCTTCCGAAGCTCCAGCTTTTGCTCAGTGTTAACGATTACTTGCGCCTTTTTACACCTAACTCTGTTTTTCCAACAGCAATGCATGTTATACAACATGCACATGTTCTGTGTTTAATAATCTGTTCAAGTTATACTACAGAACCACATTTACAGGCATTCAGTTAGAATATATACTCAGTTGGATAATGTTGGACATTGGAGAAAGAGAATACAAAACTTGAAACATTGGGGAGGATTAAGTATCACGTTTACTTGCAGTGAATAAAACCAAACACCACCATTACACAAGAGTATTTTATTTTCTGGCTTAAAAGCGTATTTCTGATTTGAGGTAAACCATTAGTAGTACTTTGCAAAGAGTATTACAAATGTCTCTAAAAAAACAGCAACACAAAGGTTGTGACAAGATTTAAATTCATCTCCAGACCTTCGTTAGGTAGTTCACACAGTACCACTTTACACAAGCTATCTTCATTTGAAGGCCCAGTGTAACCAGAAGAAAATGCCATGACAGTGTTAGGACTGAGGGAAAGTCATTCATTCTCACCACAGATGGTCTCAGGCACTTTTAACGCGTTGTGTCAGCTTGTTCACAAAAGGTGCTGTTGTGCAATGCACTCTACTTCCAAACAATTTGGCCCAGTTTACACCTTCCCACTCAGGACTCATCATTTTGGTTATGTTGCCAAATTGAAACAACTCAACTGGACAGTGAAACTACATAGGGGGGAACTACCCCAGACAGGCACCCAAGCATAATCACCTGGACAAGAAACACATTTACAAGTGATCAGCAAATCATTAGTTACCTCCTTGGAATTTCTAAGAAAGTTTTGCGGAAGTATTTTAGATAGTGATGGAGCACATCGACATTTTCTTCTTGGTCAAATCTGTTTACCCAGCCCCCTCTGGCAGGAGACTAGTAATTAAGCATAGATGTAAGTTAAGAGAGCAAGTAAGTAAAAAGCAATTCAAAGGTCAGGTTCCCCCAGGTATAGTATTGCTGATTATGCATGGGATTGTGCCATTTCTTTAATGGCAATGTTCCAAAGCAACAAAGGCCTCAACACAGAAACGGCTTACACCATGTTATTTTGTGCAGGAAAACTGTGTAAGTTACACTGACCAGTAACATTATTCTGCTAGTTAAAGCTGCGTGTACAAGAGCACTTGTAAACTATGCCATACCAGCAAGTCTTCTTTTTTAGGCCTAGGAATTGACAGCAGCTGATCTTCCCCTTTTAATATAATTTCATTAACAATCACAGAAAAGTTTTGTTAGGAGGAAAAGTGAATGAGTAGTAGTCCAGTTGAGTTACGCTTCATGGTGTACCTGGTTTTCAGGTAATGCCTAGTTACACTCAATATCTAATCCTTTGTAGCACTTCAGATGGGCTTTAAACGTGAACAAAGAATATTAATCCATGCATAATTATGCATGACTGAATACATCAAGTATTCATTAGTCCTTATTAATTTTTTAAGTATCTAAAAGTGATTTAACCTCTAAAAAATTCTTATTTTTTAAAGCAGTTAATGTTTCATCTGTAAACCACTATGTAACTCCTTAAAAGCCAAATTACCTTACATAGTATTGAATTACTCTGCACCACAAATGAGTATGATGCTTCATGGACAAATAAAATATAGTCCCTTTTCTAAAGGAAATACAGCCTGGGGCCCAGATCCTGCAAAAGCTAACACAAAACAAGATTTAGTGGAATTTGTGTTGCATGTGTGAAGTTTTACTCTTGTGCTTGTGTCCACAGTTACTAGGTTGTTAATGAAAAACTGGATTTCAACCTACTCTGTGCTAAATGGTGATAGAAGAAAAACATTAATAGTCCTTTATTGCCAAAATTGCAGTTTACTTGTGCACAGGCATTTCTCATGCATACTTCAGATTATGCAGGTTTAAAGTAAGACAGATCTTAGATTTTTAGTAGTTTACCACTGAATTTTAAAAGGAGACCTTTGAAAAGCAACAATTCGCTGTAACTCTGGACCTTTTGTAAGCATTGCTGCTGTTGCAACTTGTAAAACAGAAGTGGAATGTTACAAACGATCCTTTACGATTCAAAAACCAGATTGTTCCTCACTGTACTCTCTAGTCTTTCTTTGTGTCTTGGGCATCTTTTTCTTCTTCATCAGAGTACACAGTGGGTTCCTCCCCTTCCTTCAGCAGCTTACCAACATGGTGATACTTAACTGGGGGGGGAAAAAAAGAAATCAAGTAATTATTCTTCCCTGAAAGATGTGCCTTTTTTAACTCAACAAAATGCCTATATAATAATAAAACAGCTCTCAGCGACTTGTTACAACCACTGGGCAGAGAAGGAGAAAAGCCAAACTCAACTACCTGAACTACTACTAATGTTGTAGTAAGAAATGTGTAAAGTGAATGTAGCTGTAATTCTCCTTCTACTGCCTAAGCCAAAAGATGAATAAATGTAAAGACACATGTAAACTGGGGGACTCATCCAACTAAGAAACAGAATCCAGGATTAGATTATTTCTCTTAATGGCATTGTTAGAATATTTATGTTAGGTATTACACTCGCACGCATATACATATTTGCATATGTGTATGCAGCTTTCAAGGGGTTTTATCGTCTGTAACGTATGTTGAAAGTATCTAATAGGACAGAAGAGGGATCCTTTCTCCCCAGAGATAAAGATGGATCTGTTATCCGATTACGCAGCTAAGCCTCTGCCTTATTTTATATCTCTTTTTGAACATGTTAAAACACTGAGATCATATACACATAAGGACTGAGAGCTACACTATATTGCCCATCTGTCAACTTCAACAAAGCAAAAGATGCCTCTGACTATAGGCATTTTGGACTAGCATTGTTATAATTAATAAGAATTTAAAGCAACTAATTGCCAAATTTACTAGAAATGTAGTAATAAAGAGTGCAGTTCACTGTTGGTCCTGATGCCTGACTCTTTAAAAAGTAGATTTAAACACTAGTTTAGGGCAGGTATTTTGGTAGCATAGTTCTGGTTCCTGTGACATATTTGTGTTAGCATAATAAAACAGCCATTCTGCATGGCATGATCAACAGTCAGTCTTGATTAAGACAGGAAGAGCGCCAAAGTAGGAGGGGCACATCAGGTCAGGACTGAGACACTCTGGATGACATTAAGTGGAGTAAAGCTCCATTCTAGCTTGTCATAGTACATCTTTAAAACCCAACACTAGATTTAAAAACAAAAAACATTTTACTTCCACTGTACTACTATTTTGTATATGCAGTTTCCATCGTATATATATATTTATGTGTGTGCGTATAAAAATTCATCAAGACAAACAACTGATACATTTATTTTTTGTCTTATCCAAATAGAAACAATCCCTTTGGTGTTCACTTGCCTAAAAGGCATCATGAGATACAGAGGAATTAATTTTCATCAACAAGACACATTGGGAGAAAAAAAAAATCATGCCAGTTGGCATGCCCTGGTACAAGGTCAACGCAGCAATTTCCATAAAACTGTGGCTGAAGTTCTTTTTGAGCAGCAAGTTGAGGCACATGACAGAAAACAGTTTGAATTGTGTCTTTTCAACTTCCAATACTGAGCATAGAAAAACAAGGCAACTATGAAAATTACTTCCTTCTGTTACTTTTAGAACAAACATCTCAAGTGTGCAAGTTGCCATTTTTCCTCTGCCACTCTGGCCATCACTGGTACAGTAACAACCAGGCTGCTTGCAAGCACAGAGGTGGCATTTGCTTATTCCTCATCACCTGCTGGGGAAGAAAGTCAGCTGGATACAGTTGTCTGTGAATCTAATAAAGCCACCAGCAAGGCCATGCAGAATAACTTAACAGTAAAAAAAGTTGCATCAAGAGCTCCAAGCGGAAAAGGCCTAGTTTAAACAGTCTTCATAACTCAAACCCCCCAAGTAGTAGTAACTGAAATGCTACTCTCATTTCTGAGAGGCTGAATGGGACATAAGCTTAATTTTTTCAGAGCATTAAAATCTAATAGTCTCTATAGATGGGGTCATAACTGCATCAAAAACATGCTCTTAATTACCAATTCCTGTCAACTTTTTGGGTGGCCTTACAGATTTTACCCTACGAGAGTGCTTCTATCTCTCCTGCTGTTCTGTAAGGAGCAGCGGGAGGGAGAAAGCAGAGGGAAAACCTGACATTTATCTTAATTCTTTTGACTAACAGTAATTCTAGTAATACTTAGTAAACAGGTATTAACTCAAAGTAAGTTTGCAGACTGATGCTTCCAGCTGGTAACTGCATTTTAACCATTGCTTCCCTTATTACACACTAGTTAGCTACTTTGTGAATAGGTTAAAAATGGCTTACAAGTGAATTGTGACTCCCAGTCCCTCAAGGTCTCTTGCTGTGTAGCGTTGAGATCAGAGAGGTCATCATAGTCATCCCTCAGAGCCTCCTTATCCAGGCAGAAGGTGGCAAGACCTCGGGATGCATCTCTTCCAGCAAAAATCCCATACGGGCCCCCTTTAAAATAAAAATGTAAGCAGCATTATTACAGGGGTAACGGGTGCTGTATGTTCTTCATGGATCAGAGTCACCAAACTGAAACAAACAATGAGTTCCTACTTTGTCCCATGGGTCAGAGGTGCCTCCAACTTCTGAAATGTTTTGAAGTTTTATTCTGCTTGGTAATAACAGAAAACAGAGGAAGAGGACAAGAAACAAAACCATGGGAAGAGATCCCGAGTTTGCTGAAACATCAGGACAATGAACCACACAACGGTGCATGGCACATACAAACAGGGTAAGAATAAGCATACAAATGGTGTATGTCTGAGGTGAAATTGAAGTTTTCTAAGAGATGCTCCTGACTTAAAGAGCTGAAAGGATGACTTGACAGAAAATGTGGTGGAGATACCAGAAATTACCAACTTGGAAGAAACATCTATTACAACTCCCAAAGTGCAAGATAAGCTCAAATGATCAAAACATGCAACTCACAGCAGATCAGAGATATCTTATCAAGACAGACTCTTGCTAAACTTCATTAATGATTCACTTGCTTGCATGACAAGCTGAAAATGGAGGTATCACATCTTGCAGTTAGATACTGAAAAGTCTTATGGGAGCTAAAAGAAGTTAATATGAACTCTTGTTACTGTACAGCATGCCATCTTCCACACCTCCCAGGGTTTCTTTCTGAATTCCTCAAAAGCATCTTACTTTTCCATTAAAATGAAACCCAAACTAGCCAGACACTGTGATGAACCATTCAGCATTTAACCAAATTAGATACAATAGGGAGCTTTGACTGTCATGCGTGGAATCCAAAGTGTGGTCCGTAAGTCAAGTGGGTTTAGTTTGCACAAATACAAAACTACATGCCTAACTCAGCTACACATTATCATCTTGACTGCTGCAGAAACTCAAAGTTACAGTCCCACATCATTCAATGACAGCCTCCAGTCTATGTTTGGACCAAAAGCAGTAACCTCATTGTGCTTCCAAATACGTGGCATCTCCTGCACTGCTCTCCTTGCCTCAGAGTAGCACTGGCAGCTTGCTACTGCAGCTACCCACAGTCTAGAGAGCTCAAGAATGGTTATGCCGGACAGATCCCGGCACAAATTAGCAAGGCTCTGTGAGGCTCTTTAACAGGAGGCCTCTGTTAAAAGTAAAATCCCGTGTCCTCGTGGAGGTGATTAAACTCTTATACCTGGGTGCACATACTCCCACCCACCTCATCTATAGCTGCTCTATAAGCCTATGTAGCTTATTCAATCTTTGCACATTCCAACTGGCTACACTCATGATAGGAAGCTGGTTTAATGTAAATTCCGAGGTATTTAGTATAAATATTATGCAATCAAGTGATGCTGGGGATGGGATGTCAGCGCTGCAAGCACACTCCGCTCCTGATGCCCGGCGTCGGGCAAAGGCACCCGCGGACGACGAAGCGGCCCGGCAGCGGCACAACCACCGAGGGTGCGTGTAACCTGCCCCGGGGAAACAAAGAGAGTAACGCAGCAACGTGGAGTAGCGCCGGAGTTCTCCCGCGGCGGAGGCCGAGCAGCCGCCCCCCGGCCCGAGCTGTGCGCGCCCCGCCCGGCTCCGGGAGAGCCGGATCCTTTCCCGATCTCCGGATCGCGGGCAGGGCCGAGAGGGCACGGGCGGCTTAGCCGGGCGCTCACCCGGCGGCTCGGGGAGCGCTGATCGCCGCGCCGCAGGGCCTGACCCCGGCCCTCCCGGCGGCAGCCCCCGCGGTCCCTCCGGGCCCCCCCGGGCACAAAGGGCCGCGGCGTTCCCGGGCCCGCCCCGCCGGCCCCCGCCCTCACCGGGCCCGTAGAACTTCCTGGCGCGGCTCACGTCGAAGACTTTGCCGTTGATGGCCATGAGGATGCGGCGGTCGCGCACGCCGTCGTAGGGCCGCAGCTGCGCCAGCGTGAAGTCGCGGCGCTTCATCTTGGGCAGCGGCGGCGGGTCCGCCTCCCCCGCCGGCGCCGCCGGCCGCTCGCCCCGCAGGATCTGGTAAAGCAGGAAGAGGCAGAGGCCCAGCAGGCTCAGGTTGAGCGGGGAGCCCACGATCTCCAGCAGCAGGCCGCCCCCCTCGGCCGCCGCCTCCTCGCCGGCCACCGCCGCCTCCTCGCGGGCCATGGGGCTCGGCTGCGCTCCGGCGCGGCAGGCTGAGGCGCGGTGCGGCGGCGGGCACAGGAGCCGGGCCGCCTCGGCGGGCTGCGGGGCGGGACTGGGCCGGCGGGCAGGAGGGAGGGGCCGCGGCCGGCGGGCGGGCTGAGGGGCGGTGCGGCGGCGGGAAGGCGGGGCCGGGCCGCCTCCGCGCGCTGGGGAGCGGGCCGCGGCCGGCGGGCGGGCTGAGGCGCGGGCAGGGGTGAGGGCGGGAGGAGGCCGAGGCGCGGCTGCTGTCCGCAGCCGGAGCGGAGCGGGGCTGGGCGCAGGGTGGGCCGCCGCCGGCGCTAGGTGGTGGTGTGAGCTCGGCGATGGCGGGCGCCGGCCGGAACGCGGCTGAGGCGAGGGCGGCTCCGCGGAGGGCGCCGCCAGCCGCCATTCCCCGCCCAGGCGGCAGCAGGGCAGGCCGGGCCACCGCAGCGGCGGCTCCGGGGCAGGCGGTTTCACAGAAACTGTGGCAAAACCAGCTTCGGGGTGGCGTTAGACCAACATCAGAGCTGCCGGCGCCCTCCCTGCGCCATCCTGCCGTGCGGGGCCGCGCCTCAGCCTTCCTGACAAGGCGGTATCTCTTCGGGTGCTTACTAGCGAGCGTGCCAAACTCAGGAGAAAAGGGAAGAAATTACCAGACTTCTGGGGTTTTCTTCAGGTAATACCCCCTGGCCCTTCCCCCACCCCCCCAAAAAAAATAATAAAAAAGACAGAAGCAGTAGCCACAAGGTACTATTATAACACAGAAAAGTGTCTGGACATGGACGTTTTTATCCAGGCTTCTTTCAGTGGAAGTTCTGGTGAAGTAAAACTTCCGATAAAGGAGGTACTAGCCTGATGTGTGGACTTGCTGTGGTGTTCGCATGGAGCAGCTGGAGCCCTGAACACAGCTAAGCACTGCTGGTGTCCTCTGCTCAGGCCTGGTATCAGGCCTGAGAAAGCAGGGTGATGTTTTGAGTCTGAGTAGTTGTCTCTGCAAACTGTGTCCTCACCATCCTTCAGAAAGAGCCCAAACCAACGCCCAGTCAGAATATCATCGTTCCCTCCTCACGAGTGAGTGCCATCGGTCAGGGCACCCGTGGGAAGCATGGTGTGCCAGCCTTGATCTCACCTCGTCGCTTGGCAGGTGGTCCATACCTCGATGGCAGATGGTCCGTACCACTGCTTTGGGTGACAAAGGCCGCTTTGAACCTATCATTGGGACATTTAGATAAATAAAATCAAAAGCAGTGCTTTTAATTTATTTTCTAATTCTCCGTGTTAGGAAAATTTTAACTCTGTGGGTTTAGTGATAAAAGAGTTTTGCCTTTTGGGATATGCTCAAGACCTCTCAGTTCTAAGGTGTTTAATCATGTTGGCCCTTGCAAGGTAGGGTGTTTGGTTCCACACCCTGTCTGGTTTGGGAAGCTCCTTGTTTTATTGATCAGTACTTGGACCTTGATCTGTCCTTTCATGGTATACACTGACTTTTGCTTCCACCTGCTGTGTAACTTGGAAAACCCATTGTTTGATCGATCTGATGACTGAGATTTGTATTTGGTAGTAAAGTAGGTCTGCGTTTTGACCCATTTAGGATACTAAATAAACCTCTGAAACTTCAGAATTATTCAACTGTATTACCTAGATGACAGTTAATTCTGCTCAGTGTAGACGTGACACTACTACACTTCATTGTATTGATACTACATGTTAGAGGAATAGATGTAGAAAAACTTGACATTTGGAAGGAGATTTTTCTTTCATTTTTACAATACATACTGTTCAAGAGCAAGGAAAAAACTTGGACTCCAAAACAACTCCAACCCTGAATTTGACCATGAACCAGACACTGAAGGGAGGGAAAAAGAAGCTCTGTTTATTCCTAGTATCCTAGAGAAACCATCTAAGAACAGTTCATTCCTAGATAAAGAAAGGCCAGGAAACATAGCTGAGATTGATATAATCTTGTTATGTGCCACTGGTACTGCAAGTTACAGTTGCTCAACTTCAAGCTCTCTTTTCACCTTGCAGCATATAAAAAAATATTTGTATGCCTCAGAATGTATCTTACTTAACAAAAAAGTAAGAAAGATATTTAGAAATAAATGGGCATAAACAAAATTATGATACATCAGTCAACATTATCTAAATTAATAAATCCTTTGCTGTACATTTCTTGCTAGCAAGCTTATTTGGCAATGCCTTTAAATGGAACTGAGGTTCTAGTCAGAACAGAGTTGGCCCCAGCTAAATACCACATGCATTAGCTCTGCTCCCACACAGGTTTTCCTCTCTATTCCATAGACAACAACAGTTTCCTTCCTGAAACCATTCTGTTAACAACATCTATTAGATGGGTTGATAAAGCAGTTCTAATATAATGCTCTCTTCTTGTTAGTTGAAGAAAACATTGGGACTCGGGTAACTTTCATATTCTTGCAAATCAGAGTAGTTCAAATGGCTTTAAAATATTCCTACTTGGGTTTTTTTTTTCTTTTATATAGCCAGCATGAATCTGTTAGAGATGAAGCAAAATTAGCTCTGCTACACCTCAGCATTCTTCTTGCTGCTCTATTTCCACTTTGGAATTTGTCCGGTATATTTAGTGAATCTTTGAGAGCATATTTAATGCTTCTGAACAAAGTATGCTTTGCCTGGTTTCTCCGTGATATGCTTTACCATGGCTGAATACATGGAGACCATTCTTGCCAAGCTGATTTTGGTCCTCTCATTCTTTCATTGTTCCCTTGGAAGCCCTCCACAAGAATTCTTTTCTCTAACTTAACTGATTGATGAATCTAATTCAAACTATGGCTGCAAAAAAGTTTTCAGAAGTTTGCAAAGATACTGATGCCTAATTTGCACTAGTTGGGAGCAGACTGCCAGAGCTGCTGATCACCTGGAACTATTGCTGGCTTTCATTCGACCTGCAAGGACCCAGGCTTTCTGAAGGACAGATGAGGTATCTTAGTCTTTGAGCTTACCGAGAACTGGTGATGAATAAAACCACTGGCAAGTTAGATCTTTACTGTCCAGCCTAAAGTCTGATTTGTAACTTCACACCTGGGAATTTGAGATACTTCAGTAACGTACCATAGTACTGCATTACAAACAGCTTGTAACATCAAGTAGCAACCATAGAAGTTTTTGCCTTGTGGTCCAAGTGGCTTCTTGGAATTTGTAGATTAAGTAAAGAAATTAAAAAGCAAGATTAAATGTGCCTTACAAGGACATGAGGAATTTGAGCCTTCTAGAGAGAGACAACATATTATATGAGGCCATCCAATACATTGACGTAGGCAAGCTCTATCACACCTGCCTGTTTCTCACAGCTGGTCTAATATGGGTCTTACTTCTTCCTCATTCCCCCCTCCTCCTACAATAATTTAACTTACTAACGAGGAAAAAGAAAGGAATGATAAGATGCTGTAATCTCTTATTTTACTGGGTAGTGCCTACCCATGCCTACCCGTGCCAAGAAAACAGAACCCCTCCCTAAATTGCAGAGGTCCTGTAGGTCAAGTGTGCTCCTAATGCTGGCAGCAGGCGTTCTATTAAGCTGTTGTTAGTGTGGGTCTGTTCCAGGTGCAGAGCAGGCACCTGACCCAGGAATGTTCTGAATTACATCTAGTCCTCAGGTCAAAAGCATATATCATCTTTCTGCTGGTCTTCTTTTTTTGTTTGTTTTGTTTTTATTTGCGTTTCTGTCACACTTCTGTTTATTTTTCAGTTGCATCTTCTGACTTTGTAGCTGTGCTCTTCATCCAATGAAGTGCGAGAAGAAAGAACTTTGCAATGTGAAGATGACACTATGCTGAAGGCTATCAAGATCCTGTCATTCCTGGAGATATATGTGTAAACATCTGCAGTGTAAACCAGCTCCAGATGGGAATTTTTACCAAGTTTTACAAAAGGTGTCAGAGAGGGAGGTTGGAAAGGCGGAGTCTGCTCATGTCTGAGAATTGCTTTCCTCAGAAACAAACTGATGGGAGCTTGCAAATAAAATCTCCTCCCCAGCTTCATCTCCCCCCTTGCTTGCTTATCTTTTAGGCTGCCTGGACTATGGTTTTCAATTCAGTCATGCCGAACAGGACTGACAGTCACTATGACAAGAAAGCTGGCTTGGTCAGTTTGTGCAGCAACTGTGCTACAAAAATTTTGGAGATGCCTTGTCTTGTAACTGTGGATTAAAATCTGGGTGTGAATTCTCAGTATGGGCTCCTTTTTTGAAAAGCAGCAGATGTCGAAAGCAATCTGGGCAAGCTGTAGATACTTCTGAAAGAGGCAAGGAAAGAACAACACACAAGTCTGCATGTGATTCTTGCAATGTAACAGTCTCAGTATCCCTAGAAAGCACAATGATTGACACTGAAAGGGTAAAGTCCCTGACTTCCTGAAAATGACGACTTGGATTTGCTTACAGGTCTGATGAGCCAGGAGCGTTTTGTGTATCAAAAATAACTGGATGACATAAAGGAGACTTGGTGCATTCACAGATTGAATCAAATCAGTAGCACCGTTAGAGGGAGTAGGAAATGTTCTCTCTGCTCTGGTAGTGTTGGATGGGGAAATGGTATCCATTGCATGTACATGTGTTCTTCACAAGGACCAATTTTTGCTTACGCTGGAAACATTCACTTTGCATTTTGGAATGCGTGAGCTGTCTTCACTGGTGTCACTATATCCCTGAAGTAGGGCCTGTTATTTCTCTGCTGCTATGAAAGTGTGCTAGTTCTGCTACGGAGCAGGCCAGTCTGTTTCAATGTGAATTGACAACCAACTTCAACATTAATAGATTTAAAGATTAGAAAAAGGGAGGTACCGGTGAGCTAGGATGGTAGAGTTTTCTAGGTGTAACCTTACAACATTTTAGTTGTAGAAGTGTAATGAGACAGGCATGGATTCTTATCTCAGTTTTATTTAGCTGAAATCTGCTGCTGTTGATTACCAAGAAAGCTTTTGCTGTCTGTCTTTGCTCTGTTTTAGTTAAGTGCTCACATACAAAGCAGTAAAGACAAGATGGGGGTGACTGAGTAAAAAGAAGAAAGCCATGGTAGGAAGACAGACATGTGGAAGAAATACCGCTTGGTTGGGTTTTTTTTTCAAAATCATCTAGGTGTCTGGTTAGATTAAACACACTTCCAGGCGCAAGCCAAATTTCTGTCTGTTCCACAAATGGTTCCTTTTATCTTTGGTTTTCTGATTTTATTAAATACTTGAAGACAGTTCAGTCATGCTTGGTTTCACACAAAGTTGGCTGGCTAAGCAGCGGTCCAGTGGAATCCAGTTTTCAACAGGTTAAGGAAGCGCTCCGTTAGTTTCCCAGCCTGATGGATTTCCAGCTGTTCTAGTGCAATGTCCTCAGTGGGAAAATCTTTCAGACCCTCAAAGTCACCCCACAGCCTGAGAGATGTTACGTGGATTATGTACGCTGAGAAGATGGCTCGCGCCGTGCCCCAGACCCGCTGGGCAATGCGCCCGATGCAGACCCCTTACGTGGCTTCGCATCTTCCCGAGCGCTGTGTCTCGAGAGCAAGGCCACAGCACCGCCACGACCTCCACGCGTGGGCTTGCTGCACCCCGCTGAATGATGGCAGGTCTCCTGGGTCCGAGCCCGTGGGAATTCCCGGGACACCAGTGCGGAGGCCCAGGAAGGTAACGCGGCCTTCCCACCCCGCCCGGGCAAGAGAAAGCCCCAACTCCGGCGATGTCGGAAGCCTCCATTTTATTTACCGCGGTTCCCCCGGCCGAGCGCAGCGGCGTGGCACGGCGTTCGCTTCGGGGGTCTGCGCTGCTCCCCCGGCCCCCCCCGCCGCTCCCCCGGTGCGAGGGAGGTGGGGCCTGCTACCCTGCTACCTGCCGCTCGGGGCCGGTGCCCGGCCGGCGCGCTGGGTGCCGCTGGGCGGCGGCGGGCGGGGCCGCTCCGGCGCGGCGGAGCGGCGCGGGGCGCTCGGGCGGCGGCGGTGAGTGGCGGCGGCGGCGGGGTCGCGGGGGGCCGGCGGTAACCGGCAGGGGAGGCGGCCGCAGCCTGGCAGCGGGGGACTCCCGGGCGGTGGTGCCGCCCTGCACGCCGCTCGGCAGCGGGGCCGTGCCGGTGTGGGGCAGCGCTGGCGGGCGTTTTGTGGCGTAGGCGAGCGGCGAGAGCTTTCCCCGATGCGCTCTTTGTTCAAACGCTTTATTCGCCAACTGCTGCTAACGGCTCCTTACTCTTCCTGCCAGTGTCGGGTCTGTCGGGCTAAACTGGCATCCTTACCCTTCACTTAAGACCTTGCGGTCTTTCAGTGTCAGATCTCTGCATCTTACGCCCTAAAACATTCTTTAACCAGTTTTAGCAGACGTAGGCACGGTTACTAATATGAGCTGGACTTGACTTTCCCTCTTGCATTGCTAGCAGAATTGTTGGCTGTCTCCCACGTGCCAAGTATTAACACTAGTGTTGCGGACTGGGGCAATCCATGTGATCTTGGAGTGAGCGTGCGGTGGTGGTGTGAGAGGAGTAGCAGGGTCTTGTAAAGGGAGCAGATCGGATCCATAACCTGTATTAGAATGAAAGTCACCCACTGTGTCATTTCTTTCACAATTATTTTGATGATAAACTCCATAATTTGAGAGTTCAGTCTTATAAACAACTGTATGCAGGAGTAAAGCCTTAATCATGTAATGACTTTGATAGATTTCCTGTGATAACTATCCTTGTGCAAGTAGGATGGCTCATGTAAGGGCAAGTACTTTCGTCAAGGTAACGAGCTGCATGCAGGGTATGAGCACGGCGTATTGCAGAACCTCAGCAAACCACCTCCAGTCTTTTCCATAGTCTAGTCCAACTGCTGTCTTGGAAATGTCCTCTTCCCCTTCCAGCCATTGTGCTGTGCCCTTGCACCACATCCTACAGAGATCTCTCAGTGTGGTGTCCTCTGCCTAGACCCATGCAATCAGCTTGTCTGATGCCGATTTGGATGGGGTTTTGTTCATTTCAGACTTGATGTAGCAGGTTGGAGGACTAGAAAGAGGTAGCCTAGTACACATAGTCTGAGCTGCTTGGGATTACTGTCACTGTGGATCTTTTACACTTTCTGTTGCCCTGATACTTGGTGGAAACTGAAGGTTATAGGTAACTTCAAGTATAGTGTTAGCAACCTTTAAAACAGAAAGGCAAGTTTGATGGCATTACCTTTTGTTAACAGCTTCATTAATGTGAATTTTCTATTTTGTTTTCTCTCACACAACATAATAAATAATAATTTGGACTCCAGTACCTTTGCAGATACATTATAAGATGAAAAATGCAAATATATATTTGTCTTGCTGTTATAAAACAAATACAATGAAAAATTAATTCAGTGATTTAATAGACATGAAATAACTTTCTGCACTGTTTGGTTGATTGGTTGTTTATAATTTGGACTTCTGGTTATACAGTGTATGGAGCAGTATGTTGCTAGTGCTGTAGACCAATTCCTGAAGAATATTGCACCTGAAAAGTTGCGTTGACTTAGTGAAATTGCTCATCTGTTTCTAAAGTGTGTCAGTAGATGACTTAACGCAAGATCAATACAGTTACACTTCTCCAGACTGAGCTCCTACATAGTAAAAAAAAAAAAATGCAGCCCTGTGGCACAGGTGGGATGTGAGGTTTGCAAGGATTCCAGAACTATCCAGCCCAACAGAGAATCTGGGTCCATATCTGCAAAATTCAAAGTGGCTCAGTTCTTACTCACTATAGTATAAGTGCAAAGCACTTCCCACCTTAGACTTTATGACTGACTAAAGTTTAGTATATATAGATATTTAAGTGATTATATATGTATACAAATGCTTTTTCTGCTATGCAAAACCAAGTTACTTGGGTGTTACATGAACCAAAAGTATACTTCATGGGCTTTTTCACGTGAACCAAAAGTATACTTCATGGGGTTTTTTAGATCATTGTGAGTTGAAATACTTCTCCACTTAAGCTGTTTGCTTGTGTTTCTGTCAAAGATTTGATGGAAATTTTCTGAAAATGAAATGTCACAGATTCCTGTGACCACAAAGGTGGAGATATGCCTGGTGCAGATTTGATGACTCAAAACTCTTTGTCCTTTAGAACCCACAGCACAGGTTTTTGGCTGTATTCAGACATTTGGGAAGTAGATCTCCATTTAGACTTTTTTTTTAGTCTTCCCAGGAGCCAGTTAAGTGCAGACTTAACTAGCAAAAGTTAAGTTTTACAACTCCAGAAGTGTTACTGGCATTTGCTTTAGTTTCAAAGTTAATATTTGCCTCCACTTGAAATGTGTCTTTATGTACTGGCCAGAGAATTTGCTGCAGACAAATGTACAGCTATGTTTCCTGTTACCAGAAGAAGATAGATGACAGTCAAAGAAGAAATGAGAAACTGTACTTGGTCCAAAGAACTGCTTAGTACAGGGCCATTTCTTTAGATTCTAAATAAATTTATTTAGAGATCAATGTTTACTGAGAATATTTCACAAGAAAGCACTAGCTGCAAGTGCAAGTGCAAATACTGGGACGATGCATAAGCATTAAGAGAAGGCTAAGATGTTACTCAGCTTTGAACAGCTGTGAAAATGGACACTCAGTGAACAATCCTGTGTGTACGTGGGAGAGACTAATATGTTTAATACCAACAAACACATCTTTGACTGCTTAATCTCTGCTAAAATCCACTACAACTTTGACCAGAATGCTTACTGTATCTGATACTGTTAGAAGTGTGTTATTCATTCACATTTATTTATTTATATGAACTCTCACTATATAAATGAAAAGAAAGCACACATTGGTTTAGCAAACTGGGGAGTTGATTTTATTTTTTTTTCCCCTGAGGATTTTCAGTAATCCTTATGTTTGTACTGTGGATGGTGTACGTGGTGTGGTTGGTCTCAATATCTTTAGTTATGTAACGTAAACATCAAGCTGTGTAGTAAGTCAAACAGGGGACAAAGCAGCGTGACTGTAGTCCTTGTTGTACATCAGACTGCAAGCTTAGGTTATGATAGGAAGAGCTGAATTCTGTGGAAAGATTGTAATTGATTTTAATGAGCTCTGGATATGGGCCAAACTCAAGAATCGGTGGCTTGACTTTATTGGAATGCCACCAACATCATGTTGAGTCATGCATACACAGATACATATACATCCCCTTAAAGTTTAAAATAGCTTCCAAAAGGAATGCCAATGCCACAAGCATAGATGCCATTTGAATTTCATCAGTTTCTTCTAAATGAATTCAAACCCGTTCTGTGAGATTTTGTTACTTGACATTGGTTTTAGTGGAAATGCAGTCAGACAGGGCTGCATCCCCTCATCATTCCCTCCGATGAGTTTCTATGCCAATTCTTCTGTTTAAGGGCAATCTATTGTGTAGTTTAAGCATAAAGCTAAATAGATTCCTCTCCATCTGAAGAGGTTTATCTCCGTATCTTTGGTTGACAGCTTGTATGTGCAGTGGAAGGAGCGTTACAGGTTAGAACTTGAAACCACCTCTTTGGCGAGCAGCAGACACTGAGATTTCCAGCTGATGTTATTAACAAAGTTAGTTTTAACTGGTGTTCCTCCCTCACTCCTCCTGACTTGTCGTTCCCCCCATAAATCTTATGAGACCTCATCAGGTCGTAGCTTGCAAAGCCAAGTGATCATGCAAGACTCCGAACATTCTTCTGACCAACCAAACCCAGGCAAAACTGCCAAAATACATACTTGGCTGAAAAGCTTGAAAGCAGGATCTTTAATGAATCAGAGCCTGAAAATGAAGAAAGCACCCAATATTTCCAATATATCCGCTTGTTTAAGCCATCACATAGTTTTGCTGACTCAGGAATGCTGATTTTGGGGTGGCCGCACTACTTCAAGCTCTTAAAACTGTAGGAAGTAATAAGGATCTTACTTCACAACTTCTTTTTAAATTGCTGCTTAAAAGCCTGAGGGGGAAAATGGTGGTTAGTGCACATACTTATCTTGCTTACAACTTTGACACCCTCTCTAGAGCTAACCTCAGCAAAATGGAATGTCAAGGATTTACAGCTTATCCTGTTTTCACTGCCATTCTTGGGCTTTTCACCTGCTGTTCCAGCCCTTTCTTCTTTCTGCTGAACATGCATTTCTTAAATTTAACTGGTATTTGCTAGTAAGAAGAGTCTGCCATCATTCATAGAAGTCTATTTAGTATTATTGCTATACTTTGCCAGAAAATGTTACTGTAGCTTGCAGTCAAGTGCATCCTTTCCCTTCTTCCAGTTTACACTTCATAAGACCATTTATGTATTCCACTAGGTTATGTGGGAAGGATACTTTGCAGCACAGAAAGGGTTAATGCTGCTTTAGTTTGGCTGGTTCTTTGTTAGTCTTCCAGTCTTTGCTCTTTTGAGTGCTCAGATTTTTTTTTTTTTTTTTTTTTTTTTTTTTTAGATTGCTACCTTAGGACAGTTGGAGCTGCAGCCATTGCCATGCGATCACCCTGGATCGTGGTTCTGGCAAACCAACATCTTTTCCCAGGCCTGGAACTTGCTGACTTGCTGCAATGACTGCAGCCAGATAACAGGGGTGTAAGGCTCTTTCTTGCAATGTCAGGGTAAATTTTACCCCTATGATTCAAGAAACTATTTGTATATTCCTAAGCACTGGTAATGGCAGGAGGGAGAAGGTTTAGAGAAGATGCATTCTCTCATCCTATTTTCTTTGAAAGCAGTGTCAGGATTTCTGAATTCTCCTGAATTTACCCTCTGTTTTTTATATTATACATTTCATTATCTCAGCAGGAGGAAGTAAAAGGGGGAGGGAAAGAAAGCAGAGGAGGTAAGCTGCGTGGTTTACTTGACATTTGAGAAATGGTCCAAGAGTTTCTCTATAAATTTAAACTATAGACCTGTGGTATAATTACCCAGGAACGTGCTACAAATGGGGATTGTTTGTGAACGGTGATTGCTTAATTTTGTTGCTTTTACAATTTATATGTTATATTCAAGTCTTCCAGCATATGATTTAACACCTCATAGGGAGCTTGTGGATTTATGTAATTGATTCTTTAAATCTTAGTTAAAAAAAAGGAGATGTCAACACAATGTTAGAGAGAATGGGGCTTAGAAAACCGTCTGTAGATTGAGAGAGTAAACTCAGCTGGAGATGCCATTTCAGAATTGCCTTGTGTACAATACTAATGAAAGTTCTTTCCAAAATCCTTTGTTCTTTCATTGCAGATATATTAAGAAAGACCTTATTTACAGATGCACAAATCTTTCATTTTTAAAGATTCCGGTCCTTTGAAACGTAGCATGCAGCTGTTCCACATCGGAGTAAATTTCAAAATCACAATGCAATGTGTTTGTGTGCTTAGAGTTCAAGAGCAATACAGTGAGGAGAAGAACATTAGACCATTTGTATACCTGTTGTTAACTACCAGCATGTACTTCTTTAAGCATTTATTTTTTTAATTTTTTTTTTTTTTGGATCTATCTTTCTTACATTATCACTTTGTTGCTACCGTGCTGACTGAGGACTGGACTTAATGATAGTTAAACTCCTAAAGCTGTAGGTTCTGCAATAACTAAAAATGATATCGTATTGTACAAGAAAATACATTAAAATGTTAAGGTTCTTACAATAAATCAGCTTAAAAGCAAGAAATCTGAGTCAAGGAAAGACTATCGTTTATCTCAGAAGTTCTTGCATTAGTTGATTTGTCAAGCTTTTAGGCTATGCAAAAGGATTTATATTATCTTTTTAATGCGAAGCAGTGTAAAATGACATTTAACTAGAAGAAAGAGGAAAAAAAAGGAGTAAACCAGTCATTATTGTTGTGATGAGTCTGAAGAAACTATGTTATGAACAATACCACCACAACTTTTGTGGATTGGATTAGAGGAAGAAAAGGAATACAAGCAATTCACATGCTCTGATTCTGGTGATCACATTTCTTCTGCTCTGCTGGCCCTCCAACGATGGCCATTGCCACTTGCTCTTCATTCTGCAGTTACAAGAGGGATACAAATAGTCATAGGGTGTGACTTTGATTTTATTCTACTGTACATTACAGAGCATCAGCATGATCATGTGCCCTCATTCCTCCAAAGGAAAAATATTTCAGATCTTGAACAGGTTTTCATTTTGGTGGAAGGGGTGTTACATTTGTAGTGTGTATGGGACTTTTCAGAGATAACATAGTTGCTCTTCTTGTAACTGGTTCTGATCAAAATAAAAGGTTGATCATATCATCACTAATACCATTTTTACTGATGACCAGTGGTTATTCTGCAACATTCAATGTCATTTCCTTTGGATGTTTTTTTACTAACATCCCATTATATTTAGCAATGACATATGAATTCATGGTGAGAAAACTTTGCACAAACTAGGGAAACAATCAAGAAGTCTTACTAGTATTTAGCATTTGTTGCCTTCATGAAATATTAAATCTCATCCGCAGTGAGAAAATACTACAATATAGGTATTGCATCATCAAGAAAGCAGTGCAAATCCATCTTTTATCTTAGCTCATGAACCTTTAGTTGCTTTTAAATACTATCTAGTCTTATACACATTACATATCAATAGTTCTCAGTAGATGGAGGGCTTGCTTAATATTTTGATGACCAAAGGGAGCTCTCCGGGTGCAGAACAAGCATAGCTAATCTTTACACTTCACATTAGCTTATCTCCAGGTAATATATGGAGTCCCTTGAGGACTTGATTATTACCATGCCAAACAGTATCAGCTATATTAGCCTCTATGTTATGTTCCAAAGGAGCTGTTTCCATGAGAGGATCTAAGTTTGTGTTGGTGCATAGGTGCTGATAAAACCTGTAGAAGGGGTAGGTGACTTTACATGGCACATGATGACAACTGCTCCTCTTCCTGCTTAGACCTGCAGTGTCGGCTGGTATTTCATGGTGTGGAAACTACTTAGATGGATGGAACGGCTTAGTAGCAACGGTTCAGTACCTGAGGCCAACACCAGTGGATCTCAAGTACGTTCTGTTTAAAGACTAGCAATAGGGGCTGGAGTGGTGAGGCTGAGAGTGGCATTTATCCTAGGAAAGCTGTAGGTATCTCCTAATCTCTGTGGTAAAGCAAAAAGATACTAAAACAATGGACTTATGTTTGTCGTGGCTCTCAGCTGCAGCTTTTTCAGATATTGGTGATCCTGGAATGATAGATAGACCCATCACCGCAGTGCATTACTGAAGTGTATGCGCAGCTCTGTGGTTGCACTGTTTGAAATGGGAAGGACCAAGCAGAGATCCAGTTTAAGCATGTGATTATGTGACTTAGTGACACAGAGCTGTAGTTTATTCAACAGTTTTAGGTAAAATTCTTCTTCAATTAGCTTATTTCCTGCTTCTGGATATTTATTAGATATTTTCCCTTCCCATTATGATGGGAACAGCTCCAGCATATTTAAGAGACAATTGGGAACACACTGAGATATTTAAAGATTCCCAGAACTTGAATCTGAGTAATGCGTTGGGCTGCTGTGTAAGGACTCTGCTGTGCTGTGGGTCTGTTCTGGTGAAATTGGCTCAGTATGAGGTATTTTTTATTATGTGGTGATTTTAAAACTCTGGACAGGCTGGGCCAAATCATGCAGTGCAGTCATTGATTTCTAATTTAACTCAGCATTCTGATGCCAGTGATCCTGTAAGAGTTCCCACGGCTGAAGGCTGGCTAGTGAACTTAAAGTTATCCTGGATATTTATAGGGTGCTTATTCTTGTAGGGGCTTTCTGGCTGTCCTTTTTGAGCAAGGAAGGATGGGGAAAGTCTCTTAAAACACAGTTGCAGGCACTAGGAACTTTGGGTTCAGTTGCAGTTTATGGATTCTGGAATAGTCACTGAATTACTCTGCCTCAGTTCTTCCAGCTGTATCGGCAGCGTGGAGTAATAATATATTCTGTACAGAGGGATACAGGTCTGGTACTTGTGATTAATCTTGCAGCTATCAAGTAGTAGGAGTAAATTTATTATTACTTGATACTTTCTACTGATTTTGCAGTTTGTGGAATGAACCAGGTACTGTATTTGTGCCTTTATACAGAGGAAAGCTAACAAAGAAAGCATGATGTTACCATTGCCTACTAATTTGAGTTAAATGTCAAGGGTATGTAGTTTTTACTTTTATTTTTCTGTTCGTTTCCCCTTGGAGCAATAAAGCCTGCAGGCAGGACATTCTGGGACCTCACTGCCCTTCTCTGAAGGTTAATGGTCACTTTATCTTTAGCCTTGTGTTTGCAGGCACTGGAGTCAGACAGCCTTTTCCCCAGTTGCACTTCTGCGATTTCCCGTATTATTACTTCAGTCGACAGCCAGTGAGATGGTATCAGAGATGACCTTCGCTTTTGAATTTTTATTTCAGTTGCAGTTGAAATTCAGGATGTTGATGGCTTTAGGAATATTATTCCAGATGTGCGAGTCCCTGGTTCTCCTCTTGCTTATACCTGTACAAACAAATCGGGAGTAATTCTGTTGAAGAGGTGGGTCTACATTAGTGCAAAACTAATATACATGGGAAGTCATTAAACTTGATTGCTATTCACAGCACAAACATTAGTGGCAATGTCAGTCTGATCTGTCTCCAAGGGAGCTTGGCAGGAGTGTTGCAGGGACATTGATTGGATCTATCCCTAGAGGGGAATTTGGAAAGAATGGGGTGTAGAAAATTCATTATTCACTTTGTCTCAGGATTATTTGTTAAGACTAAGTAACTGTTACCTCTGATGTTCTACATCTAGGCTAGGCACTGGTCCATGTGCCTGTAGCTACATACTGTGTTCTCACATTTCTTTCCAGATGCTCTTCTATATTGGTGCCTGCCTGGACAGCAAGAAGGAAAAGTTGTGTTGTTGGAACTTAGTATTTTTTAACATGGTGTTTTCTTATGTCAGAATGTGTAGAAATAGAGCTCCTTTGTTCAGCTTCTGCACTCCCCCCACCCCTTAGACAAAAGAACCACAGTTTCCAGTATATAAAATATTGACCATGCTAGTATTTTCACAGGAAATACCAAGTTCTTCCACTGTGTCAAAAATAATCTGCTTTTCATTCTGACTCATTAAAATCTTAGATTTTAGATTTATGGTCTTGGATGAGAAAAGCAGATATATGAGAGGCAGCACATCCTGGCTATATTGTCTATTTGTATAGGGATGGTGTTATTTCTCTGTAAATAAATTACATATTTATAGGCAAATCAATCCTTGTAGATTTGTAAAATGTTGAACAAACACTTATGTGTCTTTATCTATCTTATTTGTTTGGCGATTGATATTTTCTGACACTGAAGTCTGAGGTTACATCTGTGATCCTGTTGCAAATCTAGGGGAAATTACCTTTTGAATGACACATGGCTTGACCTTCATCTGCAGATAATCCAGGAGAAGTTCATGTTTGACTGTGGGGACACAAAGGACAGATTTAGTATCCCAGTATCTCTTTGGCCATATTTTAGAGTTCAGTAATGCAGTGGATACCCCATACCAAAGTTTATCTTCACTCTTTCCTAAGAGGTGAATACAGTGTGTTCGTGGTAAACTGCAAGAAATGATTCAGACTCAGAATTACCAAACACTGGACTCAAAAAGACTGTATGTATTGCTGCTGTCTTTGAAATATTCTTTTTATTGAAGGAGCTTGCAGGATTTCCTCTAACAGGGAATAACAACAATAAAAATCCCCCAAATCCCACACATTGTACGTGGTGTAAAACCAGACATAATTAGAGCAACATACAGTAATTAGACTCCAGAGCAAGTATTATGGCAGATTCTTCAGGCTTATATGCATGAATAAAAAGCTGATATACTGCATAGTTAGAGGCCCCTGACTACACTGTCTCAATTTTAGAGATAGGATTTGACCCTCATTTTCCTCCTAATATTAATCACAGATGGATGTATAAACTCTGCAAGGCAGAAATCCTCTTATCTCCACTTCTTTGTTTTCTGCAGAGTACTGTGTTTGATTCCAACCCGGTTTGTTTAAAGCTCTGATAATGCAGCATTTAACAGTGATGCATGTTTAGTTGTTCCTTTAGTATTGAAGGGTTTTTGGTGAAAATTTCCAAGCCAGGCCCATTTGCCAGCCTGGGAACCTCACTTGTAAGAAAGCTGAATCTATTTCTGCTTCAGTAAAGTATTTCCTGAGTCACATTTATGTTAGCACACAGGTAAGCAATCCACACCAAAAGCAGAGAGAACTGGGGTATGGGAAGAGTGACTTGCAATGTTATGGTTCGACTTCTGTGCAGGGTTGATTCCTGGTTATAGTGGAAGGAGTGCTTTACATGCAATTCAGCTGGAGCAGCACATTTTTGTAAATACTTGGGCAAGATCAAGTGCAGCATAAAATCTAATCTGAAAGTTCTCAATTAACCTAGGCTTCATTGGTCAATGGTAAAGAGACGAGAACTGGAATTCTGCTGGATTTGCCCCAAATACCTCATTTGATGTCCAGACACTGACAGGGTTACTTTTTCAGAGTTAAACAAATGGATAGAAAATGTCAGTTGTTGGAGGGTGTGCAGCCCTGCCCTAAAAGGAGGGGAGGGTCTATGCCGCTGCAGATCTTCAACTGTGTTACAGGATACAGGAGGGCACATGGTGCTTTCAGGCTGGCAGTGGCTGGGAAAGGTGGGGAGGCAAAATAACTGAGAAGTGCAAAATGTTGCTAAGGGTACAGATGCAACATGAATGTTAAGAAATACACAGAATCTTCATTATATAAAATCCAAGTGCATATAGATCAGTCACAATGGTGATAGGGGGAGCTGCAAACCTTCAGTGAATTCTGACCTGATAGATGTGTTTTTTTCAACAGCAGAAATTACCAGAGGAATGCAGTCAAAATGCAACTTTGTTACAGTGACTAGGAGAGAGGGAACTAGACTGGCTTTTGGTAGAGGCTAAAGGCTAAAAAAGAGAGACAGAAGTCTGCCTTGTTAACCAGAAGTCAGTTCAGAGACGCCAGAATATAGAGAAAATCTGAAATGCTACGGTCTATCAGCTTGCTGTAGGATTTCTACTCCTACGCCTATGTTTGTTTGAAAATAAATACAAAAAAATACAAACCAAACATCCATGTTTAAACACAGTTGGTGAATCATGGGATTTCCTAACTGTGTGACATCTGGTCCATCCCTGCTGCTTTGCACTGTGTACATGTCCTGATCGCGTGCAAGCCAGCTCTGAGTGGACTTTTTTGCAAAGTGCGAAGTGTTCACTAGCTGAGAGCCAGAGAGGCAAGGATGTAGTTAGCCCTTAGAGATCCAGTTGTAAGAGGCTTGAAGAAAAGCAGTAGATCTGTTGGACACAAAATGTATTTTGAATTGCTGGTTATGTGTGTAGCTCCTCACACCTCTGCTGTCAGGCTGCTGGCATGTACCCTGTGTACATGTATATGTGTAGGAAGTGACGGTGGAAACACGCCAGTGTTTTTTAGCTCACTTTGAGTTTCCCCTGTTGGATTACCAGTTGCTGTTGGTTACTTATGTTGAAGAGGCCTTTTTTTTTTCGTGATGACGCAGGTGAAAGTGCCAGAGAAACAAGTAACTCTGATTTTGGGAGCTGTGTTTTGGTGCAAGCATTTCTCAGTGATCGGGTTGCTGGGCCTTGCTCAAACTTGCCTCCCTCATTCCGTTTGCAGAAATTGAGAAACTTGTTGGGAAGTTTATCAGGCGCTGGGAGCTCTGCTGCTATCTCTTCATCCCTGCCGGTGCTGCTGCGGGAGGGCAGCTTGCCACCTGGACTGCTTGTTCTCCTTGCAGACTCAGAAGGTGAAGCAAGGCCGATTTGGATGTGCAGTGATCACAGGAGGGTGGTGCAATGTTGGGTTGTTGAGGGAAAGCGGCGACAGTGAGTTTGAAGAAGTCAGTGGGGAAGGCCATAATTTTCAAATTAAAGTGAGCCTAGACTGGTCTATTTCAGTCAAGCCAAGTCACAAACTTTAGAGGAAATCCAGATCTGATTCAACTTCCAGGTGTTTAAGCTTGCTGCCTTCTCTATCTTTAAGAAACATCTTTACTTTGCCAAAGTCCATATTCTGTGGCTATTTGGCGTTCTTCTACTTTCCAAGCTGGAAACAGTTTTAATTAACTAACCAGCAGCAGAGCGGCCCATTTACTTTAGCACTTCAGAAATGAAGAGCTAACGTCTTTGGCTCTTTGACTGTCAGACCTGGGGTACAGTACGTAACTGCTTACTCCCACTGATTTGCCTGTGGATGTAGAGCCATGATGTTTATTAACATCTCAGATTTCAGATCTGTACCCAAAAAGCTCAATGTGTAGCCTCTGGGAGCTGTGCTAGTGATAGAAAGGCAGAGCAGTGAATAATAAATGCTGCCATAGGATTGTAGAATCATAGAATCATTTAGGTTGGAAAAGACCATGAAGTGGCTTGGAGACTGATATGAAGATAGAGAATCAAAAAGGATTAAATCCTGAGGTGGTGTAATTATTTTTAATGAATGTTTACTAGTCTGTGCCTCTTAGAAAGTAAGGAGGTTTCTAGATGGTGAAATGTGTTTTGCTAAACTGTCAGTTCCTGGGAACAGGGCTATGTTTGACCTAAATGGAACCCAACAGATGAAGATTTGCATGTTCAAGTAAGTAACTTCAAGACAAAAATAAATGAAAGAAAAAATAATAATGAAAGGAAGCATATTCTGAAGGCACACCATCTGAGGAGGTTAGGAGACAGGGAATCTGCTTCATGTTAGCAAAAAGTTTGATCTTCTGAAGCTTGTGGGCCATATTCTACACCAGTTGAAGTGATGAAATTCTTCCAAAGCCGTCAGGATTACACCCTTCCAATGGCTTTAGGGATTGGGTCTTTCTTGCTTTTAAATACAATTGTGACTTTCTCATGAGGTCTCTTTTATTTCTTACTATAAATGTTTCCATTGGCAGCATTTTCTGAACTAAATGCCAGGCAGGTTTCAGATGCAATCCTACATCCAAGGGTTTGTATATTAAGCCCATCAGAAGGTTTCTTCAATAATCTCCAGGAATTCCTTCTTGGTGGTTGTTATGCAGTAGTCTAGTCGGATCCTTAATTTTGACCTCTTTTTGTTTGTTTGTTTGTTGTTTTTTGGGTTTTTTTTGTGGGCTTTCTGATGGGTGGAGACTAATGCTTTTTAGCTACCCTTTTCCTGTTAGGATTCGGAGTTCACTGTGAAGTTATCTTGACTAGTCCAGTAGTGCAGTAATTCAGGACAACAGTGAAACTCATTTGGGTAAAACTTCAAGTAGTGTCATTGTATTTTTGATTCTTTGTCTTTTCCCAAGAGGGAGAAAGTGTATCTGCTTGAGGTCAGGTTTGATTTGCAGTTCTGTGAATGGCATTGAAGTTGACTGCTTGTAGAAGCTTTCTCTTCCTGCTAAGTGGGAAACTAGACTAGAATATAATTTGGTTCCTGTTTGTGATGGCTCTTGCATTTTATTATTTGTGTCATGGCTTTCCTTTGTGTGGGAGGCTTTATAGAAAAATGACAAATGGAGTTGTCTGTTCATAGATTGGAAAGTTCTGCACTGTTACGAATTTGATGTAGCTGAGTCTGTTATGGGACTTCTCAGCTGAGGTGCATTTCTCAACCTCCATGTCTCTTGTATGGGAAAGGTGTTAAAATAAAATATTTTTCCCGGGTATTCCAGAAGAACTGCTCCACCTTAGATCTGGTCTTGTTACTCAATGCCTTTAACTCATATAGAAACACTTGTATAAATACTCCCTCTTACTGGCTTGCCAGACCCAAGGATTCAAATACTATGTACTAGGCTGAAAACCAAAAATAAATTTGTTTTCTTCTGATCTTTTAGGAATGAGTGTAAATCTTTCCTTTGCAATTCTGACAATTATGAATTTATTTAAATATGCAAGCATGTGGGTTTTTTTCAAGAGCTGAGATTCTCACCAAGACATATGACTCCAGCAACAGGCTAACACTTTGTTACTGGCTGCTGGTACTCCCTAGCTGTGTGCAGGCAGCACAAACAATGTCTTGCCTCATCTCTCTGCTTTTACCTCAACAGGGGTCATTAACAGCCACGGCGTGGATTCATTTTCATATGAATTTAATACAATGTAATGTCAGAAATGTGTGTGGCTATGTTGTCCCCAGGGCTTGGGTCACCCCTGTGAATGAAGCTGCTTGAGGTTTATGTTCCCCAGCATTAAACCATAGCCATTTTCCTCCTTCCAGACCCAGTGAGGGTCTCCTTTAGTTGCGGTAGTAACAATGTTAGTGTACTGTCAGAGGGCATCACCAGGCAGTATTTTTCTCGTATGGGTGTGCTGGCTACTTTAAAGCCCAGAGCTTTTTGCCTGACCTTGCAATATTGCATGGATATATTTATTTATTTATTTTTCTTCTGTTAATGTGCAGAATAGCTTGTTAGAATAGATTGTGATTTACAGTGAGATGGGATAATGCCTGTTCTGGAAGGTCCCATGCACCCCTTATGTGCTGGAAATGATTACGGGTTTTAGTGGTTATTTCAAAGATGTTGCAAGTATTTTCTGTAGCCTTTCTCTGCCTAAAAAATAACAATAAAAATTAATCTCCTCAGGGCTTCTTCACATCCTAATTACAACCAAGCCTCTCATTAGTCCCACAGGGAGACAGAATCAAATGCCATATGGTATTTTACACTTAGGATGCTGTGCTTACCAAGAGCTGGAAGGAGACAGGAAAAGGGGGAGTTAACAATTCATAACCATGTATGGAACAGGCACAGCCCTCCTTGGACCCAGTTCAGCAGAGTCTGAGGGCCTCAGATCAGGAACTTTATCTGGCTAGTAATTGCATCGGCATGCTGGCTTTCTTGTGTGCGTGTGTGGGCATTTGGTGAGCAGGATACGAAGCAGAATCTTTGTGCTGGCATCCACACACAAGGATGAATTAAATGCACACATGCCTCCCGGGAAGGACCATGGCTGGATTCTACGGTTGCCTGAAAAGTAAAAAGTAAGTGCCATGCTAAGCCCTCCCCTCCACCTTTCCAAACTGAGCTGAGGCTAGTGGGTACTTTGAAATTCTGTCTTTGTTGTATTTTAGCAGCAGCACTGAAAAAAATGCTTATACCTTGAGACTGAAGTACCATTCTGAGTACAAAAGTGTGAAAAATCATTCCTGCCTGAAATACCAAATTGGTCAAAATTGGTCATGTTTTTTTTCTTCAGAGGTATAAACATGAAATGCTGAAAAAGGAGTTAAGAATCTTTTCCTCTCTAATTATAACAAGAAGGAAAATGTCGTCTTCTTTATTGATTAGCTATATTGTTTATTTATTAACACATAAAAATGAGAAATACAGAAATGCACACTGGCTTTTAAAAAATGTTCATTTAGAATCTGGCAGTAAATGCTCTTTGAGAACTTGATGTGCTCAGTTTTTATATAAGGAACCTGAGGTTTGATTCTGTAATTGCTCCCCGTTGAGAGATTTGGTTGTATTTAAAGGAAATATTTTTTTATTGCTTCACTGACATAATTCTGTTGGAGCAGACTGTAAAGGTAGAAGAGGATGCAACAATGCATGTTAGTATTTGTGCTTTAAACCACCATGAAGATACATTCTAGTTTTCTTTTGACATTGTCCCTGCTAAAGAATGGAACAAAATTTTCTGTTGCAAAAACTGAACAGTGGTTTTTCATCATGTTTTGCTTTAGCAGACTGTAGAGGGCTCTATTCTTGCACACAGTATGAGATTACAGAAAGTGAAAATGCACAGTGAAAGGCAAGCAAAGTTGTATCTCAAGGCTTAAGATGTGAATGCTGATAGCTAAATGTATGGGTAAGTCCTATTTAGCAGAGGGAAAAATTAGTAGTTCAAAGATTCACTCTTTCTCCTTGCCTCTCTCCTAAAGGTTGTATCCCTCATACCAACAGTTTGTCTCACATTATGCTAGTGGAAGCAGGCGTTTTCAAAGGCACATCAATCTTGTTGGATTTCAGGTAGCATTTCCATCCCATATTGACTTTTGTCTTCCTTTGAAATTTGTAACAGTGTCTATGAGAAGGAATTAATATTTGGAGAGTAAGTCTGCCTTAGATAAAGGGGAAGAATGCAATCAGAACTAGCAAAAGGGCTAAGAGTGAGTCCTGATGAAGGTAGGAGGATTGACACTTGAAAGAAAAATCAATTTACATTGTTTGTTTTATGCTAAGTTGTTTTTCCCCCAAACCCTCCAGCATCTAATGAAGTTAAAACAAACTTGGAGGTCTGAGAGAGGCTATAAAGGCCGGGTGGGTGAAGCTTTTTTCATGTGGCATACAATCTCTTCTTTACTGGTGGATCTCCACCTGATCTGTGGGGAATAGGGTTTTTTTTCATCAACAAATTCTTCTTTCTTGTTACTCTTCAGTTATGTCTTTACACTTGATATGTGTATAGATTGTATTCCTTGATCTGTTCTTTCAGCCCTGTGATGTGTTCCCAAGTGGATTAGTGCAACTATTAATACTCTGCAGTCTTTACAAATTTTATATGCTGCTTTGGCTGTGATTATTGGCAGTTAAAATGAATCTAAGACACCAATTGCAGTAACAGTGAAGTTTTTAGCCTGAAATTAATTTTGGATTAAATTTAGTTGGAGTTTGACATGAAGTGTTTGTCCTTCTGGACAAATGGGTCACTGGAATAGCTTTCCTAAATCCTCACATGGTCATTTGACCTGTAGGAGTTACTTTGCTTTCTGAATGAAAGCTGTTTTGGAATGAAATTACTTTTATGTTTTAAACAATTGGCTTGGGTGCCAGTAGTGATTTAGACAAAGCAATGTAGAGCTCAGTGAAGGCCATAAAACCTGCCACTGATGCTGAGAAAGAGGGGGTCCATCCAGGGCTTTATGCTGCTGGGTCTGGCTAACGCACTTGGGCTGTTTTAAAAGCTGCTTTGGGTAGTGCTCTGCTGTGTTGCTGTCACATTTACTTTCACTCCCCCACATTTTTCAAGGGGAAGCAAAGGCTCTGTCTTGATACATGGATAATGTATGGCTGAATCTGATCTTTGTGCAGAATCTCCTGTCTCTGTGCTTTGTTAATGTTCTTTTATGAGATGTCACAAAAAAAAAATAATGCCCAAAGGTATCCACCAGGTAATTCTTCATCACAGCCCCAATCTCGGCTGCTATTCCACTGAAATGAAAGTTGTAGATTGCTTTCATATTTCTCTTTGACCAGCATCTGGATTCTGAATAATCTTAAATTGTTATTCTACTATGTTTATAGCTCATCATCCTTGTTGCAAAGTTTTGTTGTGCTTCATCCTAGTATGGTGCCAGAAATAAATATTAGACCTGGACAGATATGATGAAGTTTTCTAAAGTCTGTGGAGGGATCTTTTTATACATTGCTCAATTTTTGGTACTAGCCAAATATATAGTTATGAGCTGAAAATGTGGTTGCTTGAATAGTAAGGTTCACTGATGGTCAACACAAACTGCCAATTTCCAAAGACAAATATAGTATGCTAGAAGCTATATAAAATATTTGGCTGAAGGCTTTGCATGCCAGCTCAGAACTGGTTTCTGTAGCAGACTATAAGGAAATGTATTTAACTGTTCTGTACTTAATGTGGTCACTCAGGGCTTCATGGTGCCTTTCATGAGCAATCCCAGAATTATGGACATATTTCAGTTTGAATGTCTTTGCTATGCCAAGCTCTGCACTTCCAGTGGGATACTGTGTTCTTTTCTTATAGTCCGAAATGATCAGAAAATTTTGATGTGCACTCTTGTCCTGCAAAGAGGTTCAGCATCTGAGTAAACTGAGTTGAGCAAGGGATGCATCAGTGTAATTTTCAATACATTTTTGGATTGTTTGAGATGGAAGTCATTGCACATGTGGAATGATGTTATGACCATGAAATTGAGTAAAATATGTTTTCTGGATTAGGTGCTGTTTCTGTGTTGCTGTAGCTTGCATTGTTGCCTGTTCAGATGAGCATCAGGAAGTGGTTTTGGTGTTTACTGGGATTATTGCAAAGATGGTATAGTGCTGTCCACATGATGGATAACTAAGTAGGCTCAGATGTCTGTTCACTGCTTCCCACACCTTCACCCCAAGCCCTCTTGTTGGAGAGGCTTGTAGAGGACAGTGGAAGGAGTGCCAGAAGTCCCTTGGTCCTTGGTGCGTAATACGCTTTTTACAGCTGTTATATATGTGTGGAGTCCTTAGAGCCTTTGGTTCCCCCTCCACAGCAAGCAGCTGCTGTTTTAGCTTGGACACTAGCAAGTGGATTGGAAGTGTTTTAAAGCTCCACCAACTGCTATCAAAGTAGCAACTTGGCACTGTGAGTAATAGGGCAGTTTAAAACGCTTGGCTCTTCTCTGTCAGCAGCTCGTTTGCCTCCTGTGGCCTCTCTCACTTTTTGGAGGCATGTCATCACCATGGGGTCTAAGTAGCTATGTTTATTGACTGTCCACAGTACATGACACTGCTCTTTGGCACACTTTTAGATATGGAGCATCTCTCCAGGACTCACAGGTTGTTTAAAGTGAGATGCTGAGTTCCCTGGCTATCCCTGCCTGTGGCATCCTCCACATACCTGGGCTTGGCTTGGCTCAGCAGCGGTCCATAGGCTCAGTGGGGCTGGCAGCTGTCAGGAGGCCGTGTGGCTTCCATGTTGGTGCATGCTGCCTGGAAGCTGTGGCAGAGCTAGTGCTGTGGTCCCATGGTGATCTAGGGTGTCTGCCTGTGTGGCCAGTGAATTCTGGTGAGGTGAAATTCTTCACATGAACACTTTGGAATTCTGAAATGTGTTTGTGTACCTGTCTTTACACCACTTGAACACAATATTTCCCAGGGAGGGCAAGAATTACTCATTTTCAGTTTTTCCACATTTTTTTTTATTGAGATGAAAACATCTGAGGATGAAAGGTGCTTCCTGCCCAGCAAAGCTAGTTCATCAGTGCACCTGGATCTACACAGGGGTGACAATACTGGGTATCAAGAAATAGGTGCAAGAAGCACAGCATTGGACAGAAGTGCTGTGCTTTTGTAGAAAGCGGAGAGCTCTCCCAGCTGGGGCCAAGTCAGAGAGGGTGAGCTGAGGTGGAAGGAATCCTTGGACATTGGGAGTCTTTCAGTGGAATCTTTGAATATGCAACCTATGAACATGTTCCTGTACATGGCAATTATACAGAGCATTTGGACATTTGTGAGTATTTTGTCTTCAGCCCACAGGAATTGTTCATTACAATGCCTGGTATTAAATGTTTGGAGGCTTAAGTGCTGTTTTCTTACTTAAGAATAGTAGAGAGGGTGAACAAAAGCAGTCAGGAGGTAGCAGAGCCATGACACTGCAAGCATTTGAGCACAATTAGTACAATAGTGCTGTATTATTAACAAAAAGATCAACTATTTCTCTTTGTTGATTCATTCCATTTGATTCACCTCTGTGCAAGAAGCTCAGTTCTGGCTTAATACACCAGTGAGTCACTCCGCGCCTCCCAGTCCTCGTTCTGTTCGTGCTTCTCCCTGGACGGTGTTTGTTTTAGCAGCCACCGTGATGCAGCGCGTTTGCTGTCTGTAGGCAGAAGAATTCCGACCAGGCATGCCAGTTTGCTTTCAGCAGAACATCCCTTTCCCTATCACTAAGGTGCTGAGTATTTGGCAGATGTGCACCTCTAATGCTGCCTGTCCTACTTCTCTTGCAGTGGAGCAGAAACTTCTTGGTTTGGGACAATCTGCCGAGTGTGATTCTCACTTTTCTGCACCATTTGGCAGGGTTTTTGTCTACATTATTTTGCCAGACTGAGCAATGAAAACATCTTGTCATAACTTTGCCTTGTGTTCTCTTCTTATACAAAAACTTCTGCTGCTCAAAGTGTCTAGCTTGTACCTTTACAGCCAACTGGAAACATGAATTTGTCATTTCCTCCTTGTACAGAGGTCTAGAAAGTTTAATAGCCGTGTTGCGAAGGCCTAGAATTGGCTTTAGAAGCTGAAATCTGTCTATAGATAAGTGAGACAAAAATGTAGTAGGTCCAAGCTGTACTTCCAGTAGATAATTACCTGAGCTGGTGTAGGGCAGCTAGAGCTGATTACTAGCCAAACTTAGGAAAATCTGAGATGTCTGTCTGTGGGGAAATCAAGAAAATCCCAAGGTAATTCCAAGGTTGATTCCCCCCCGTAATTTCTCCTAAAGGTTGCTGCTATAAGAAAACAGTTGAGCAGGAGGTGCTGTGCTCTAACATGATCCAAACGTACAGTTCTGCATTAAATCTGTTGTAGTTTCAAGGTTGGTGAAAATATGATGGATTAAGGTGTTTTAAACAGTATTTTGAATACAGCAAATAATAACTGCAAACTTTTTGATTTTTTTTTAAATCTTGTTATATTATTCATAATAATTTTTATCAAGATGGCAGGTGGCCCTCCAAGACTCCATTGTGGGAGTCACTGTTTAAACAAACAAACAAACAAAGTCAACCAGTTCATATCCCGTCTGAGTTTGCTTGCAGATGCTGAGCTGTCACTGTTCATCACTGCGTTAACAGTCAGGGTTGTCCTAACAGCTCAACATTTCCAACACAACGTGCATGAGAAAGCTGAGAACTGGGCCACATACATCATTATTCATTTTTTAACTGTGTCATTATACCGGTGTGTTGCTGCTGCATTCATATAGGTACAAGGTATTCTGTGGTCTATCGTACCCTGCCACCATGCTATAGCTTATTGGTACCTTTGTGACTGTTGTGGTTTAACCGCAGCCAGCAGCTAAGTCCCATGCAGCTGCTTGCTCCATCCACTTGTTGGGATGGGGGAAAGAATCAGAAGATTAAAAGTGGGAAAACTCATGGACTGAGATAAAGACGGTTTAACAGGTAAAGCCAGACCACGCACACAAGCAAAGCAGCCCAAGGCGTTCATCCAGCACCTGCCATGGGCAGGCGGTGCTCAGCCATCCCCAGGACGGCCGGGCTCCAGCACGCGTGACGGTGCCTGGGGAAGGCAAACGCCATCGCTGCAAACGTCCCCACATTCCTCCTCCTCCCCCAGCTTTATACGCTGAGCGTGACGCCATACGGTGTGGGACATCTCCTGGGTCAGCTGGGGTCACCTGCCCCGGCTGTGCCCCCTCCCAGCTCCTTGTGCCCCCCAGCCCACTGGCTGGCTCTGTGCCAGCCCCGCTCAGCAATAGCGAAGACACCCCTGTGTCAGCAGCGCTGTTCCAGCACAAATCCAAAATGTAGATCCATACTAGTTACTGTGAAGAAAATGAACCCTGTCCCAGCCCAAATCAGTACACTGTTAGAGGGGATTGTAGCCCTCTCCACTGGAGCAGGGTAACTTGACTGTGCAGACAAAGCTGCCTGATTATGCTTTTTAACCATCTAGCCAGAGCTAAGGCAGCATTCCAGCTTCAGATTTTTGTGGTGCTTGTTTCTTTTGGCCTCTGAGTTTCAAGAATCTGGTGCTAATTAGTGAACTACATTTGACTTTTATTCATGATGAATTCATTTATGCTTATTCATTCTCAAAAATATGTTAACTGTGTGCTTTTGCCAGGGCTTGTAAGTATTGCTCATCTAACAACATGGTTCTGATCCACACAGTAGTTCGGATACAAATGGCATGTATTTGAATGCTCTAGCTCAGAGTTATGATGCAGACATCATGTTAATCATCAAGCTGTCTGTGCACATGGGAAAATACAGATCTGACAGAGGTGCAGAGGAGTTGTTTGCTAGTTCACTCTCGCAGTCAAACTGCTTTCCATCATCTCCGTTTAGTGAAAAGAATGTTCCAGAAGTGGAAACTTCATTGCTTTCCTTCAAAAAAAGCAGATTGTCTTATTGCTTCCTTTCTTGTAGCCTTGGCCTGTGAAGACCTTATAGAATGTCTGTTCACATCTGATTCCCCCCGCCACTGCCTACTTGTCAGTACCCCATCTTGCAGTTCTTGCTTTTTTGTCACCCGCCTGGGTTTTTCTACTGTCATGCAACCTCTCTGCTGCCTGATGCTACCGTATCACCTTCTTCAAAACACAGTTGAATACAGCTTGATACTTCATTGGTGCAAAACAGCATTAGCTCAGATAATCTTATTTAATATGATCCTATTTTAGAGAGGTATTTGTGTCTGGAATCCTGGAGAAGCAGGATCCCTTTTTTGTGGTTGCTCATACTAAAGAGGAAAGTCAGTAGATGCCCTTGGGACAGGAATGGCTCAGAAGCTGCTTTAAGCACATGTGTTACCTCCCTTGGTTCTAACAGTTCTCCATGTGCTTCAAGACCAAGTGTACTTCAGAAGCTGCCTAACTTGAGGCTTCAGAGAGAGAAGAGCAGGGACAGCAGGAGGTTTCCTTTACAGCAAAAAAAGGGAGACCCCCAAAGTTCACACATAGCTGCAGAAGAGTTCCTTCTACAAGGCTAGAAGCTGCCCCAGACCTTCCTTGATCAGGAGCCAAAATGGGGTCTGAATTCCAGAAATACCCGCAGGCAGTGGGAACTCAGGGGGTTTAGCCAGCCAGACACAGTATGTTTCAACATAGGAAGGAGCTGGCTTTGTTTTTATTTTTGTGTGTGTGCAGGCAGTAGATGTTGCCCCAACTAGGTTTTGGGACTTCACATGAAGAGAGATTTCCTGAGCTTCCTGCCAAAGGCAGCCTCTGAGACCACAAAGCCTGTGTTTTATTTGCTTTCTTGTAGCCAAAAGATGGCTCACTGTTTTTATGACAGTTTGATCTTCAGAGTGAAAATTTGTAACACAGTTCACCCTGGAAATTTCTGTTAGCCTCTCCTTTTTTTCAGTGTACTTTGAATTCTTGGGCATTAAATACCTATACTATCTCCTCTTGGTAGAAATGTGTCCTGGGAATTTTGATCTGTCTGAAAGTTTGGGGTTTTTTTCCCCCATCCTTAAGCTGCTTTTTAACCCACAAATTGAGGGATAAGTGACTGTTTTGGAAAAACCTTAAAAAAAAGAAAGATTTAAACATAGTCTTAAGTCCCATGTTTCGGTTCTGGCATTCAGTTCACTATTGTTTCAGCCTCATTTCCCCTGCAATATTCAAACAGCTTAATTTGGTAAAAATGCCTCCAGACTCTTTCTTTCAGGCCCAGGATGAAATGATTCTTCATATACTGTGAGAATTAGGTCTTGGAAATCAGTGTGAGACTCAAATACAGGGGTATGGCAGATATGCATGCTACTCCTGCGAAATTTTATGGTTTTTGTTATTCATCTTTTTGTTAGCAGTGTCAGTGGGTATGATTCCAGCATGCTGGTCTCCCATAGTGGAGGTAGTGCTTAACTTCCCCATAGGGCTTGTAAGCTTTCCAGGCATTCAGTGTGACCATCTCGATTCCACAGGTAAAGAAACTCAAAGCTGAGTGATAAATAACTTGGCTACTGCTGTCAATCCAGTAATTTGCCCTTTTATCCAGCGGTAGAGCCAGGAAAATCAGCCAATTCTCCCAAGTCCCAGCCCAGTAGTCTCCATCTGCTAGGATATGTTTAAAAGATGAGCTCTGTCTTAGAGATTTTACTGTTTAAACTAATAATTGTCACCTTCACAGTTTGCAGATATTGGCAATTTCCATGGAGTTTTCTCAGACATGCAGTTTTTCAAGCCCCTGTAGAGCATGTTGAAGCCGGCTGACGGTAAACTCCTTTCCTTAGCTACCTTTTGCTGATCCCCGTGAAGCAGCCCGTGGACTCCCAGGGCTCTGCACACCACAGGTCAGATATCAGTCATCTAACTTTATGTTGGGAGGCCACAGGTGGAGCAAAATTAATTAGGAATTTGGAGAGGGGGTAAAAAGCACATGCACAAGCTAGAAAACAGTGGCCAAATATGCCCACCACCCAGGTCTGGGATGGAAAATTATGTGCATTTGTTGAATTAGCCACATGGAGAGGCAGAGACAGTAAGCTTTACTTTTATTTCCATTCTTAACTCTCTGACATCTTGACTCTGCCAGCATGAGGCATGCCTGCTGTTTAGTGATAGTGGCTTGATGTTTCCTGTTGCTTTGCTCTTTGAAACTGTTTCCAAAGGCAGTAACACTGGGTGTAGCTCCCAAACTGGCAAAGGCAGCCTTTGGTTATATCCTTAATTTTTAAATGTATGTTCCCCCTCCCTCCCAACTACTCGAAATGCATCCGTGTCAAGTAGATCTTAAGAGTGTCTCTTACTGTTGGCATGGTACTAGCTCTTTAGCACAGTTGCTGGATGACTACTGCTGCTTTTCCATCTTTTTAGGAAGAGTGGAAGAAGATCCCCATTCCAGCTGTTTCCTGAATTTCCCCAGTGTGGTAGTGTGAAGAAAAAGAATTACTACACGGGAAAAGCACTGACTTATTCCTATGCTAATGCCAAATGGTGCAATTCAGCTGGGTCATTTAATGTACATTCCTTAAAAATAGAGGCAGTCTGGGCCCAAAATACTGGCTGAGCTCTTGCGTGTGCTTAGATGATGACCATGTTAGTGCCAGTCTTGGTCTGAGCAAAGTTCTGTCACATTTCTCCTGATCGGTGCAGATTAGAAAATACACTGGAAAAACTATGTGATAAATTATTATCAGGGACGGGCTATTCAGAAACATTTTGTTTAGATTTTGGCAAACAGGTAGATATTTGCTCTGTTGTCTGGGCAGATAGAAACTTGCAGTGGGGATCCTTGCACTGACAGTAACTACACAAGGTCATGCTAATAAGCACTGCAGAGTGATTAGGTGTACAAGGGCAGCTTGAAGTGGCATGTCCAAAACAGGTTGATCTATCTGGCCTGGGTGCCAAGCGTTGCAAAGCTATAGGAGTTTCAACTTCAGTTTGGTATCTTGAGCTCAGTACAAACTAACAGCTGCTCTGCTGCTGGTACCTGCTGCAGGTTTAAGGTGACACAGGCCTGCGTGTGCACGCTGCAGTTGTGTTCCCACGTGCAGGGTGACCGTTCTGCAGTGATGTAGCAAATGGCACGACTGCTGAGAGGGAGTGGAGACCAGGCAGCGTGCAGGGGACAGAGGCATTTACTCTCCCAGTTCCTGGACTGGTAACAGAGCGCATTTCCACTTTTTTTCTGTAGTAGCTTATGAATGTTTTTGTCTCATTTGCCCTTCCCCCTGCTTATCCTTTTGGCTTCTCACACAATTACAGACTGAGCCTGTGTGACTGTATGAAAGGCATTTCCTCCTGTTACTTTTTTTTTTTAGTCAGCTTCAGCCCACCAGCTGCTTTCCATTAGTGTTACACACACACTCACTAGGAGAGCAGCACATAATGCTTCAGGCACTGCTGAATAGCAGAAATCCTTCAGAACTGCTGTCAGACAGAGGCTTCTCAAAGCAGATTGTAGGTTAAAAGAGTTCAGCACATTGGGGCCTGTCTTCTGACAAGCCTTCTCAGAGAAGCCAAGGTGTGGGGACAGAGGGCAGTGAGGGGGTGTTGGCTGAAGGCAAAGTGTGAAAGCTGTGAATGGATCTCTTTAAGTGAATGGTTGTTTGCTCTGGATATCTCCTCAAGGGTAGGAGGTGAATGCTGCCTGTTGCTGTGGGTAATTATGACCCCCTGGTCATAACTTATCCTGGGAGAGTATTCTATTGATATTAAATATTATCTAGGTGCTTATCCAGACTTCCTGATCACTACTATTACTGTATCATTGATAATCCTTGGAAAAGGACCTTACACTTTCTTAAACTCTCCCTCCTGTGAAAATGACAAGAGCAATATTCAGTAACAAGGTAAACTCTTCCCCTCACTGTTATCAATGGAGGCAGTAGCAAGAGTCCTAATGTAAACTGCTGTTTGTGCTGTTCTCTTGTGCTTACCTAAAACAGCCACGGTCTGGCTAGGGACATACCAGCTAGGAGCTGGTAAAAAAAGCTGGGAATTTCATCCTAGAAACACTACAGTATACAAGAGTACAATGGGATCAGCTGTGCAAGGTCAGATCCCAGTTCCTGCTGTCATGTTGGGTCATACGCTGTTTCAGCAAAGGTGTGTGGGGATCCCACGCTATTCAGCATGTTCCCTGAACCTGGACCTGGAAGTGCAGTTCGCTCTGCTCATTGCATGGAGGGCAAAGGGCTTCTATTGAGCTTCTGATATGCTCAAGGGATGTGAAAATGAGATAGGAATCTTGCTGGCTCTGCTGCTGCTTTATGACTGACTGAAATCCTGTTCCATGGAGTAGCAGAGGGTAAACTTTACTTCACTTAAGTGTCATTGGATTAATGAGTTCATTGATAGTTAGCTTTGTAGGGTTCCTTGAGAACAAAGCCATCAGCCACATTTTGTCAGAACAAAGTCCTCTAATGTGCTTTAGTAAGTCTGAGTGAAAATTTAACCTGTCAGTCACCTTTTTGCTACGGAACGTAATCTGAATACTAGACCATCCTGCATTCTGTGTCTCTTTGAAACTCGGTGCTGAGAAGAAACAGAGAGGGGCTTTCTCTGAGGTCCTGCTGTAGCTTGAAATGTGTTCTGGGGGGAGGCTGGCTGCAGGGTGGTGGCCTAGAGAACCAGATGAAGGGAGTGTATTTCCCAGTGATGATCCATCTTGCTGTGCAAAGTGTGTGTTCTGAAATGTGGAGCATAAGCTTGATTTCAAATAATTTTTGTAGCGTGAAGGAAATTGGTCTTTAAAAGCTCCAGGCAAAAATTTCACCTCTTTCTCTTGGCTGCTTGCCATTGTCTATCTTCTGTAGGCTATAAAGATGCTAACTGAATCCAGTACTTTATATTCTTGAGTCTTTATTTCCTCAAGCATTTATTGGGTAGGAAAGAGGCTGTTCAGGATTCAACATCTCCTTTGATCTCTCTATCATAAGGCCTTCCGGAATGCTTATACAGAAGCATGGGACTAAAGCTGAAGAAACACTAAAGGTGGGGTAGGAGCTTGCTTGCTGTGCAGTCTCCAAGTGTTCTGCTCCACTGGAGAGACAGCAAGGAGGCTGTGTCCTGTTTCTGAGACTGAGCAGAAAGCGTCTGTCTTGGGCCTTTGTTAAATGCAGGAGACTTGAGGACTGTACAGTGTTAACTTCCCAGGAGTCCTTAAATACACAAACCAAGCAGTGAAAGGGAATTGTCTTTTCTTCTTTTAGCTTCCCCACCCCACCCCAATGTAGGTAGTCAGTAATGTACTCATCTGGGAAGAGGGAATGGTCAGAACACCACCCTGGGACTTTATTTCTTTTTCCCTGTTACTGCCCTCCCATAGAGCACTCCAAATATCTGGCCAGTTGCCCCATTTGTAGCAGGGAGACAGGAATTTTTCTCCTGTTCCTGGAGATTCTTTTTTTTCTCTTAAGACTCATTAGTTCCTTTAATGAGTTGAAGAGCCTCAAGTGAATGCAACACAGCAGGGTTATTAATAGAAGTTTTGTATGGGATAGCAGGGAGCCTAGATCTAAACCATCAAACCATGTGAAGGTAGTGGTGATTGCTAAGTAGGTCCTGTTGCCTGCTTTGAAAGTAAAGCAAGCCCTGCAATTTTGCAGGAGGTTTGGTTTTTTTTTTTTTGCTTTAAAATACACCCTCGCAATGCAAATAAAGTCTAGTAATACCAGATTTTTTGTTGTGATTGCATCTGTATAGGAAGCCACTTCACAGTTTGCAAGTTAATTCATTGGGTTGTAGATATAATGCCCCAGTCCATCACCCTGTGCAAGGAGAGATGAACACCATGTAGTCAGTCCTTGCTGCCCTCAGTAAGCTTTCGGTCATTTCCATGGCCTTATGCAGGAATTGCTGCAGTAGCCTTACTGGGCATGGCCAGGCCTGGCTTTTAGGGTGTCTAGGAGAGACTCAGCATCTTGTGGCCTGTGCACATGCAGGGATTGTGAATCCTGTTGGAGAGAGGATAAGAACATGATTAAAAAAGTTGTAGACTGGAGAAATGTGCCCACTGTTCCACTTCTAGTGGTAATCAAACGGTAGCTGGTACTTGACAACTCTACTCCCTTGGCCAGCCGTAGATATCAGCCTGTCGCTGCTCTGCCTTGACTGTTCCCCCATGAGGGGAGTCTCCTTCCCCCCCTGTGAGCTCCTTCTCCCAGCTGTCCTCTAGCATCTCCTAGCCTGAAGAGTATCAGAAATACTGCTCTAAAAGGCCATTTATTTAACCTGATATTTTTATCACTAGAAATCAATATGCATATGGTATTTGTTTAAAATTTTGTCTCTAATGGCATAATGCTCTGGGAAAGCTTGCAGGGTGCACAGGATTCATACAGTTGATTGAACTGAACATACATGGTATTGATAGATCCTGATGCCGCGTCTGCCAGCTGTCGTTAAGGCCTGGAAGTGGTGAATGTCTGAAGATTCGATCAGTTAATGCCTGTGCACTCACATGTATTTGTATTGATGGAGTTTTGTCCTCTTTTTCTCCATTATATTGATCCTCAGGCTAGGGTTTTTTGCTCAGAACATTTCCTATCTGTTCTCTGTAAAGTACAACTCACTGTCACCAGAAATAGAAGTCTAAGTGTCGACTAATTGCTAACTTTCCTTTGGGTGTGTCATCGAGCTTTTAATGATGGAACTTACACTTTGCTGTACATATATATATGTATTTTTTTTTCTTGTCGCTTAAATACTTGCTAACTTAAAGCTTGTAAAAATCTGTGATTTCCCCTCACCTCAAGTCACTCTTCAGGTCACTGGAAAAAGATGATCCTGTGATGAGGTATACAAAGGCACCAAACCATTAGGTCCTAAATGGGGCACATTTGCAAACAACCAATGCACCCTTGCAATTGACACTTGACCTCCATATGCCCCAGAGAACTCAGCTATAAAATTGAGTTAATGCTGGAGCTGATTTAACTGTGAAGAGACTGCCTCGGAGCTGAACTGCTTTGCAATTATAGTTCTACTTGTATAAAAGATATACCAATTGGAAATAAATGTTTCCAGTTATAATAAACACAGCAGTCAAAATATCTCCAAAGGCTGGAAGGATTTGGAGTGAACGGCTGAGATGACTGAGTAATTTAAATAAATGTAGAGCTGGTGAAAGAAAAGCTGGATCTGAAAGCAGCATTTTCTCTTGCTTTGATTTTATTGAAGATGGGTAAAGCAGAAGTTAGAGGTCTAAATGAACCAGATGTCAGGCCCACTCACATTCTGTGAAAATAAGCTCATCTCTGGGGATTTGCCAGTTTGTCCTTGGAAATTTTTTGAGTGCTTTCTTGATGTTTTATTTCAAATGCATTTCCCTTTCCCTCAAGAAAAATCTAACATAATCAATATGCATGGTCTATAAAGTTGAGGAGGAAAATGGGAAAAAAATTCTTTTTAATACAGAGAATCTATGAGACAGTCTGCTGATGACCACTTTAATCAAAATATGCAGAAAATGCAGACATTTGCGTGGATAGTTGATGAGACACAGGGGAAAAAAGGAAGAAGAGTTGAACGGTTATGATCATCCAAAAGGGAGAATCTTAAAAGTCTTATTTTTTTTGTTCCTTCTCAATACTGTCTAACATGTTTCAAACATGTTTCAACATGAGGATGTTTCAAAAACATCCTCAGTGCTTCTTACTTGGAAAAGGTGTAATTGGTCCTGGTTGCTGCAATGACTTTTTCATTGATTTTAGCAGGTTGGGATGAGATTGCTTGGAACTACAGTGTGTTAATGCTCTCCTGTCTTCACTGCTCACAGATGATCCGTTCCAAACCAGAAGAAAACTGCAGTCTGTAGTCTGTCTCCTCCATTTCTGCTACAGTACAGCAGCATGGCAGTTTGTGTATCTGTGTCTAGCACAGGGAAAGCTTACTTTGAGGTCTGTTTCTTTTTTTTTGCAGGAGCCCTGCTTCTTTTACCTCTGTGGTCTGTGTGCCATCTGTGTCCCACCTCCCACCTACCCCCCCCCCCCCCCCTTTTTTTTTCTTTTTTGACAGTCCTATCACCTCTGCCTCTGATTTTGTGCACCTTATCTTTTCAGGTTAACTGAGGATGTGGGCTTGTAGGAAAGTTCCAGTGCTTTTGGGCATGACAGATTATAGAATGTGTGGGTGATACAGAATAAATAGAATAGTTTACTGATTTGTCAAATTAGTATAGAATCATAATCTTGCTTGCTGTTGAGGTACTTAATTTGGCAGTTATACTGCCAAATTATACCATTTTGATGTGGAACATTGTTAGATGAGCTCTATGCAGAAAAGGGAGCAGGATTTGTTTCTGGGTATTTTCATTTATTTGTAAAGATTTCTTACTCTTTAACTCCTGACACAGTACATTGGAACTGCTAACTATGTAAATGTATCACCTAGATATCTTCCATAACAAAGGACAATATTTATGAGCTGACCTGCTAAACTGTCACATTTCTATTGTTGCTTGACATCTGTACTATAACTCTTGTGGTCTGCTGCTTAGTTCCTTTGTGTCTAACAGACACCCGTTTAAGAGTCTTGGAAAATACATAGTGGAGCCAGTTAACATTGAATGATCTTAAAACTAGGCTGAACTTTTGTTTTCATCAGGGAGGAAGATGATGCCATCAGCTAATTTGGTTGATCAATAGCCCTGCTTGCGATAGGGTTTCAAAGCTTGTGGCTAAAAGCTGATTGCACTGAATCCAAAATAAATTTGATCTATTGGTTTCCACAAATGTAGCATAGCCCAGGATGATGCTTCAGTGCTGAAGCTTAACTAATTTTAATAACGCTGACAGACTAGCCTGGTGCCTGCTGTGAGGACACTGTAATACATGAACCCTCAGCAGCAGAGCACTTAAGATGTTTTTTTACAGTAGCATGGAGCTGTCACTCTCTAGAAAAGAGAAATCATAAATGTTCATTATTCTGAAGCTGGGAAGCTTTAGAGTCTTTGCTGAGCAAGTTTAATGACATCTTTCATTAATGCAAACTTTGATCCTGGTTTACTAAAAAGAGAGAGGTACTGGCAAGAAATTAGAGGGTTTGTTAGTTTTGGCTGGAGAAATAGGTGTTACTGAAAAATGAGGAAAAGCTTCGTGGCTGAAGTGCAAAAAAGTGTGCAAGCCATATTTCTGATAAGCATTTGAGTATGCAGTTTCAGAAAGGAACCAGCCATGTTCTTTCTTCATGTTGGGTGGGACCATATTCTGCTGGGAAAGTGGACTAAAATTTAACTGAAGCTTTCATCTCTATTTCAGTGACTATAACATGGCTACGGGGCCAACAGAGGTCACACAGTCACCTGAAACAGGAGAGACAGCTGAAGAGTGCACGGGTAAGCAGTTGTTCTCTGAATGTATAGCTGATTTGGAAGTTGGGATTTATTTTCTTCAGGTTGGGGGGGCTGTAGGGACTTGTTTTGCAGTGTTGTTTTGGTTTTTGTATTGTAAAAACACCCAACTCTGTGGCTTTGTCAGCTGGCTATATTATGAGAAGGATCTTTTAATGTACAGTACTGGAGGGTCATAACCTGATGGAGGATATTCTTTTCAATTCTGGCTTGGATTTTCAAAACCAAGATGTTAGAACTTAAAGGGCTCATTGTTGTGCCTGCTTTGATGGAGCCTACAGAGGTGGGGGCTGAGCGGTTTAGCCAGCCCCTGTCTGTGCGAGCTGTACCGGTATCCCTGCTGCAGCCTCATTCTCTGCTTCTGGCCAGAGACAACCGTTTGTTACTTATTCTTTAAATGTAATTAAGTAAAAAAGTAAAAAGTAATTTTGCTACTTATGCCAAAGAGTTGTCTTAATTAAAGGAAATCCCCTTTGCCAGTGTTCAGACTATTCCTGAGGAGATAGATGAATATGAAGAATAGTATCATGGCTGAGGCGTTTCGGAAGTGGCTGTCATATCACTTGATACTTTTTCTTCTTTTCTTTGGCTAATGTCTTGCAATCATCTTAAATGTTTGTGTTTCAAAGGTCATTTTGCTTTATCCTTTAGAAATACCTTTGCCACCATCAAAAAGCAAATGGCAAAGTAACTGTCAGTTGAACTCTGCAGGGCAGATGGATGGGGTTGAAGAAAGTGTAATGATGGGTGCTCAGCAGTGGCTGGTTTCTTAAATTTAACCTAGCTTATCACATAGTCCAGGGTTACCCGTGGCACACTGGCAAACTTGTGTGAGACCCACGCGTGCAAATTTTGTATTTGGGTTCACTAGAAGATTCAGAAAATGGATCAATTTCTGACCTGGGTGATAGGGAAGGCAGGAGATGGCTTGCTGTCTTAAGTGTTGGCTCTAAACCGACCAGGAATATTTGTCTCAAACTGAACCGAAATTTAAAAAAGTTAAAGGCTGCTATGCTATTGCTGAAGTATTCCAGAGACACTTGACTGCACCTGGATCTTTTGTTTACTTTCCAGTTAATGTAGGATTGCCTCACCTCTTCCTCTTCATAACTTTAATTGGCTGGTGATGTAAAGGCTCTAGGAGGCTAAAATCCCCAGCCTTCACAGTGTAGTCAATTAGATTGATTTCTTGAGCTTTACCTTCTTGTCTGACTAGCAGTAGAGGGCTTCCAGTGTGTGCTGCTCCTTCTTGATGGCAGTAATCAGGTCAGTCCAAAAACTGTCAGCACCCAATGTTAGCCTTACTGAATCCCATGATTTTATTGCCTGTCTGGCAATATCAGCTATTTTTTATGAAGCTAGACTCATGGTATTTTTTCACAATCTTGTCTGGATTTTTTTTTATCGTCTGTTTTTATTGATGAAAATATCTAGTCCTTGGATTTCAGAAAAGAAATGGAAAATGTGTCCTAAACATACCTTAGGACGTCGGAGAGCATAGAAGATCCCGAAATTAACTGTTTAATTTAAATATGATCATTGAGCTCCCAAACTAGATGTTCCCTCTGCTTTTTAGTCTCAGTTTTGCACTGGAAAAAGCATCTTTTTCTCTTCTACCTTGTTATAGGGAAGAAGCATGAAAAGAGCAGAAAGATGCATTAATTTTCTGTGCACCGGAGAAACAATGAAATAGGCAGTACACAAACTATAAAAAATACAGAATAAACAAACTTTACAGAGAAAGCAAAATGCTTACTCCTACCCCTTTTCCTGTTATAATGGGCTAAATCATAGTTAGCATAAGCAGCTAGTTTTTGGGAAGGCTTTTGCTTTTGAGGGTAGTAGTCTTTAACTTTAATCTTTTATTTTTAATGACATAAAATTGAAGATTGGTAAATGTAAGAATTAAAAAATCATGAGTCATTATTCATCAGTGAGTGAAGGGGAGATAGACACATTTGAGCTTGGATTGTCTTTTTCTGCTGTGACTGGATTTTTGTTACGCAATGATTTTTTCCATTGTAAGTAGTGAGATCCTCCTGTATATTATTATTAGTTCAAGTATCATATAGCGCTCTACCAATTTAGTGATATGTTGGGCTGCTTCACAGTGCACTGAAATGTAGGCACCTTTAAATTTAATGTGGCATGCTTTTAATGGTGTGTAAAACCAGCACACAAGTGTTCACAGCAGGAAACAAATATGAACACCGTCTTTCTGAACCATGTCTTTTTTGCCAAATGCTCTCACACAGAGCAGTCCCACAGTTTTCATCCACATGCAGCACTAAGTGTCTAGGAGTGATTTTTATCTGTTTCAGCATAATAATATGGCAAGTGCCCATTTTCTGGAGCTGCAGGGAGGCTTTCTGTTTCCTCATTCATCTGAAACAGCTGAAGGCATGCAGCTGAGTAAGAGCATGGCTGAAGAGGAATTATTGCTGGAGGGGGTGTACCCTGCACATCAGTAATAAATTAGAGGCTAGAGAAGGCACTAAAAGTAACTGATGCGTCTGCATCAGAGGATCTCTGTGCACAATGATACCCAAGCGTTGTCCCGTGACAGCTGAGGTTTACTCATTGGCAGTGTCTGCAAATCCCTTCCATGGGCTCCATTCTAAAGTTAGCACCACTTCTGATCTAAAAAAATATTTGGAGTAGTACCTTGGCAGTGTTATCCTGTGTCTCTTTAAATGTCATCACTTTTTTTTTTTGTTTTTTGTTGTTGTTGTTGTTGTTGTGTTATTTGTGTTGTGGGCTTTTTTTTAAATGTTCCCTTGGTTCTCTGGAAATAGCAGCATCTAATTAAGCTCATCCGTAATACTTGCGCTAGGATCGAACTTGCTTTCTATCTGTACCACTGTCAGCTGACCAGCGTACATGAGAGTGTCCTTGTTTTTCATTTAGACTGCCTTTAAGTTGCAGGCCACTCTACATATAACAAAGTCTTCCATTTTGTTCCTTGAGTTGTTGGACTGTGGTAGCACATGTTGCTGAATTGGTAATTTTGGGACACTGTTTTCATGAAACTTTGTAATCTTTTGTTTTGCTCATCTGAAATAAACCAACTCAACTTTGACTGGGAGAATACCATACACATTATCTAATTGCTGATATGAAGGGCAGTATTGGTAGGGAGGTATTTCTAAAGATTTTATAAATTATACTCGACATGCTTGTTTTATTTGAGAGGCACTGTGGTTTTCTGATTGCTGTGTGACCTGTCTTCTCTTACCAGTTATCGCTGTGGGTGCAGCATGAAACTCATCGGGCCCTGTCAGAGTCTTAACAAATCCAAAAGCCTTGGGGCCAGCTCTGTAATCTGGGGCAGGCAATATAACCCGTATGTTTTTTGTGACTATCTTATCCACTTACTGCCTGATAAGCAGCAGTGGAAGACAAAAAGGCCTTCCACTGATAAACTCTCCATAGGAGCACCACATCCTGTTGTTACTCAGATGAGTGGGAGCTACTGCTCTGCAGAGGTAGCCGTTTCATCACTCTGTGCCGGACAGTGTAGCAGTGTCCTTGTGTGTCCTGACACATGGTGCTGGCACTGGTTTTGAAAGCAGGGAGGAGGCAGGGCAAGTAGATCTCAGTTTCATTGTTTATTTCTCAAAGTGGCTACTGTCTGATGCAGCTGTGTGGTGGCACAGTTTCAGCCCAGATAAGGCCCATTGGCAGAGATCCCTACACGTACAGGGCACACGTTGAGACAGAGCATCGCCGACTAAATCATTGCTGGGAGAAGACAATAATTGTGTTGAAATAATGCCTTGCTTATGAAGGAATCCTCCAGCTGTGGGCATTTATTATGCCCACTGCTGTAAAGTATTAATTGAACAATGAATTTGGCTCAGATATGCAGTGATGTTATTGCTCTGCATATGTATTTAAGTAAATCACAGGGTCTTAGTACAATAGTTTGGCCCAAACTGCTCCAAACTTACCCCTCAATGTAAGGGTCAGTGACAAAATGCAGCACTTGTGTGCTGAAAGAAAATACAAGTAAGAATGTTAAAGTATCTTAGGTTATTAAAAATGAAATGTCAGTGATGTTTTCTATGGTTTATTTTGTTCTTTTTGTATTTTCAATTGGACAATAGAAAATCTATGTAAGGGTCAGTGACAAAATGCAGCACTTGTGTGCTGAAAGAAAATACAAGTAAGAATGTTAAAGTATCTTAGGTTATTAAAAATGAAATGTCAGTGATGTTTTCTATGGTTTATTTTGTTCTTTTTGTATTTTCAATTGGACAATAGAAAATCTGAAATCAGATTAACAGTTCTCTTATTTCTTTCTTAGGACTGCTATTTTTAGGGGTTTAATGTCCTGCAGGGCAGTGTCTTAATCTAAGTTTGCTCCATTGCCCTTGGAGGAGTTGGTGATTTTATTTTGGGGCAGTGGTTTAATGTGGAAACAGATATTTTGGGTTTGGAGTTTATGAATTCTTTTGCCAATTTCAATCTTTTTACCAAATGTTAAATATCCTTGAGGTGTTGTCTCCTTACAGCATTAAGTAAAGAGAAAGCAGAACTAAACCGAGCTAAGTAAAGAACACTATGATTAAAGACATTTAACAGTAAGAGTTAAAGACATTGGCATCAATTTTTTAAGTGAAAATATACCAACTGTGATTGGCATGATCACTGTTCAGTTGTAGGTAGATGCATTCTCTGTATAAGGGGTATTTTTCATAAACTGGAACCTAAGTAGGCACCACTATTGTCAGCGTAATGCCAGTGTTGCTTTATAGGCAGCAAACGTAAGAACTGCAGCTTCACCTTTCACTGGACTCCACCACTGAATTATTTACAAAGGAGCCGACTAAAACTGAATGGGCTGCTCTAGCTTTGAGGCTTCCTCTAGAATTTAAGAGATAACATTCTCCAATCTAAGCAACACCTCCAACTTCCATAAATTTTCATTTTTCTCATGTTGCAGGAAAGAAAAAATCCAAATTTCAGACTTTCAAGAACTTCTTTGCCAAGAAGAAAAGGAAAGACCCTCCACCTCCCAGGGGTGAGAGTAATTTAAAACCTTGCCAGTCCAGCAGCGATGTCAGCATCTCTGTGCTCGACACTACTGCACTTCATTCACCAAAGGAGGCTGGGTAAGCTGGCGGGGAAGGAAAATAAATAAATAAAAGCAGACCTCTCACAGCAGTAGGATGAAAGCGTGAGTTGGCCCCTTAGGAGCAACCTCTGTCCAAGTTTGTACAAAACAAGCCCTAATGCTGATGAAGGAATTCCGGGAATTTCCTCTTTCTTTGCTAGTGCTTCAAAAGCCAGCCAGGAAAGGAGGGGGAGGGCAGCCAGGGGCAGGGTGATCCAATCTCTTAGTCTAGAACTGCAGATAGCCCAGATTGTTTTGATTGGTTTTAGTGTCTGAAATCTGTCCTGGAAGGTCCGATCAGCAGCTTTACAAGAGGATGATGATTGGGTAGTGCTAGTACAGAGAATACGTGTGAAGTTGAGTTGCTGTTCTTTAGCATCAGTGCCCTCTGTCATGGCTGAGGTAAAAGGAAAGAAATATTTTTGGTGTATTATCAGTATGAGATTGCTGCTTTAACTTTCTTACATAGCAGTTTAGGTATAGATAACAACTGAAGGCCTCTAGTTTTGTGTCAGCTACCCTTGAAGGGCTGTGCACATAAGGTGAGGTTTGCAAGTCCTTAAGGAGTGCCCAGAGCAATTTTCACAACCCTGAATGATGTTAGTTCCGAAACTTACCCTTTTTTCAGTTAGTGTAAAACAAACACTTGAACTGCTAACACTGCTTCACTGATAACCCTAGACCATCAACCTATACAACACTTCCCTTGCATGTCTCGAACTGAATCTGGGGTGGGACAACCCTCTGAACATGGTTATGGTTCTCACCAGGGGTGTCATGGACCAGTATCTGGCAACCTATAATTTGGCTGTTTTCCATCTCCCCACCCTCCTCGTACTCCCCTGCTAGCTACTCAGCTAGGCCTGCCTTTGGATTACCCTAGGCCTTGGGCTGTGGAGCTGCAGACTAACAAGGTGTGACAAAACACCAGCCACATCCTATGGTTTGCAGTGTTCTTTTGGAGAAGACATTGAATGGGTGACACTGGCAAAGGGCATGAATAGGTGACTGGGGTGGGACATGCTGAAATCAGCATTGCTGCCAAATGCTTGGTATCACCAAAGAAGGTATTTGGTAGAGCTGGACACTGCATTTCTTTTGGTGGAACAGCTTATAGATGTTACTTTCTCATGTGTGCCTGTTCCTCCTTTCCCCACCTTTCCCAACTCTCTTCTGTTGTGTTTATGTAACGCATCATGGAAATTATCTGGGAATGAAACAACAGTCTCTCTATTTTGTTTGTTAGCATAACAGCGACAGAGTAAGTGACCACACAACCAGTCCCCTGGAGTAAGGGAATTAGACTGACTCAGCTAACCCAGTCAAAAGTTTAGGAACAGCTGAGCTTACTCCGCCAGCCCATAGGAGGGATCTGGCTTAAAAATCAACTGTCTGCTCCAGAGGCAGCATGACTGCGAACTCTTTCTCTTGCCCTTAACCAAGTACTTAAAGTCCATTTGCTGTTTACCTCAGCACTACCCTCCAGTGATAATGAACTGTTTTCCAAGATCAGAAATCAGGAATTGAGTAAAACCCTTCTGTTTTTTCCCTTAGAGATAGGATCAGATGGACTATCCAAAAAAATTAGAGCATGTGTTTGTGCTACTTGAAAACCCTATCATGTCCAGACCCTGCATGGCATAAGCATGCTTTGTAAGTACCTAGAGAGACTGAACTACACAATCCATTGGAAAACCTGATCCTGAAAGCGAGTGGAAATGCAGCTTGTGAAAGTTTTATAGCAGGACCCTGAGCTTTGCAATTTCTGGCATGCAGAATTTCAAAACCAATCCTAGAACAGTGCTGCTGTTTGTTTGTTCTTGAGGCAGAAGCACTGCTTTGCTTTTTCCTTCCTTTTTTTTTTTATCTTTCTTTTTTTTTTTTTTTTCTTTTTAAACTGTGTGTGGTGGTTTGACCCTGGCTGGACACCAGGTGCCCACCAAAGCTGCTCTATCACTCCCCTCCTCAGCTGAACAGGGGAGAGAAAATAGAATGAGTCTCATGAGTTGAGATAAGGGCAGGGAGATCACTCACCAATGACCATCAGGGGCAAATCATGGGGGAAGCTTCTGGCAGCTTCTCACAGAAACCACCCCTCCAGCCCCCCACTACCAAAACTTGGCCATGCAAACCCAATACACCATGTAATCTTCTTAAAATTTAACTTCTCAGAATACTAACCAGAGACCAAACCCCCAGATGTGCCAAAGGCTTCTTGTAACAACCAAAGGGATGTGTCTAGATGTCAGGGTGCTGTAAGGAATCAATAGGATTATGCATCTGTGAAGGGGAAGGGAGCATTATGTGCCACTGCCTCTTTATCTTCCAAGAGGCATGAGTTTTGAATGGAAATAGGAAAACCTGGATGGCAAAGTTAAAGCATGACTGCTTTTCTGTATCATCAAAGGGATAAAAGACCTTACATAGCGGAAAATTGGGTCCCAAATAGTCTTAATCCAGTTAAAAAGCTTTGAGCAGGAAAAACTGCTGGGACAACATGTAAAATTGTCCTGGTCTTTGTAATGAACACTCACTGCTTTGGCAGGCTGCAGTCGTTTTTGAGAGGGTGGCTGCCTGAAGGAATTGTGTCACCTTTCTTCCCCTTACTTCAAACACTAATAAAAGGCGTGGGGTTGCAGCAGGAAGAAGTGGAAGATAGCACAGACCATGAGGAGTTTAGGAGTGGCTTTATTGCTGGCTGTTGAGTCCCATCATTTCCTCAGTCTTGCTAGCTCGAGTGTTTGATACACATGAGCATTTGTATAGGGAAACCACTGTGGAGATACAATGGCTAAAACATCTGGGGGTTTAGCTAACAGTGCATCTTTAACTTCAGTGCAAATATGAATACACTGCCTGGAATTACACGTGAATGTATATTTGCACATAAGAGATTCATCTATACTAAAGCCGCAGTTAATTCTATATTTAATCCAGTGCTCTTTTTGTGACTGCCAAAAGAAAATACAGTAATTTGCCTGCAAACACATATGAAACATGAGCAGAGGGAGAAAAAAAGAAGCAGATCTTGTACTGGCAGCCTCAAAAATAAGGAAGCCTCAGCTCTTCTTGCTAAAGAATTCCAAGTAAAGGAAGTGAGGAAATCCCCAGTTAAGAAGGTTAATACATCCTAATGCACATGTATAGTAAATAAAATATGCCAACTAATAATGAATATACATTACAGTAAAAAAAAGTTGCATGACACTGTCTTTCTGAATGCAGTAAAATTATGTCTTGCCCATATAGAGTGTCTTTCATCCTGAAAAAGACTCAAAAATCAAACACACAAAAAGATGGGATGACTTCATTCATTTTAGTGGTGAAATAAGGCAAGTGCCTTAGTTGTGTGTAGAACTGCTGTCCTATAAACTAACACAGGCATTAACTATTACATACACCAGGAGAAAGCATGAACTGACCTGTGCTGTGAGGGCAAGAGTTCAGATTGTCTTCAACACAACATAAACACAGAGAAAAACTGTTTTGCCCTACTGTGAGACTTGGTATAACTGTATACAGATTGACTGTACCTTTGGGGCAACAGGAGGATTAGTCAAGCAGACAAAGGAGGTGTTGTCTCTGGAGATGTAAAGAAGGGAAATGCAGGAGGAAAAAAAAAAAAAAAAAAAAAAAGTAACTTTTTGGGTTTTTTTACATGGTGTATTTACCTTACAAAAGTTCACAGTCTTTCAGGGCTTTCTTCTAAATAAAGAGAGAATCTGGGGTTAGGCAAACAGCAGAGACCTCTTCTAGTTGCTTTCCTTGCAGAAGAATGTTAGCCTTACTGGATTTTTCTTGTGAAAGTTCTGTTCCTAACCATCCCGTTACCCACGTTAAAACTTTCAGAGGCAATGAACATTGCCTGCATGGCAGTTGAGCGAAAGAATCCTTGTAGCTTGTGAGTTACGAGGCTGGTGGTCAACAACATGAGAGTATTCTCTGTTGTTTTCCAGTTAAATTCTAGAATAAGATCCTGGTAGAGGCCATCCTTGTGGTCTTTTGGACAAAGTAATGTAGAAACAGTGTTTGCCTATGCTGGTGGAACTTGGTGAATAAAAGATTTGGAGCCTGCCTTGTTGTGCCACCCAAGTGCATAATTTGCCCTGCAAAACTTAATAGCCCAGCCCCAATCAATCTTAATTGATTACAACTCAGTTAACAGCTGTTGTGGGAACTCATCAGTGCTTCACTTGGCTGAACACCCAGTGAGCATATATCTTAACCCAGTGAGCAGGAATATCTTAACCTGGGTACTTTAACTTGACCACGTACAGGTATGTAACTATGGCCATGGACTCTTGTCCCCTCTACATTTTTTAATATGCTTAGGATCTGGTGACGTTCATGATGCAGGTGAATGGAACTGTTTTAATTGCTGGACCTGAGAGGATTTGACTTGTTTGTTAATTAGCGGAATTACATTTTCTGCCTGCATTTGCAGGAAGGGGAAAGATAATCCACGATCTCTGGCAGGTATGACACACACCAGGCTGCAAAGGTTGTATCCTGAATGTCTCATGCTAGGCACGTTGCCACCAAAGGAGGGCAGGGGACTCATGTTGCCCTCCTCTGTGCTGTAGACATCTTTCAAGGTGGCATACATCCAACTAGATCCCAGTATCTGACCTAATCACCCTGGATTCCCTCCCTAGTCCACATAAACTGACCTGTGTGTTCAATGCAGATGCTCAACACCTGCATTAGATCAGCATCCTAAAAAGTGGGTTTTCCTCCCTCCTGAGTATAAAAGGAGCTAGCAGTGACTACCTTAGGCAGTTAACATGCACAGATCTGAAGTTAAGTGAGATGCATCCCACCCTGGCATCCTTATGATCCTTCTGCCCTGGTGAAGTAGTGCAGGGGAGTGTTGGAGGGCTGTACCCAGTGCACTGACCACTCTTCCTTCTTTCCCAGGCCCAAAGGAAGCATGGGAAACAAAGCCTTGTCCCATGACAGCGTCTTCATTTTTGAGTCTGCACCAGGGAATGTGGCGGGTGACATGTTGTCTCAGGAAAACATTCCTGGAAGAGTGAAAGCTTTGCAGGTGAGGACACTGCCCCCTCATTAACGGTGCTGCTCTGTATTAGCTCTCTCCTAGGAAACTGTTGCTTGATTCCTCTGCTGTGTGCCTTAAGACTTTGTTGACTAAAGTGTCCAAAGCCAGATTCACTACTTTTGGACCTATTCTGCCTCTTGGAAGCTACATCTTTGAGCAGTCCCAGTGCTTTCAGCCTTGCCCACGTCTCAGTGTGTGACATGAATCCAGCTCATGGACTCTTGGAAACTTTCATTAATGAGCATTTCCTCTTCCAATGGGATTTCCATTCTGAACTTCATAGCTACTGCTTTTGGGTTAAGGCCATTTATTTATTCTATAGCATGTCCCTTGCACTGTTATTCTTTATATATTATTCTTTTTGGCAGTTTCTGGCTATGTTGTTTTCACTAGCTAGCACCAGCAGCTATGTAAATGTGTGGGATGATGAATATGTCAGGGCAATCTTAGTGACAGCTTTATTTATATCGTTATTCTTCCGATCTCTGCCAGCAAAGGATACTGTATTCTGCTGGGTCATTTCCGTCTTCCAAAGCACATACTGAACCCTCGCTGACAGCTCCCTTATCAACTGTTGGTTATATTAATTACATTTAAATAACAGCCCAGCTCAGAGCATTGAGATAAAAGTTTAAGGTTTTTCCAGAGTCTGAAAACAAACTGTTGATAAAGCAGCCAAAAGCCATTGAAATTCTTCCTTTGCTCAGCGTGAGCTTCATGTTGCAAAACCCAGTTGCATCACATGTTAAGTAACAGAAGATGCACAGAGGGACTTGTTCCTCCATAAGACTGCAAAATAGGCTAAGCTTCAATTCAGGGTATTTTTTGCATAACAATAGGAGTAGCAGGAGAAATCATGTTTATATATGACAGAACTTTGTCAGGGAAAAAAAGCTCTTTTCATGCTATCTCTAGTCTACTGTGCCCTCTCTTCATCCGTCCATCATCCTGTGTGTTAATACAATACCACCAGCACTATTTTTATAGCCATAAAAGACAGCCTTTTTCTGTGAGCTTGACTCTTGCCAGAATAAAAGCCAAGCACTAATAAAAGCTGTTACTTTCTTAGCAATGTAAATTAACTTCTACCAGTAGAAGACAGACTGTAGATTCAGAGTTTTCCCCACAACACTTTGCTGTCTGCATGTAATAAATTTAATAAATCAAAGATGGGAAGTTGTGAAAAGAGAGAAAAGCAAACTGACTTTCTATTTTCTTTCCCGTGAAGTGCACAGGTATGTCTTATGTCTTGTTTTGCCCATATATTGCAATCTTTGTGCAGTTTGTCATCAGTTTGTCCTGCTTTTGCAGCTCTTTTTGCAGCTGGTATCAGTGATACTTCTCTGTTGTGGGTAAGAGAGTGAGAAAGCTGTTTGAAATGGGAGACTGGTGGATTAAAGGGTAACATTGTGCTACCCTGCGTGGTTGTTAGATCCATAGGAATTAACATTGCAAGTGAATCTTGCCGAATAAGAATGTCAGCTATTTAGATCTGTTTTACAGAGATATAAATGAATTCATAGCTTGCAGAAAAGCACAGATTTGGACCTAGAATTTCCCAGTCTGGTTTAATAAGCAAAGAAACAGAAAAAAACCAGGTCTGCATATTTATCTTGGGAATATTCAGTCGAGACATTTTTAGTTGAAGGACAAAGTTTTGCTTCAGACCTTGTTTCTGTTCCAGCTTTGACATAGCTGACAGACTTAAGCCAAGAATTTTAGTAGTGGTGTTTCCTGAGATCTGAACTTTTTTAGTTTGAGAGAACATCTGGCTGCTTGTGAGGTTGCAGACTTTGTTTTATTTTTCTAAGGTCAGAGCCTGCCAGAGCATTCTTTTGTGCAATCTTGGAAAAGAATCCCCACACTCCTGTACAAACAAAGTTGTTCCTGGCTGCCATTATCATTCTTGCTGTAGACAGGACCAGGATGTGATGCTGGGGAAAATTAACAAGCAGTTCATTAGGATGGACTAGAAACTGAATTAAATTGTGTTTGTATAAAAAGTGGGACTCAGCTACTTGTGTGGTAGAGGGTGGTGACAAGCTCTCAATATCTGGAAGGGCTTTGTAGAGGAAAGCTGACCATATAAACCTGGGGTTGAGAACTGCTGACTGACAAAATTTTGTGTGACTATTTGGAACATTCAAATACATGTAATTATTTAAAGAATATTTAAATCTAGAATTTTTAATGTTTTAAATTTAAACTGAGTTAAACTGCTGTAAGTTTTCTGGAATGGTGAAATTTCTGTCTTTGGTAACTTACTGAATAAAACTGATAGTGATTTTAATTTTGTACCAAAGCCAGTTCCAATGATGGGTCTTTCATGAATATAACTACATAAGATTTTATTAATGGCTATTTTCTGTAAGCAGTCTGTTTCTTCAAGTATTTTTGTTAACAAATAGATTCTGCATGCCTAATGGAAGCACCTGGGTTAAAAGTGTCCAAAATGTCTTTTATAAATAATGCCATTAAAAGTCTATATTCTAAATTTCTTTTCAACCACAGCTTCAGTTGCAGCCGAACATCAGACTTGGATCACCTCCTCTTGTTATAATTGGAAAGAAACTGGAAGATGCAGGTGCTGTTTCTGAAGATGATGGTTTACCTAGAAGCCCTCCTGAAATTTCAACCCTTCATGAAGTTCTGACAGATTCACCAAGCAAGGTACAATTGTTATGTCACTTCAGTGACCACCTGTACAGAAAAGATAAAATCTATTTGGAGAACAGGAGGACCTTTTTGCTTGCTTGTGATAAAATCTGATGGTACAGATCAGCCAGAACTAGAACAAATTGCCTAGGTGGATCGTGGACTTGTCACTATGAGGGTTACTTAGGAAGTGTCGTTAAAAATACCCTTTCAGAGTACAATTTTTTTTATGCTTTTATGTAGACCAATGCTGGGGTGGTTGTTATCTAAATCATTAGGGGAAGAGGAGAGAAAGTCAGTTGATATGACAACTGTCAGTGCCTTTGGGCAAGGCAGTCTCTCCTGGCAGGTCTGTATGACAGAAAGCATAAAAAGTCAATTATTTATGGGTGAGTGTTGTGTTACTGTGACTGTTCTGCTTCCAGTCTGAGAACAAGCTGAGGTGCTTACGCTGCACGAACAAACTTTCCGTTTTCCAGCTTCAAAGAGCTGGAGAGATTGGCAGTTTCCTGCACCTGTGAAATGGAAAGAACTTTTAGGTGTTTTAAAGCTAGTGAGGAAAACAAAAATAATGGGGACTGCAAAAGAATCTTAAACAATTACTGGTTTTAGAATGAAATAGCTCAAAACTAGGGCAATATTAGTTGTATTGACAGGAAAGTGACAATGCTGTAAGTGAGGACAATGGGTCTTGGTGGGACTCAGAGGGAGTTTGGATTATCTTAAGAATTGCCTTCTCACAGCAGATGCATGATTTTGGATTTGAGTGAACATGTGAGCATTTGTAAATTTGAATATCTTAAAACAATAAGCCAAAATAACTTCGCCTCACGCGGTCAACCTTCATGGCATATCTCATAAGCAAGATAAAGCTCCCCTGCTTTCTGTTTGATCCCCAGTGAACAAATGAAACTTACTCTATGAGGCAGGGACTCGGTGACCCTTCCTTTATCTTTCCTTTTGTGTTTTCTCATAATTAGCACTGGCTATCCAGTCCCAGATAATTCAATGTGATACTTTCCTTGACTTACCCTCTTCCTTATTTTATCCCACAGTCCTCCAACCCTGTTCAGCGTCATAGCTCTTTGAGTTTAGGCGGGACAGACAGTGAAGATGAACAGGTAAATAGCTACTTTTCCTGCTAATAAACTTTCCTGAGACAGCATATGTGGTGTCTGTATGGACCCAGTACAATTACAATTTTTTTTTTTTTTTAAATCTGTTCTGGGTACAGTGTATCCTAGCAAACAATTCATAAACACTCCAGAGTGATGCAAATGATACTGAAAATATACCTCTCTCAGAGTTTTGAATAAGAACCAGGTAGAGGCAGAAATCTACTGGTAAGTGGTTTGTGTGAAGAGCATAGTCAGCTTTGTGACACAGTATGAATCTGTAAACTTATACAACAGAAAATTGAAGAAGGCAAAGCACTTCAGTTCCATTTCCATGTCCCAGAGCCCCAATACCCAACAACAGCCGTAGTCTAATTTAAACACCTGCCCATCAGCAGTGGCTTGTAGGCAGTGCGCTGCATCTCTTATCATGGGAAATAATTGCAGTATCAGCCCTTTCTGACACCATGTACTATACAGGAAAAGGTCTGTGTTAATTTGCAGTTTTCTTTGGATGATAAGTGACCATCAGAAGCATCAGGTTCTCCTGTCAGACCAACACAGTCTAAACCTTGACCAGCTTGGAAAAATTTACAGTCTGTCCCTGCCGCTTGAAGCTTAATTAGTTCCTGCCCATCTCACGCTTTCAAGACAAGCCTGCAAGATTTGCTTGTATTGCCTTTCTCCAGTGTTAATATAATGTCTAAAAGACTAGTCAGACCACAGTTATGCCAATGAGGTCCTCAAATGCCAGTGACAATGGCAGCTGCCGCTCTGGTAGAGCTGATTGGTTCATGGAATAGTCCTTGTCTAGCAAGGTAATCTGCCACAGAGCTGAGAAGGGGAATAATTACGGGTCCAGAACAGCTACAGGTCTTTTTAGCCCAAGCTTTGCAGTCTTCCATACAAAATCCCTGTTTGAAAAGCTCACCAGAGAGAACAAAATCTAACCCTTTGTGAAACTGAGACTAGCCCACACGTAAAGGGGAGGTAGCAGGGTGTGTAGAAGATTCCTCCCAGATTAAGAAGGTCTTAAGCAGCCAGGGAAGGACCTTGAGGGTCAGTTAGTGCCAGTCCCACTGCTAAGGAAGCTTTCCCTTTCCCTCTCTCTTTGGCCAGCCTTTGAGAAGGAAGAGAGCAACCTTTGTGCAAGGCTAGCTCAACTTTCCTATCTGTGGTTGAGATTAGACACTCTCCTGCTCAGTTATTCCTAGATCTTTTCCTTTAGGGATAGAAAGATAAAGCAATGTCTCCCCCTCATAGCAGATTACTAGTCACACCACTTTAGAGGCCCAAGTGATCTAGGTAACTTGGAACGTAATTATTTTTAGTAATTTCTTTTATATATTTTATCTTTACTTCAATGTACATTTTATTAACTTATCTCCTGTCTTATATTTTGAATAAAATGCTCCATTTTTGTAAGCCTACATTCTGTTTTTCCTTACAGTGCAAAAAGCCCTTTTCTATCCAGTTCTGAAGCTTTTGAGCCCTTTCAGTGTTACAGCCTCATCTCTTACAAGAAAGAAAGGCAGTGACAGGAGAAAAATTTTTTCTCTCTTCTGTATTGCACAGGATTCCCCACTTAAAGTGTCTTCCTTTTTCTTCCAAACTCACTAGGAATCTGGCTAGCTTCTTTATAGTATCATGTATGTTCCTTTACCCAAATACTTTTCTTAGTCAGGAGCCTGGCTTAGCAGAAATCTTGCCAAGATGTTAAATGAAATAAAACCCTTTTCCTAAATAATCATCATTTTTTGCAGTAGCGTTTGAAACTATGTAATACCAGCATTTGAGCTAGCAGAACACAAATTATAAACTGAAAAATCTCATCCCAAAGATGAGGACAATTGTGAAAAGCACCAAGAAATCTACACCAGTTATTCCATTTAACAGTGTTGTGCAGGAATATAGTAAAGGAAAAAGAGGATTTGAGCCTAAGCAATCTGAAGTTACACACAGTGTAGTAGTTTACATTTTACCATTGCATGGATCTTGCTGCAGATGATGGTTAATTCATTTCTTTTCCCTGTGCTGCTTCACTGGGATTTCCAAGAGCTTCATGCTGCTGTCACCTCTGCGTGAAACACTGCTGTGTTATGCGTGTGACTTCTCAGCGCTTTCCACATCTATGAAGACCTACTTTCTGGCTAATCTAAAGCTAAATGTGAGGCTATCACTCAAAACAAGCCACAAGTGACTTCGCAGAGACATTAGCCAGCATTACCCTGCCTTTTCCAGATAACCTTTATGGAAATGTAACTTCCTTGTTGGCATCTTCAACCAGGACTGATTAAAACCAAAGCAGGTTCTCAGCTCGTGGGGCTGGCACAAACACTTTTCAGGAAATGGGTCTTCTAGCTGCAGCATTCTCCTTGTGCAGGCTCCTGCATCTGCCCAATAACCAACAAACACCAAATCTATCTTACACTTAAACACTGATGTGGAAATCTTGTGTCTGCTGCGCTGTCCTTGAGAGAAGTTACCAACTGTCAGTGTGCAGAGACAAAAATACCTGAATCCTCAGTGGAGTAGGGAATTTGCTGTTTGTGTACAGCAGTAGCTCAGCTGCTGGTGTTTTTATATTAAATAAGCACAACTGTCATTTTATAATTGAAAGGCAGAAGAACTTGTATGTAGAAATGAGTAACAGTGTTACTGTTTTTGTAAGTTCTTATGATCCTTCCAGGTTTATCATTAATCTTGTAGAATTATAACAGTAATTAGCTTATTTGCTAGCTGTGTTCTTCTTTCTGTCTTTCATAGTGTGTAAATTTTTCATGAGAAGAGTCTGTATCTGTCATAATACATTCTGCTGTGGTTTATTTCAGATCTAGGAACTAAAAAAATTCAATGGAGTATAAAGGAGTTGTTTTTAGTTATCTTAAACACAAAGCAATGTACCTAGACAATTTTTGTAGCTCAGATGGGAAGATATTTTCATTATATTTAAAACTTCATCACCGTACATGTTTTAAATGCTGTGTTATATCCTAAGCCTAAATAAAACTAAAATCTGAATGCCAAGTGCAGTTAAATGGCTGTGTTTCACCTAGCTTTATGGCCAAAGCCAGAATAGGAGGTACGTTACACTGAATGAAGCTTGTTTGGCATGTCTGTGAAATTTTGCAATGTCTGGTCTATGTTTCGAAAGCAGTAACACAACGAACCAAACTGCACGTTTAGGGGTCCCTCTACAAACAATTATGTTAACCCATTATTTTTCATAGCATAACTTAAGGTTACTGCTGTTTAGATCCCCAGAGCAGCATTGCTGCAAGGGTGAGATCCGCATCACTGTCTGGAAGATGGTTCTGGGATACTTGTTGGAGAGGAGCATTTGATTTTCCTGGGAGAGTGGATATTAAAAGAGCAAAGTGGCTTTAGTAACTTTCTTAGAAATACAGATAATGAGGAGCAAGCATCCCTGCTACTTTTGTGGCTTTTTAATAATGTACTCCTGCAATGTGTCACATTGTTGGGATGAAAAAGCAGCTATAAAAACTGCACCAGTGTCTCCTGCTGGTGTATACATATATTGCAAATGGTTTTCCGGTTAAGAACTGGGAGGGGGATAAGCTGAGGCTCTTACTGTGGGAGAGGCAGAGACAGGAATTTCTCACTTTTGTGTAACATACAGCTGAACACACAGAACTGAGTAATTTCTATGCAGAGACGACATTAGACATGCATTTTAAAGTGAGGATTTATGTCCAGAAATACAGCCATTTCAGGCTTCTGAAGTGGAATGAGCTAGGCAAGGAATTGTTTCAGAGATGTGGGGAAGCCAAACAAAACGTATAGTGACGTGTTTGTGTTTTACAGATACCTTCTGGAGCTTCCTCCAGGCCCATCAGTCCTTCATCCTCCGCCACTCTGGGGGCCCCCAGCTCTCGGGGCAGCAGCTGCCTTCCTGTTGACTTCACCATCCCTGCCAGTCCCCTTGGCTGCCTGGACACCTCAGCCGCCAGGCACAGGATTGCCATAAACCCACGGAAACAGAAGGGCTTTACCAACAAGAATCAGCAAACTCACCAGGTAAGTGTTTTCTGGGGAAGAATCACTGCGCAGAAGGAAGTGGATATGAATTTTTAACTGTTACTTTAATATTTATTTCTTCTTCTTTCCTATCCACATTCCTTTACTTTTTTTATTTTTTAATCTTCCATTGGAAAATGGGAAGCCACCTATTATCCAGCAACCAACCAACCAAAGAAAGACTCAGAAAACTTCAATATCATGGGAGCTAAAGAAAAGTGCAGCTTTGGTTTTTCATTATTTAGCCAAAAAGTTTGTGGGTTACACTTCACTTGTAAAAGCATTTCTGTTGTTTGAAAACCTAGTTTTCAGTTTTAAATAAGCTTAAATCTGTTTCTACAAACTATTTCAGATTAGCTTTAAATTTATTCTTTGTTTGTCAAAGGAAAGACTGAAGGACTTTGGGAAGGAATGTAGCTCTGCATGTGGGAAATTAGGATGAGATGCTTCTCATCCTGGCTTTTAGGAAACACATTGTGAAGGTGAAGTTCACCAGACTGAAAAGGTTATTGATCTGGAGCATAACAGAAATAAGGAGTTATGCTTCTCTACTGCATGTTCACCTCTCCATCAGAGAATCATGCACAAAAATCTGTCCTGGACTTAGAAGTGCACTGCCCTGAGAAAGGTCGAGAGGAGACTGACAGGGGAATTCAGGATGAGTGTAATATAGAATGAGGTTTCCTTGAAACTTGGGCCTTATGACATCTTTGCTGGATATTCTTTGTGCTGCAGCTGGTGCAACTGCTGAAGAAAAGCTAATTGTGGAGAGTCAATCAGAGGTACCAGAAGTGGTGATAATGTCTCTTCTCAATGGCTTGGTCTGTTCTATGCCACCAGTTAGCTTTGGTGATGTCTTAAAAATGTACTTGTTCACTCAGAATATGTCAATCCCAGAATGTTTCAGATTCAAGAGACATCAGTGGGCTGCATTTGACATTTTAAACATGAATGATTTCTAGGTTCTTAACTGAAACAGTACATTACCCACAGTGTTGGTAAATTACAGGATGGGGTGTTTGTGTCTATGTTCTGAGTATTCATAAACATGTGTGTGTATAAAATACATTTTTTGTGCATTATTCTTTAATTAAAAGATATTACTGCACATCATTAGGTGGAAGAGCTGGAAAGTGAAGCATGTCTTCCTGCAACTCCAGAAAAGAAGGGAAATTCGACAGAATTACTTGCGAATGACCAGCATAAAAGTGATTGGGAAGGTAATGAAGACTTATGTATTGCTACTTTGGGTCCGTGAACTCTTCCCTATAAAGCTGACAGGACCTATTTGCATTGTAAGTCCTTTCAAACTAGGCATCTTTTGGTTTTATATCATAAAACCAGTCCTGGCTGTTGAAGTGTTATGATGGAAAAGTCATGTACTCCACTCAACGCAGTGGTGCTGAATGGTGAGCTTTGAGAGCAGCACTGAAAAATACATGAGGTGAAAGCTGCATGTTCAGAAGTACCTGTGTGCTACACAGTTGGCTAGAGCTCGTTGACTGGGGATCTGAGTTCTGTGATACTCAGAAAAATGTTAACCTCAGCATTATATCTGTTATGTGTGTAAGGTGACTTTAATTGGCTTGTGTTTACTATATCTTCCTTTGCCACCTCCCCTCTTATCATGTGAATAGTAGTTAATTGCCAGTGGTAACACAGTTGTATCTTTAAATTCTAAAAACAAATGAAATTTCTCCAGAACAGCACTGAAGACTTTTCTCTTTAACACTGCATTACAAATGCACTGGCTGATGATAAGGCTATAGTGTAGTGGGAATGTTGACACCTTGTTGTCAGGGCAGACTCAGGACCTGATGCTGTCACACATCAGAGTTACTGTGTGTGCAGACACATCTAAGCTATCCAGATGTTCAGCAGCCCTGCTGGAGCTGCAGGAGGAAGAGCTACCTGATGCTAAGATGTTCTGCTGAAATACAGAAAATCCTCCAGATCATTCTAGACAGCTGCTCTAGGCGCACACATGAAGAAATGTCTAGGGAAATCTGGCTGGTAGTCTTACAGCTAGGGCTATGCACAGAAAAGAACTGAAGAGCAACTGATTTGGTACACTTAAGCAGACAACAACTTTCAGTCATTCCTGGGATTAGATATGTTTGAACTAAAAACTTTATAGTCTCCTCACTTGGACAGCCCATTTCTAAATACACTTTCGACAGCCTTATTTATCAGGCAATGGTGCTGACACCTGAGGAATGTGTGCTAAATGACTGCACTAACTGGAATGAATTACTGATGCAGATGGTGCTTGTATGGTAACCTTTAAGTGCACACTCTTTTCCTCTGTTTAATACAGGATTATCAGCCCAGGTGGGATATTGTGCAAAGGGAGGTGATCCTATGGAGACAAAAGGTGTAAGAAGTCCCACTGATGCTGCCCGTGACTCTCATGATTCCACACTTGTGGCAGAAGACTCGTGTGCTTTGCTGCAAGAGGATACATGCCTCCCCAGCATGGACCATCACTATAAAGCAGCTGCACCCCTTCTGAAACCTGAGTCTTCTCCAGTGAGCATGGAGGAGCACCACAGTGCAAAAATGTCACACTGTTCAGATGAGTCTGCTGATGAATTGACATTACATCAGCAAAACAACAATACTGAAGTATCTACACTTCCAGAATCACAACAAATTGGAGTAGAAGCTGTTGTGTTTCCAGACATAGTAGCAGCTGACTTGTTTAGCAATGGTGTGGAAACAGAGGGCAAGGATATGTTGGCAGAGGTTACACAAAGGTCCTCAGTAAATTCTGTGGACCCAAACATTAAAGACCAGGAAAAGGGGGATCTACTGTTTATTGGCAAAGTAGAAGCCTGCTTGGGTACTATTGAGAATCAGTCCAACCACATTGTCTCAGGTACTGCGCCAGGCCCTTCACAGATTGTGGTAATTGATTCAGAGTCTTCTGACATCAAGACGGTAGCTGTTTTGAAGCCTGAAAACAGCTCAGTAAGAAGAAATGACAAAGAAACTTGTGAAAGAATGGAATTTCAGTCATCCAAAGGCAATGCAGAAAGATTAATAGACACTGCTGCATTTATCTTGGAAGCAGGTTGCATGCTACCTCCCAGTAAATTGGAAGTATGTTTTAAAGCAGAAACTGTTCCTGTTTCGAAGGGTAACCAAGGCAGTCAACAGGCCAACACCTCAAATATTTCTGAAAAACTTTCCATTGGATGTCTTGCCTCTTCCAGTTTGGCTGGCTTGAAGAGTAATATCTCTTCCGCTGATGACAGTAAGGAGTACCAGATAAGCAGTACAGCTTCTCACAGAAAAACAGTGGAAGACAGTCCATCTTCAGATGAAAATGTTAAAACTCCACGGAAGACTGCTTCTGCTAAACCAGTCAGATTTACCATTGCACCAGCATGGCAAAGATCTCTTTCAGGGGGTTCAAATTCAAAGGAAGATTCCTATACCAGAAGTTCCCCAACGTCCCCTATAAGACCAGAGTTGTTTGAAAGTATGATGAAAGAACACACACGTTTTGATGTAGTCATCCAGGAATCGGCAAAAAACAGCTCGGGTAGATTTGATCGAGATTGTAAGGACAATGATTTTCATTTGACTTCTGTGGAGTGGACTGACCATGAAGCACAAAATGTTGAAAACCCATTTGGGGTCAGACTAAGGAGAACGTCTTCTTTACTCAAATACCAGAGTGAAAGCCGTGCCGAATCTCCAAAGTTGATCCCCTCAGCTGTTCCTGTTGCTGCTTCTGCTTCAGTTAAGGAGGATCAGAAATCGGTGGGCACTGGGAAGCCACCTCCGTGCTTTCCTATCAGCCCAAAATCGTTTGTTAAAAAACCAGATCTCCTAGAAGACAAAAATTCTCCCAAGACAAGATCAGAAGAAGTGGCAAAGAAGCAAAATGGTCATAAACCTTCAGGTATTTTATGCTGTATTTTTACCCAGACATTGTAAATAACAGTGGTCATGTAAGAACCTTGGCAGAATGGAAAACAAAAGATAAAAGTCCTCTTGACAAGGACCAAATTCAGCCTTGAGTTTGTCAGCACTATAATTTAATTGGCTTGATGACTTGGCCAGTCAAGAGAATTCTTGGCTTATCTTAATGAAGGGTGTGTTCCAGCAAGAATAACAACAGAGTAATAGCTTAAGGGCCTCTGAAAGATTTCTGGTATGACCTACTTGCGCATATAGTTGGAGTTTTAACACAGCTTTTTAAAACTTGCTGCTGTTTTGTAGTTAATTTTCCAGACTGCAGCAGCTAAAACCTTAACTAGGAGTTGCATTAGGTGTGATTTTTTTCTACAATCACTTCATTTAAAATATTTAAAAAGTGAAAAGGCAGCCTGTATTTAATGGCCTACATGAAAAAATAATGGTTATCATGCTCATTTAATCTGCAATGTAAGGATGTTGTTTCAAAGGCAAAATCCGGTTCACAGTGGTCTCTGTGGGAGTTTTGCCATTGACTTAAACGGAAGCAGAGTCAGGTCAAAAACTCCAGAATAAACAGAAAACAGTTATTGCCAAGGACAAAATCATCAGGGAAGGTAATTTTATCTCTGCAGTGTTCAAAGGGTATTACAGATGCTGAAGGATTTAAAACAAAAAACACTAGCTTTAGACAGACTTGACCTAAAAATCCCTTCTTTACTTCAAAAATGCTTCTTTTGTAGAAAAAGTCTCCTCTCCACATTTGGAAACAGCTTCCTCTGAACCAGCTTGGGTCTCCATGGCAAAACTAAAACAAAAGGGTTTCCAGGATCACCCTCTTGCCAAAGAACATAAAGCTGAAGACAAAGCTATGACCAAAGTGGATCAAGAGGAGGTAGAGTACCAAGTAATTTTGCATGGCTGTGAATCGTGCACCAGATTGCCTGGGTACTTTTGCAAACTACTCAGTATCGTCTTCATGGGAGGTATATTGTGAGCACTATTTGGAGAGAGGTTTTAAAGACTGGCCTCTCAAATGTATTGAGACAGAAATGATGCAAGTGAGCAAACACATGTACGCTGTCACAGTGATTAGTTTCAGAGCTGGATCTTCCTATATGTTCCTTTGCACTACTCAAACCTGAACCTTTTCAGAGCTTGCCTATTGCCCAGAATGTACTTTTGTAGCCCAAGAGCTACTTTGAATTGCATTAGCTTCCTCAATATTAGTGACCTATAGGCTGCATTCACTGCTATGCTCTGGAGACTGTGTACTCAAAGTTTGACTTTTCCACTCATGCTTGCACAAGTTTTTTGTGCAGCTTGGGCAAGTTCCTCAATTCTCTGTCTGTAAGAGAGAAAGATACCTTGCGTGCACGTGAAGTAACCCTGTATTTGTAGCAGCTGTCATCCTTCTTGCCTTCTCCCTCTCTCCCACAGGATGTCCCCAGCCACCCTGGTCTGGCTCTTGCTGCATTTCCACAGTCAGGCTTAGAGATGTTGCCAGGGGGAGCTTTATGAGTGCCAGTGGCCAGCGGGTTTCTTAGTTGCATTATTTTCTCTCCTCCTTTTGTAGCAAGGGATCTGTGCTAGTGAGAACATATTGAAGAAGAATATGCCTTCCAGCTTGAACTCTCAGGACAGAAAAACGCAGACAAAGACCACTGTGTCTGCTGCAGCAGGTACTCTCTTTCTTTGTATCTTTACATAGTTTACACCACTAAGTGGTGTGGGTGACAGGTAATGGAGGGGGAGATAACTACTTTTTTGATAATCAGCATACTTTATGTAAAGCTTGTTCAGACTATAGTTTGCATATAAGTCAACGCTTTGGCTTGCTTACTTAACAGAGAAAGCAAGTGAGGAACTTTTATCTCCACTGCCAGTTCGTGGAATGACATATAAATTGTATGGTTATTTATTACTGGCAAAGGTCAGTACTAAAGATTAGTGGTTGAAGTTGGAAAGAGTCCAGGAGAGAGCAGCAAAAAAGGTCAGGTCTTCTAGACCTCTAGTCAGCCAGGAATTACTGATGGGAGTGGAGTTTAGAGAAGACAGCTTAATTTGCTGCAGGGGACAAGACTAGTCTTTATGGCCTGTGTGAGCTTAAAATGCACCCAGGGAGGTTTAGCTTCAACATTAGGAAATACTTTCCAACAATAAAAGTGGTGAAGCGCAGAATAGCATAGGTTGCCTGCAGAGCGTGTTCAGTTGCCATTGTGGGATGTGTTTAATAGATAAACATGTATCAAGAATAATGTAGGCAGAGGCAGTTCCCCCCTCAGGTGAGCACAGAGGCTGCATGGCCCCTCTCCTGCCTGTTAGCTGTGTTTCTCAGCTGTGATTCTCTGTAAGACAGATGCCGGGGGAGAGTGTGACTCAGACATCGTGACTCACATACCTCTTCCAAGGCTACTGCTGGGCTGCAGCATATCCCTCCCTGCTTACTCAGTGTGGTGCCAAACCTCAGAGACACGCTCCAGCTAGATATAGATAAGCTGGTTCTTTAGCTCTAAAAGCATATTGTGCTAGCTGAAAGCTATTGATTTCAGATACTGCCTAAGAAGATAAGAAATGCCCCATTGTGTCAGAGCAGTGGCTTTTCTGTTTCAGGTTGCTGACACTGTCAGTAAGAGATACTGTCTAGAGAGAGTGCATGCACCTGGCCACTTTGCCCTTATAATGCACCAGCATCCAGAAATGTTATATTAGAGATATTAGGGTTACCTCTGTGCCTGCTCCCTATGGTAGCTCTTTATAGAGATGTTACCCAGTTTTGAATCTACGGGTCCTACAAAATAGGATTTCTCCCTTACTACAGGTAGCTGACCAGCTGAAGATGTGCACCAACACAGAGGCTCTGATGTCAGTTGCCAGCTAACTGTGTGTGTGATTAAGATACAATAGTTTTTTAAAAGGATTCTGTTACAGGCCAGCTTTGTCTTACGGTTTTAGGTACAAAGTGAGAGATGAAATGTAAAGAGTCTGAGATTTTTTGCTCAGATTAGAAGGTCTTAATTTGAAATGCTGGCACAAGCAGACTGGATTTCTGTGTGTTGAAATCATCTAAACCATGGAATCCCAGCAGCCTTCAGTTAAAATTCAGAACTCTGCATCAGTTAAAATTCAGAACTCTGCATCAGTTAAAATTCAGAACTCTGCAAAGTACTTTGCTACTTGTTTACTAGAACTTACACCACTTGCGGTCCTTGCAGCAGAATTACAGTTTTTTCTGCATCACCTCTTCCCAAGAATTGGCCTGGTTTCCTGACATCCAATGACTGTTTCCTCCCCTCCAGGGATAGCATTTATAGTCATATTGTAGTCTTCCACTCCTTGAATATCACAAAGAGCTCTGACCAGTGCTGATGGTTAAGGAAAACACTGCTTCTCTACTGCTCAGAAAGCCATGCCCTATTGTTTAGGAAATGTTCAGCACTGTAAGCACAGAAGTAGAAAACTGGGAACCCCAAATGTAAACTCTCCTCTTCTCTGGTTTGGTTCCCATTAGCACAACCAGCCATTTGTCTAGCTGAAGATGCTGGTGGTGGAAAGGATGTAGATTTAGTATCCAAAAGAGTTATTAATTTGGATCGTGCTTTTTGGCTTATGTTAACTGTTAGTGGTTTTCTTGACAGATGGTTGAGGTTTTCTGTGCAATACATACATCCTGCACACAACTGCAAGAGCCAGGACAGCTCAAGGTCAGCTAAGTTTGGAAGAGAATTCCAAGCAATCAGATTCTTACTTCACTGACTGTGACTGTTTTGTTACTGCTGTGTGGCAGACCATGTCATAACCAAGGAAAGATTACTTGGCTTGCCTTTTCTCTCTCCCACTTCGTCCTAAGTATGGTGGGTTTGTTCCAGAACCTATCTTCCCTCAAATAGGCATGAGCCACCATTTTCAGGTTTCGTTTTTACCTTGTGCTGTTGAGAGCATGCAAAGGGCTTTATTGTTGCTTTTGTTTATTATAAAGAAGGAAGTCTCCCAAAACATTAAAATTAATTTTGAAAACAAAAATTTCAGCAACACTTAAATTCTTAGGTACTTCTGAAAAATGACCTGTGTACGTAGAACCGCACCCTGTTTTTAATGAATTGTATACTTTCTACAGTATTCCTAAGTATAGCTTGCCTCCTGCAAGAACTACCAATGAGCCAGGGTTTTTAAAGACCAGAGACCTCCTGAGTGGAGATAAGAAACTTCTTTGACTTTGCTCAGGAGTTTCACTGATGGAACTAATGGACATTTTCTATTGAATTCAGTGCAAGCAAGATCAAGCTTCTTGTACTTAACATTGCTTAAGTCCCCATGTGGCCTCTGTTCTTGTGCTGGAGCACAGTAGCCGCATCGTGCCTGCCACATGCCACACACAGACTAATCAAGTATGAGAAAAAGTGTGAATTTTCTCAGTTTGACTTAGACACAGAAGTGAAGTACTGCCTGGGTTGAAATGGATGAAGAGAGCATGACGTTGAAAAACTTGTGAACCATGTCTTCAGAAATGAGAACTGCGTCTATTCAGAGTTGCATTCTCTGAAGTCCCGTTCCAGGCTGTCTGTTTGAAGCCATTAATCTTGAAAATTTTCAAACAAGGTGGATGGAGGAGGCCTTTTCTAAATAGTAACTCAAAGCCATACAAGGAGTGTTACCTGTATTCCTCCATCCTTTGTGAGAATGACAGGCTTGTGTTAGGCTACGTGAAGAGGAACACCTAGCCGCGTCAGAATCCCACTTTCTTGGCTTACAAGCCCAAGAGCATAAAGTACTGGTTTGATCCCTACCTAGTTTTTAATGATATTGCTGGAGCAATATTTGTGCCAACAGTGAAGACTGAAAAAGAAAAAGAATCCTTAAGACTTCTCAGTGTTGAAAAACATATACCAGTCACTTTCAACCCTGAAGCAAGCCTGGGGTGATATTTTCCCTGCAGATATTTTGTTTCCATTTTCCTGCATACTCAGGAGTCTTATTTCTAGACTTTCTTGCACTCACAGAGCAGAATAAGCCTGTGGAACTCCTTGCTGTGCACTGTCATGGAAATTAAGAGTTTGAAAAGATTAAGAAATGTGTTAGCCAAGAATATGAATGATAAAAATACCTGGGGCTATAGTCTCCACATGCTTGAAGAATTTTGAAGAACTTCTTCGTTTATCAGGGCTTAGACACTTGCTGTTGGGACCAAGAAGATTCTTCTATGGGCAGATTATTCACTAACAGTTCAGTATCAGTTCTTCCATCGCAATAGCTAGTCCTTGCTGTTACTGTAGCTGGACCAGATAGTGCTAGCAATACCCAGTTTAACAACTCCTCTGACTTATTTTTGAGTCACAAATATTCCAGGCTGTATAACAATTGCTTTAGAGAGAAGGAAATACTATTGGCAGACGTTGAGTTCTTAACTCTCTAGGCTTCTGATGAGTGATGGATATCTTGTTCTTGGCAGGTAAAGTTGGACCTATTGCTCAGGAAGCATCTGTGATTCCTGCTGTTGAAAAGGAAGCCAGACACTCCTCTAACCTGCCAATGACACCATGCAGCCCTGCTGAACCACCATGGCTATCCCTGGCCAAGAAGAAAGCCAAAGCATGGAGTGAAATGCCCCAGATTGTACAATAGCAAATGTCATGAGCATCCTTCTTTGTGTTGCCAATAGCTGTGTTAACTCCATTTAATCTCTTATTTACTGTGACCATTTTTTTGAGAAATAAGAGCCTTAAAACTTTTGATCAGACTGTTGTATGTAAATACATAATGAAGAAATGCCATCACAGGCTTAATTGGAAGTATTAGGAAGCTGAGCATTTCCTACTACCAAATGCTAGGAAAACTTGATGGATTTGTTATATCTTTACACATCTGACAGTGATGTTCTAAGAAGACATGCTTCAGGCTTTTGAAACATTTCCCTTGCAGAATATGTTTTTAAAGTTTCCACAGACTATACAGTATTTTGTGCAATGTGATTTTGGCTAAGAAATTAATGTTTGCTATAGAATAGATACAATGCTGGGCACTGACACGTCATGACTTGTGGGCATTGGTATCATCATGCTTCTTTAATGCTCTGGGATGGGCAGTCTGACTTTGCTTCTGATTGTTAATGGATTTGGTTTTTGATAGCTATAAGATCTGAACAGCAGTAGGAGTTGGAGGAATTCTGGTTCCTGGATGTTTTGAAGTCACAACACTGTGGGTCTTGTGCTTTGCTCATTGATGCCAGCTGGAATGGCCCAGAACCACACCTGTTCTCTCCCATGCACTGGAAAATCACCACACTCTAGCATATTCTATGCTTTTGGTTACACCTTTTGAAATCTGGGATGATTTGGCCATTCTACCAAAAAAACCCTAAAACCCCAACCCTTATTTAATTATGGCAAATGGTGATTTTTTGTTTGTGAGATTCCTCAGCCAATTGTCTCTCTTAAAGAGATGTTGGGGATGGGAACTGTTGGCTACCTAAAAGATGGCATCTTGTTTTCAACAAGTGCCACTCTACTCTCCGTGTTCATGTGGATATGGGTTTAGTCAGTTGTATTATTACTAGTGATAAAAGGGGCATCTGCTTTCCTCCTTGCTGCATCAGTCTTTAACCAGTAACTCAATATTGGTCTAAGAATGTGCAGCTGGGAAGGGATTTTTCTCTCAGGGCCTGGCATTGCAGTCACTTAAGTTGATGGAAGTTGTGCTGTTGACTTTGAAGGAAGCAGTCATTTGAAAAAGAAGCTTTGTAAAATTATGTTAGTGGGTTAAGTGGCAGCGGTGCTTACCAGTCCTTTTCAGTTTCGGCAGCATTGTACATTTATGTAGTTTTTGTTTACAGTCAGTGCAAAATTTGAAGGCTGACTTGGCTGTTGGACAGTTTTTAGCTGAAAAGTTGGTAGGTATTTTTAAGGAAAATATTACCTGTTGGTAGAATTAACTACAAAATAAAAAATTTGGTTTCAGGTCAGCTGAAGCAAAACTTTAATCTTCCAGTCTTGGCCTGTATTTAACATGTAGCTCTTGCAATTTGAAAACAGTATTTATTAGGACCTAGACTGTGATTTTTTTTTAATATAGGTGAAGACTTACTCACCCAAGTAGGCTGACTGAAGCTAGAGATGCTGTGTATTTTATATTAACACCAGAAAGAGTAAGAGCTTCACATTGGCTTGGTAATTCACGCCTGTTTTACTACTTGCTTTTCTCTATCTTAGGAAGCATATCTTCTCTTACAAAGCACCGAAACATTTGTATTTCTCTGAAACTTTTAAGTGTAATGTAAATGAACATACTCAGCTTCGATTCCTGAAGTTTTGTACAGCTGCTGTCCCATCACAAGCTTACTGACCTGGTGTAAAATACCTGCGATTTCTATATTCAGCAAACTCTCCTCTTTTTATTAGTGTGGATTGTGATCCTTCACCCAAAGTACTGCAAATGATACTATAATCTCTCTTTCCTTGTGTTGGCTTTTGATCTTAATATTGTTTCTGTCTTTTATGTTTGGTATGTATATATGTTTTTGTAATCCTTGTCTTGAAGGAACCTGTTTTGTATTCCATTCCCTTATTTGTTTTATGATTAAATGCTGTTGTTAGTGATGATGTTATAATTCCTGGGAAGAGTGATAAATGGCCCTCGTTCATGAAGGAAAAAATAAAGAGAGGTCTTTGGTCAATGTAGACTCTATATACGGATATACTGCATAGATCTTGTTTTGAGAGGATTTTGTGTGGCCTAGGACTGATCAACACAGCTGGTCAGACTAATGAACTTTTCTAAAACTAGCTATTTAAAAGTATAAAGCATCACCAGAGTGCTGATGGCTCTCCTTGTGTTCTGGAGTTATTTCTCCTTCAGTACAAGGTTGACTTGAAGGTTAGCACTTCTGGTCGCAGGAAGCCGTGTTTGAATGTGTTTTGGTATTGCTAACCAGCTGCTGTAAGACATTTTGGGGTTGCTTTAAAAGAGAAGAAAACCACATGAGAATCATGTGATGTTACAGTTGGAACTTATTTGCCTTCTGGATTTCAGAAATTAATGTTTTCAAGTTTTTCTCTGCAACTAAGAACAAAAAGCATGTAGAGAAAAAAAATCAAAACAGTCTCATATGATCACAAGAGTTTAGAAGATGGGTTTTAACATAAACATTGAAATATTAGTGAATTATTGATGTATTTATAGAAGTTGGTAGCTTTGTTAGCGTGGCATTAATTTCCTGTTCTCCTAGTGGAGTTTTTAGGTGTTTGGTCAGTGTAAATAACTAATATAATAAGCTCATTTTGGGTGATTATTTCTAGACACAGCCGCTGTCTTTGAAAATAAGCTGTCTTGAAGTGCAGAGTTCATCGCAGAATGTCACTGTGAGTTTTTATGGCTCAGGATCTTTAGCGGAGGATGTAAAAAGCTGTCCCTGAAATTCCTTGTGCACAGTACAGCGACGGGTTTCAGCTGACTTTGGTGCTGCTGTGTGACAGCAGAGGGTGCCAGTGCCATCCTCGGGGAGCACAGAACCCCTGCGTTCTCAGTGTTCCAGAAAGCAGATTTCAGTGTGCATTTACATGTGCGCCGTTACAGTAAGGAGGATGGAGGTTTTCATTAATGCAGAGAATTGAGCATTATTCCATTAATGCAGAGAGGTCTGAAAGAGAGGGGTATTTCTGTTTGTGATTTGATGGAGGTTTTGGAGCTATAAAGTATGGGAAAAAAAACTTTATCTTATTGTTACAAGAAGCCCCTGAGAACTGGAGATGACAATGATGGGGAAAGGTAGATTACATGATGAGTGCAGTCCTGCAGTGGGGCCATGTGGGGAGATGTATGAACCTGTCTAAAAAGAGCACTGCAGTTTGGCATTTCAACTCTACTGCTTAGAACAACTGCTGACCGGCTAGAGGTTGATCTTCATCCCAGCCAGCTGTAGAATCTGATGATTTTACAGAAGAGATTAGGGACAAACAGCAATTTGACGTGCACCTAGCTGTAGACTATGAAGGTTCCTTTTGCTGTAACAGTGAGCTGTAAAGACTTGGGCTAAAAGACAATCTGTTAGGTTATTATCCAGCTGAGAATGTACTTGTAATTAAGAGGGTTTGTGGACAAGAGGGAATGAGTCAGTTTCAAAGAGGGGAAAAAACCCTCAAAATTTCCACAGCTACACACTTCTGCTCTAGCACAACTCTGACAACACTTTTATTATGAGGATCTTGTGTACACATCTCCTTAAATACCTCAAAGAATATATTCTAAAATTCAGATATAACTGAGGAACCAATACTTATTTCAATTACTGTACTTAGAAGGAAAGTGTTAGAACAGTGAGGGAAACGAACCATACTCAAACACTAAACATTAGCCCTTTCTGTGTTAGAAGGTTTGGATAGAGAGGGGCCCCTCTAACTAGTATTACATCATGTCTTTTTAAGTGTTGTAGCCTAAAATGTTAAATGCAATTTTTTTGGAAGTATTACAGTAGAAGTTCTCAGCTTATAAAAGCTGTAATTCCTGAGCTTGTGCCACCTGCTCTGTTAAGTGCTTTTGAGATCAATACAGGAAAGATACTAGCCTGTGAAGATACTTTGTCCTTAAGAACTGCTGCTGGAAGGTGATACATCTGAAGGATACTGGTAATGAGAGATGTGATTAGCAGCCTAATAAATAAGGCAAACATCTCTCTCTGTCTTTCCCTCTAGTGTGTGTTAGCCTGCCTACCTTTTTGTTAGAGATTTATCCTGGTTATGAGATTTGACAATCTTGTCTTCTCAACTGTCACCCAAATGTTAGTAATTATGATGCGGAACCTTTTGTATTGGGGGAATCTGAGCATCTGTTTAGGATTTTGATCTTGATTTCTTCCTGGCTGTAGTTGTTGCATTCTCTCTCTTACATGCTGTCAGGAAGGATTGTACCCAAAGTGCCAATATTTGTTACAGGCTATTGTTATTACGGTGTAGGTTAGTTATTGTTGCAGAGGTTGACTGAAACCTCTGTTTTTCATTGCAAATATTTTTTAATGTCTTTTATGGAAGTAAGCAGGTGAAATAAACAGTAAATTCTGAATTTGGAACACAAACCCATGCATCTGCCCAGAACAAAAAGGTTGTTCAGGTATTTCCAGCTGGATGGATGAAGGATCATGGCTGGATCAAGGTGAATGACTAAGGAAAAATGACAGTTCAAGTTGAAACACAAAAGGCTTGGAGTGGGAAGCTACAATTCAAATTACTCTTCTGTAGTGGGATGTCTGAGCCCAAGGAAAGGTATTAAAAAGGGCCTTTAAGTAGTGAACCTCTTCATTTATGTTCTTATAAATGAATGGAAATACATCAGAGATACCCACAGCTATCCCAGTGGGGTTTTTTTTTCTTTCTTTCTTTCTTTTTTCTTTCTTCTTTTCCTTTTTTTTCCCTTTCATTTGATGCAGTCCATACATTTCCACTTAATGTGGTCCAGGAAAGGTAATGCTTTGTTACCAGACCTCATGCCTTACTCTGAACCACATTAAGCAGGTGAGCACCTTGACTGCACTGCAAATCAAAGCATGCTGTGACCTGCTGGTCAAGTCCACAGCAGTGCAGAACTTTAAATGGAACTGCTGTGTGATCTGTGTGTTAAAATTGCAGCTTCTCAGAAGGGAGCTAAGCCAAAGTTTAGCAGCTTTCCCTGATTTGAGGGACAGATTATTGACTATGGAAAATGTGAGATGCTATTATGATTCTTTTTGTGTTAGGAGAGATTTACAAATAAGTTATTTTAATAGCTATTTATTTTTCAGAGGCAGTTGAAAGAAGAAAAAGTTAGAGGCAGATTATCTAAACAGGGTTAGTAACTGTCAGTTCTTAGACTGATCTGTAAACCAAGTTACTCACTAAACAAGAAACAGGTATGAAAATGGCTGAGGTGTGGAGCCTGTAATTGGTACAATTTTGTATGCTGTAGAAATAAAAAGGTAGTAAGAAGGGATTCATTTACATAAATAAACCTAAATAGAAGAGGTTGGTTAGTACCTGAAGCTCTCGTTCCAGCCTTTCTTCTATCTTCCTCAGAGTAGTCCTGTTAAAAAAACACATTACTTCTCTCCCTAAGCATTCTTACTTTTCATTTATGAGATCAAACCAATTTTTTACTTAACATGTTTTGTAGTCAGCCATATTTTACAGAAATCTGATGAAAAGCTGACAAATCCAAGATAACAAACCTATCTATACTGGCAACACTACCCTGCTTTGTTAAGCTAATACTTCATTACATTTTCCCTACGATACCATTCTGGCTCCAAATTGGTTCTGATTTACAGGTATTTTTCCAACACAGAAGGGTGAGGTTGACTGCTTTAAAATTAGAAGCTTTCCACGTTGCTCGGGACTGTTTCTGTGGCATTGAGGTAACTTTTTCCAAGTTACACAGTAAATTCATTGTAGCAACTGCGGCAATGTGTGGGAAAGGCTTGAAGTCCTGGGGCTGTGTTTTGTTTCCATAGAGTTTAAATTACAGACAGCAGCCTTCCCTAATGATGTCATCTGCACCGGTTGAGAACTAACAAAGCAGAGGATGTTGCTGGCTGGCTCCTAGCAAGTGCATCGTTCCTGCTGTGCTAAATACCTACGTCACTGGTGACGTGGGCAAATGGAGTAAAGTGGCATCACTGAGAAGCGGCGGAGGGGTGACATGCTCCCAAAGGTGCAGCATTTTACCAGTTGTGCATGTGGGATGTAATAACCTCGCTGGACTTCATGAGCTGTGGATATATGTTTTATTCATATAGGAGTAAATAAAGTGACTTGTCTGTTACAGCTAGATGTACAAACTAGGATGTAGCTACATTAAACTAGGGTTGTGTTTTAGACACAAGGTGTTTACTCAGTTTGGATCCTGAATCATACATATTTCAAAGAGGAGAAATACGGATCTGTTTTAGTAGATAGATTAGATTGGCAAAGGGAGTTTGCCATCACACAGAGATGAATAAGCTGATCTGTACCTGCATGAAAGGAAATTGGAACAGAGACTCATTTTGTGGTTTAGGGTTTTTTTCCCCATTTTGACAGGACAGTTTATTACATAAGCATTCTTAGTATTATGGCCTCATAAAAATAACTCTCTCCTTACTTCACATTGTTTATAAAATAAGAGCTCTGGCTGTGAGAAGTACTACATATCGTGGTAGAATAGTAGCTGGGAATCTGTACATTGCATGTAAAATGCTAGAAAAATCAACATAACTTTTTACTTGCTATTTATTTAATAATTTCAGAGCATGACTTGTGACTAAAGCCCTAATTCTACAAAGTGGTATGGACCAATGTGTGCCAGGGCTTGGTCTGACCATGTGTGGCCTGTTGAAAGGTACGCTGCAGATCTAGTCCTCTTCTTGACTGGCCACAGAGGAAACTGGATTTGGTCCCTTTTAAGAGATGTTTAAGCAAAATGGAACAAAATCTTTCCCAAAAGTGTGTTGTCATTTTGATAGTCAATCATGTCATGCAAATTCAAGCAATATAACTTGGGGGTTAAAATGGCATGGGCCGTTGTGACAAAGTGTAATGTTGCAATCTCGAGTCCAGGCATTCTTGGATGGGGCAGGGGGGGAGGTTGGGTGTTACCACTCGCTCCTGGGAATCCAAGTCTGGTAACCAGGTTGATGTGGTTTTGGGGCTGTGATCAGTCTGACACCTCTAGGAGACATCTTTGGCTTAGATTTGCTGGGCATGAAGACCTTCGCTTACTCCTCAGTAATGCACTGCCAGATGGTGTTATCTGAAGGATCTGATGACATCAGTTCAGAAGTTCCAAGCAAATGCATCTTCCTTAAAGCCAGATTTGATAAGTCACTTCTGGGAGTCTTTTAAATCCAAAGGAAGAGTAGCTGCTCCATGCAGCGCGCTTGCATCCGTGCTAACAGGCACCTTGCTTTGCTGTACGTTTTGCTTTACTTTCAGACAGAAGCTCCCTACTGCGATACAGCAAAAGAAATGTTTGTGCAGCTTTAATTAGGGACTCTCCTGAGTAAGCTGCTGCCACTCGTTGTCCAGACATGATCTCTGGTGTCTTTCATAGTATGTGTAATTAATTTAGTTCAGTGGGTTTCCTACAGCACAGGTGGCCATATGACTGCCGGCCACTGATCTGGCCCAATGCGTTCAGTTCACATGTAGCAACAGTCTCATTTGCAACTTCTCCAAAGTCACTGGAATTGTATGGGAATGTAATTTGTTAATGCTGGTTTATGTCTTATTCCATCTTTTTTCTTATGGATTTCTCCTTTGAAGGCAGTGGCCCAAAAGTGACATGACACAGACATACTGCCACGACCGATTCATTTTTAGAGCATGCCACTCCTTTAGAAAGACAGTTTGTATCCCTGGAAGGCTAATGGCATAGTAGAGAGAGCTGGGATGGAGCAGTGGGATGCCTGGACCCCTCTGCAGAGACTTCAGGTGTGCCAGAGCCTGTTCCCCTCCCTGCTTCACCTTCTCCACCCTGGCCAGCAGTGCTGAACCCTGGCTTGGATGCAGTGCAGTGAACCAGGGGCTTGAGACATCCAGCCCCAACCCTGTGCTGGGGGCTACTGTGGGTACCAGTCTCACAGTCTGAGCCAGCCTTGAGCCCTGCCGCTGTGGGAGGGTGGCAGCGCTGGTGCTGACTGGGTGCTGCTCATGTTCTTTCCCAGCCCAGATCCATGGCTTGGTTCCTGCAGGCAGCTGCCATCTCATAGGTGCAGAGCCTTGACATTTACTTACTCTCCTCTAATGTTTCCCTCGCTGTGCTGATGTAACCAAGGCCATTGCATAATAACTTGGTCTTCAAAATGAATTTTTCGTAGCTTTTACCATGTGAAAGAAGTTGAGCCAGCAATGCTGGCGGTGGCTGGAGCCAGAGCCGCTGGAACATCTGATTTCTTTGCCTTGGACAGGCAGCTTGTCAGTCTTCTCATTCTGTTTAATAATGGGAATTCTAGAAGCATGCACACACACATTTGTATTGACTGAGCAGATAAAACCACAATTTTCCAGCCAGAACGGATACTTTTGCTAGACTTTTGCATGTGTTTTTATTAACAGTATGGCTCTGTAACCACAGTACTGCAGCAAAGATTTTTTTCTTTCAGGGAGTGACTTCAACAACAACAGACTTTATGCAATTTTCCAAAGACATGTGAAATAACAAGAAGGATTTCAGTGCTGAGTGGCAGTTCGGGCTTTCTTTCAGATCTCAGGAACAGCTTTGTCAGACAGGAACAAATCTACCAAAGCCAGTGGAATTAGTTTAGTCTAAATAAGATTATAATTGGGTCTTTTTTGTTTCTGCATTGCTCAAAAATAAATCTCAGTAAATAACTTGGGGTCAAGCCTCCTCCTAGCTATGCCAGAACTATGCTGAAGTTGGGGGAAATTGCCCCAAATTCACAGTCTGATAGTCTACAGTGAAAAAATGGTTGAATAAATATCTGTTTCCCAGGTAGCCCTTTTAAAACTTGACTTGTAATCAACAGCTGTTTCTTAGTAACAATACTATTTTCTTGGCTTCTTGGAATTCCTTGATGTCACTGCAGACATTTCTTCCGCTGAACTTCCACAGGGTGGGAGATTTCACAGGCTGACCACAGCTGACTGGGCTCATGTTCAAAGCTGTGGGGATGTGAGCTGGCACCAGACTGGGTGCCACCACGTGTCACCTGTTGTACGGCATTACTGATGTAACGCGGCGCCTGTGGCGTAATGGCTTTTAAGTTAGAACTGACTGATGCCTGCCTGACTCTGAAAGACAGCAAAGCAGCTCGCATCTCCCTGCAAAACACAGCGTAGGCATTTCCACAGTCATTCACAGCATGTTCTTCATTTGTGCTTACATTGATGGTGGACCCAAGATAGAAAGCCACATTTTGAGCTAAAGTTTTCCAGAGTTCAGCAAGTACATGAATTAAGGTTTTGGTTCTGTGTGTTGTGGAGGTGTAATTCAGATGCACTGCTCTGGTCCTGATCTGAATCTGAGCTCCCTCAAAGCTTGGGGGTATTTGGAGGGTTGTTTTTTTTTTGAAACCCAAGCAGTTTTCTAGCTCTTATAAATTGTGTTTGTTTTGGATGCAGTCTGTTAATACACGGCCTAATAGCAGAATAGCTGCTACTACCAACATGTAATCATAAATATTTCTACTAATAGCACAAGCCTGACATTCTGACTTTAATTAATCTGATTATGTTTAATATTAAATTGTAGTAACGCTTTGGACATATTTTTTAACTGGTGAGGCTGCTAATCAGTTTTGCAAAACTGGCATTCAGTGGGCTAGGGATTTACCTTGCTTAGAAGGCAATATTAATCCCTGGCTAAAAAGATGACTATCTTTATATTTCTGGAATCATCAAAGTAATCTCCACACCACACCACACCACACCCCCCCCCCCTTTTTTTTTCTGTAGTGCAGTGAAGTATACCAAGAAATTGATTTCTGGGAAATGATTCGTCTAACAAACGAAAAATAGTTTTGAGGTGGGTCTTGATTTATTTTGGCTTTCTGAAGGCTTTGATCAGTTAACAGCTGTGTGCTTAAAGCACAGAAATCATAGCTAAACTGATGAACCTGTGACCATTTCTTGTGGCAGAGCAGAGAAGTGCCTGTGTGTCTGAAGCTGGCGGGCCAATTTTGTCTAGCTAGGAAGGGCTGAAAATAGGAAGCTGGTTTCCATTCTGGGTTCCCTGAGGAGAGTGTGTGTTTTGGCTCCAAAGGCGGCAGGCTTACAGCTTTTGCCTTGTTTTCAGGAGATGTCCCACTTTCACCTGATACCTTGTTAAATTTGCCCAAGGATGTTTCCTGGGACATAAAAGGGTTGCAAATTTGCCTCCTAGCACTGGCTTTCTGTAGGAGCTTGTCCAGCATCTTTTCTGCTCTTGTGAGACAAGACTATGAGACATGCAGGTCCCTGCAGGACTTTGTGGATGTTTAACTTTGATCAGTGTGGAACGATGGTTTCACATTCAGTGCCTTTGCTGAACCGCCACTGTCTCCATAGAACAAGCCCGACATAAACTTTTCTTAAAGGACTGAGGAAGAAAAGTTGGTCTCTGGCAATGAAATGCTGTTTTTATTTTAGGCATCTCAATGTATGACTGAGGAAAGTAATCTGATTAGCACATTTGCTAGAGAAATGAACCAACAGGAAGGTGAAAATATTAATAAAAGATAGAGTTGATTTATACTCAAACTGGCCTTTAACTTTGCAGTATATGCTGTAAGAACATGCTTATATAACCTCTATTTCTATTCATAAAGGTTTATGTGGGTCTATATTGAATTATGCATTTAAAATTAATCCACTGAGGCAGCCCACTGAGATGCCACTTCTCATTTAGTAACTGCATTAAGGACTCTGTGCTTCATTTAGAAACTGTGAGAAGCTTGCTTTGTGCTGTGGAGAGCAACTGGCCTGCCAGATTCAGACTGGCTATTATATGGGGTTTAAAACAACCATCCCTCTGTCTCTCTCTTTTCTGAGTTACCAGTAAAACTCTATTCTTGACTTGTGTGACCCGACTCATGCAGCTTGGCTGAACCTGACATACCCAACTGACTAGTGTCAGGTCCTTAGAAGAGATTAATGTAGATTTTCTTCAGGGGTTGGGAGCAGCTGATTCTGCCTCTGCAAGGCTGCGGGGACCCAGAATGAGACGTACACATGAGGTTTTTATACCAGCAGCTGTAATTCAAGTTTATTGAGTGTCTTGTTTGTGTAGTTTTCCAGTTCTTCAGACATTGCAAAAGGGTCAAGAGCTCTTCTAGAGTCACATGGATTTTGTTCTAAGAAATCTTAGGCTCTTAGCTCTTCTTATCTGTATTCTTCCAAGTGCAATTCTGCTTCTGAAATGGCTGCAAAATGGTATTGTGAAGCTCTGTGCGGTGTCTGAATTAACCTTCTTTAGATTAAAAATAAAAGTATACCAGTTCTGCATAGTCAGTCACACTGTGATGTAAAATTCAAACTGAGATACCTACATGGCCTGTCTCATTCATCACGAAAAATTACTTGTTTTGAGAATGACTGCCTTTATGGACTCCGGGCAAACCTGTTGTCTTCCTATTCCGCTTTTGGTTGTTACTGGTTTTGTTATTAAGATAGTGCTTTGTGGCCTTTGTTTACAAAAAAATTGCTAAATACCTAGCAAGCCTTTCAGTTTTTATTTCTCATTCTGTGAACTGTACTCCTACTGCCAAGGAATTCAGGTGCCTCCTGAATATTTAAGAAGTTAATTTTGTGAATGCTGAAGCTGAGAAATTTGCTCTCATACAGAGTTGTTTACCTTCTTTTCCTTATTTCCCACCACAACTGTCCCCCCATCCCCTGTGCTCTCGCTCCACATTGCAGCTAGTCCAGAGCCACCTGGAAGCCCACCACCTTGTGTGTGTGTGTGTGTGTGTGCGCGCGTGCGCATGTTGGGTGACTGGCTGGCAGTTTCAAATTTGAAAGGAGGTGGCAGAAATCTCAAAAAAAAATAGTTAAACATCAGTCACCTAGTTCAAAACTTATCAGAGATGATGGACAGGCAGTATTATACTGTAAGTGAAGCTTCCACAGAAAACGAGGCTAAAAGTATAAATAGTTGTAAGAACATTCTCTCACTTTTGCATTCTGTCTCCATTTACATTTAGCAAACAGAACAACTTGTTTTGTTTGCTTCCTTATTTTTGCATGAGAGAATTAATATGTGTGATTTACTAGAGGGAAGCTAAGTTGAAGAAAAGGATTTTTATGTAAGTACAGAAAGTGCTTAGTCCCCTGATCATTTTTATCTGCTAAGGGATTAATATCCATAGTCTAGATTCAGCTGCTATAAAAAAATTGTCTCTTGCACGTATTACTGTGCCGTATTAGATGAGAGTTTCATTGCTGCAGGGTGTCATGCAGCCAGTCCCAGAGAGGACTTTGACTATCAGGGTAGACACTTTAAATGATATTCAGTAGGTAAATAACATTTATGTATAATGACCTTATTTTAAAACAGTCTTGCCTTTACCAGATCTGTGACAAGATTAAGACTGATACCCTCAAAGTTATTTAGGTGTCTCATTAATGCAATGGAGAACTGGATGTCTGAGTATTTGGGGATCTGAAGTTAAATTAGAAACCAATGAAGATCTCGAGGAAAGTATATTAAAAGTGATTAAAACAAATCAGAAACATCTTTCTTTAAGTCTCACCATTTTAAGGACCCCTTATTGGTTTATTTGTGTTTAGATTAAGGGTAAATAAAAGCATAAAATTAAATGTTCATTTTAATATTGAAAAGCAACTGGTTGCATAACTGTCGAGTTATGAAACCTATATTTTTGTCCTCTGCATCCTGAACATCTGTGGCCTATATTTAATTGCAGTTTTCATCTTCAATTTGAAGAAACAATGTTTAGCCTCAAGACAAAAGTGATCTGCGTAGGGAAATCAGCTAAACAGTGTGGTCGAGTCTCACTTGCTAACAGAAAAGGCATTTTTATGCATGTTCTAAGTCAGAATGGTATTCATCTGATAGTTTAAATACAGTTAAGAATACTCTGATATTCTAAGCAACGTGAAGAATGGAAGTATTAAAACACAGAGGGATTGTAACTCAAGAGGAACAGGTGCATAAGTGTAGAAATGTGGGGCCATACTGCTGTATCAATTTTTAAGCAGAAATCCATACTGATTCCAGTAGAGAGTCATTCTGATGAAATATTGATGAAATGATGTGATATGATATGGCCCATGGGCAGGAAATAACAAAATGTGGAAAGTAAAGCAAGCCAGTACGAGTAGGAAAAGGAATATGAAATGCAGAACCAAAGGGAATGAGCATCCTCAGAAGTAATATTCCTGAAAAATCCCGAGAATGATTCAGAAGGAAGGTTATATGTGGAGTGGCAATGTGATAATCTCATCACCTTTCACACAGCAGTGCATCCTGCCAGCTAGCTTCAGCCCGGATTTGCAGCTGCAATCTATATTTTGCAGTTGATCCATATAATGGACTGGATTAGTTCTGTTTCAGTCAACCTCTGTTTTTTGACTTCTAATTCAAATCCCAATACTAATCTGCATTTGTGACTCAGAAGTCTCTAAGTGGCATCCTTATCATAGAGGAAGAAGATGGAGCCTTCATGTAGAAATAGAAAGGTGAGCTCAGTTTGAAGGATATTCATTAGTCTTTTAAAATGCTGGTAGTCAGAAATTTCTGAAATGTTTGCATTCAGTTTGCTTCCACTGCATTGTAGCTGTTACATTCAAAGTCTTAATAGGCTTCTTAGCCCGTGTCTGAGTTAGAAATCAAGATGTCTGCAAGTGTACACTGATGAAAACAAGGCAAGTTATGCAATTTGAACTTTAAAACAAATTTTGTTGTTTGAAGTAAATCTTAGATGGGGTTCCCAGGTACAGTCTTGATGAGATATCTCGTGCCAAAACTTCAGTTAGCTCCAAATACAGTACGGTTTTTTTTTCCACAGAGGTAAGGAATTCGAAACCTCCAGTTTCTGCCCACACATCTCATGAAATAGATAGGTGGTCTGTCTGTCTTGGGATAGGCTGCTCACTAATGAAGGCTTGTTCATACCCACGGCGTTAAAGAGCCTCATCAACTAGGTGTCCTAGTTAACTGAATTGAAGGTGGAAATATTTCAATCTACTATTAAAATATAGCTTCTAGTAGTTTTCTGCCAGAGACATAACAAGTATTTTATTTTGAGAGTTTTCTAACACACCACCGTTCATTTCCCCACATTGTACGTGTAGATTAAAAAGAACACAAAGAAGGAACCCTCAAAACATACACCAGCGATGCGTACATGTTTATGCAATCAGCAGTTCCCTTATTTAAACAGAATGGTCTAAGAATTAAATTTCATAATTTTCTGAAATAGCGAGGACATTTAAAGAGCATCTGTGGATTTGCCTGAGTAAGTTTGTTCTGTAAATTGCCTGAAAAGAAAACAGACTCTTCCTAGGTATTGCAACAAATTGTTACCAGTGCTTCAGCTTAATACACTAAATGAAAATTCAGAGGAAGCAACACAATATTGGATGAACCTGTTTCAGAACATTGGCTCAGGCCACAAAGCAAGTAATTAACAAGCTGAATGAAGCATTTAAGCCCACGCCTTATCATTTATGTAACTAACCTTTGAGTTTTGGACGCACTGGTATGCTGCAGTGAAGCCTACACAGTGTTTCTTTTATGTGTGTGTATTGAGCAAATGGGAAATGCATACCCTGCCATTTGTTTTTCACATTTTCAGCACTTACCAGAGTTCTCTGGCTGAGTGATCTTATATTGCAAAAATGTACGCCTCTTGGTCTTTTTTCTGTAGTGCAGTATAAATCTAGCTGAGTCTCAGCCTTGTTGTGTGTGGGGGGATGTATTCGACTTTTAAGGGTGCTTTTGAGCTTGTTTAAAGCATCATTAGTAGCACGAGAAAAGAATTAATTGAATGCCACTTTTCTCTGAAGAAGTGAGCAACAAAAAGAGCGGCAGGGGATTCTGCAGACTCCTTGTTTATGGAGGCAGCCTTCACAAACAGCTTTGAAAACAAAACAGGAGTGCTGTGAACTGATGAGGTCTGAAAAGACGTAGTTTCCATCCTTGTTACACATCTGTTTTTCCCATTCTGAGAAATGTTGGGCATGTTAGGAATACCGAGACTGCTGGTGACAACATTAGCTTCCTATAGAGCAACTGAGATTTAAGTGGAGTGTAACATCACCTCTGCACTCAGGGTATGAGTCATTTTGCTTATTAATTCTCTCACTTTCATCTCTCCCTCCCTGTTCTTTTCCCCATCACTTTATAACCAGACTTATCTGGAACTCTTGTAAGAAAAACACTATTTCTCCTTGGCAGGAGGCAAATAAAATAGCATACTTAACATGGTTATATAACACACAGCTACGCATGCCTAAAATGAGGTCATTTTGATTAATGTATTTATCTGGTGTGCAGCTGTAACAGGAGATGTAATTGTGATTAAAAAATCACCATTTTAGTTAGTCTCTTTGTGGTAGTGCTCAGGTTTTGTAACTAACATCCCCAAACTTGAGGGGAGTTCTTTGTTAGTTAATGTCATCATTTGTGCCCTTGGGTGATGTTCCTAGCCCTCCAAACCCTGCAAGATCCTCACAGTATGAGAAGACAAGTTCCTGTCTCTCTTTTTTCCTCTGTCATAAGTTAGTAAGAATTCTGCACTAATTGTCACCCAGTAACATACATGTACATAGAAGCAGGAAAGCAAACAGAGGCAAACTGTAGAACTCCTTAAAGCTGAAGATGTTGCTGGATGATGAAGAAAGTAAAAAAAGCAAGAGACGAGTGATGAAGCCAGTTACAGCGGGCCGGGAGAAAAAGCTGAAGCAGTATGCTGCAAACAGCTCGAGTAGCATCTATTGGAATGAAAGAACCGGTAGGATCTGCTTTTGGAATACAAGCAGATGCATTTTTCTTTTGGGATGTTGAACTGCCATTCTTCAAAGTTCTGACGCATCCGGTTCTATTTCGGTTTGATGACTCCTAACTAGACACGTTAGGCGGCTGCTGCTCAGAAGCCAGCATTTAAAAACACTGTGTTTTTCTGTTCTACTCTTTCTGGCCAAAAAAAAAAAAAAAAAAGCTCGTTATTCAAGTGCTTACTCTAACCTTTAGTTACCCTGGTTGCATAACTGGAAAGCAGCATCCCACCATGCACTTCTGTGACCCAGTTGTGCCTTTCCAGTAGTGACTTTATGAGTTATGAAAGGTGTGCCTGCCAAATTGCTACAGAAACATTTACTCTACTGACCCTGATTTCCTAAATATTATATAGTCATCATTCACTAAGGAATAAAAAGCAATGTAAAAAAAGCATGTGAAAAAACCCCAGTTCTACTATGTTGAAAATCCTCGTGCATGCTCTTTAACCTTGATAGTGCCTGGGCTTCTCATTGATAAAAAATACTTGTAGAAACCACTTTTACATCATTAATGCTTCAGTAATCTTTCAAAATGAATTTTAGATGGTACATTCAGTACTAATAGTCACAGTACAAATCATTGACTCATCCAAGGAAGAGCCTGAATAACAATTGCTTTGTTGAACTTAGTCTAAATTGTGATGTTCAGCATTCACATTTTCTAGACTGTCTGCAGACTTGCTAAAATCCTTCCACATTATTGTGTCATCTATTACCATGTATTCCACTCATCATAAAACCTCCATGTCGATGAGACTGAATTTCTAATATGTTACTTAGAACTATTTATTACTAGCATTAATTTTGCAAAATCTTTCTGTAGTTCATAGGAAACACAAAAAAGACGTGTGCTTGGTCTTCTTTTCCATCACATAATACAGCATAAATCAGTTATATAAATAAAGCCACTTACATAAATAGCTTAATTCTCCTTTCATTTATGGCATTATAAATCAAGACCAGATCTACTGAAACAAAAGATGTTATACTGGCATAAACCCGGTATTGACAGCATGTGCAGGCTTTCGTTATATAGATTCTTTCAGCCAGTAATTTTTCTGCTTTAACAACTCAAAAGCCACTCTCCTAGCATAAGATGTAAACTGTTCAGTGTGGCAGCTGAAGGCTAGTCTTCCTAGGAGATCTTGCTCTTTATGTCTGTGCTCTGATTTTCCAGGTAGCCTCTGGATGTTAATGTTTGGTATCAATATACAGTTTATCTGGTTAGTTAAAAACATAACATTTCTGGTAAAGGCGGCCTGATGACATTACGGTTTATTATTAAGCACAACTTCATCTATTCTTCTATTGTGTAGTTTTTGGATAACTTGCTGTTAGGTCTGCTGATAAAAATCTGTTTGCAAATCAGAAATACATTTTAAAAAACCCAGCACCCGCCCTGCAGTAGTTTAGTAATGCAGTTTCTATTCTTCCTTCGTCTGTACATGTGGCCAAGAGAATGACAGATAGCATACCTTGCATTGTTATTGTGGCTAGTATGGAGCAAAGACCAGTCAATCCACGACTGGTATAGCAGAGGCTAAATAAATAAAGAAGTCAGCTCCATCTTTTGAAGGTAAAAATGTCGCCGTACTTTTCACTCAGTCATACAAAGAACCACGGCAGATTAAGAGATGTTGCAGGATTTTGTGGCATCTCATTCACAGAAAAAAAAGCGCATTACAGCTGAATGACAAAATTTCCAAAGCTGTGGCAAGCAACAGTCCTGATCCAAGCCCCAGCAAAGTCCGTGCAGGTTCTTGTGTCAGGGAACTATACTGAGAAGCAAAGCCTGACTGGAATAAATACTTTCCCTTGAACTGCTTTACATGATAGAGATGATTAGCAGTTTTAGACGATCATTTTAATATGAAGCATTATGTAAGCACAGATGACTTTAGAATATTTCAGATGTCATTTGAATAAATCTGTGTAGGTACACTGTTATAAAATGAGAACACAGTGAGCACATAGTTGGGAAACAATTTGCTATCCTATATTTGGTTTCAATTTTCTTTGCTCTATACTGCATCTAAACACCACTTTTACAACCATTCTCAAAGCTTTCAAAACTAAACCCATGACTTAAAAGGAATAGTTTAAACCAACACGTTCCCAAGCAACATGTCAGTTTTGGCTATTTACTATTTCCTGCTGGAAAAAGCACTTGAACCAAAACACTTCCTCTGCTCAGATGCAAATGTATTTTGTTATAGAAAACAGCAGTGTTGACATAATTAGTTGTTGGCATACCATATACAGTCTTAGCCTGTGCCCTGGATTCTAAAATAAATAGAGGGCCTGAACAAGCTTACATAAGAGACCAGTACGCCAGTCTCTTGACGCCAGAGGTGGCTGGGACTTAGGCAGCAAGTCGCAAGCATGCCACATCTTGCTTAAATACAAGGCAAAAGGAGCAGCCCATACATATGCGACTGTAAAAAAAAATGTATTTTGGCAACTCCTAACACATTTTTAGTAGAATAAGGTATCAAGATGCTCCTCTCAATGTTAGGTAGGTTTATGAACAGAACTGTTCTTTAGCTTTTTCTATGAACTTAAGGACTTTGAAAATCCTATGCAGCTTCTTAAGGGGTCTCCACTGAAAAGGGTCCTTTCATCACTTCACAGATGCAGCTTAAATGCAGCTAGGATTCATTCTTGCCTGAAACTGTAAATGAAAAGGTATCCTGGTTATAGCTTTAAATCACAGAAACCTGTAAAGCAATCAGTAATGCATGAGAGGTACCAAAGTGCAGAGAAGTATGTGGTAGTGATGTTAAGCCAGGCCCTCTTCAGTTCCCGTTATTCTTACTTTACTACACCGAAGAGGGGAGGGGAAAAAAAAAAAAGCACTTAATGACCTTTATATATGATGCGGTTTGGACAACTTCATTTCTATGGTTTGGTTCCTTCACACCAAGTGTTGTTGTGATCTAGGATTTGTTCCTTGTTCCTTTATCCAAAACACCTAAAGAAAACAGGTCACGTGTAATATCTGTTCACCTCTAGTAGTTTTGTTATGCAAGCCAAAGAGTAAAGAACACAAAAATTTTAATTAGCAAACAACTGTCCACACAGACATTGTTGGTACAACATAGTTATAAGTACATCTACAAACACATACAGGTTCTTTGGACTATGATTTTTTAAAATATATTTTATATGACAATGTGAACAAATCTGGAAAAAGCAAAATTACTTCAATCTTATGTAGAGGTAGCTGAACAGTACTCCGTTCAGTGATATGAGAGTATAACTTAGGTTGCATTTCAAGTTCATTACAGTGCACAAAAGGATGTTTTACAAACAAATGGAATATACAAGTCCACAAAACTTTTTATTTAAAATGGCTTGATATACTTCTGGCACTCTAGTAACCACATAGCTTGATGGAATTAAATTGGACAAGTATATGGTTCCAAATTAAGACATCTTACACAGATAGTCTTTTGCTCCTCATTTTTATACTTCTCCCGTTCCTCACCAGGGAATTATAGACGCTGTTACATTGTTTTTGCTACACTTCTGCTCTGTAAACCTTTGTTCTGCAAATTGAATGTAAAGATTTAAAGGTGCATATGTTTGTACTTATAAAATATATGGCTATGACTATTAAAAAGCTCAAGAATGGCAATAACAGAATACAGGCACTTCTATGTGAGGGTTACTTTAGACCTTATGAAACTTCAACATTAGTAAGCACTTCACATGATACCTGGATGAGTAAGTCAATGTAGTAGTTCAGGTTTTTTATTATTCACCATTTTAATCCTGTCTAAGCAGATTAGTTTCTTGTCCTCAGACAATATTTATTTAGCAAAGTGTTTCAAAATAGTGACTCTGCTGAAACTACCATTTTTCTGTAGCTATAAGACTTTCAGTGATTTACTGGGCTTTGGAATAAACCCCAGGATCCTAAACCATCTGCTGCACCAGTTACAAGTTAGGTTGTGAAGCTGAAACTGAGTGAGAACTAAGCAGGGGTTGAAAGTAGGGATTCAGTTCATCTGACATAGGACTCGGGGGAACGTGGAGCACTATCCTAAGTGCATATAGTTCCGTTGGATTTATATGCACAGAAAACCTGTAGTTAAGTTACACTTTCATTTAAATAATAGTTTGTGAACATGTTCTCCATTCCTAAACACTGCATTTAAATATAATTCCTATCTGTCAGTCATTTAAACACCAGTAAAACTTCAGCACCAAGTAGAAATCATTAAAATGAAATTTTTTCACGACGAGAACAATCAGCAAGGGAATAATCTCCCCTGGGAAGCGGTGGATTACCCCACATCGGATACTTAAGATTCAGCTGGACAGGGTGCTGGGCCATCTTGTCTAGATCGTGCTTTTGCCAAGAAAGTTTGGACCAGGTGATCCCTGAGGTCCCTTCCAACCTGGCATTCTATGTTTCTATGAAAAGACCATCTAAAACAAAACTTAATTTTATAAAGCTCTTTCTCTACAGCACAGATTAATCCAGACCTGCTACATCCAAACCTACCTTTTTTTTTTTTTTGTTAGGTTAAAATAATCTTTGGATTAAGAAATCCATGGTTCAGGTGTTCTGCTAGTAAGTAGTCAGGACAGAAGGGCAGGCCAAGGAACAGGTCAGCCATTCAGTATGACAGCTGGTATCTCTTATTGCTACAAAGGTAATGAAAGATATCAGCACTTAAAAAAAAAAAAGAAAAAGGAACTTTTACAACTAATGCCAGAATGTCACTTAAGACTTGGTATGGCAGTGGCCTATCACACTATTTTATCATTTCATTATTAAAACTACTAAACTACTTCCCACAACCGTGTCTGAGTCCACTCTCAGGTTTCATGATTTCTCCTATTAATCCAGCCCTATCTCTGGTTTGCTTTCCACCAAGTCATGCTAGCCAAGATAATAGCTATTTTCATAGAAACATATCCCCTTAAGGTATTCTAGGCAAAGGAGCATGTAAGACAAAGCACAGTTATTCTGAGTGTCCTAAACCTGTCTATAACAGGAATGAAAAATTACTATTACTTTCTGCAGAAAACTTCATTTTTAATTAGAAGCCACATAATGTGTATGTACAGAGATTTGGAAAGGTGATACAGCCAGTCTTTGTTATTTAATGTATTTTGTTAAATACTTCATTTACAGAAAAGTGAGATATTTCAGATTAACAAAACTATATATTACAAATGCAAGTCTAAAACTTTCAAGAAGTTGCTGGGAGATGTTCAGGTGATATTACCCAGGAGACTGGCAGTTAGAGTTTGAGCTACTCTTTGCTCTCTCTCTGCCTGCGTTACAGAAGACTTGCTTTTTGTACTCCCCACAGCCTTTATTTTTAAAGGGAGATAGAAATAAATTTTATTTCTGAGGAAATGTGATCAATTTATTTCAGTAATCCTAACTCAGTGACCTAAGGTCAATGGAAATTGACTTCTGTGAAGCACAGGCAAGAAGCCTATGCATTACTTATGTCCTCACAACAAAGATTAATCAGTACTTCTGGCCACATAGGAAATGCAAGTTTGTGTTATAATTTTTTTTTTTTTTTATAAAACAGGACTGGTTACAGGACTGGGTTCAGTGTCTAGAAAAATCTGAAAAGCTTAAATAAAATACTCCCCCAATTAGCATTTTTTCTAATCAATGCCATTTCTGTAATGAATTTTGAAGTATTTTAAAATCTGTTAGGCTGTTTATTCACATATCTAATAAACATTGCATTTACATCCTTGTACTGATTACTACAACTGAAAGAATCAATACCGTGGCATAACTAGAAGATTTCTTTTGTTTTTAAACCTCATTACTGAAACTTTACAGTCTCAGCTTACTGAAGGCTAAAGCTACTCCTTGTCTAGCTTTTCCTGGACAGGTCTGTGTTCTCTAGCAAATCTATTGCTCAGTATTTTCTTTTCTTCTGATGGCATTTATAGACTTTAGCTATTAATCTAGGATGTGCAGCCATAAAGCAGTCCCAGACAGAACACCACTGTACACATACAGATGAATTTTCCTCATGTGTTCAGTTTGTTGTGCATATGCAGATCAACTGTAAGCATGACATGCGGTAAGCCATGTTTCCAGGTTGCAACAAATGCACTGGGCATTCATGAAAGGGGCATGTAGAGAAGTTTCTGCTTAGGAGATTCTGGCAGCTTTACTAAAGGCTCATAGAAAAGCCAGTATTCACTTTTAAAATCAAGGGTTCTTTCCATGTCAATTTGTAAATCAACAAAATAGGCTGACTATAAATATGTGGAAGATGTAGCATGCAGGCAAGAAGAACAATGACATCAGTGAGAAAACAGTTTAAAATAGGTATTTAAGGTCCTTTTCTCACAGGTAAGAGTAACAAAGTGACAACTTTCTTCTACGGGAGCAATATAAGCCCCTTATGTTATGCAATAATACATAATGGTTTAAGGAAGAATTGCATTTAACACAGCTTCACTTCCAAACAAGTAGAAATCACTTTGTTATTGACTTAATGATGACAAATGCCATAGCAGGTGTCAGCCACCATACACTTGTTACTGTTCAGAACATGTATGTATTTCTAAATGTTGTTTACAGAGAAGCTTGTAAAGTACCACCTATGGAAGAAGTACAGCGATCTAGCAGTGTGGAAGTAGCATTTCTAGAGCAGCTCAATGCAATCACAGGATACATATTCCATTTGCATCACAAGGTTGAAACACGTTTGTCTTCCATTTGTTTCTTTGGTACCCTTATGGAGAAGTTCTATAGAATTTAACAAGAGGGGGAAAAAAGGTAGTTTTATGGAAACTTAACAGTATGGAAATTACTTTTACACTAACAAATAGTTCTGATGAGATGACGGAAAACACATGTAGAACTGACATTAAGTTTTACTGCAATTTTTCATAAAGGCATGGAATGGCAAAGAGTGCTATCCCGGGTAAAAATAAGGAAATGTGTTGCATTCCATAACATTCTCAATTCAATCTATTTTTTGCCCCTGAAAAGGAAAACAGTAGCTTAGAATGAAAGGCCTGGTTCTGCTCACATTGAAACCAGTTAAAGTCCAGAGTCAGATGAGGCAAGATCAGTCCCAGACAGTGGTACACTGAAAGCAATAGAAGCAGCAAAACAAGTATATGAACTGTTGATCTAAATAATCAAACCCAAGATACTTCCTACTCTCATTTGTGCCCTATTTTCACCTGTTTTATAGCTAGAAGTAATCATGCTAAAATTCACTTCTTTTCCTTGGTAGTTAATGATTATTAGCAACACTACCCAATCTCTTAAGAGAAATGCAATGGCTGGGTAGAGTTTGAAGCTAACAGAAACCTGAAGATGGGATGAAATGAATAGCATTTATTACAACATATTCTTTCTTATGTGATACAAACTGCACTCTCAGTCCTACAGTTCAAAATAACTCCCCCTCCCCCAAACACACTCCAAACCCAAATCCCACCACACAATTGAAAGAAAACTGATCTTAACAGCAAGAAGAGTCGATATAAAAAAATTTATGTGGTAACCTACAATGAAATGATAGCAGTACTTCCAGTTTTCTTCAGGAGAAGCGACTTCTCATACATTGTGGCTTTTTCTTCGCAGTTATTTGTAGCCATTATCCATTCTTGCAAGAAGGAGTTCAGATAGACATTAAACTCCAAGTTACTCTCTGTTCTGTGAAAAACTAGGGGATAGATCCTTCTGTCACCACTATGGCCAATTCCCACTGACATCAGCTAATCAGTACTTGAATTTACTCAAGCACTTAAACACTCATGCTTAAGGTTAAGCATGTGCTTGACTCTTTTGTGGTATCAGGAACCAAGTCGCAAGCATAGGATCAAGCTCCAACAACTGTGCTTGAGTTCTCAGACATAATCTGTATATTCAAAGACTTCACAGCAGGCTGTTTCAGGGGGAAAAAAAAAAATCCTTCTTAAGCTACAGTAGAACTGGGGATAAGTAGAAAAACATTCAAAGTATTTGAACACAAATATGAAAATTATCAAAGCAGTTGCTTGTGCACTGCTAGAGTTATCATTTTGCCCCCAGTCATAAATACAGGGTAAAAACACTATAAATAAATAGAGCAGCTCACTTTCCTTTAGGGAATGAACACATAAATAATATACATTTTGAAACAAAAACTTATAGTGCAAAAATAAATTATCGAACAGAAGTTGTGAACATTATTTTACACAATGCTATATAAAACCTGAACCATTTGGAATAAAAGACTTTGCAGTTCACTGAAATAATGCATTAACATTATTATTTCTGCTTCACATTAAACTGCACAGTTTATCCTTTATCCACTAAAAAAATAAAAATAAAATAAATTAAAAAACCCTTAAGCTTTTTAAAAGATTTATGGCAAACAAGATCACTTTTTGTTCTATCACATTTGTTATTAATTTAGCAGTGCAGTGATTGAATAATCATCTGAGAGTTCCAAATGGAAACTACTGAAGTATCCATAAACATCCCTTGCTCTTTAGAACTCATTTTCTTTGAAATTCAGGCTTGAAACATCCTGACACTCAAATCTGTAAGACATTATTGCAGTTAGATGAAGTTACAAGAGACAGTCTACAGTCAAGTACTGTGGGAGACTTCACAGCTCTCCTTCTCACCATCACCGTGATCTCGTACGAGACATGAATGTAAGGACACGTCTGATGCCATTCAAGCGGTCTTTGAGGGATTTCATGGCAAGGAAAGGGAGCTGAGCTCTGTTCTCAAGTGGAAGGACAGCTAAGACCCACCAGCACCAGGCTGGCCCGTTAGGGTTAGCCTGCAGTAAGGGGGGGAAAAATAGAAATTAGGGTAAACATACACGGTACAGTCTTAGTTTTGAAGATTTAACTTTGAAAACATGGTATTTTGATAGCCATCTAGGAAACAGGTCATTTCATCGCCAGATGGCTTGTGACTACAGGCTGGCTTGAAACAAATTGCAACCAAATTGCACTTTTCCTAGAAGTAGAATTTTGAAGGCAGAAGCAAGATGCATTTCTATCAACAATCTAGAGGTTGGGCCTTCTAATTTTTTTTTATTTTGTTCCCACATTATTAATAGTATTTTAGTCCCATATTGTTATCTGCCCAGTTCTTTGGGATTCCTGCCTCCCTTCATACTTCATGTCACTACTTTGTATTTAGTTTTGTTATTATATTCTGTTGTTTTAGATGTCATTTTACCATTTGCAGTCCTTGAACAAGTTTCCTCTCGTCTATTTTACTCTCAGTCATTTAACTAGGGAAGCAGAGTAGGTAAAAAGGCATTTAAGTCTCCTGGGATCCATGGGGTCAGTTAAGGAGTCAGGAAGTTACCAAGTCTAACCAGGAGCTTTTTGTTCACAACTGTGCTACCACTGGTGTATGGCAACATAACTTCGCTTATGCAGGATAAATAATATGAATACTCTTCTTAGTCTTATAACACAGTGCCTCCCAGCTTATCGGATAGCCCTGCTATTTCTGTCTCTAGAAGTTACATAAACCACTGACTCCGGATACCTGTGGGTCAGGATCCTTAGCTGGCATTGGACCAAAATGACTGAGAATTCGACTTTTGAGCGCTTGCTTGAGGGAGTTAAACCACATATATGCCTGATCATAGACTGAATCATGGAGAACAAGTAATGCAGCATACTCTTGTCCTTGCACCTGAAACAAGCAAAGAGAGGGAAGCTTACCGTTAGTTCAGTCTGCATGTTGGGGAAGGCACAACATTAGTTTTTAGGATTTTCTGGGGTGGGTAGAGGAAAGGAAAAGAAAAAAGTATGCCAAAAAGAGTTCCAGGATAAATCCTGAAAGCTATTTTGGTGTTCCCTGTTCTGCTCCCCATCCATCAAATCCTTCACTTTCCTACCCTACATTCTAAGCCAATGACACCTATTTACAGAACATGCACTTTCTGGATTGCTATATGAAAAGACTTACATAAACCATGACATAATACAGAAGAGATTATGCAAAGCTTTTTTAATTAGTAGCAGCTCCTCAGAGTAGACATCTTCCCATTGTATACCAAAGGCTCATACATCACTCATTGTCCTCTGCCTACGTTTTTTAAATAAGAATTAATGTACATTATTTTGAAGGTGTAGCAGACCCAATCCTGCTGCTTCTTACCTGAATGGGAGTTTTCTAATTGGCTTCTATGCAAATGGAGGCAGGTGTCCCTTCCTGTCCCATCCCCCCTTGTAAACTGCAGTTATTCTGTCTAGAAGAGTGGTAAGATCTAACCCCAGATTCACTTCCTTTTGTCTTCTGCTAAAAAATTCTAGGAGAAACACTCTTCATTATATGGGCAGTGTATGTGCATGTCTGTGGTAACTGATGTTTCCCATCTTTAACCATGAGCAGTTAGTAAATACCACCAATCTGTTTTACTCTAAACTGTTCTACAAAAGAGAACTCACTGAAAACGTATGTGCTCAGAATTTTACACATAATACACAGTTTAAAGTATTTCTAAATTTACCTTTTGATCCTCAATGTACTCAATATCTGCTGTATTGTAACCATCACGCTGGCTGTGCTGTATCACCTTAAACCTCCTCTTGCCAATGCTGTCTACAACAGAGCGGCCATCAGCAAAGAATTCAACATTTCTTATCTCCAGAATGCAGCCATAATCTGCAAACCTATTGAAATCAGAACAAAAGCAAGTAAACAAGTCTTATTCTCTCCACCCTTAGTTCCACAGAACTGCCACACAGCCAGTCCCCACCACAAAGGTATTTACCAGTGTCAGCTCATTTCTATTGTTCATAGTACTGACCTGCTGTAGTTCAAATTATTCCACAATTGTTTTTAAAACTATCAGGAAGATTCAGGCTGTCTAATCTGATTAACACTAACTGCATGTTTTGGAATACAGGGAGCATCTTATGAAATTGAAAGTTAGACAGCTCAGAAGCACACTTTCTCCATAATCCTAGTCTGTTCAGTCAATTTGTACAGAAGAACAAGTGCAATACAGGGTATTAGAATCGTGGAAGGACTATGGAAATCCATGTTTTCCTACAATTTCAGCAGATTTTACTTTGTAGGCGTGTATTTTCTGTACATCATACTTTTTATGGTGTATACATACCCCATCATAAAAAGGGGGAGGAAAGCTAAATACAGAGACAGACATTAAATTACCCAAGACTGACCACAACTGGCTCAACGCAAACGCTCAACCAGTAATTATGAAGGTTCTGCCGTACCTCTGCGGCCTCCACTATATCCAGAACATGAGGCTATAAAGGTATCCCAATAACTTAGCTACTCTTTCCATAATTTTAAAAAACTAAGCTCACCAATACACCTTATTGCCATTTCAATTTGATTTCTTGTGCCAAAACATTCAACAGATTTCAAAACAGTAGGAAATATACATGACAAGGAAGTGTTACACAAGAGGTCTGCAGCTTAACTGTGTATAATATACATTAGCTGTGTATGTTTCAAGAAAAATGGGTAGTCCTATTAGTCAGAATCTAAGTGCTTTTAAGAAAAAAAACTTCAGTCTTCGCAATGTCTTTAACCATCAGAATTAGAAAGAAACTTTCTCTACTGGAAAACTATCACAGGTATTACAGCCATGGACCTTTCTGCATCTCTCCAAAGAAACCCGCTCCAGACTAAGTGGGGTATATCACACGGTCCAGAGCATGCTGCTCACTCACCCCTTTACCGGGTCACTGATGCACATCCCAAACTGTTTGGTGCCAGTCTCCATGCACCTTCGAATCATCAGGCGGTAACAAGGCTCAAAGATGTGCAGGGGGCATGGGACTGTAGGATACGCCATCGTGCAGACAAATATAGGAACATTCTTATTTAGGCTGTAAGAAAGAAAGGACAAATCAGAGACGGTATTTTTACCGAAGTACTGACAAGGTATGAAATACATTTTATGCAGTAACATACTTTTTAATATTATAACATCTTTAGGATGAAGTTCAAACTAAAATTATTTCCCCCCTTAATTGACTAGACATTATGAAAGTAGTATACCACTTGCTAGTAGAAGAATTTTTAGTTATGCTTTCTGGTTTTGCTAGTGAGAGCAAAACCACATCTCTATTAATACTTTTATTTACTTCATTTTCCTTAATCCCATTTCTTTTCTACCCAGCACATTCCAACTCCCAGCCTGTGAGACCACTTCCACCTATTGTCTCACACTGTGGCTTTCATGGAAGGCCACTGAAAGCCACCACACTGCATTTATAAAGCAGCCTTCTTGCTTGGGTTTATTGTTTAGCATAGTATCCAGTTTTTATGCTAACTCAAAGCACAATTTCACCTGGACCCTGTTCTCTCTGAAATCACATGACATTAAGAAGCTCCTTTGTCAGCATCTTCGCTCGTGTTCCACAGCGGCAGGAGCCATTCATCAGCTAACAGCAGTAGTATTAAAGACTGGATTTTATATAACTGGATTACATACTTGGAAAGCTCTGCTATTTCCTCTTCGTAAATCTTTCTTCTTTCAGTGAGTTCCTCTGGAAGATATCTAGCTATTAACTCCTCCATTAGTACTGTTTTACAGTATTTCCTCATAGCCAAGCACTGCAATAAAAACATATGCAAGCAGTTACAGATATGTCTAGCATTTCCACATGTATGGTGCCCATGCACAAGCAGTCATCTCTTAGCTCCATTTTCTTACATCTACAGCAAATCAAAATGATCTTTTAAGCTTGCACTGCCACTAAAGAGTTGTTCATTGAACTATTCCCTGTGTTATGGGCATTTTGTTGGGAAACCTGGGAAGTAAAGTCACCTACAGATTTTTTTAAGTACAGGTCTGGCCCCAAGGTCTGAACAGAGGATACTATCCATGCTTTAAGTCAGAAGAACATTTTAAGAATCACATTCTTAAGTTATGTAGTATTTCCTTCGAGCAGGGAAATATCAAAGGTTTCTGAAGGTGCCACTTGATCCTATTCTATGCCCTTGAATTTATGCTGAGAAGATCCAAGCCTCATTACCTCCGAGAGCCCTTCCTTGCACAAGGGACATTTTGGGTTGTGATCCAGGCATCTCTCAAGACATTTGAGACAGAAGGTGTGTCCACAAGGTGTAGTGACAGGTTCATAGAAGAGCCTGGATTGGCAAATCCAAAAACAAAGAGACAACAATATTGTGTACTGAAGTAAAAGAAAAAGCTGCTACCAAAAAAGTTGTTCCCTGCTTTTCACTTTTTCAACCTACTTCTGTATTTATTCAACTTTCTTATTGCCACCTAACATGAAAGGCAGCCCAAGAGCTCTAATTTCAATGGATGTGAAAAAGCATATTGTCATTAACTTCCAACAAGCCAGGATTTAATTTTCCTCTGTGTGAGTGATAAATAGAAGCAGAAGTTGGACCATCTGACTTTCTGTAATGAAATTGAGCAATACTTGCATCACTATTACTGTGGAAATCATGTGATTACTTGTATGTGTAGAGCTAAGCACAAAATTGCTATTTGCAGTAACAGTCCACATAAGTGATTGCAATAAACTATTATTGCCAACTCTAATGGGGACTGGGAAAGCAGTTTTGTTGGAATAGACAGGTTTTTACCTTCAAATTACTGCTTTTCTGGAAAGTTAGTGGCATTAGGTTCATGTTTCATCTACAAAAATATTTAAATGTATAAGGCCAGGTCTTCAAAGTATCACAGTATCTAATCATTACCCATTTACCTCTGTGACACTTACTTTCATGTAAGGATTTTCCACTTATGTGATATTGCAAAGTGATGTTTCCTTGCCAATAAGTATCTTAAGGAAATGTAAATAATACAGAAGCATTTTTTTTAAAATAGAAAACATTCAAAACCAGAAACAAGCTGTTAGGCATCTGCTATAACTTACAACATACTGTCTAAGCATTTTAAGGTCTCAAATATTAATCTAATTAAATTAATAAGTTTACTTTAAAATATTACCATTTATCAAAACAGTACTCTAAGTTCTATTACACATGTGGAAATTGTAAGAATGCAAATCCACATTTGTTAGCATCTTTGACAAGATAAGTGTATTTAAGAGTGTAATTGGCTCTGAACAGGAGTGTCATAGCCAGTTTATTTATAGTAACTAATGACATTGAATATTGACATTTAGGCAAGGGAACATATGAAGTACCACCTAAAATACCACACCTATCTTATTGCAGCTTGACTGTATATTGAACTCTTGCAAATCGTTTCATGAACAGAACCCTCACTTCACCAAGGCTACCTTACTCCTTTAAGCAAAGTAAAATACTGAATTCTACAATGTTTCAGTGAGCACTGCTTTGCATATGTAATCATTACTTGATCTGAAACACTAGCATAAAGACAAGAAATCCCTGCTAAAACGCATGAGTCTGCTCTGGCTCTCACAAAAGCCAGCTGCAGCTTTTTCCTAATGACTCTGAGGGGACCTGGACCAAGCCTCCTGACTTACAGGAAGAAACACTATACACCAAGATTTCTCATGACATCATTTCAAGCTATTGTAACAGCAGAAAATAAATACACACTCCTGCTGAGTAATGCTCCTTCGCTTCTCACCACTATGTTGCTTTGACTATTATTTTTTCTCTTTTGCTTGCTGTTGGAGGAAATATAGATCAATAACATTTTGGCCACTCCATCAAACAAATAGGTTAATAACAGCTCCTGCAGTTAATTGCGAACAGGTCAGTAGGTTACTAGGTAATTAGTTCAAAGTATCTCAGGATCCAAATCCCTAAGATACTTCTGAAGAACATAGCAGGAAACAATTATAATCCATCTGCATTAATAGCAAGATAAAGATCTTGTGACCACTTCCCTTAGCCCAAGCCTTCATTAATGCAGTGATGTTAAAAGTAACATCCTTCTACATGCAAGGTCTGTATTTGTGATTGCAATTACAAGACCAGCATCACTATCCTCTATACCATAAGGGAATCTGCATCCTTGAGCCAATTCCTTTAAAAATGTATTGTAGTCTGGCTGTTTCTGATTTAACATAGAGGATGAGGAAATAGGGCTAATTAATTTTATTAAAAACATCTGAAAAATGCTTTGTGGACATAATGATCATAAGCATGCAGACTCATTAAAACCAGCTAAGACTAATTGTGTGGCTTTCTGTTAGAGGAAAGTTTTGCTCTTAGCAGTATCAAGTGTTTTGACAGCTGTATAAACTTTTGGAGCATGTTTCAGCTGTAGGCAGACAGGGAGGGGGGCAGATCTGGTTTATTCCAAGCAGAAGCAAACCAGACTTGAAGATTTCAGTTTGTCTGAAGTAAATTGAAGGGCACCCCTTTCTCCTGCATACAAATAATAAAGCAATCCCAGAATTCTCAAAGTACAGGCCTTCAGAAATAAATCCACAAAGATGCTATCTGCTATTTAAGGATATATATCTCTTAAGCAATAGAGGAAAAACCCATGCTCTTGTTTGCTTGCAAGATCCTTCTATTGCAATAGTAGCAACATGGTATTTACATGTAAACTTGGAATAGTCATTGTATGAGGTCTCTTTAGCTACTTTATGCTTTGTATAACATCATACACAGCTCTACAAATACCAGAGGACAAACTGTGGTTTCATGCACTATGTGTGTCAGTGGGTGGGTGTGTGTAAGTCATGACAAGAAATCTTTCAGACACCTTCAATACCATGTTTCCTCAATGTGACCTTATAGGCCCTTTCCCAAACAATCACTAGGCTAGAGCAGATCAAGAAGTTCCTACTTATCAACAGTATTCAGAACCAAAGGTCTCCAAATGCACCACTGGAGTAACAATTATAATAAGAACTAATTTCAAGTCAGCGGGAAAAGTAAGTACCATTTATGGTACTTTATGACCATCTAGGTCATAAAAGGAAAAAGAGATACAGCTTAAAAGGTGAAGATGTCTGTGAGAACACAATGGATACCTCATACATAGGGAGCAGTCCAAGTCTGATGGATCCACAAATTCAAATGGAATATGTTGTCCAGTACCGTTCCCCTTAGTATCAACTGTATCTATCAATAACAAAACACACATTATACACAGCTCTGTTCAATTACATTAAACAACGGTACCCCATGTATCTACAAGCAGCATCTGATATTTACATGTGTATTGCAGTGAACCATTAAGCATCATTACAATAATTTCTATGCAAAGCATCAAATTCAGTCTTGGCACAAATCAGCATACCTCCCCTTAGTTTCAGTGACATTATACCCACTTATAAAGGGTTGAATTTAGCCTTGCATTAACAGTTAACGTCAAAACATTTTTTTATTCGTGTTGAAAGTCTAAAGGGAGAAAAATTCTTCTGTCATACCATTGTAAATACATCCCACAGCATGAAAACAAGACCAGGTATCATGAACTAACAGAAGTTGTGCTTTTACACAAATTTTTATTGATCCAGAAAGTGCTAAGATTACGTGCAACATTGATGTTCCTTAAAATACTCAGAGCTCAACTATAACAAAAACTTGACCCAACCTTCTTCGCCCAGCCCTCACCTTTTTTAGATTTTTTTTTTTTTTTTTTTACACAGACAAGAAAGATTCCACATCATGCCCTGATCAGGCTGAAGTGAAAATATAAAAGCCAAAATGTAAAAATGTAACTTGGACCCTCTTCCTCTTAAGTTTTATAAAAGTAAAATTCCCACTGATTGCATGCCACAGAACTTCTCCTGTGCATAGTTAAACATACCTTTCTTCATCAGTTTGCAGGGTACCTCAGCATTTCGCATCTCCTCTGAGCAGCACTTCCTTTTCAGGAGGTTGCACTTCTCAGAAATGAGAAAAGTAGACTCTGGCATGGAGGCAAGTTTGTTCTCCTCTGAGCAGTCCTTTTTGCTCTCTGTGATTTGTATAGATTTCCTCAAACTACCAGAAGTAGTTACATTTGGTTCCTCTTGAACAGGAAAACCCTTTTTCTGTTCCACATTTACCTATGCGAAGAAAGGACTGACATTAGACCAATCTCCCAACAACTTGGTAAGAAAATAAAAAACCCAAACCTGTCACAAATTTTAATATTATGGATCACCAGGAAGGACTTTGTAGGTCAAGAAGCATCAGTTTGAGCATTGCTGTGTCAGGGCCTGATTTTAATGGAGGGGGAAAAAAAGGCAACAAAGTATTCCCACCACCCCACCATGGCACTGAATATTTTCAGCCTTTATGTGTGGCTTTATAGCTTGGCCATGAAAGTTGATTCAGGCAGAAATGTGGCTAGATCTCAGGTGAAATATATTGTTATCACTTAACCCATGGAAAAATGCACATTGTTTATATCATAATGATGGTATCAACCATCAAAGCCACCAAACCAATGCAAGTCTATTTTAAGGAAGCAGTATAAACACAAAATTTATAACTGAGATATCGCACCGAGCTTCCTTTAGCAAGACACATTTCTTTTGTAAAGGATAAAACAATCAGTCTTGATCCTGTTATGGCTACAGAACAGCCTGGGAGCAGCCATTACACAGGACGTCACCTATCAGCTTGTCACATCAACTCCCCGATGAACCTGAAAGCAGATACTGTGGATTTTGACCAGGAGCTGTGGTGATGCGTAACAGGAACATGAGTGAACTGTGCCTCAAATTATTTCATGAAAGGGTCATACAAAAGAATTTCTTATCAGAATATCCCAACAGCCTTTCCAGAAGGCACTGTTGCTGATTGTTCTGATCAGTCTCAATAGGGCTGCTCAAAACCTACCATTTTTGTTTGTAAGGACTAGTGAAGTTTTCTCCTACACATACAATATATGCAAAAGCTATCCTCAAAGTTCAGGTTTCAGTGAAGCGAAGGTGATCCTTACAAACCCATGAACGTAAATCTCTACAGCCATTTACAAAACTGTGGCTGTGAAACCAAGTTTATGGAGTAGCTAATATAGCTTGTGGCTCTACAATAACCTCTAAGTAGTGTACAAAATCTGAATGCAGGATGATTTTGTCACCAACATCAATGACAGTTCAAGCTGAAACTGTAGATTTTAATATTTCACAGCTTTTGAGGCTCCCTCAATCCAATCTTCAGAAGCCCTTTCCCACTACCAGCTAAGTGGAAGAGCTAAAGACAGTTACAGGAATAGAACCCGCTCAATTCCAGCATAAAAATCAGACCAGGGGACTTCTATTAAAGAAAAAAATCAGATAAAGAGACTTCAGTAAGTCAACATTGTTCTGTATCTTCTGAAACTCAGTAAAAATCTGAGGAAATGCATTCTTCTATCTCCCAGAGGTGAAAAGGAGAGAAGGCTTCCCCATGTGAACATAACACACACAACAAATTAAGAACCACACATCAGACTTGATCTTTACCTTGAGCAACCTTTGTAGGTTATGGCTGGTGCCTCCAGATCCCACTGAATTTAGGAGATTCCCCTTTAATCTAGAGTGATGTGACAACAGCTGCAGGATATCTGGTAAGTGTTCCTGAGCATTTCCCGGGATGAGTGAAAACAAACTAAGTAGAAGCTGTGATATAAAACAGAATACTTCACTGCTTAGTTCCTTCCTTGCAACCTCTAAATGAAAAAGCAAGTAAGGGAATAGCTGAAAGAAGCATCCTCGATTTTGTTAAAACCATTTAAAGAGCCCTTTAGACTAGGGCAAGAACAAAAAGTGCAAGAGCTAATGCAATATAGGCCAAACAGACAGCAAAAGACATTTTCAGAGTTAAATAAGCCCATAAAGTTATTAATCATTCCCTGATGTGACACGCACATGCCTTCAACCTCTTTGTCCTGCAGTTCAGAGCTCACCAGAAATGACCAGCATCTTCCTTAAATATGTTTTGTGCTGCACATCAGAAGCTTTCACTGGAGTTTACTAATAAGAGAGCACTCATCTCACAGGCTTAATCCAAGTTCAGTTAAGTAAACATATCTGATATTGTAAACTGTAGCTATTTTTAATTCACTTATGTGAGAATACAAAAAACCCGTAGACAGTAGAAAAATGCTACTTCATTTGCTATCAGAAAATAAGTGAATGTTTCAAGTAGCAGCTTGCAGCCACTTGTACAGCACAGCTTATCAGATGTTTATTTAAAAGAAATAAACAGATCTGAATGCAAGACTCACATTTCAAAAATTAATTTCAACATACTACTGAGGTGATCCTGCTGATGCCAGAGGAAGCCATGTGACAGCTAAGATTTTTTTTTTTTAAAGTGAAAAAGGATTCCACGGGATCGCACTTTGACAAAACTAACATGGACAGACAGTTAATACAAGCAGAACATCACAGCTGCACCCAAAGAATTTGGTAAAATGTAGCATGTCATTGTTATGCAAACAGCCTTGGAAATGACCCAGTAGAACATTGCATCATGGATGAACTCTGTCTGATGAGTGCACGAGTAATTCTTTCAGTCATAAGAAGCCTAGTTTTTCTCAGGACTGCACTGCTCAGAAATTACACGTCTTGGATAAGGCTATTTGGAGTTGAAATTTAGAAATGTATCAGTTCCTGCTCTTTTTGCTCTAGTGCACACCATGTCTCTCAGCACAACTACGTGAACAAATAAAAATGACAGTGAAAGACTGCATGGAACCCACCAGGAGAAAAAAGCTACCAAACAAAACACCCAAATACCAGTGACAAAAAGCTCACAGGATATTGTATAAGGTTGTGATATCCAAATAAGATAGAAATTCAATTGCACAACAGCCATCCAGGTTATACCCTTTCTGGTACCTTCATGAACAGTGCTTTACAGCAAGAATTCTACTGTGCTTTTAGGAAGCCTTACGTATTACAGCACACAGAAACCCCGAAGTTCCCATCCCACCAGTGATGGAAGAAAAGCATGAATGCACTGCCATACAAGAAATTTCAGTACGAGGAAAACAGAACTAATAGATTTTTATTACCATAAGCTATCACTGCAATGCTGAGCCTTTTAGCTACGACAACAACAACAAAAAAAGTCAAATGTCAAAACACTGATTGACAGGAAATGAAGTATTTGAGGGGTATGCGAAACAGAGCAGTCTTCACAAAAGCCATTTAAGAACCCATACATCACATCTTAAGCTGCTACTGAAAAAAGCTTCGCTGCCAATCCATTTTGTTGCTTATTTAGCATTATTAGCAACCTTTAAGAACTATTTCAAAACAGCTCTTTTGTTCACTGCCTCCTTTCATGCCTCCTTCACGCACTGACACTCGCAGGACTGGCGGTGGGAAGAGAGCTGCTGCTCCCAAGCGGAGTTTGACGGGTGCTGCGTGTTGCCTTCTGCCAGTCAATGGCCCGATAACAACATTCAATAGCAACTCCCCCTCTTCTGCACTCCATCACTGGCAAAGCATTGCCAAGCTAGGAAACTGATCAGAAATTAGACTACAGAGAATCACAAAAGTCTGCGGGTGGCAATTTATTAACAATTCAGTTCTACTTCAGATTTGCTGATGCTAACACTGTAACCGTTTCTACATAGTGCCTGCTGAGCATGGTTTCTTGCTGCCTCCCTACCTTCCAGGTAAGCAATACACAAACTCAGATCTGAACTATGTGTCTCCATCCAGCTCTTTGCAGCAAAGAGAGAAAGAAAGGGGAAAAGAGAAGAAAAAAAATCTTATCCTCCTTTATGAAAGGCCACTGAAAACAATAATGCAGTTCCAGGTTTAGGAACTCACCTTTTGTGCCTCAGACTTGGCTGTCTTGTTCCCAGTATCTAAAGCAAGGCAGAACAGAAACTCTCTTAAAGCTTCTTCTGTTTTCCCCAGATTAGCTAATGCTTGTCCTTTCCTTAGGTGACCCTGCAACGAAATGCATCCACGGTTGCAGCTTTTGTTTTTTTTGACAGAGAATATGCAATAAACCCAAGATGAAATCACAAAAGATCTCTCTGGAGAAGAAAAAGTTAGGCAGGGAGAATCCCTATAACAATCTCTTACACTCAGGACACCACCAGTGCCTGGGTTTTTAACCACAATGGTCCTGAAAACTCTTACAGGCAGAAGTGGGATATTCTCTACCTCAAGCCAGTATGATTCTCACAGCAGAGCCCAACAGATCTTGGAGAAATCTATTTTCCCTACAGCAATCTCCTAAAGTAGCCACTATGTCCTTATAGAAGTATATGAGGACAGCATTTAGTTTTTAGGGAGAGTTCATGAACTTGAGATTCATCCAGGTCAAAGACAATAGCCTAAGCTTATCCTGCAGGATTATCACTCTCTTCCTTCACCTCAGGAAGCTCAGGAATATCATGGTTAGATGTCCTTAAGTCACAAGAGTCCAAGAAGTTACAGAACTTAAAAGCCTCCCTCAGATTCTGCTGTCTGACTGTTCTAACGGTTTCTATCAGGGCAGTATCAGAACTGTTTCACAACAAAGTACAGCTGGAGCCAGAACTTACTTTTAACCAGTACGGCTGGAGCCTGCATGCTGTTTCTGCATCGTGCAGCGCATCTTCACAAGCTTTCAATGTCGAGTTAATCTGGGACCGGTTGCTGTATAGTAAGTGGTCATTGGGAGCTGTAGAAAACGGAAAAATTGGTTGATTGAAGTTAGAAATTAGTTATATAAGCTTGATACCTTAATTTTTAATTTTTTTTTTTTAAAAAACCCTGTATGTTGGTGCTTCCAAGTTGCACAAACCCCCAGAACATCCAGTTTTCATAATAGCTCTGTACTAAAGGAAAATTGGAAACCTCTTTGGGCAACTCCAGACAGTGTCAGCACCGCATTATATAACTGCGGGGAACATTGCATAAAGCACCGCCGAGCCGCCCGGACCGTAACGCACCCGCCCCGACCGGGGACCGGGTGGCTGGTAGGCCCATACCGGGGGCATTGCGGGAGCCACGCTACCCTCCTGCAGGGAGGAGCTTCCACGTTTTTAGCATCAAAGTTTTCCAGGGATACAGGAAGACCTGCCCGTGCCGCTGCTCAGCGCAGGGACACGCGGTGGCACCGCTCCCGCCACAGCAGCCGGGCACGGGCGGCACGAAGGCTCCGCTCCCGGGGGCCCGCTCGCTCCCCGCCGGTTACACAACGGGGGGCGCCCGGCCGGACCGCGGGCTCCGGCTTACGCAACCGCTGCTCTCCTGACCCAGTTCCGCCGCGGGCCGCCGAGCCCCGGCCCCTCCCGGCGCCGCCCCCCCCCCCCCCCCACCACCCCGGGAACCGGGCGGCAGCGGCGGCCCCGGGCGCGGGGGGTACCGGCGGGCCAGCGCCGGGGCTCGGAGCGGGGAGAGCAGAGGGGGACGCCGTTACCTAGGCTGACCGCTTCGTTGTACTTCTGCAGGGCGGCTTGTAGCTTCTTCTCCTTGTACAGCAGGTTCCCTTCGTGCCTGAGCTGCGAAGCCTTCACTTGGCAGGGGAACCACTTGGCCAGCAGGTTGCTGAGGATGACATTGACCCGCAGGAGCTGCCCGCCCGCCGCGCCGCCCGCCTCCTTGCACAGGACGCAGCGGGACTCGGCCGCCCGGTCCCTCTCCAGGCACTTTTTGCAGAACGTGTGTCCGCAAGGCAAGGAAACGGGCTCGAAGAGGAAGCCCTGGCATTTGCGGCACCTAAAGACGTCCCACTCGCGGGGCTGCGGGGGGCCGCTCCCGGCGGCGGGCAGCCCCTCTTTGATCCGGACGCTCTGCGCCAGGCACTCCACCAGCTTCCCCAGCTGCTCGGCCCGCAGCTGCTGGTGCCGGGACGCCAGCTGGTAGAGCGGCAGCGCTTCGTGCAGCCGCCCGCCGTAGGCCAGCGCGTCGGCCCGCCCGAGCAGCACCTGCCACTCGGGCCCCAGGCCGCCGCCCGACAGCTCCAAGTTCTGCGCCTGCAGAGCGCCGGCCGCCAGCTGCAGCACCAGCTGGGGCTCCGGGCGCTGCTGCGGCGGCAGGTGGGAGCCCATGGCGGCGGAGCGGCGCCTCTAGCAGGGCGGGCGGCGGCGCCGCGGGGCGCCGGGGCGCGGAGGCAGCGGGGGAGGGGGCGCGGCGCAGCCCCGCCGGCCCATGCTGCTGCTGCCGCCCCGCGCCGCGAGCGCCCCGCGCCGCCGCCGCCGCTTATATAGAGGCGGGCACGTGACGGCGCGCGGCGGCGCTCATTGGGCAGCGCACGCAGGTTGTTACAAAACCAGGCGGTTTTGTAACGCGCCGACCACGGCCCCCGGCCCGCCCGGCCCGCTGAGGGGCCGCCCGCCCGCCGCGGCCCACGGCAGCCGCCGCCGCACCGAGCCCCGGCCGAGGTCCGGCAGGGGGTGGGGGGAGCCGGCAGCGTCCCCCGGCGTGGCGGCGGCGGCGGGGGGTGGGGTGGGTCCCGGCGCCCGGCCCGGGGAGGGGTGCCCTGTCAGCGTTGGGCGGGCAGGCCGCGCCGCTGTGGCGGTCCGTGGGGCGCGGAGCAGCTCGGCGGGGCTGCCGGCCGGGAGCTAGCCCCGCACCCCCGCTCCGCCCCGCCGGGCCGGCCCGGGCACCTCCGCGGGGCCCTGCGCCTGGCACCGGCTGGGGGGCGCGTCCCGCCGGGCCGCCCGCTTACGCGCGCTGGGAAGTCGGGTCTGACCCGCGGTGACACGGCGGCGAGAGATCCCGCCTTCGGTGTTTCGGTACTCACTGTAACACTAAAGAAAAAACAGTTCAAAGCGGCTTTGAAAAAAAGAATGCCCTTTCCTGCGAGAACTGGGCTTTTAAAAGCTGCGGTCAGGCACTCAGTCGCTCTCTTTAAGTGAAACCTACGCACTAGTGAAGCTATTTCCATGTTGGCTAATCACGCTTTCAGGACAAGCGATGGGAACATTAGAAGGAAAATGTCATGTTTATTTGATCATGTGGTGTGGCAGATTGCATAGATACACCTGTCCGTGCCAGATTCCAGATAAAACAGCACATGCCCTTCGGTGTATGTTTGTTTTATTTAAGACCAGCTGTGCTGACCGCTTAGACCTGCACCTTCCTACCAGTTTTGATTATACGAAAGGATTGTGCTAGTTGTGTAACTGTGCTAAACGTAGCCTAGGGAGAAAATCACCTGTGCTGCCATAAAGTAGAAGAGGTTGTTCTAATAGTTGTTTGATTATATATTTTTTTTTTGCACTTCTACGCAGATCTACAGTTACAGTTGCTAGAAATGCCCAATATATATATACATACCTTTTCAAATACCGCAAAAATATGAGGCACTTTTCACACTGTCTTAAAATCCACTGCAGAATTTGAAATTTCTGAGGATATACTACTACTGATACTAATGGCCTCCTCACAAAGCTGAAGAGAGGGGATGAAAGAATTAATTTCCTGTTTCTTTCTTACAGAAGTGTCTGGACTCCCCAGCTCAGACTGTGAGTTAAGCAGGTATTAAGGGACAAGCCCTGCCTATGGAGTTTGAATGGACAGGACAAAGGATGGAAGGAAGGAGAGGTAATGTGACTTTTCTAAGACCTTGTTTAGAGAGGATACTTGAGGAAGTCCAGATGAACTTAGATTTAAAGTGAAAATCTAATTTAAAGCCATTTAAGTTCAGGATCTTAACTTTTAATAATATACACTTCAAATCAATAATGAGGGCTAATTTTGTGATGTTTATGTGTCTGTGTGTAGGCAACCTTAAACAGAAAGTCAGATATATACCTGGAAACAGAAGCCAGCCATCAGATCCTTCAATTGGCTTTGATTCCTATGATGCCAAGACACTTCATATCTGTCAAAAATTTGGCCTCTGTCTCTAGGGCTCTTGAATCTTTAAAAAAGAAAAAGAAAAAGTTCAACATCTAACTGTTGTTCCCAGGCAAATCCTTTAATTAGTAAAAGAAAAAGAAAAAGATTAATTGAATAACCACTGGTTTCAGTGATTCTTTCTGCCATCACTTAAGTCTGACAATAATCCAAAGTATAGCACAGCCTGCCATCAGATAATTCAAAGGTAGGACAAATGCAGCACTGAAGGTTTCAGTTGAACAATGCTTCAGAACAGCTAGAAATAATTAGCATTTGTGCTCAGAAGTATGGGGGTTTCCCACTAGACTCACACTTGCTAACATCGACTTCTTGCTCTCCAAACTTCCATGCAAGGAAAACTCATACTATAAAAGAACAACACCCTTAACGAAAAAAGAAAAGAGAAACACTTTCTTGTAGCCTTGAGGTCGACAGTTGTCTCTATTGCAAAACTATAGTCTCGGCAACCCCTCAGTGTGTTATTTTATAACCATTGTCCTGAAAACCACTATGAGTCAAAGCCTATTCAAGCGAGGGAAAGTGACATAACCACTGGTTACCAGTAGCAATGCAATGACAATCTCTCTTGCAGGGATATGCCACCAGGATTTACATAGATACATAGCAGATGCTTAAAAGAGGTAAGTCACAGTAGAAAGGCAGAGTTTCTAGCAGCACATGAAGTCAAGATAGGGAATGGCAATAGACTATAGTAGAAAATATAATCAGCATTTGTGTTCTGAAACTTCCACAGTTTCTGTTTACAATGTATGGAAGCATCTGCAGGGCTAGCTGACAGTCTGATCACTTGGGGCTGAAATGAGTCAAAAAAGCACTGTGAAATGTACTTCTGGGAGTGCTCTTACACCAGCAGGGATGTGGCTGAAACATTTCAAGAGGAAAGGGAAGCTGTGCTTATGCACTACTCCCATGGTGGAAGCTGTATGCGTAGAAGGGTTCAGAACACAGACCTTTATCCAAAGCTGGGAAACAGTTAAGACTTTATCATGGATGGCCTATGGGCAACAACTCTGTGACTTCTTAGAGGAAGAGAAACCAGCTGGCTCTGCCTCTGTTAGTTCCTGGTACGTGCGGTGGTTAGTAAACCTTAGTACTTTGTGGGGTGTGACAGGTACAGAGTGAGCTGTACAGTCTCTAATGGCAAAATATTATTTTAAAGCCAAGATACTAATTTACTGTTCGCTAGAAGTCAAACAACTACAAAATATTTGATTCTGACATCAGACCTGGCTCTGCAAAGACTATTTTAGCAAAAACAGCTGTGTAAATTGAATGTAGGTAGTCAATCTAGATATGCTGGGGTGTTTTTATATAACACATCCTGAAAGCACGGAGTTTTCATACATTCATACATATATTCATGGATTTGGAGCAGCAGTGGGTCATGAGATGCACTTGATTAGAAAGCAAGAAAAGAAAAAGAAAAAAAAAAAAACCACCAGAAACGAGAAAAGCACCCCCCTACCTACCTGCATTGTTATGAGATCAAGAATGGATTTATCCTTCACTTAAAGAGAAGTAGTTAAAGCTAGGAGGTGACTCATGCTGTAAAAGCACATCTCCCTTGTATGGTTTTTCTACAAAGGGAGGTTTAATTTCTTCCTTTTAATGACAGTGAGCACAATACTGATCTTCTTCCAGCAGTTAATGGCTGGCATAACAGGCAGTATGAGAGCATGACTACATCCCTCATCCTTCTTCTGGAGCTATAATCTGCATCACACTCTGAGACCACAAAAACAACCATCAAACCTGTTTCTTTCTCCTCTCAAACACAACTAACCCAAGTGTGAAATTCCAACCTACTACTCATGCTGACAAAGCTCCTTCTTTACTGGAAGCAGGGATGTGAAAAGTCACATCATGAATACAGCCACAGATGGCTTTTTATTTTCAAGTGCTCTGCACATGCTGTAATACTCCATGGGCAAGAATAGATTTGGACTAATGGCCCATGGAGTTGGGCCAATTAAAAACAAAACCAGAGGGAGGTCTGACCATTACGTCAGGAAGCTGTGCTAAGGTAAGGTTAGAGAACAGGAAGCAAAGGCATGTGAGGTCTGTGTTATTTTGCCACTGAATCTCTGAATGACTTCTGGCAACTAACTCTCCTTTTGCATTCTGTCTGAGACTACTCCTGCAGGCACTGGGCATCTCTGCTATTATACACATGATTTACATTGAAAAACAATCAAGTTTGATTTTAAATATATTTTGACACATTAATCTTGAAAGAAAAGGCATAATGTTCCATATATACTATAAAGGAAACGAAAGAAAATGTGTAAAGGAGAAATGTATGTTCATATGCCATGGTTGGGAAATCACTAGAATTAAGACATTCACAAATACATTATCCAGTTTAAATAAATGCATGGCACCATCAAACAGAGAATCACTAGGGTTTGTTTTTCAGGGAAAACTACCAATAGAACCTGTGAAAGGTCCTGCTGGTCCATTAACAGTGTACAATAAGAAAAAAAAACAGTGCCCTTTCCATGCAAACCTCCTGCTTTACTAATTGATAACTGACTAGTGACCAGCTTAACAAGACCTCGGGACCGACAAAGCAAGCATCCCATTCCAGCTGTATCCTTCACTGCATGATACAGAACAGAGGATTCAGTGCGTCCTTGAGGTGCAACCACGCCTAGAGTGAGATGGGTAAAATAATTTCCTTTCAGACATACCCCGATTCTTAGAAAGTTGCTTTTGTTCTGTATTGGAATGAAAGGGCTACAGTCAGAAATTCAGTGGAATTTAAATTCCAGAGTATTTTAATTGTGAAGTTAGAAGATATTTCAGTGTTGAACAAATATTTGACACGCAACTCACCACTAAGTTCTGAGAAACCTAACAATAATTGGAAAGCTCGTATTTTATCAAAACTGAGGAACTATCCACTCCCACTACCCATTTTGGTGACAATTACTGTTTTACTGGAAAACTGATCTGTCAGAGGGAAAGCCCAAATTAACCCTTCTTTTAAGTACAGAGGAACGAAATTCTGCAGTGTTTAAATACCCCTCCGTGTGCACGGTAAACCTCCAGCTGCAGTAAACTCCTGCTTAATGTGTGGAAAGACAAACTTGAGACCAAGAGGTCCATCACCCCTTGCAGAGAACATGATGAAAACAGTCAAGAAGCCTTTCCATTTCTGGAGAACATGGACAATTACTGTTACAACTGAATGAATATATTCTGTTTAGAAGGTAAAGGTATTTATGGGTTCTTCTACTCTGACCAGTCAAAAAAAATACTTTGCAAATGTCTTGAGCAATAGGTCATTTTATACCTGTGCAGTGTTCTATTTGTCTGAAAAGACTTCACTTATGGTCAAGGTACCTCTCCAGCTTGAAACCATATAAACCTAAACACTCAGAAGGGAAAGGCTGTAAAAAGGAATGTCAGAATGTATGTTTTCTTTCACAGCTTCTGATAATGTAATTCCAGAAAGAAGATGAACAAGCTTCACAAAGTGAAACCAAAAAGAAAGCACCACATTAATGCAATCTACAATCCACTTGCAGTTGTAGGAGCAAATTCAGTGTTACCTGCACACAGTAATTAAGAGGCAGTATGCATAACACCTGGAAGTTATCCATGGGTAGCCTACAAAGCAAACGGAACATGCAGCTTTCGAACCGTTTGAAATCATGGCTGATTGGTTTATTTGAAACTACAGGAGACGTTCTTGCACAGATTTTAAAAGCTTTCTGGACCACAGCTATTTAGCGGTCTTTAGGTTGGTGTAGACTGCTGTCAAAGAAGTCTCCTCTTAAAAATTATGACAATTAATTCTTTTTATGCCTGGTGTGATTCTTAGAATCCAAAAGCCAAGTCATCCTTTCCTACACAAACATCTGTGGGAGTGTAAAAGGCCTCCTGCATCCATGATTTTAATTTCAGTAGTTTTCTGCAGGGATTAAGGAAGATAAAGGCAAATTCCACAATCACAAAAAGTGAGAGAGAGAAGTATGGGTAGTGCTATTGAGGTAAAAACCCTGAAAACAGCTAGAATAAGCCAACGCTTAACAATGGTAATGGCATATACTTTCTAAACTACCTGTGGCAGCCAGATAAATCCTGGGGTTTGACTTGCACTGTTGGTGAGATACAGCTGCAGTGCCCTACAAGACTACTGCCTCCTGAGGTTTGCCATCGTCGCAGTGGCAGAGGTTTCTGCCCAGTAATAAGTCAGATGATTCTGATCACATCAAACACATCGGAAATACATGAAACGTGGCAGGCATTTCCAGCTAGAAATCTATGAGATTACTGCTACTTAGCCCATTCTGATCAACCAGATAAAGACTTGATTGCACCTTTCCACTTCTGCAGTTCCACGGAATTGGTTGTCTGTCAATATTTCTTTCTTGATCTGCAGACTTGCAATTTTCTTCAAAATTAGCCTTTAAATATCTGTAGCTATACCTCAGTCATTTAGTGAGAAGCCAGACAGCAGTTTTACTTATGCAAAACTCAAGTTCACATTTGTCATACTAGAGCACAGGAGTGTTTTTTTAATTTTATTTTTTATTTGAGATACTGCAGAGCTTTCTTATGAAACACATTGATGTGGCTTCCGGTAACAGGCTTTCAAAAATAATTAGTGATGAATCACAATCAGAAATAAATGACTCTTACATCTATTAAGACAGTTATTTAAAAAATGTTTTGATGAATCATACAAAAATGCTCGCAAGCAGCATTATACTTTTTCATAGATACTTTGTTTTTCCTAAGTCTTATGAAAAGAGCTTGTGCTTTTAACACTTGAATCAGAAAAAATATTTACAGCAGACATCATAAACGCTACACTGAAGTTCAGACAGGCAAAGTGGTGATGGTCCTCTGCCTTGCCATTCACAAAACTTGCTGAGGGTTTCAGATCTGGTCTATAAACTCCCAACCTAGAAGTATTCAGTCCTGGATCTTCAGTATGCTCCACTTCTCCAAATCATTCATTTCCTTCAGTATAAGGGCAATATTGTATCTCAGTTCTTGAAACTTTGAAACTGGCACCTGAAACAGAATATTCCAGTTAGAAAATATGAATCATCCTGTGAACTTTGATGAGGGCATGCCTATGGATAGGGAACATTCCACACTGTCAGCCCAATGTCTTAAAATACTTTTTTTTTTTTTTTTAGATTTAAGACAAAGGATTTGAGGTTAATAAAATTCAGTTAATTCAACTAAATCATCTGGGTGAAAAAGGAAAAGGAGAGTGGGAAGAAACAGAAATAACAGCTACATAGTACATTTTCTATATTGCCTGATGTGAAAAAGGAAGCACTCCAGAATGTTAACCCATAGCCGCTGTGGTAAAGTAAGAGTGTCATGCATTGGAAGGAAAGATAAAGAGGTTGTGAAAGGTTGTGGGGCCTACAGAATTCTCAAGCTACGAAGTCCAGATATCCTGCTTGTCCAAACTTGCAAAAGAAAGGAATTGAGCCTCAAAGCAAGAGACCTGGCAGCAACCTCAAGAACTGAGAGGACTAGGTACAGTCTATACATGGAAGGCAAAAGATTTTTAAATATACAGAACATTTTCAACTGCAGGAGACTAATGGAATTTCCTTTACCACTGCAAGCCCAAGAAGCCACATGGATGGAAATCTATCATCTGTTGAGATGGAGAACCACATCTGAGCATAGGCACAGACTGGGTGACCCAGGTTAACACTAGTGCAATGCACAAATGCACATGCTCACCTGAGTACCGACAGTGGTCTAGCTAGTCCCAGGCTGCTCTGCCAAGCACCGCCTAATTTACTTCTTTGACTACATTGAAGACACGCAGTTCTTTGACAGAGTCCCTTGTCATCCTTCTGCCTACTGTAGCACAGATATCAATTTTGCGAGAGGAATCTAACATCTGATTTGCATTTTCCATATGCATCAGAAATGCACAAAAAGGCATCATGTCCTTTTCACTTCTGACATATATACAAGACTCAAAATGCTGCAATTCCCACTGCTTTTTATAAAAAATTTCATTGTCAGTAGTCACACAGTCACACTGCAATTAAAAACCTAAACCAAATGTGTAACTTCTCCCTGTGGCATTCACATTTTAAAATTGTTCATAACAGAATTATCTTTTGGATTTACCATCTGACATAAGCCCTGTTAGCAGGACATTCTGAACTTGTCCAAATGAAAGGAAACTGAAATGCTGCAGACTATATTTGCTTGCATATGGTACCTTGAGCCAAAACACAGGTTTATCCCAAAGACCTACTAACTGTAGGAATACCATTCATCAGGTACAGCAATCATGTTTACAGCCAGATCTTTGGCATTCAGATCTAAGCAGCAGCAAGGTGATTCTAAGAGAAGCACGTTGTTTGCCATCAGATAGCTCCACTTCTGTGCATACTGGACAGGCACAGCAACACATCTCCACTGCAGAATAGCAAAAGGTCTTCCACAGACTTACAACCAAAAAAAAAAACCTCAACCTAAAACCAAACCAAAAACAACCAGGAACAACGGCACCAAGACTTGACATTAGATACCAGGAAATAAACCCCCAAACTGACACTTAAAGAATATATACTAGTTTTATTCTCAGAAGTGAAACTTGCCCTGTTGTAAAGGGTTAACCTGAAGTCCATGGCATCATTTAAGTTCCATGGAAGACCTCAGACGGAGCATATGGGATGTTCTGAGCTGGACTGCCCACAGAGGGGTGAATTTGCAGTGACACCCCCAACACTTTGCAGTGTAGCACAGGATTTGTGCCTTCCTCAATGGCTGCCTTCTTGTCAGCCCTTGTAAAAGTGAAATCAGTCCACCTCTTTCCACCCACAGTGCCTTGGTGCTTCCTCCAGACTACTACTAACACATGAACTGAAGCCAAAACCTTTAAGTGTTCAAATGTAACAATGCCTGCTGTGCACTGAATTCCTGTATGCACCACTATGTTATTTATAGAATAAACAGCATTCCTTTCCAAAGGTTGAAAATATGGAAGAGTTCATGCCATCTTCTGGCAAGCCTTTATGTACAGTGTCATAAATACTGCCACTGACTAATTCTGACGTAAAAAGCAAAGAGTTTTGCTTTCCCTCTAGCAGCAAGAACTGTACTGAAGAAAAAGAATAAAACTACCCCTGCCAGAGAAGAGAATGTTACCATTCTCTACCAAATGTAGGAGGCTTAGAAGCGTATCATACATTATATAAACTACCCCAGTAATTTTCCTGCCTTCAGGAGCCACCATTGGGTCTGAAGGTTACAGTTGATAACAAAACCATAATTTATAATCATACCAGATAGCAATGGTGCTTTTCAGTGATTAATATTCCTCTAACAAATGAGGCTTCATTGGCATTTCATTATATATTGTATGTGGCTATGCTGAACATGAAGGATTCCCAAGCAAACCAACCAATGATAATACATGGTTTACAAAAGCTTTAATATTTTAAACAGTAGTTCAACTTTCTAAAAAGAACTTCAAGTGCTTTCTTTTTTATTTATTATGGCAATCAGACTTACTTCAAAGCGATGAGCTGTCCCATCTGAAAGCTTCATCATCATTAAAATGGATGGTTGAAGTGCACGGGCCAGTGAACTGAAATTATTTACATTATTAGTATTACAACAATAGACATCAGCAGTGTGATGAGTACAGCACTGTACATTAACAATTTAAAATGTTCATGTAGGCTCTACATAGGACATAAGTAATTTCAATCATAGAGTCCTGTACTTGGACGGCTGGAACACAGAACTCCTGAATATACGAGTTCTGTCTTATTTACCTCAGTATTGAGACTAAAATTTTTTTTAATAGTTTAGTAACTGCAAATTTAGGAGCATTTTCATTTTACATAATAATCAATTTAGTGGAACTATGTCAGGGATAAGAGCTGACCAAGTACTGCTACTAATAACGCACAGTTTTCTTATGCAGTTTACCATGTTGCACTAATTCTTTCCATCCCTTTATACTTTCAACTGCCATCTCATTTGGGGAATTAAGCTCTTCCAGTCTTCATGATAAATTTGTGGGTTGTTATTTTATTTGATGACCCGAAGAGGGGAAATGAGTCATTCTTGCGTGGCTTCCACTAACCAATGTTGCCAAAGCCTGCTCAGGTACTGACAGGCATTACAGCCTCTTCGCAGAGGCCGTTACTGGATGATAAAACAAGAAATCCCAGGGGGAAGGTTGACTGGAAAGGAAAATAAGATGAAGGAAAATAGAAAAGGATAATGTATTGGTGCTGTGTTGTTTGGAAAACAAGTCATGGGATTTGCATGCAGCTTTTAAGCATTGTGCCTGAGGATGTTTTTGTGTATATTTTGCTCTCTTACAGGTACAGATTTTTTCTTCACAGTGCTATCTGTGTGGTGCTTACACCACTGCTCATCTGACAGTCACCTGAACTAGTAGCTTGTGGCCATTGCAATTTTCACTTAGGAGCCTTTTCTCTTGATTTCAGGAAGACTATCCATGGAAGGATATTCTAATTCAGGAAGATTACATAACCACAGGCCTCCCAACTATGGCAGCAGAGAGACTACACTCTCCCTTGGATGCAGGTATTCATGAATACAATATGAGGTCACTCGTGCTAACAATTTACGCTACTGAAAAACACTGAATCATCTTCCAGTTTCTTTCAACTCAATCTGTCTTGGTTAGAGCTAGACAAAGACCAGGAACAGCACACACAACAGGTTTCCAGTTCCTTCTGCTCTACCCACAGATCCATCCCCCAGCTGCCTCTGCTGTGGCAGGTGGCAAGAAGCTATTCACTGCAGGCACAGACAGGATGATCACAAAGGCCTTTCTTTACTCCTTACTTTGTGGGGAAAAAAAACGCAAACCCCGAACAAAACAGCAACCCCCCCCAAACAACAAAAACCCCCAAACCACCACCAAAAACCTAGGAGGTAGATCAATGACCAATTGCTTAACCATGGCAGTGTAAAAGTGCTGTTCTGAAGCCTCTCTTTGTAGAATCCACAGCAGACTGTACAGGTGATGGAAAGTAATTTTACTTAATGTGTGCAACAGAAATGGTAGTCCACTTGAGAAGTTGAATAGATTTCCCTCCCCTGCTCTGGTGTAACTGAGAGCTTGGCTGGCTGTGTGAGGCTCAATCCATCTGATTCATTGCATCACCTCTGAGGACCTGTGTGGTTGTATTGGCTCCGCTAAGTTTTAAAATACTGTAAGAGAGACTCAAAGTTTGAGTGAAATATTTCTAGCACAGAGGTTTTAGAGATCAAAACAAATAAGGAGCCTAAAATGTATCATTAGTAGAAGACAAAGGCTGCAGCCTGTTGGCAGGTCATTGTTAATAGCAGTAACCTGTACATAAATCAACTTCCACACTGTTCAGAAAATTCCCTCCTATCTTACCATTGAATGCTACGTGCCAATCCCCAACAAGATATATTTTAACACTCTTAACATTTTTAAGCAGCAAGAAGTCAGTTTAACCTTGGCCAAAAAAAGAATTTCTAGGGTTACTCAGGATTCTCTTTTATACCTTGTGGATATAGCTACGTCCACTCTCCACTTCAAGTCCTGGATGCTTGGCAACCTACTTCCTTGTATCAGAGCTGTGCCTTCGGAAGTGGGCCGCCTACAGAGTAAATCAGAAATGAGAGACTGAAATGCAAATTCATAAAAGAAACAACAATTTAAAGAGAAAATAAGATTCCTCAAAACCAACCTGTCCAGAAATTGCTTCTGTCCTGCATCTACCCTCATTTAGAGAGGTCTGAATGAGTGGAAGTTTTGTGTATTTAAGACAGCTGTGTCCAGGTTGCCCACTTATCCTACACTTAAAACCTTGTTAAAAAGTCCAAGTTAAAAAAAAGAGACCAAGTGACTCTGTGTAATTCCAGTAAACTGATGTCACTATAAAGTTTACTAAGAGTCATTGTGGTGGCTGACATATCTATTATTTCAATTATACGCAGCTGTGAGGTATAGAAAGGTCTCTGCAAATATAACTTTACTTTCATGCAGATTCAACAGGAACAAGCAAGCAGGAATGAGACAGGTGACTTGAGCAAAAAAGTTGCAATACGGTCACTGTGCTCTTTCAGCAGAAAGCACCTAGTATTAGCAAGCAGCAATGTTTTAAAACATAAGAATGTTAGAGTGTACTTTGAAGCATACTTAAAAAAAAACCTCACAAACACCACCACGGTGGTTCTTGTTAATGCAACATAATTTACAAAATCTAAGTTCCTTACATAATGTTCACCGCCAACTCCAGCACAACATTCAACATTTCTGTCTAGTCTAATGTGTATGAAGCCAGGGACTTCACCTATTACTTATATTGCAGGAAGAATCAGGCTGATCAAGCCTCAGTTTATTTCTGTAAGGAAATACAGTTGACAGCAATTAAACTTCAGATGGTTGAGAATTTAAAAATTTTAACAGCATCTTAAGCTCTGGGTAAATAAACAAGCCAGATCTGATACAGACATAACAACCATCCATTTTTAGATATATATCCTGAAATATCTTCAGAATGAGGTCATTCAGCTGGTCCATTTGGGAGCTAGTCTGGACTTCATGTTACTTAGCGTATTTATATATTAAAAAAAAATATATAATTTTTGCTAAGCATCCCATGTCTCTGCAAGTTATTTATGGTACATTTCAAAGCTACTCTAGTACTCCCATTAAGGGCAGGATAAGAAATGTTACATCCTTCATCCATGGTGCTAGACATAATCTAATTACAGACTTTACATCAGAAAGGAATCCTCTCTCAACAAATCAAGGCCTGCAGGAATGATAGTCTAACATGCCTACTCAGATTCTTGTGTGCAAGTTAGCTGGTGCCTTTAGAAACTGCCCAGGAAGATTAATGGGCTGACAGGCTGAGAGCCTCCGATTCTCTTGCATTAGCAAAGGCAATATAAGAAAGAATTTATCCTTTTTTTTTGGGGGGTGTGTGTGTGTTGGGTGGTGTCATAAGTGACACACATTCCTAATAGTATGGTAAAGGAATGAGCAGGAAAAAATAGATCAGCTGGTTCTTACTCACTGTCAAAATTGCAAAAATAGGATAAGATGCCAGCAAAAGTATTAAAAATGGATTTTTCTGGGTTATCTAGCTCATACTGAATTTTTGATCAGATGCTAATACTTCTTTTACCATCACAATCATATATATTTACAACTCAATAAGCATATGTATGATTCAGTGTTACATTTAAGATTATAAAAGCAGATCTGTCTAGAAATCAAATCTGAGGTGCTCTTCTCTGGTCTCAAAACACAGAGCAAGATTACACTGGATAATCACAGCTTTCAAAATGAGAAAAAGCTAAATTTTCCAGCATCGTGATTTCACAGTAGAAAACAGACAATCATGCATGCTTCAAATGACATCTAAATTTATCTTCTTTCTCCACTGCAAACAATATTTCCACTTTGCAACCATGAATTTTGCATTCTTAACACCTATAATTCAAACAGAAGAGCAAAGAAAAGATGAGAAGGCTGAATTTATTTTTACTCCAAGAACCTTTAGCTTTAAGCCAAGATCTTAACCAAGGAAATGAAAAATATTTTTAACTTTGGTAGCAGCATTTAGACCCTTGTGAGGGTAACTGAAAAACCACAACTATGATCACCAGAATTCCTTGCAGAATATCTGGAGCAGCACTGGGTTAGTGATGCTATGTGCTGAGTGACCTCAAGTTTCAGGAGGGAAGTTTTGCATATGGAAAAAGTTCAAGCAATTTCTAGATGTAGATTAAGCTAAATATGACTGAACGGAGGACCATATAGAAAAAAGGAATGCCTGGAACAGACAGAACAGATAGCCTGTTCAAAAAGTTCCTGATTTAATACTTCCTCTAGAGCTACTGATGTATACTGCTTTGAAAATGACTTACAGCTAGCAGAGCACTTGATATCTCATACATGACATCAAGTTACTCAGTGTGAATTCCCCATTCAACTGTACATTAAGACTTGAATAAATGCTATCCGAGAAAGCTTTCATGAACCACAGCATATAGAAGGCATATGTAGCTTGCCTCTCAACAAAGTAAGTCTTTCACTTTTGCTCTAACTTGCAATGATAATGATGATAAAAATGCTTAATTCTACAATGCATTTTTCATCTGTAGGTACTGTTGCACCTTACAGAGTCTATAGAACATTATAGAAACTGATGGGCAATGATCACAGAAAAACGGAGAGTTGGTATGAAGGCTACCTACTGCACATATATAGCCATGAATGATTGACATCATGTTATGTCGAATCAGAATAATGGGACAAAACTTGTTCTCATTAATTTAGAGAATTTTGCTGTTCTTTCAGTAGGCCTGGGATTTTTTTCAGCAGAGCTCTGTGCAATCCATCTGACTGCACAATGCATGACACATGAAGATACTAACCTGTTACCAAAGACTATGCTGGAGAAGTCCACAATGAAATCTTCCGGTATCCTTAAAGAGCAATACAAAATAGCTAAGTTTTTTGTAACCAAAAATATACAGCCTCAGCTACAACACCCCACCCCCACACCCCTCAAAACTATTATAGAAAACAAAAAATGAATTGCCATCAGCTCTTACATAAGCACTTTGGTATTGATTCAGTCTAGGCTCTCAAAAGAACAGCCTATGTTTTTATATCAGGAACCCTAAAAACTGTATCACATGTTCCTGTCATACCTAGTATGGCAACAGTAAGTTTCAAAAGAACCCAGTATTTGCTTAACTTCTCTCAGTAAAGTCAAGAAAAGTTTTCCTGATGGCTCTGACTAGTGCAGAAGGCAGGCCAGCAATGCATACTGTCAAAAATCCCAAACCTATACATTTTGTTTCACTTTCAACTGAAGTGTAATGAAAAGAAGACAGAATGAACTGCTCCCTCAAAAGTAAAACCAGAGGCCCTCGTAGCTCAGATTACTTACAAAAGGAGCATATCTAACATGGGGAGGAGAAGCATAAATTTGATGGGGACCATGAGAACTGGTTGAATAGACTAACTCACACTCCACCCACTTAAGCCTCTCCACTACTCTACTCCTCTGACGCTGTTGTTGCCTTACAAACAAGCTGCTCTTGATTTTCAGTTCAGTGTATCAGGCTGCGAACTGCACAGACTGCAGAGCAAACACTATCCATTCAGCTGCCTTCGCCACGGGGACAGTAACCTCCTACAGAGAGGCAGGTTGGACAAGTGGGAGAAGTGACTACTGCTGCCACAGTTAATCCAGCACTCAACATAAATCAGTGCCCAGAGACATTACTCACTAGTGGCTTGAGACACACAGCAGTATAGCAAAGAAAGATCAAAGCAAACAAGAAAGTCACCTGTCCTAAAGGGCTTACAGTGTCTAATGATGGGAGAAAAAACAACTCATCAACTCGTACAGTGGGAAGATGAAACAGCAGCTGAGCTAGAATTCTTAATGGAACAAGCAGGGTTCAAACACATTTTAAAATGGTGCTTGGGTAAAACTGAATTCATATTAGCAAGGTAGTTATCTGAGGCAAACTGGGAAGTGAGGAGGAGGGATTAGACAGTGCTTTTTTGGCTGCATATGTCTGTCTGTCTTTCAGAAGAGACAAGACTATTTCTGCAAACATTACTTATAATGTCTGTGCAAGCGCATCACTTAACCCATCCTGATGATGACCGAGTATCCTCTGCATGTAGCAGAATAGCTGGAGACGGGGGGTTGTAATATGATCATTATGACACCTATCACAATATTTGCTCAACTGTAAGAGCAAGTGTTACTAAAACAGAAACATTAATACTGCCTTTAAGGTAGCATTATTTTTGCTGTGCAGTTCATGATTTTGCTGAAAATTCTGCTCCTGGCACAAGCAGCTTATATGAGGTCAGTCACACACTAAACAGATCAGACAGAGAACATAGCACAGCTCAAGCCTGAGCTACAAATGGCAATCAGTTTTCTACGGAACATTCTGAGGAAGGGACTCAAAGGGCAAGGAAGGCATGAAGATGTCTTAATCGCACGTTATTGGCCTGAGCCATACACTTATTGAACAACCTGAGAGGGAAGGGAAAAAATAGCACCCACAATTCAGAGTGAATTTATTCTCACTGGGTCAGCCAGTCAGGTCAAGAAACAGGGGATACAGAATGGCAACCCTGTGAAACCAGTGGTACTGATCTAATTAATCAGAAGTGGGCATGTCTCACATCCTCTCTCTCCACCAAAACTAGAAGCCAAGACCAGCTGCATCACCAGGAAGGTGAGAATTACAAGGCTATATGGGTGGTATTAGTCCAATTTTCAGCTTCACTGAAGGAAAAAAAATAGAATGATGGAGAGGTGAATAAAAGGTAGCCTGGCTCAGAGCTAAAACCTTTTAAAAGACGACACAACAAAAAAAGAGAAATAAGCCACTTTTCTGCCTTAAAATGCAAAATACCTGACCAAACACTGGGTGCTAATAATGCTAAAACACTGCTGTTCAACCAAATACATGTGTTCTTCATGCACATGACCACAGACTGAGCCAAAGAAGTCACTGCAGAAGGATAAGTGTCTGAATGTAATTAGCAGGTGTCTTAAAAACAAGCAGATATTTCATCTTCAGACTCAAGTGCATTGGGAAACATAGGAAATTACATTTCCCATAGGAATCAAAGATGCTAAAGGTGCTACTGAATTTACTAAATATCATGCCTTGAGAGTAGAATAAGCTATTTAGTATTCTAAAAAGTTTAGCCACAAGGTGAAGAGAGCTACTCACAGGAAATAAAGACTGTCAGAGATGGAAGACAGGAAAAGTCCCAATACTGTGAGAACCATGGAAGTATAGCAGCAACGAGCAGCAACATAAAACATACAAGTCTGCAAGTAACACAAATGCAGTTACCTGAACTATTGCTGCTATATCAGTCATGTTAACCAGAACAACGATAAAAAAAAATTCTCAGGATAGAAAAGACATTAAAAAGATCACCCAGATTGAAAAGTGTCTTCATAGTTCCATGAATAAACCATAAGGTGAGAAAAAAACAACCACCAACTACAAAAGTGTAAGGCATCAAAGTACGGTGAAACAACAAGGACAGGAGCCTGGGAGTCTGTATTTCTGAACAGAGCCAGTGTACTCCAGTGTACAGCCAGCGACCTCCAGCAGCCCTGTACACCGACTATCTCCACTGCTCAACAGGGGAATGTTCACCCGCCCCCAGAGAACTTGGCATGGAGCTTTCAGTGCTCCTCACTATTCCGTAATCACACTGAACACACTCTGTGTGCACCTCAAAGAACTCCCTCTGGGTCAAAAGCGATTCATCAGCTTCTTACTGACCTACTTTAACCTGGGTGTGAACTCCATGACGTGGCAGAGGAAGCAGCTTGCATTTTAGCTCACAAGACAAAAGCCAGGCCACACTCCAGCACTGAGCTGCAGACAGAATTCTAGCAACTAGCAAGGCACCTTTCATCATGGCCCCAGTCACACCTTTCACCGATTACACGTCTAAATCCGCAGCTTTAATTTGCCTGAAGTTGCTCATAAAGTGAATAATGCTTATGACTCTGTAGAACGGAGTCTGAGGAGAAAGCCAATGTGCAGGTTAACCGACAAAAAGGGATGAAAAAAGAATTAGAAACGTATCTATGTATTTCTCCTAGGTAACAATCAGAATGCTAAGAATTACGGGAAATGAACATTTTAAAATAATTGAGCCTTGGTGCAAAGGTTTCTCTATAGATGAAAACATTAGCTGCTGTCACTCTCTCATTGCTACTGAAGACGGAAATAAGGGAAAACCTATAAAAATTATTAGCATCTGCTGTCTAGTTTTTAGGATATGAAGGTCAATTCAGAGATACTCTGAGCAGACTCATACAGACTTGGACTAATTTGTAACAAATGTTATGTATGCTTCCTCGGGTAACGGGCAGGAGAGATCGTAGCTGAACACGGTGATGGGATTTCATGAGCGTTATATCACTGGCTTTTGACAGAAGCAAAGAAGTAGGGCAATTTCTTAGCATCTGAAATGTTACCACCGTCTTACCAAACATGTTAAAAAATATTGCAGGGCAAGGTGGGGATGGCAGAGAGAAGGTCACTCACATTTGCATAACCTACATTATGGACTAAATTAGACCAGTGTCCCCAGCATGTGAAATTTACTGCTCATGCTCAGTGCTAAATGAAGTCTTACACAACACCTGTTTTTTTCCTCTGGCTTCACATGACATTTGGCAACAGATGTATTGTGTGTTATTTACAAGTAATTTTTATGCCAACTTTGTTGTGTAAAAAAGTTGGTTCAGGGAAACAGTTACTATGAAAAAGCAGACAGATTAAAAAACCCAGGCATACCTGAGCTCCTTTAGGTCTTCCTTAAAAACCTAGAAAGACAAGGAAGGTGAAATTTTACAGGATGTAGTCTTGAAAGATGATTTCTTATCTAGCGAATTAATTGTGGTTAATAGCTTGGTATCTCTCCCCAAAAGTTTTAGTCCTCAGTGGTAGTAGTTCTGAAATGACAGGTTACATATTGAGAAGAATTCCCAGAAGTGTTCAATCAAGTTGTGAGAAACTAAATCTCTTGGAAGCCTTTATTTTTGAAAACGACATCCTGCCATTTTTTTTATGTAGTCATCTATAACAGGTTCTTCTTTTAGAGTAATTATGTGCCCTTATTTCAAACGTTTTGCAGTAACTTGGTTAAACAATGACAACAGAAAGGAAGTGGCAAAAAGATAAACTCTGAATACTAAAAGCATACTTTCACTATGTGTCCTGCACTATATGAAGTTTCCCAGTATGTGCAGGTAAATATGAAAACAGTATCTTAAACAAGAGAGAGGTGCTGGAAACCCTGAACTGGTTCACTCACATAAAAATGAAATGAGAAAAGAGAAAAGAAAATATGTAAGGTAAAGTAACATGAAAAGGGGAAAAAAATAGCCATGGAGAAGGGATAGGGGTTGGGAACATGGCAGATACATAAACGTTCACACTGAACATCCATAGCGTAAGCAGAAATAGCACTTTCTCCCAGTTCCACTATCTGGCTTTGACCATAAGACCTTCCTTCCCCCAGGGCAGGAGTATGAAGAAAGGCAAGCAAACAGATATGAGAAATGGCAGGTGTGGACAACATGAGCAGTATGTGCGGACACACAGTTGGGGTAAGAGAGAGACTTGATGCCAGTGAAATAACACTTTGCAATGGTTTCATTTGGAGTTTTAATTTAAGAGTGAAAACAAACATGCACAGTAAAGATGCTGAAGCAGAAAAAGATACAGGAATCTCTTTCCCAAAGCTTAAATACTCTTCCAAAAAGCTCACTGTAAGTCTATCCAACAAGTAAAATAATAAGCTCTAGATTTGTAACAGTTTCCTCCAACCACTTTAACTTGGAGCAACGTTTTTATGTGCAGCTCCCACCCTGGCAAATAGGATTTAGATGGTAACTTGCATCTGATGCAGCTTTTAACTTAATCAGGAAACCAAGTATTCCCAGAACTTACTTCTTGCTTGAAAGTTGATAAGGGCAGTCTCAGTGCTTCTCGGAGAAGGGTGTACATGCCAGAAATGAGGAATGCAATTTGCTCTTCTGAGAGATTCGTGCTTTCTGCAATCAGCTTGACAGATTCCTTGCAGTCTTTTCCTTCCAATGCATTAACAGCAACTGCGAATAAGAATGCAAAGCAAGTTCCCTTTAAAAAGAGCAACACCTGGAGACCATGAACATAAACATGTCTATGATTTTACTTGGCTTAATGAACTGACTTTTTTCTTGACATGAAACTGTTGCTTCAGGTCTCCATAAATACATCCACCAGCCCAGGTCAGTTTCACAACACTTTACCCAGAGAACTTCAGTGGATTAAGCTTTTATATTGTACAATGAAGATGTTTTCACTGTTGAAATTTGTTCTAGTGGGATAATGCAAGAAAGATTAAAAAATTCTTCGCTCACAAGTACAAATCCAACTTGAGATTCTATCAACAAACTTGTTCATGTTACAAATCTGTTTACAGCTATATTACACTTCTGATACACAGGATAAGAAAGGATTGAGAGTAAACAATTCAACACTGTTCTCCAACATTTTACATAATTAATTTATCTTGCAATGTCTGCAGAGACTAAGGATTAAATGAGCAAGGAGAAAAAAATTAAACTTCAAGTCTTGTAGTTGGCACAACTGCTGATAATACAAACTTCAAAGGAAACAACTGTTAACGCATGTGGCACTATTATATGCTGACAACTAGTGTGGGTTTATCTCACTCTTCATCGTTCAGTTCTTCTCCCTTTTTTCCACCTATGCACTGGCTTATGTAAATTTTTGTTGTCATGTCCGCCTCAGTTCTGCGTTCTGATCAGTGCGGATAGACTACTGGAGCCACAGGAAGCACCACCATGGGTGAAAAATAAAAGATTACTGACACCATCCCATTGCAGGATCGGGGCATTAGATTAGTCATTTATAACGAGCCTTATTAGTGCTGTGAATAAAACACAAAAAGTGTTACTGAAAGCCAACAGTAAGAGATTAGCTTAACACTAATGGGGTGGGGAGGAGGGAAACAAAAAAGAGTTTCAATCAAACTGCCAGTCTTCCTTTTGGTATTAGGTGAGTTCCACTAGCTACTATCTTCTAATTCTGGACAAAATCTCTTTGTTTTTCACATTTTTAAATGCACACCAAATTCAGTGGCAAGTCTTGGATCGTTTACGTGGCTGACTGAATTTGTCCGGGGCTATCTGTGTGGCAGATTTTGCACAGAGTAGTTAGGATGTGCAAGGTGCTAGTACCAGGCTTTCCATGCTGTCTGAAAAAGACTCAGCTCTACAACCAAACTGACATTGAGAAGAGTCTACTGGAAAGGCCAAATACAGATCAGCACTGAAGCCTGTCTAGTAGATGATGCACAGAGCAGGAAACAGGTTGCTGTCTACTTACCTACTTAAATGCAACTTTGATTTGTTTCTTTGAAGAACAACAGGTGGCCTACAGTTTTAAACTAAGCAGCTTTAATGACAGTATCAGTCTTCTTTCTGTTGACCAGCCCTAACACTGCTTAAAAATCCATGTCCTCTTTTATAAACTACTAGCATTACTCTAGAATACAAGATTTTTTTTCACTCAGCATAGCTCAGAGAACTCAGAAATATCAGCAACAAAACAAATATTCCAACAGTCAACCTGAGGGAGAAAAAAAAAAAAAGAATAGCCCCAAAACATCCCAAGAAAATCTCACTTGCTCCTAATAGAAGATGCCTGCAGTCTCAAACTTACACTTGCAGTTTAGGAGAGCCTGCAATAACACTGGTTGGATAACACAGAGTTAATGGCATATGATGTTTTTCCATTGTGAGCCAAGGAAGCATATAAAGCAGCATCTCATTTTTATATTGGTGATTGTTTAGTAGTAGAGCAACAGCCTCAAAAAACTAACTGGGTGCAAGCACCCCTGTGATTTTGATGCCCTGTGTTGAAATCCATCATGTCTTCAAAGACTACTAAACCTTCATGGGAAAAAACGCTGTTGGACCAGCTGTGGATGCCAGAGCAGCAGCAGCAATGACGAGGGCAGACCCCTGCCAGCCCAGCGCCGTGCGGGGGCTGCCTCCCCCGGCCCCGGCATGGCCCCCCTGGGCGCACCAGTGTGGCAGGGCCACCCGCTGCGGCTGCACGCTGCTCGGAAGGGCTCTGCTCCCCTGCAGCAGGCAGCATTTACTGCACACCTCGACGCAGGCGCTAATTTACACCGAAATTCAACCCAGATGGGGTTTAGGAGACGGTCAGCCTTCCTGGTGCGGACACAGCTTTTCAGTCTCCGTTGTCCCTGCATTAGACAGCAAATACGGTTCAACATCTGTATGTGCTTTTGTCCCAAATGCCTCTGCCTATACGTAGCTTTATTGCTTTCAATTGTGTCAAGGAAACCTTGGGTACATTGCTCCGTTCCTGACACTCTGCAGCAACGCTTCCAAAGACAAACCAGCTACCGGGTGCTTTGAGCCCTTATTGACTCAAACCTGGAAGAAAAAGCCTGGAAAGAGGTTACTGAGCATGTAACTGGCCGGGAGAACGTGCACAGATGGGTTGCAGCACCACGCCGTGCCACGCAGCAGCTGGTCTCCTCTGCCACAAACAAGCTGCCCGCTCAGCTCTTGGGTCATTCTGTGATTGTTTTCCACGCTCAACAGAGGAACTTGGATTTTGGTGGTCAAAGGTGCCCAGAGAAAGTCTCAGCTGTCTTGCCTTAGGCACAGGGTAAGGCCTCACGGACAAAACCCACATCAATCAGTCATTTCCAATCTGACAGCCCCAACCTCTGCAAGACACGTGCATGCTCGGGTTCCGTTATTGCACGTTACGGAAATATCCGTGGGGCCTCTGACTCTCGCCTGCCCCGCACAGCCTGGCACCGACCCGCTGGGCCCCAGGGATGACAGGGATGCCTGTAACAGCCGGGGCCACCCACTGCTGCAGACGGCCCTTGCTGATTTTCACGGATTTTACCCAATTTTCGGATACAGCCGAGACAACCCATCGCTGAACGTGACCCTCCGCCACAGCTCCCGGCAGGGAGAAGCAGTGGGAAGCGCCCCGGCAGCGCGGCAGCCCTGCCCGCGCGTCGCGGCCTGCGAGAGCGGGCCCTGCAGCCGCCCGCGCCCCCCGAACGGCACCCGCGGCTGCCCCGGGGGGCGCATCGCCCCCGCCGGCTCTGCCTGGGAGCCCCGGCCCGTTCCGTTCCCCCGGTCCCGGGCTCCCCGCCGGCCCCGCGCCCAGGCCCCACCTCTGAGCAGCCGCCGGAAGGTCTCCTTGCCTATGTCCTGCACGCCCCGGGCCATGGCCTCCACCTCGGCCGGCACTCGCGGCCCCAGGAAGCCGCCGCCGCCGCGGCCCCCGCCGCTCTCGCCGTGCCCGTAGGCCGCCGCCGCCGCCTTGCCCACCGCCGCCGCCATAGCAGCGCGGCCCTGCCCCGGGCGGGGCGGGGGGCAGTGTAGGCGTGGGCCGCCCTCCGCCGCGGCAGGGGGCGCTGTGGCGGCGCGGGGCGCAGGGCCGGCGCCGGAAGAAGCCCGTCGCGCCGGCCGCGACACTGAGGCGCATCCCGGGACCGGCGGCTCATGGCGGCGGCGGCTCGGCTGCTGTGTGCGTGAAGCGGCCGCCTCCTCCCCGCCGCGCCGCAGCCCTTCCCGCCGCCATGACCGAGGAGCCGTACGAGAAGTTCCTGGCCCCCGAGGAGCCGTGCCCGCTGCTCTCGCACCAGCACCCGCCGCGGGGCGGCAGCTTGAGCCTGAGCGAGGAGGGCTGCCTGGACGTCAGCGACTTCGGCTGCCAGCTCTCGTCCTGCCACCGCACCGACCCGCTGCACCGCTTCCACTCCAACAGGTCCGCCCGCCGCGCCGCGGGGCCCCGGCCGCTGCCCGCACGGCGCACGGAGGCGGCTGGGGGCGGCCGGGCCGCGATGATGCCGCGGGGGGGGCCGGGGCGGGCGGGCGGCCCGGGGCTGGGGCGGCGGGGCCGGCGCTGCCCGTGCAGGAGGGCCCTGCCTCGCCCCCGCTCCCCGGCCCGGTGCGGGCCCGGCTGTGGCGAGCCCCGGCGGCGGCAGGCAGCCGGCCGGCAGGGCCCCGCCGGGGTGCGCGGCCTCTGGCAGGGCCCTGTGAGGGCTTGGCCGGGTTTCGGTTAATAGCATTGCGGCTGTCAGGGTGAGCTCGGTGCGGCCTTGGAGATGTGTTTATTCCCTTCCCAATGTCTTCAGACGGAGGTTTGGGGCGCTGTAGGATGGGCAGCTAGGGTGGTGTGTGTGCAGCAATTAAAAGCAGGCCTTGCACGGGCACCAAGCGAACCTGCGGAGCTTCAGGGTAAGTCAGGCGTCCTGGTGGCTGCACCGATTCCGGCAGAAGCATTCCCATCCTATGCTACTAATTATGGGCAAATTATCCTGCCTGTAATCTGTAGAAAATGTCGATTCTAAAAATGCAAATGCAGCTCTGTAAAGAAACTTCCAGTTGTACTTACAAAATCAAAACCACAGTGCTGCTTGCTGTAGAACTTAATTCTGCTGCTGTGTATGTGTGGTATTAAATTTGAATATAGTAATAGCTTTTTTTTTTTCCCCCTGCGAACAGCTTGTGAGATTTCAGTCTTGAACATTCATGTGGGATAGTTTTAGTCCCTGTTGCTGAGCTGCAAGATACTCTTACTGGTTATTAAGTGTTTCTACTACACTGTTACGAAGAGTGAATAATAAGGCAATCTTTCAGTTGAATTTGTATGAAATCATGGAAATTACACTTTAAAAAGTCCATTCACAACATCAAGCTCATAGTTACAGATTCTTAAATGATTCAGTCTTAAGAGCCTCGATCCAACGTGATACACTTTCATGATCTAGCTCTTATATCATAAGACCCAATTTTGACATCAGCAGTAAGATGTATTTCCTAGCATATCTCTAAGATAAATGTGTGATATTTGCCAGATTTGCATTTAATCCATTTTGTAAGTTTCTCTTTTGATTGCCTTTCACTTACTGAGAGTGTTATTCAGGCTTACTCATTTTACAAACTCAGGTTTGTAACCCAGGCATCTTGAGTGGGTATATCACTTCTGTGGGCAAGGACATGCGCTCTCCTGCACTAAGCTGTTGCAGATGCATGGCTCAATATGTGGTGTTCGCATAAGGCTTCCTAATTTTTTTAAGTTACAAGTAATTTTAATGTAGTTCTCACTTGTTAATCCAGTTCATCCTAGCAAGCACAGCGGTTCCCCCCTAGGCATGAGAAGGCGAGGGCTGACTGCTGTACCTGCAGTGATGCTGCATACCTGGAGCATCTGTGTGTAGCTGGTTGGTGGCAGAGCCACTGTGCCGCCTCCTGTGTTTTGATGGGTCTGGAAATTATCCACTCTTGTCTTTCCTTTCATTGATATTTAATGAGTACAGAAACTGAAGTAGTGTTCAAAACAGGCTGTGTCACCACATTCATATTCAACTGATGCCGATCGATTGCCCTGCCCACAAAAGTCTGTACTAGTGAAACATTGCACGTGTGTGAGTGAAGCAGAAAGGGAGGGAGGGTAAGGTCTCCTGAATCTGCTAAAGGAAGAGTTTTTGAAATGCCTTTAACATTGGATAAATTCACTGCTGGCCAAATAGATGTGGGAGTGAGTCAATCACAAACGTATTTAGCCAACCTGGTATGCAGCTTAAATAATGATGGTGAGTACCTTCTGGGCAATGGCGTTGCTCAGCTTTTGCAGTTGGATAGAGAAGTGTTCTTCCAGTGAGCCAGGCTGAAGTGGATAGGCTGATGGAACAGCAGTTAATCGCGTGGGTTTGTGTTGGTGAATTTTAGAAACCCTTTTCAAATTGTTTTGGCCGTATTGCAGTGCTGTGCTGACTCATAGTTGTCTCGACCTACTTTCCACCAGTATGTGAAATAAATCCACATATGGAGACCAATTTCATGAGCTTGTTAAATAAATTCTGGCTTACTCTAATGAGAATAAAAAACCTGTTCTGTGAAGTTTGAGTCCTCAGTTGCTTTCCTTTAGCAACATTAACTAACTTTTTAAATTAAATTGGGGGGGGGGGGTTGTTTAGCTTTGGCGTGGTAGAATTTTCACACAGGTCATTTTCCAGTCTTGCACTGTCTCATTCCAACAGCATGTCCAATATTTTTGGCATTCAGAGTTGAAAATAGTGAATAGTGGAGCCTTGCGAATATCCATAATGCATTTCCTTATCAAGCCTTAGTGTTGCGTTGGATTGTCAACCTAGAATTTCTTTTTGACTCCTGTTTGTCCTGAAGTCCAATGGATTTACTACTTAGTTTTGCATATTCCAATTTATGTGGAAGTTGAAGTATCCCAACATATGGGAAATTGTATTTTTAGCTCAGTGTATTTAAAAGAACAACCAACCAACCAACCAAAAAAAGGAGACTGTTTACACACTACAGGAATCACAGCTCTAGGGTGGAAATTGTTAATAAGGTAAAGGTATAATTACACTAACAATATATGGATTTTTGTCTTGCTGTTTTTAATACTGAATTATCATTGGTGTTGTTTATGGATCTTTACAATTACTTTAAAATTTAAATTCACATACTTATAACTTCAATAAAATCAATGTATAACATTACTGACAAGCAAGGCTGAGATAGTTTTGTGAGTCTTAAAATAATTTTTCAGAACACATGATGCCAATATGTTTGCTGCTTTCTATTTGTTCTGTCCTGTTTTGCAGGTGGAACTTGACATCTTGTGGAACCAGCGTAGCCAGCTCGGAATGCAGTGAGGAGTTGTTCTCATCGGTTTCAGTTGGTGATCAAGATGACTGTTACTCTTTACTGGATGACCAGGAGTTCACCTCTTTTGATTTATTCCCTGAGGGCAGTGTCTGCAGTGATGTGTCGTCTTCTATCAGCACATACTGGGATTGGTCAGACAGTGAGTTTGAATGGCAGGTAAACTAGTTCCACTGTAAATGTAATATTTTGTGTAGATTATGAAGTGCTGGGTTTAACTTCAGTTGAAAAGTCCTCAGCATTTGTTTCTTGGTAACTACTGAATGTAAGAGCAGATACTGAATCTTCAGCAACAAAGATGATGTTTTGTTCCACTTTATTCCAGCATTTTTAATCTGGAGGAGAGACAGAAGATCAGCTTCTCAAAGAGGAATGCTTACATATTGTGGTAGTTTGATTTTTAGTGATCGACGTGTGTCTTGTAGCCATGAACTTAGATCCTTTGTTCTGAGGATCTGCTCTGCTAGTGAAATCTGGTTATAGATGTCTGCTTCCAGTGATTTGGTCTGATTAAATCCTTTGGAATGCACCTGGCACCTAGGTAAAATGTAGAAGCTCTTACCATCGCCTTTTTCCATCTTTTTTTTTCTCTGCCAGTAAGAGTACAGAGCTCACTTTGTCTCACCAGGATGGGAAAAGTGTGATGGTGAATTGCATCCTCCTTTTTCCTAGTCTTTACTGGATGCAGTCCTGGCCATCTATCTCTAATTTCTGGTGGTAGTCTTTGTTCAGCAGATTTCAGTTGTGATGTGCAAATCTTTTTATGTATTATAGACTTAAATCAGCTGTGAAATGTATACATAACTTTGAAGTAGGAAATGTGGTGCTTCAGAATATACTGAGGAATAATTTTAAATTTTTTCATACAGCTTAGTCAAAGCCTGTAGAGTCTTTTAAGTGCAGTATAAGGACTGAAAACACTCATTCCAAGAAAAAGTGCGAATCCTGTTCCAGAAGATGCAAATGAATTTAAGATAACGTGGACTGAGATTAGCTCTGAATTTCTTACTGTTCTAGTCCAACTGCTAGTCTTTCTGTGTATTGTATCACAGAAGTTACAAGTGCATTTGTATAATGCAGCCTGTAGGAACAGCGCTCATGGGATCACAAAGATGTAGAGCTTCATTGAGTTGTGAAATCTTAATTGTCTGATAAACTCGGCGATTGTTTTGAAAAGAAGCAATCTTCCATGTCTTAGCTGACAGCACGTTTGATTAGGAGCTAGGTTTTTTTAAACAAGCATTTCTTAAGAGACATACTTGATTGGACTTGTAGAATTTTAGAAAGTCTTTTTTGTAGCTCTTTATGGTGTTACCTGGCAAAATCTGAGCATGAGTAATCCAGCTGTCACACTTTAACTGGAATTGCATTCAGAAATTACATGTCAGTTGTATAAATGAAGCTAGCTAAAGTTCTGCAGTTGCCTCCAGGAGAATGACAGTGATTTTAATTGAATTGTCTTGTGTGATTATGGGGTGTGGTATAAATTACAAAGCTACTTTGAAATGATCTTCCTTAAACTAGACTTATGCTTTAAAATGGGAGGTTTGGATTGTAATGGACAATTTACACTGACGGAGAAGGGAAACAGTTGAAATGCCTCATCATTCGGCTGTTTTCTTAAATGCAGATTTTTAAAAATGTGATTGATAATAGAGAATGGTGTGAATTGAGTTTGCACTTGCTGTTTATTGGAAGATTCAAAGGGGTACTGCCAGAGTTATGAGTAATTATTAAGAACTTGTTAGAGTCCGTAGATGAGCGATGCTTTGCTGATTTGACAGTATGTTTTGAATTGTTAATAGTGTTAAAGTGGTTTTAAATCTGCCTACTGTATTCTAAGGCTTTGTTCTTTCTCTTGCTTATTACAAGTTGCCTGGCAGCGACATTACAAGTGGGAGTGATGTACTTTCTGATGTTATACCTAGTATTCCGAGCTCTCCTTGTCTGCTTCCAAAAAAGAAAAACAAGCATAGGAATCTTGATGAACTTCCATGGAGTGCAATGACAAATGATGAACAGGTGAAATGGACTTTTTTCCCTATGTGAGAACTGTTACACAGAAGAACTTTCCATTAGTGCCACATCTTAAGAGACATACTGATTGCTGTAGGTGTAAGTGTAGACCTGTGCAGTATTACTGGATTCTTGAAACTAAATCTTCTTGTCTTTTGCATCTGTAGTAGGCAGTTTAATGTGTACTTGGTTTTTTCACCCTGAGTTTTTGATGATACTCAATGAGGCTAGAATTGTAGGAAATGTGTTTCAGTGCATTTTATTCTGTTGGTCCTTTCTTGTTTCTGTCACTCATTTAGAATCAATAATACCTTCAAATGACTTGCCTTTCTTTGCGTCCTAGGTTGAATATATTGAGTATTTGAGTCGCAAAGTCAGTACAGAGATGGGCCTTCGAGAGCAACTTGATATTATTAAAATTATTGATCCTACTGCTCAGATCTCACCTACGGATAGTGAATTCATTATTGAATTGAACTGTCTCACAGATGAAAAACTGAAACAGGTGAGTTAAGGTTTGTACATTTGACTTCAGGGTTTCAGTATCTGATAAGTCTTGCAAAATCTCTTACGGAGTTGTGATGAATTTTTATATGTAATCATAGGAAGATACAATAGAGCACAATATTGTCAATGAGGGAAAATAGAGTTCAAAAGCATATTATATGTATTAAACCTTTATATGAAAGACTGTGAATTATATATTCTCCCTATATGTTAAGCCTAAGCTGGTGTGTGTGTAATGAGTTATGCCATGGGCCCAGTACTGCTTATGACAAAGCATATTCCAGTTCATGACTGTCAACTGGTGGAGGGTTTCCGTTTGCTCACTGATGATAGACTAGCATTTAAAAATCCAAAGGGCTGGAATTTGTTGGGGTAGACCATAAATTTAATGTAAAAAGGGATATAGAAAAAAGTGTTTTAAAAGTGTTACAAAATGCAAATTGCAACAAAGAAGGGTACCTGAATCGTATGGTAGGTAGATACTACTGTCATCTTAGTCTTTGTACTATTTTGATGTGTTGTTGGGAAAAGATGCAGTGTCCAAACAAGCTGAACTCCTCAGTGTTAGTCTGTGATTATGATAAAGATTGACAATGGAAAACATCGACTGCTCTTGTGGGCTTGGCCTGTTGCATATTTCAAACATTTTATGAGTATCATCTTAAAGTAGAAAAGTACTGCTTTCCTTACGCCCACTTCTGTTTGACTATACCTAGCAAAATAAAGGGGGTTGACACACTAGTTAAACAACTTAGTTCAGTTGAACTTCACTGATACTCCTGTTTAGTGTTACAACTTACTGTTGTGTATTAGAAAACTTGGTGGGCAGGAGAGGGGAAGAAACCCGAAACCTTGTTACTTGGTTCTCTTCCTTCCATAATGAAATTAGTATTAACTTAGTTAAGATCTCTTGATGACTGCCAGATGGCTTGGGGTTTAAGCACCCACAGCAAAATGCTTTAAAAGGCTAACTGAACTGGTCCAGTAACTTGATCATTATTAGTAGCCATATTCTGTTTTTTCTCAGTATCTCAGTGCAGTATTTATCAGGCTGTAGTAATTCTGATGCCTCTGTTCTAAAGGTGAGAAACTACATCAAGGAGCATGGACCTCGTCAACGATCTGCAAGGGAAAGCTGGAAGAGGAGTAACTACAGTTGTGCAAGTACCAGTGGTGTGAGCGGTGCCAGTGCCAGCAGCAGCAGTGCCAGCATGGTCAGCTCAGCGAGTAGCAGTGGCTCTAGTGTCGCTAACTCCGCTTCAAACTCAAGCGCCAACATGAGTCGAGCGCACAGTGATAGTAATTTGTCCACAAGTGCTGCAGACAGAATCCGGGATTCAAAAGTAAAGTTTCTAACTATGTACATATGTATTAAACTGTCTGACTCGTTAAGGTTTTGTATGTGGTTGTAACTGGGTTATTTGTACTGAAGGAGAATGGTTAGTCACCGAGGATCTGCTGAAGTTCTCTAGCTAAATTAATGCTGACTCTTTCCTCTGATGTGACCATAAGGAATTTAAACTTTTGCTCTTCCCATCGCTTCTAAGTGAAAGCTTGATGTTTGTATGTAGTAGGTCTTCTCATTACTTTTGTTTAGAATAATGTGAGTGGGGGTTGAATATAGGCTTATGCATCTTACTTAGTTCATAGTTTAAAAAAAAAAAAAATTACTCAAGATTGATCAACCTAATCTAGGTATAATTTCTGGCTAGTAAAGACTGTCTTGGTTGTGGTTTTTTTGTTTGTTTTTGTTGTGTTGTGTTTTTTCCCCAGCTAGAAGTTTCATCAGGCTTTTTGAATCTTCTTCAGTTCATTCTTCCAACGTGTCTCATGAGATTACGTAGTGAGGGGTGACCTACCGAAGCATGTTGCAGTTAAAGTAGTACTGTGGCACTTGTCCTGTTGCCATAATTTCAATTTCATTTGTGGGTGAGAGGAGCAGTTCCTGCTTGCTTTGCAGCATCTCAGGTGGTGGCTGTAAGACTGTAACATTTACCTGACAACAAAGACTTTTCTGATCAAAGACTCAGCTATGCAACATCACAGGGTGATGTGCCTCATAACTCCATTGTGGTAAATGGTCTTGATATTTTCCGATTGGGTACGATTTCGGATAAATGTTTACACCACCTCTGAGTATTCATTTTAGTTATTTTTCAGAGCAGACATTATGTTAGAGTTAACTTATATTTGCCCTCTTTAAAGGTGGTTTCTAATCTACAGAGAAAAAATCTTATTTTTTTTTGTCTTCTATATTTTGACAGAAGCGTTCCAAGCAACGGAAGCTACAGCAAAAGGCCTTACGCAAGAGACAGCTGAAAGAACAAAGACAAGCCCGTAAGGAGAGACTGAGTGGATTATTTCTTAATGAAGAAGTGCTCTCTTTAAAAGTGACTGAGGAGGACCATGAAGGAGATGTGGATGTTTTAATGTGACAGGGGTGAATTTATCAGTGTTCTTTCTAAGCCTTAAATGTATTATCCTTATTGTTTACATCTATTTCTTGACCAAATTTTGATTAGTGTTAACAATATAAACCAGATCTTTTCTCAAGTGTAGTTTTGCTAAGAAGGTCTAAGTATTGAGTAACTTCAGCTTTTTGAGACTAATTTTGCAACAAAGACTTCAGAAACTTAACTATCATCTGAAAAGCTGCTGAATAGATACAGTTTTAAGGAAAGTTGAACTTGGCTAACACGCTAACTTATGTGGAAGACATAAATCTGGGCTGCTTTTGAATGACACTAAGCATGCATCACTATGCTTCAGCTTTTTTATTTTTTCGAACTTGAAGTTAATATTACACTTGGCTTGTTCTGTCTTCCTTTCCCATTATTAGGAAGATTGTTCAGCATGAGGAAAAAATCTTTAGTTCTATAGGGGTTTCTTCAGTCTTGCTCTTGGATCATACAAAATCCAAGTACTGTGGTAAATCCTTTTCGAGAAGTTGCAATTTAACCGAGACTACACAGAAAACAAGAGGCAGGGCTTCTGATGCAGGGAATCTGTAACACAGATAATGCCTAATAACATAGTTCTTTAGGAAGCAATTAGAATTCAAAAAAACGATTTGCAAGCTTAGTCTTTGGAAAGTTAATTTTGCTGCTCAATATCTTATAGTATGATTGTTACTAATGGTTGATCAGTACATCCCTAGTATTACTATGAAAAGATTCAAATAAAAACACTAATCTGCAATTCAGTTGTCTAGGATGCTACTTAAAAATAGTTAAAAATGCTACTGGAAAGAGAAGTGCAAACAAGTGGCATGCAACTTTTTTTTTCTTTTTTTTTCTTTTTTTTTTCCCCCCCCCCCCAGAATCATATCTAAATAGATTCATGTGGTTGGCAGGGGAGCTTAATTAATGCAGCTGTGCTTTTTAATTGTATGTTTAGTTGAGGATGTGTCTTCTTTGTGGGTTGTTACACCATTACATGTTTCAGAATTGTCCTTTTGTTTATCTGCTTTTGAAATTTCTCTTGCTAAGAAAACGAGGTAAAATTGTGGCTTTCAAGTAGGGAGATAAAAGTAGTTTTAACCTGTTTCCTAATTCTGACAATCTGTAAGGTGACCTTTGTCTTTATCTTGGAAGTACTTGTTACAGAACTCCTTCCCCCCACAGCTGAGATAAAAATAATACTTCTCAATTTCAATGTGAAACTTAAAAGGTTATAACATTATTTTCTAGTTCTGAGTTTAGGAACTAATTTTTCATTGCCTTGGTGCTTCATTACTTTTGTTTTGCACTTGTGAATTAAGGAGCCTGTAGGTGCCTGTAATTGCAGAATATAGCCCAATCCTGCAGAATTGCATGGTCAGCTTTATATAGAACTACTCATTTTCATTTTGCATGTCCTGCACAGACTTATTAGCCCTGACAGCTGAAGTATTTTTCATTCAGAAGTGGCATTCCTTATAGCCTCAAAATAAACTGACCTGTAAAATATCTGAACAATGGCCTCTGAAAGGGCTTCGATAAGAAATAAAAGGTCTGTAGTCAAACTAGGATGTGTGAACTTAGTCACTCTTGCTGCTGCTAGACAGCAGGTACCCAGACTTGGCCATTGGCTGATTAAAAGCCACTTAAAACTCATTTTGAACTCGAATGTTAGTTATCCTGTGTGGTCAGTTATTTGGCCACTAACCAGCAGTGACCATTACCTGTCCGTATTTGCCTGTACTGCACTATAGCTGCTTGAAACCTCCCTCCCTTCTGTAGAAAAAGTATCAAAACCTTCTTAATAGCATACAAGTTACTGAGAATTTAGATTGACTTAAATGTGGAGCTTCTTTTAAATATCTTGGATGGAAGAAAAAAATGAATTGCTGTCAATACGGCTAATTTCAGGGTGCAGTTGTTGAACTCTTGCAGCTTACCATGGCTGTAATGGATGAATTCATCATGAAACATTTCACTGTATGTACACTTCACAGTTCAGTACAACCTTTATTTTCTGCAGTGACTTTGAAATGTGATTTTTTTTTCTGAAGAAAAATGCACACTTAGTGCTGTAGAGAATTGAGACTCTGAAATGAAATGTAAGAAAGATGCAATATCTCAGAGTGGTGGAGCATGAAAGTGTGTCACTTTATTGTTTCAGCAGCTCTTCAGAGTTTAAAATCCTTTAGGATTTGTTGAGAGAAGACCCCCTCATTTTGATGAGGTACAGTTCTTTTTGGTCACCTGTCTACTAGCTGCCAGAGATCATGAAATGAAGGAGGATAGTATTTCCATCTTGATTTTAGTGTAAGCATGTGAGTATAAATTAATCCAAGCGATTAAATGGGTCCAGTTCCTCATCTGTGATGTTGGATCAAAAAGTCCTGAGTGCCACAGTAGCTGATTGTGGTATGTTGTCTCCAGCTGGGTACTTCAGTCACTTGTGTGACAGTTAAAACAATAAAGAGTGGTTTTCCAGGGGCTGCATGGTAATAATTTATAGTTCTGTAATCTCATAGTCCCAGATGCTTATAACCTAAGAATACAAAACTCCAAATATTCTGCTAAGAATGCAGAATAATACCTTGCTTACCTGAATGTTCTCTTTGCCAAATGCTTGGCACCTCAGAGAATCTGGCCTGATGTAGCTGTGGGATTCAGGAGTTCTCACATACTTCCATGTGTCTGGGTTTTTTTCCCCTTTTCTCATCCTTCTTGGTTCTAGTGCCATGCTCATTTTGTGGAGGCGGGAGGTGTTTTTGTCTGATTCTTGTCTTTCCCTGCGATGTGCTGTATGCTTACCCAGGGAAGTGGTTGAATCTCCATCCCTGGAGGTATTCAAAAGAAGCATAAACATGGTGCTTAGGGACACGGTTTAGTGGTGGACTTGGCAGTGTTCAGTTTACAGTTGGACTTGATGATCTTAAGGTCTTTTCCAACCTAAACAATTCTAGGATTCTATGAATTTGTATTGGATACCCGGGGCATTAGTCCAACAGTTGGAATTTTAGTTAAACATGGTCTTGCTGATACGAGTGTTGGCCATTGTGGCTGCTGCTTTTTTTTTTTTTTTTTACAGGAAGTTATCTACAGGTTATTGGGTTCAGATGGGTAAAGAAGAGTAACAGACTGCTAAAATCATGCATTCTTATTAGCACTTTTTAAAAAAAGATTAAAATCTCTGCTTTTTATTTATAGGTAAGAATTGTCAAGATTAAAAGCAAAAGAGAGACGAACAGGAAAAAGCTCATAGCTGTATGGCTCCATGGTACTGAAGCTGTATATCTAGGTGCTTTGTACCCGCTGTAATATGAATGTAATCAATTTACACTCCATAACATTAGCGGTTTGCTTCCATGGTAACTTTTTCTCTAAAAAGGCTTAGAAGGAGCACTGAAAGTCTGATTGCAGTAGGACTGTAAACAATAGAGAACATTCTTTTCTAGAATGATTTTACCTATGAGGAAAAAAGCTAGCTGCCTACAAACCTGTCTAATTTTTGTGTGTGTATCTAATGTCATCCTTTGTCTTTGTTCAGATAATATCTATTTTTCTTTATCTGGGAAACAGATTAAAAGATTGTTATAGTATTCTCAGTATGGGGTGCTTATAAAGAGGAGCAAGAAAAGTCTTTGCAAGACTTTCCTCGGCTTAACTTTTAGTTCTCATATTGTGGTTTGAAACCTGTGAAGATCATTCTCTGGGAAAAAAACAAACCAACCAACCTGCTTGAACTTTATCACATGCATTTACATCACAGTGCATATACAATATGGAAAAATATAAAAATGGCAATATTTACTGTTCATCTACACTGAATGGCCTGAAGCCATTTCTTTTCTCCTGACACTTTCAGCTTTGAAATCATTTGATGCATTAGTCTATAAATATTAATAAACTGGACTGTTTTGAGGGCTCTTGAAGTTCATTCTTATAAGCCAGATTTTCTTGGCAAATGTTGTTAGATGTATTGCTTTAATGTTCCTTAGCTTACTGATCTTGCAGTTCTCGGCATAGAAAAGACAAGTCAACATGCAATTTTCCATTTAAGGATTACAAAGATCGTTTATCTACCAAGGGCAGATCCTAGTAATAGTCAAAGCTTGTCTATTTTGGCTATTAAGTCTGATTAAATATACTTGCATTCTTTCTCATCTGGATAACTTCAAAACATTTCCAGATTACAAATAAATTCTTCCATTTAAAAAAAAAATGTAATATTGAAGCCTTGAATATAGTTCATAACCAAAGCAAGGGGAAAGTGGGACTTTGTGATGATTTTTTTTTTCTTTTTTTTGGGGGAGAGATGGGGGCATAAATTAGAGTATATGGTACTGCTTAAATTGAGTTTTTTTTTTCCCCAATTCTCTGCTAATTGTATTGCTAAAATGCACTTTTGTATAGAAAACTGTCCTCTGTACATTCTGTATCTACACAATGTTTATAGAGATTTTTCTGAGGTTGTGAAGGATTTACTGAAAGATGCGATGCTGGTGACTGATGCTGTTGATTTCAAGTTTTCATTGTATTTGAAAATAGTTATGTGCATATTGACATACAGGTTGGAATTAAAATTGATGACGTAGCAAAGATATCCTGACAAAACTATGTGGTATCTTCTTCAGAGCAGGGGGATTTACATAGAGGGCTTGTATACTCACTGTTCAGGCAGAAAGTACAGATAGTGTCACACATGTTAAGTGTTCTTTGTGACAGAAGGCAAACCAGTCCCTCCTTAAATAGTGTGGTTTGTTATCCGCAAAATCTGATCAGAATTGCTTCATAGGAAAATGACTACTTGTTGTGAATGGTATAACCCAAGATTTTGTACTGAAAGCTGTCTGTCCTTAGTTTTGATTTCTGTGCCAGAGGATTTTTTTAATATATATGCTATATAGGTGTGGGCATGGGAAGTCTAAGCACTTTTGTTGCCAGCAGTAACTCTGAATCTTCTGCCATCAGCCTCGGTACCCATAGCCATCAAACCACCGCCTGTCCTGTGATTTTTAAAATCCCTGATAGGACTTATAGGCTGACAACCCACCATGCTCTTACAGCTCATGACGCAGACACCTGTGTGCCACTGTTGTAAATCCAGATTTCATACGCTACAGCAGAAGCAGGTATGCTTGGGGATGCCAGAAGCTGCAGTGATGCACACGCAACACGTGCAGCACCAGCAAGGACGTGGCAGTGGCTATGGCTTTGCAGTCACCAGTGTTGAGCAGGCTACAGTGAGGACACTTGCCAGCCTATATATTCTGTGTTGTCCCTGAACCAAATTTGCCTTCTGCAATACTGAAGCGTCAAGTGTACTATTACAAAAATTCCTTTTCCCCTTGGAATCCAGTGGAAAAATCCTGAAAACCTTGAGAAAGGAATAACTGGGATAAAGATGTTTTCCTCAGTGTTCAGAAAGTCTGCAGCATTGGGGATCTCAACACCCTTGTTCATCCCAGCTAAGGCTCATCAAACATGGAAGCTGATTCTCTCAGACGCTTAGAGAAGTTAAAATTGACCAAATGTTACCATTCCAGCATGTTTCTGTAGATATTGAAGGATGGAGAGGGACAGATGAGGGCAGAAACACTACGTATCCCAGCAAGTCTTGGTAAACTGTCAAGAGACCTTCTAACTGTTGTGGAGTCTGCAACTGGGAGGCTACAGAAGCTCTTGCTCTTGTGGTGCCTTGCCTTCTCTTCAGCAACCTGCTTGTGTTTTTTGTCTTTTTTCACCACAACATGAGTGACAGTACAGGGTGTTTTGCAGCAAAACAAACTGAAATATTGCCAAGGACCGTGACCTGTTGTGGTGGTCGCTTATGGTAAGGGCTTACTGGTCCCTGTGTAGCACCTGGCAGCTGCAGGGAAGTTCATGCTCATGATTTCTGAATCACAGGATCTCAGTGAGGTGGTGTGTCTGCTTTGAACTTCTGAATTTTCGCAGTAGGTCCTGATGCAGCAGTTCATTACAGAGGTAACAGGTACATGGATGAGTTGTTAACACCTTGCAAACAGCTGCCTGTCTGTCAAGTGAGGTCTTGTGGTCACAGCTAGACACTGCATGTTACAGACCTCTTACTGTTCCTCCTCAAACATTTCTTCATTTATCTCTCAAGTGTATCAAGTTTCACTTTGATAAGGAAGTCTCATTTGATAGGCAAATGCTATTTGGACACAAGCTGGACCAGAATTTCCACACTGGCAAAACAAATTGATAAACTTCCCTTACTAAATTGGCAGGGAAAGATGGCACTGGCTCTGATCTTGCTGTCCTCAGCCCTCTCTTACTACGGGCCTGAGCTGTCCACTTGATCCAGACATTTCCCAGAAATAATTACCATTTGGTTTCCTGAGATCCTTTGTGTGTGTTCCGAAGTATCCAGTGTCCTTCTAGAGAGAATTTTTTTTTTTTTTTTACCTGCTTCCAGAACATTCATATCTTGTAAATGGTTTCTTTGGTGTTGAGATCAAATTTAAATTCAAATCCAAATTTCTGATCTGAGACCTCATTTCATGCTCCTCTTTACATGCCGTGGTGGCTTGTGCTTGGGAGCATCCCTGGTGAATAACTTGTTTCTGGTAATGTAGACCACATTCCTGAGGCTTAAGCGTGATCATTCATCTTGTCTGTAGAGTCTGTCTAATGCTACTTATAGTTGAAAGTACCTGCTGTATTGCTACGAAGTTTCTCGAAGAAAGCAAAATCGATTGCTGTCGCCGAAGTTTTCGTTGGGCCACCGATTTGCTGGGGTTTGAAGGGAAGGCAGCCCGCTCGCCCGCGACTGGTGCCACTGGAGGGAGCACTGCAGCCATCCTCCTCCCCTTCGAGGCTGCCGCTGCCAGCCTTGCCGTGCTACACGCGCTTTCCTCTATTCTGTTACGTCCTATTAAAGTCTGAAGGGGATTTGCTTCTTCTCTTACGCAGTTTTTGAAGGAGGAATACGTCTGTTAAGCACTAGTCTTAAAATAACAACGTTTCCACTGACTTAAGGAAAAAAAAATTGCTTTTTCTGTTTGTGGTGATTGTTAATTCCTGCCTGGTGCTGCTTATTGCAATTGAAAGATGGAAGTATGTTCCTGTTAGTGTTAACTTTTGTACGCATGCAGAATTGCTGCTTTAAATTTTCTGGACTTTGTTTCAAATGCAGCCTTCCTCAATGTAGGCTGAGAATTTTGCAGTTGAAAATACTAGGTGATGATAGGAAAGCAGCAGTCAGCTTTTAATGCGTGAATGCTGATAATCTAGATACCTGTCTGCCCCTGGGTGGTAGGGGAGAGAAGACATAGCTAACTTGCCTTTATTTTTTGGAATAATAACTTCTGAATAGGGCTTTTGGGGCTTCCTTTTGAGCAAAGGAAAATCTTGCTTCTAATGGGAGCTGTTCTGCAGTTGTTCCTTTTTTTTTTTTCCTTCTTGATTTGTCTGACTATTATTGCTATCTTTAAAAAAAGCTTACTAACACATGTAACAACAGAGAACATGTGAGGAGTTCTCCCTGCAATCTCAGGTTCACTCTTGGAAGCCAAGCTTTTTTAATGGTCCTGAGCAGGGTTAGGAAGGTTTTGAGCACTCGTTGCTTGTGCAGATGTGCTACTGACTCATCCTCTTCTATCTCTGTGTCAGTAGCTGTCATAAAAAAAAAAAATGCAAAAGAAAATACGAGTTCTAGTCATCAAGTGAAATGCTTATTTAGACAAATCTTTGCTTAGTGGATGGCTTTGTTTAAAATAGTCTGATTACTGTAGTAGAGAGATGCTTTCTCAGGTTCTGCTGGGGAAACTGCTGTTGGCAGGCCTTGAGCATGCTGGCTGGTGGCAGGGTGATCTGAGGCAGCTTGCAGGGAACACCATGTCTGGTCCTTGCGTTAGCCATGCTCTCTTAAGAGAAAGAAGTATCTTCTCAGTTCTATGTTCTTTTCACAGAAGCATCATCTTGTAGATCCTGTGACCCGGTGACATTTGCCCTCACAGCTTACTTGGCTGCTGTTCCGTCAGTGTTGGGAGAGCTGATGCCATTGACCTCGTACTTGTGAAATCCTGGACTTCAGAAGCACATGCAGTGTATTTCTCCTGATTGCCACAGCATGGCCTTGCGAGGAGATGGGATGCCTCTAATCCTGTCAGTTGGTTAAACGTTGCCATCTGAGTTTAATGAGCTGCGTTATACCGGTATATTGTCAAAATGTAAGTTGCCTTATGTCTAGCAGCAGTACGCTGCTCCTGCTGTGGAAGAGTTGGGTTGGCTTGGTGCTCAAATCACCTTTCCTTCCAGAACGGGGAACTGATCTGAAGGACTGTTGATCCCGCTGTGACCACTGTGTAAAGTTTCTGTGAATGCTTTGCTTATTATCCTTCCTTATTGATGGCTTGTAAAGGGGGGAAAAATACAGAGCAAATGGTCCGAAAGCTGCGGTGCCAAATTCAGAATAGCACTTTAACATCTGTGTAGGTGCCTGCCTGTATGTGGCTCCTGTGAAGGTACGCTTCCTACTCAGGCTCTCAGTAGAAGCTTCTTAAGTCGTTAAGCCTAGGAGATCTCCCCAAAGGAATATGGGTGCCCAAATAATCTTCAGTGGAGGGAGTAAAGTTTTAAATTCTGATTGCAGAGTAAAGAGCTTTCAAATGTGGTCTATAGCTGTTAATGTCTACGTAGCTTTCTTGTTTTTTCTTGTCACCTAGTTCCTGTCATACTTCCTGAAAGCAGTAAGTAGCAAGTATGATGTGGCAGTTTATCACAGAAGTTGCTGAAAAGATATTTTTAAGTCATTGTAGACCCTCCTAGTTATTTAGGCAAGTCTCATTTCTTGGTATTTGCTTCCATTCTTAGTTAAAAGGCAGTTGTTCTAGTCCTTGCTTTCTTTGTTCAGTGTAGAAAGAAAGAGATTAGTTGCAGGGGTTTGTTTCATCTTCCATTGTGCATAGGAGGAGCAAAGGAAGAGTGAGAGACCTTCATTTCAGTAACTGGTTGATTTTCATGTATGGACAGCTTCTTCCAGACATTGTTTAGATCCCTTTGTATGTTTGAAGTCTCCTGCATCCAAGAGATATCCAAAGGTATAATGTAGCGATTACTACCTTGAGGAGGCCTGGAAGTATGCAAGAACTGTTAATGACAGGTGTGTTCTTTGGGCAATAAATGCTCCACATGTAGGATGGCTTTGTTCATGTCCAAAGATGTTATACTTGACCTTTTTCCTAAACCAGAGCGCAGTGGTGTGTTCACTACCTGGCTGGTACTTTCTGGAAAGAGCAGTGTAAGCTACCGAGCCTATTACTATAGGTTATTTTTGCTTAGGACCTCACAACTCTTGGACAGTTCTACTTGGCAGCTCTGCTCTGCTCTACCAGAACATAGATCGGCTTGGGGACCTCACCACCTATCCCTTCGTTAACATTGTTACGTTGTGGAGAATGTAACTGCAGTGTCAGTGTAAACCTTGTGTTTTCCGGATGGCTGTGTGATTCCTAGCATTACAAATACTGCTGAGCGGAGCAAAAACATTGTGTGCGTTAGGAGGGTCTAAAAACTTGTGAATTATATTGCTGACTGTATGACTTTCACCATACAGTCACGAGTATATTTATTATACTCAGCTAATGACTGCCTTCTGAAAGCATAGTTAAACACTAAAGTTGGTCAAGTTGTCATGTATTTGTGTAACTTTCTTTAAATCATGTTTGATATTCAGCCAGCTCTGCTTTGAAATAGTCGCTGCCTGGTGGTACAGAGATCCAGGGCCCGTCAGGTCTAGGACTGGTACAATCTTCTGCCCTGTAAAATTACCCTTTGCACGTTGGAAATGATCACTCCAGAAACAATTTATATTGGCAGATCAGGTAAGCAGATAAAGCCATGTGCATGAGTCTATGCAAGTATTTATTCATTAAGCTCAAGGTGAGGAAAAGAAGCATTATGGTGCTAGCAAGCCTTTTTGGAGTTTGAAAGAATATTTTTTTCTACTTGAATATTTAAATAAGGTGAATTTATTTACCGAATAGAAAGTATTCACAGTGTGTGTATGACTTATGAACATGTCGCTCAACAAAACCATGTACTTCCTCCTGAAACAATTTAGATCATAAAACTGTTTGTAGAAGTTACAAATGTTAGTCAACCAAAAATGAAGCAGTCTAAAATCTTAGTAGAAACCCATTTGTGGGCTGATAAACCCATTTGTGGACTGATAAAATGAGTATAATTTATGGTCTAGATACCTTATTGGCATATGTATTAAAGTTCTGGTATATGCCTATTTTTCTTAGTATTGCATTAGCTGTAATTTCTATGTAATGCTTCAATTCATTTATATATTTGCACAACAGACTATCAGATAAAAAAGTGCCAAAATGTGTATAAGGAGGTCATCACTTTAGCTTAATTGTGCACAAATTTCCTGCAGACTCTGATGCTTAAGACCAATAACGAGACCGCTACAGCTAGAATAAACGCATTAGCCTATGAATTTAGAGCTTCTACCTGCTTTGCAAAGGGAGAATCATCTCTAAATGAGCCTAGTAACATTGATTTGTGATTAATCATTTTACTTAGTGACTCATCTATGATCACAGTACAACAAAAATGTCATGTTTGCTTAGTGGCATTAACTCCATTTATCTTCTCTGCATTCAGAGAATTGCCTTGTTGTCAATGTGGGACTGGGAATACAGCTGAACAGTGCTGTCGTTAAAGGACTCATGATGTCAGTTTACCTAAAGCACAAAAAAGAAGAAAAACCAATTTTCTTTTTGGTAACCATTCCCTTTCTTGAAACTTAATTATTCTACTTGGTCAAGCCAAACCATTTGCAGTAATGATCTTGCATCTGCAAACCCAAACTAATTTAACTTTGAAAATCAATTTTATTCTGGTTGCTTCTGATTTTTTGTTTCTTTTTTAAGACTCTCTCTGCAAGTTAACAAGTACTCTGAACTCTACTTTGGAGACAATTTTGCTTTACATTTTGCAGATTAAACTTAACCCTCGCTCATTACTAGAATGCTTGGCTTTGCTGTGTTAGCACTGCATTTCTAGCTAGATGCCACCAGAATGGTTTTCTAAAAATGCGCTGCTAAAGAGTGTTTGTGGAAAGTGATAGTCATTGTCTCTAAGACAACTTTTCTTAATTGCTTTATGTTAAGAAATAGTAAACCCTTGCAGCACCACTTCTCCCAAGAGAAAAAAAGGCTAAAAGGAGCTATACTGTTCTTTGCTAAGACTTGCATTGCTCAAGAACAGGAATCAACATATTAGGGGCTTTGTTGTTGTTGTTGTTTGGGGTTCTTTTTGTATAATATCCTTTATTCAAGAGCGTCATAATGGCGAGGATCTGCCTCCCTGGCCCAGCACACAGAGTGCTGGGTCTGGGAAGGAGATGCATAATGTCTCATGCATAAGGCTTGTGTCTTGTCCTTTTGCTCTGTCTCCTGGCAGTATGCTTTATTGCTATTCCTCTTTGCTACTCAGCTGTTACGTTGCTTCTTTCTCCAGGCTTCTCTCTACCGCAGTCAGCATTGCAGCACTGCAATCCTAACCAGGGCCTCTGCTCCTTACCAAAAGTAAAGACTGAAGGTGAGTCATACTTGTCCCATGCTTCAGAATAATAGAAGTGCTTGCTGTGAACATGCCTTGAGAAGGATGAGGGTGTTAACAACACAAAACATTGTGAAGTGTTTCACTGGGAAACAAAAGCTGAGCTGATTGCTCCTGTAATAATTGGATATTGTGTTTTGTGACAGAAGTCCAAAAAAGGCTTTGCTGGGGTAAATATGCCCTGATTACATAGTACTGATGTTTATTCCAATGTTGGGAAAATATCCATATACTTTATAATTAAGCTGGTTTTGCACTATGTAGTAGAGCAGGCAGAAGGCACAGTGCAATTTCATGTTTTCTCGCATGTAGAAAATACCAAAATGAAAAAACGGGCTGCATAATGTAGGGCAGTACTGAAAAAAAAAAAATTACTCGCTAGACAAAGATTGTTGATTTTGTTTGGGATTCTGGAGAGCTGTTCTTAGTAAACCAAAACCTGGCATATGCAGAGCAAGCCACCTCTGTAACTGAAGGTTGAAAAAGGTTGTTACAAACACTGATATAGCCAGATGCTGCCTTATCCAAAATTATATTTTTGCTGATCTGTGTATATTGCTAAGGTATTAAAAGAATTCATGTTGAGTATCAGATCTGAGAAAGAAAAAACCCATCCTGACAGCCCTCAAAGGAAACTTTGGTTTAAGACCAATATGTACAACCAGAAGGTTTTGTGAGGATGAAGAATTCACACCTACCCTGTATTGCTTACTCAGTGCCTAAAAAGTCTGAGTTAGACATCTGCACTGGGAAATTACATTAAAAAAAATCATTAATACATGCATACATGCATAAATATAGCTGGCCTCTGGTTATGGCTTTAGAGGGTAGTGTGTTTAGGGCTTCTTGTGACTGTGGAAGCTGAAAGTTACCTTTAAAGGAAGAGACACGGTCCTGCAATTTCATAATGGCATCAGTGAAGATTTAATAAAACACTATCTACAGTGAATGCTTGTAACCTTGCGTAATACATCTGGAGAAGGGCATTTCAGTGTGGTAAAACTTGAATTTAAAAAGAGTGAAGGACTCATTTCTGCTTCTGTGCTAGTGTTGGTTTGGTGTGTTTTGGGTTTTTTTTCTTTAACTTTGTAACTGAGACTGCCTGCCCCTGTGCAGTTTAGTGATGATCAACGTGAACATGCTGGAACTGTTTACATGAAGTAAGCTGAATCATTCAACCTCATATTCATTTGTTTGACTAAAGCCTCTTTAGAGCCACTTGTGATCTGATGACTAACGTGGCACAAAGATGCTAATGCTCAGTGTATACATAAATCATTAACTACTTAATTTGGATTTGGAAACCTGAGGCAACAGAATGCCCCATGGAGAAGCAGCTATATTGATCTCTCTCCACCCTGAACCACCTGTCTCCAGAGACCTGGAATGCATTAGAAAAATGAATGTAATGACTGAACTAAATCTAGGTCCTCTGTTCCAGAAGAAAAGAAAAGCAACGGTTTTTACAAGCGGAAAGGCATGGTAAGCTAGGATCTGTTCTGCTGAGGCAAGAAAAATTAACTTAAGCAGGAAAGATCTAGTAATCTAGAGATATTTTTTTTTCACTACTGCTACAAAAATAAGTAAAACCTCAGAATAATCTGAGGCTACTATAATATTTTTTTTCCAAATATTTTTTGATCTGGTCTAGATAAGCGTGCTTGTGGAAGAGAAAAAGGAGTTCTGGTCCTTCTTTAACTCCATACAGTAAGATCTGATGCTTTACGGTCAGACCTGAAAGCCCCAATTCAGCAATATTTCAGCCCATTCCTGCAGGCATATTTAACTACATTTCTTTAGTGGAGCGTATTGGCATCAGTGAGGGAAGCGTGTCTTCCGAACTGACAAGCTCACCTAGCTAGATGCACTTGATGTTAACGACTTTCTGCCCTTCAGAACCAACTTTTCATCTTCTGGCCACTGTTACCTTGTTCATTGCCCGTGGTTATTTTATTAAAGATCTGTGTCCCATTGACTAAAATATAAAGAATATTATTGATATTGGAGCCTAATGGAACATGTGCAAGGGATTCTGTGTTTATGCCGGTGCAGGGCAATAGACTTCAAACTAACTAAAGGGAAGTTTCGAGACTAGTTAAATATTCAGATATAAATTGGCAGCGAGCTAGATGGGCATTTCTTAATGATGTCGGTGGAAGACCAGCACCATCTGAAGCTTTTGTTTATCTTGCATTACTTAAGTAGGGTTAGGTGGGTGTACTTAACTGTGTTGCATACACAGAGCACCAAGGCTGCTTCTGTACCAAAGCTGGTTGATCTGATGTATGTTCCTGCGAGTCCGAGAGGTGTTAATGCCCAGTTCACGGAGGGGGAAGCTGCAGATGCTGTGAGCTAACCAGGATCCTGCCACATGCTGAGCACATTGGGAAGCAGGACCCTCCAGCCTTCTTCCCGACTTAATTATTGATCTATTCCTCCTTTAATACTACAGTACTACCAGAGTGGATCTTTGCTTCTTCATTTCAGTTGTTAATTTGATCCTCTTGTGTCAAGAATATTGGTAAATGAGAATCTACTAGCACATCGCCAGTTTTTATTTGAGCCATGTTGTCACTCTGTGTTGTTAATGGTGAGTGTGACTGTTTCAGGAACAAGTATTTTGTTTGGCGTTTCAGTAGTATGTTGTTTAACTGAACGGAAAGCTCTGTCCACCAAAGCTAACTTTAGACACGTTTTCTATTTAGTAAACCAAACATTTAAAAAAATTATTTTGTTTTAAACATCAGGTAGACTCACTCCTTAGAGAAGCGTGACTTAAATATTTGATGACAGCTTATCCTAAGTGTTTGATCTGTCCTAGATAAAATGTTTGCTTCATCTTTAAATATATAGCATCTAAACCTTGCTTCTTTAGATAATACACATTTGGAAAAGTGATATGCAAAAAACCCCAGCACAGTATTGGAGGGCAAACAGGAATGATCACATGCTTCGGTGAAATCAAAATCGCGTCACTGTAAGCACGTTGCTAAAATCCTTTTATTTAGCTTAAAAGCTGGAAAATGAAGTTTAAGGGGCAAGTCAATATTCTGACAAGGACTTGTTTTACTTCATGGTATAAAATTGGAGATTGCTTGTCAGCTACATTAGTTTTTAAAGTCTGTTTTTGCAGCGAATGATATATATACTTTAGAAGAAATAGTTCTTTTTCAGGGATAGCATTTTAATTTTATTTCAAACATCGAGTGAAGAAAGCTCCAAAGAATTTAGTACAATAAACCATTGCTATGTCCAAGATAGTAATATAAGGGGTGGGGGGGTGTTTGTTTGTGTTTTTTTACAGTTGCTAAGAGCAACTTATGTGGCGAACATAAGTGCAGCAATTTAAAAGGACACTGTGGTAATGTGAATTTCTTCAAGTAGCTAAATACTAATGCCTTTCACCACAACATCAATGTCAGCTCTGCTCCCAGTCAAAAAGCAAAGGACAAATGAACTTACCGGTTTTATTTGCTTTTTTTGAATGGAAGGGTTTTCAGAAAAGTGCCAGTAGCCAGTCTAGTCTGTAATTTTAACTTGATTTATTTGAATTAGCGGAATCTTCAGTAAATACATCTCAGTACACTTCTTAAATATTTCCCCAGAGAGATTAAACATCTATTTACTTTAACTCCACTAGTGCTCACAGACTTTTAATTGTGGTGCCTGACAAATTTCTGGAGCAAGGAGAAGTGAAGAAAGAGGCAGAGAAGGTCACTGATGGAAAAAGCTTCTGCCCCGAGCGGGAGCTCTGGCTGGTGCAATTTCGCCGCTCACGCCAGCACCCGGCAAGGGTGCCCCTGCAGCAGGGAGCGCAGCTGGGTCCTTTATGCTACAGGTTTCTTTTGTATGCCTGTGGATCAGGAGGAGTAGGTCTACTGCTAAAGAACTTGCCTTTCCGTTGGTGTTCCCAGCTATTTGCTGCGTCTGTGTGCGTGTAAGAGTGGCTGCATGCATGTCATTCACCTCAATCTGTGTTGGGGGTGACTGGTTCATAGAAAGAGTGTTTAAAGCAAAATGCTGGGTAGAAGTCCTGCGTGAAGTGTCAGTGGAGCGCAGACCTGTCAGAAGAGCCTGGCAATAAAATCAGCTAATTGTCAATGTACATCATCCTTGAGGTGGAGTTCTATGTGTGTCAAAATTGATGTCGACAGCGTAGTTGATTTTAGCCTTGGGTTTATTTGCTCTTTGCTGCCGGTAACCATGGTATGGCATGCTTGCTCTTAAAGAAGAGTATGTGCTCTTGTCTTAGCTTGAGGCTTTAGTACAAAGGCTGTGCAAGTTGTCAACGGGATTTTTTCCTACCCACAGCATGGTCTGGGCTTGGCAATGTCAGAACAGAGATAAAAGTCCTGTGCTCTGTCCCCCTTATCTCTGCAGAATCCCCTGCCAGCTCTCTTTAAGCCATCCCTGTTGAAACGCAGAGACAAGTGCGAGTAACCTCCCCCATCCCAGGCGTTGCTGCCCTCGCAAAGATAATCACACTGGGCAAATATTTTGTCTTGACCCAGAAGTATTTGCCAGAGTTCACTTTTAATTCTTTTTGTTTCCTGCCATCGCTGCCCCTGTTGTCCCAGGAGCTCACCAGCTCAAGGCTTCCTGGGACCTGCCTGTTCCCTGGTAAAGGGAACAACACAAGTAAAGTTAGAACACGCTAAAGATGCCTTGTGAGACAGAGACAAGTTGCTTAAGAAACAAATCCTGGAGACTTGGGGGCTTTATCGATGTTGGGGGCTGCAGGGCTTTGGAGAGGCATGTTTACAGACCAGCTGCCAGGAGTGCGGAGCCAGCCTTGCTGCTCAGTGCGCTCATGGAATCACCCTTGAGACACTGCTTGGCTGCGATGCGCTCAGGAGTGTCTTCTCATGCCCTTTTAGTGTTCCTAAACACATCTGGGTTTAACTGAGAACATCGTTTGCTACTCTGGTAAAGTTTCTGGAAACTTTAGAAAGGGAAAGTTATGGTCACTGTTTTGAAAGCCAGATGTATTTTCTGCTATAATAAGCTAGAATATGAACATAGCATTATAGGTTCAATTAAAAGCATGTCAATAAAAGGCAGTTGTGTGTTACATAAAAGATTCTTTTGTTGAAAACTGGCCTGAGTTACGACTGTTTAATACACATTAATTTGCTTTGTACATACAGAATGGAGCTGATTGAACAGCACGATTGTCTGACAAGAGCTGAAAAGCAGCACTTGCTGTAGGTAATTTAAATTGAGCCCTATTATCATTTACGGATTTATTCTGCTTAGAATCAATAAGATGAAAAAGGGTCTGAAAGCTTTACACTAATGCTAATCACTTCTGGGTCAGTAACTCCCTGTGTTTAAGTTATGCATTTCTTCCCTGTATTCACAGAGCTACTTGGAAAGTGAAATATTTAAAATCTCTTCCACTGAAGAGAATCTTCCCACCTTTTTTACTTCACAGAGAATTAAGCATTGATAAATATTTTTTTGTACTGAAAAAATTCCCCCAGAGGGAAGTGACACCAACGAAAAGGATAAAAGAGATGCTCTGGGAAGAAGCTTGGCACAGAGTGCCCTGAAAATTTTATTACAAAGCAGCATTCTTGGTGGCTGGAGACTCAGCTTGACTGTAGGATGCAGAGTGAAGCTGGGTTTGGGTAGCTGCAGTCATTTCACTTTGTACTGTGGCGACAATTTTGTTCCTAGATAACGGATCTTTTCAGGTTAGAGGGGTATCACCAGGCCCAGGGTGGAAAAGACAAAAGAGAAACCAGAACCAAGAAGATTTTGGTATGGTGATGCAATAAAAAGGGAATGCAATGACAGGTATTTATACAAATTGAGCAGAGAAAAATGTAAAATGATCCCAAAAAATCAACTTGACAAATCTAATTGTCCAGTAATACCTTGGTTATTGTCTTTGGGGCTGCAGGCAAGGGGCAGAGGTGTGCTGTGCTGCAGGGTTGTGCTGGGCAGACTGGAGGAGAGCTGGCAAGTTCTTATGGAGAGGAACCATAAACACAACATCACTCTCAGCAAAGAGCTGTGGTGAGTTTCCCAGTCTTCCAGACTTGTTTTGTTCCTTTTCAAGTTCAGGAACCAGTGCTAGAAGTATGTTTTAAAGAGAAGGTGATGAAAAAAACAAAAAATAGAAAAGGAAAAAGAAAAAAAGAAGAAAACAGACCCCTGTTACAGTAAGGATGTCTAGTGCATTAATGCCTAATTGTGTCATTTGTTGCCTATGCAGTAGCAGATCAACTGCACCCGCTGCAAAGAAGCCAGGAAGGGTAGGAAAAGAAGTGGGTGCCTTTAGGAATCAGGTTTGCAACGCCATGACAGAGCTTACCTGCTGCCTGAAACCTGTGCCTCTTCACACAGAGCAGCAGGGAAGAGATAATATATAAGCGACACTGCTGCAAGAAGGGTTCCTTGACTCTTGGTTCTGCTGTTTCTGCTGTCTTGGCCCCTCCCAGCCTTGCCAGGAAAGATCAGTTCTGCAAGTTGAGAGGGGCCCAGACGATCGCTTCTGGAACGATTACGCTGGGGATTGTGCTGGGGCAGAGCTGAGGCTGGGGGTCCTGGTGGCACTGTAAAGCAGCAGGGTGAGTGATGCTCCTCTCCCGAAGGAGACCAGGCTTTGCAGGCAGGGCAGTGTGTGGCAAAAGGATGAAACGCCTTGCCTAAGGTGTGCGGAGCTGCAGGGGCAGAGTCAGAAGTAGAATTAGTCTTTCAAGTCCCAGGTGAGCATCCCGGCCTCTGCACCCTGCTGCATCTCTGTTCAGATACTGGGGCGTTAGTTCTGGATGATTAAACCATCAGTGCTATTACCGCTGCCATCCATCGTGTACGCTGCTTTTGGAGCTGATTGCCAAATCTTTGCTATTTCATCAATGAAGTGCCTTTCCCTCCTCATACTCAGGTTCCCCAGGTACCCAAGATTACTGCTTCAGGGGGCTAACTTTTTTTTAAGTCTTAAAAAATCATGTTAAACTTTTCTTGTATTAAAATGGGCCGGAGTAGCTAATACAATTTCTTGCAGCAAATAGCTATAAAAGCACCAAAGGTTTTGATAACTGTTAGCTGTATATTTTGTAATGCCTATTGTATTTCCATTTTGTTAGTTCTATTTAAAGAGCAGTATTATCATGCCCCATTTCCTGTTAGATAGTTCTATTTGTCTGCTCTACAGGAGGCAGGAGATTTTAGGTCCAAAAGAAATTATCTCTCAGTAAATTACTCCTAACTCCATTATGGAATACTAAGCACTCTCCCCTTACTGTGTGAGCAGCTTGAAGAGATAACGTCGCAATTTATTTATTTGTTTTGTCCCGTGTATATAGGTGACACACGAACTCATCTGAGCAGAGATGGTGATAACTGACAGGTACATTAGATCAGTCATATATAGCAAAGTTTACTTTGATTATGTAGTAAGTGTCAAGATGTACAGTAGCTGATGTCAGTTTGATCTCTCTTATAGCATATAATGGCTTGTCTTTTTCATGGTTGAATGGACACTAATTTTTTGTCTAATAAGTAAGCTATCAGTTGAGTGTTTTAGACAGTAGCCAGAGTTTTTTATCCTACTGAAAGGGAAACGATTCGTGAAATTATTTTAAAATCTGTTTGGATTGCTTGTTGTGTTCATTTTTCTCCTTCTGAAGTCCCCTGTTTACTCAAAGGCACTAAAGGTACAATGTTTTCGAAGGACCTGCTGTGATTCTATTGCATTGCGTATGAGACCTTTCCAGACAGAAAAAGTAGCAGAGAACAGAGTATTCTCCCTCTGTTTTGATGTATAGCTGCCAAACTGCACAGTCTGTATGTAACACCTTTTAAACTTTACAGGGAGAGAAGAAACGATGTTCTGCTATTACAGCTCCCATCCTTCTCCCCTGTAGGGAATGTAGGAATTATCAGACTGTAACTTTGTAGGTTTGTTTTGTTGTTATCATGCAGCCGTGATTTGAGCTGGGTTGTATTTATGGAAGTAACTTAGAAAAGTACATTTTGTCAGGCGTAATGTAGTGGACTTAATGTAATGGATTAATAGTGGACTTACAGAACCCCAAACAACCAGAACCCCAAAATAACACCGGGAAGCTCTGGAAGCATCGTCGAGCATGTCTTAGCCTCCTGGCACAAGGGCAGCTCCAGGGGAAACGAGTATTTGCAGTATTTACAGTGAAGGGTAATTTCTAAATTTTTGGGGAATATGTCAGTTCAGACCCTGCAGCTTTCTGGCTACTACAGGTATGGCAGTAGTTACTAACACCTCTGAACCCTGTACTGTTAGCAGTGTACATCAGCAGGACCAGACAGACTCAGTTCAGTATGGTCAGATCTTCTCTTGTGCTTCTCACTGACACGTTGAGTTGGTTAAATTCTAAAGTGATTCTTTATTGCTCTTATTCAGCAGGGTGCTCAGGCCTTTGATACCTGGTATGCACGGAGCTAGGTGTTTTGTGTTTTCTTCTTTTTATTCTTCTGTTTATTTGTTTTCCGGTTCGGAAATAGGTCTTCCTTCTAGGTCATTACTGGTGTATAGGAACTTCCCACAAAAAGCACTGTTTTGTTGGGGATGCCAGGAAGACTGAACAGTGAATGGAGGCCACCGAGTGAAATGCAGGGTGTGAATGACTAGTTTATAAGCAGTAACGGTGGGCATTTTGAGGGTGCTTTTAGGTTTGCTACAATAATCAAAGCTTCTTTTCATTGTCAGGTATGTTATCCTTAGATACACGTCTGAGTCTCACGGGACTGGGATTTGTGCAGACATCTGAATGGCCCGCGTTATTTTTTATTTCTCTGATCCAAGTGTTCTTCCACAAGCAAAGCTGCCGAGCGCTTCAGTGCTGAGGCTGTGAATAATGACACGTATTTACCTGCAGCATAAATGTGCATTTCTGTAATAAATGTTTTCAAGAATAACTGTTCTTGAAACGGCACCTTCATAAGGTAAAATTCTCTAAGAGTCATTAGTAATGGCCATGCCTGTGCTGGAAACGGTAAAATAAATGAGGTTCTTTCCTGCCTTCTCTTGGACTTTGGATGAGAAATTGCCATGCAGATTGCGTTCTTTATAAAACTAAGAATTTTGTGTGTGCTCTAGTAATGCCTGGAAACTGCTCTTTTACTGGCTTCGAGGCTGTGCCTTGGCAGCCCTTGGCACTTGCCACCCGCTCTGCTTGGGGAGGGCGATCTGTTTTACATCCAGAGCTGGGCTCAGAGCAGCGCTCACCACCATCCCCAAGCAGCAACCCTGCTGTGGAGCTGGGAACTGAGTGTGAGTCTTCCATCTGTTCCTCCATCCTCCATATGTAGCCCCCTCGCTCCTTCGCTCTCCCTTTGCTTAGCTCTGTACGAAGGAGGTGAACACTTGCAGTAGCACTGCTAAAACATCACCCGAGAACTTTATTGCTGCAGTCAGCAATTCCTCTGCTAGTTCCGTTGGAGAGCACTAACAGAGGTAAGGCTTAGCCGTTCTGATAACTTACTGATGAGAGTGTCTCCAGGTTCTTCTCATACATTAACATTGCAGCCTGCTTCGCTTCTTTTCCTATATTCACTTTGGGATATATAGAAAATAAGGCTATAATAATGCTGTCCTTTCTTGTCTTCTTTCACAAACATTAATCCCATGATTTTTTATCAGTACAAAATAACCCTGGAGATAGGGCAGTCTGTGGATCAGCTTCTATGAAACTAGAAAACTGAAATTATTTTGTTTAATTGCGTGTGAAAGTCAACTTTTGTCAAAATCTCTAGCTGTGACTGGGTACTTACAAAATGCAATGTATTCTTTTCTTTAGCAGATCACCTAAATACATTTTACTAGCAACCCTTTTGAACCAGATGAAACTGTAATTCAAGCTGTCTTGTCTGCTTCTGCTTTAGTTCACAATAATGTCACTATGCTGCTCACACCAAAGACTTCAAGGGTTTTTTTTTATCTGTAACAGCTACATCAGGTATTTTGTCCTAGTTTTTCTGCAGATCATTACTGATAAGGTAGGCTTTCTAAAATAAAAAAAGACCCACCAACAGACAACAATCCCCCATATATATTTTTAATGTAAAAGTTTTGTTACTCCATCAGTGTGACTTTGCAGGCTCATCCCAATCTCCCAGTGGCTGCCCGCCAGCCATTGCAGAGCAGTTCTCCAGCTGGAGTATAGGGAATGTTGCTGCAACCAACAAATGAAATTAATTGAAAAGATTATGTTCCTTCCAGGAATTGTCCCTTGGCTTGACCAAACATCTGCACTCCTTCAAGGTTAACCTCACATTTTTTTAGTAAACCGAATATGTTGTGGGGTGGGGGCCAGTATGGCCAGGGGCTGCAGAGGGGGCAAGCAGCTGGGAGAGCTGGCTTCTCGCCGGTGCGCTGCTGGGGTGTGATGTGCTGGCTGCTTGGTGCTGTGGCCCCTCCACCTGCAGTGGGGACAGCCCTGTCCTTGGGGCTGGACAGGGTGGCCAGGACAGCGTCCGGACCTGTAAGAGGCATTGGGGCAGCAAGGAGACGGGTTCGGGGCGGGCAGAAGGAGCAGCCATGGCTACGGTTAGGTGTTTCTTAAGCCACGGGGAGCCTGTGGTGCAAAGGTGAGCCTGTGGTACATCCCTTCTTGTAAGTGCCTGTCACTGCGCTGAGGGAAGGGCACCCTGGGCTGGGGAGTGCGGACCCCCTGGCTGCCACGGGGAGACCCTGGGGGAGCTGCAGCCATAGGGGCCCCACGCTGGAGCAGGGGATGGTTTCGTGTAGGTGGATGCAGACTGTAACGCAGCCCACCAGCTCCTACGGACCCATGTCAGGTCTCTAGAAATGCCCTGCCTTTCGCTGCGGGACGTGCCACCTGGGTGGCTGCGCAGCTCCTGGGAGCAGGGTACCGGTGGGCTGCGCATCATCACATCCTGCTTCCCGCCCGTGGTGCCTTCATACGGCTTCCTGGGAAGCCACAACCCAGGCATTCACTGGTGAGTATAACTACATTGCCAGGGATACACTGTGCACAATCTCTTCCTTATTTTCTTTTTTTGTTGTTTTTTTTTTTGTGGTTTTGGTTTTTTTGGGGGTTTTTTTTGTTTGTTTTTTGGGTTTTTTTTTGGCAGCCTAGGCTTTATGTAGTTGTGATCCATGGCATTTAATGACAGGGTTGAAAAAGAACAAGTCGTTGATTAAAAAAAAAAAAAAAAAAAAAAGGAAAAAAAAAGAAAGAAAAGAAAGGTCTGTCCTGAGGGAAAACATCTGAAGTTTAGGCATGTTTCTCCTTTATCCTCCTTTTCCTTTGATTTCAGGCAACTTTTGCAGGATGGATAAGTGGAGCAAAGTTACCTGGCTGCAGGACAGAAGAATTTTTATGGAGACATTCTTATTTACCTGGTTTAGATTAAAGTCAGCAGATCTTTATTTCCATGTGGCAGTACATTTGGATTTATTGTTCAGAAGAAGGAAAAAAAAAAAAAAAAGTAACATCCCAGCCAATGATTGGCAAACTTGGAGTGAGGACCCCATTGCAAGCTGGTGGTTTACATCTCATATAACTTGAAATAAAGGAGTCACTCACACATTCATAATCAATACAATTACTTCTACTTTACATGAATTAAGTAATTTGTATGGCATTACTGTTTGTATCCCCATTCAGAGCACTTCTTCAGTATTTCAGCCCCACTGATGGCAAAGGCAGGTGCATGCCAGTTACCCACAAAACCAAGGCAAAGCTCTATGGGGAAACTCTTTTATGTCCATCTAGATTTGAATTTGTAGTCCCTTTCCAATTACTGTGCTAATTGTTTAAGAGATTGCTAGACTAAAAAAGTTTTTAATCACTAATCTGTTTTTGAAAGGAACTTATGGGCTCAAAACCTGAACTACATACTTCTTAAATTAATTTTCTTCATGAATACTTCTTTCTCAATACAGATTTGTGAGTCAGAACACCCTACTGTGCTTGTTTCTTTGTCTTTTCTTCAAACACCTGGCCTATTATTCTCCTTTTTTCCCCCTCAACAAAATGGCTCTTTCTTTGTAGGCAAGGTTCTGATGATCTGATGTCACTGGAAACACGGACGTTTACCCTACATCCTACGTTAGCAGAACTGAACTCGGGGCAGAGAACAAACCCAACAAACTTGACAATTTAGCCAAGTGTGAGCACTCCAACAGAAATATTAGTGAAGGCTGCTTGCAGAGATGCCAATCTGCTGCCGAATCTTCCAACAAAACCCCTCAAATTGTGACATGGAAGGTAATATCAAGAGGGTTCAGTTGGAGATTGAGGTTTTTTTTCACGGTGGGCTAGTGCTGTGGAAAGCGAACGGGGGTGATGGTGGACTCCGATCTTCTGTGCTGCTCTGAAAATCCTCCCTGACACTTTTGCTTTCAGGAAAACCAGACAAACCCAATAAAACAACCAGGGCTCCAGGCCTGCTTCAGCTGAAACCTGTGCCAGGAAACCATCCTGATGTCGCCCGCAGAAATAGGCTGCAACCCTTCTTTACTCGGAAGAGAAGCACAGGGTCAAATCCTGCTGTCTTAATCCACATCGGTGCGGGCTTTGCCTCAATTAGGACCGAAGAATTTAGTGCGTGAGGTGAGATAAAGCATTGGGAAATAATTGCAACGTTCAGTGTAAGAAACTCTCCGTAAAACGGCTAGCCTGTTGAGAATGTGGGATGCTGCCCTGCTCACTGCCCTGAGGAAAGCCAGGAAAGCAAATGTCACTGCTTGGTTCGTGGTAGGTGTTGACCCATGTGTAGCTGTGAAACTAGGCTGCGGGTTTTTCGGTTAAATGCTCCCCAACAGTTTTTCAAACGTAATTTTAATACTATGTCCATAATAGCTTGTCATTCAGCCTCTTTATTTAAATTCAAAATAGACTGACTAAGTAAACCTTCTTCCCTTGGTGTGACGCTTCATTATAAGATAATAATAATTAACATAAAAAGCTCGTTGAGTTTTGGTTAGATGCACTCTGATTCCGAAGCTGATTTCAAGTGTTGTCCTGCATATTTATTTTTGTAGTATCACTAGTTCTCACAGCTGGCTTTTCAATTCACATGAAAGAATGGAAATTTCGTGGCAGGACTCATTAAAGCAGAAAAAATGAAACCAGCTTAAAGAAAACCTCTTTGCATTTCAAACTAAAGCTGGCTGGAACATCAGTAAGCTGCACTGCCTACCTGTACCCATCGGGAAATACGAACGGCTGCAGACACCCCCTTCTGCCCCGATGGCACCGGAATGGCAGCTCCTATTGAATCGGGAATGTCACAACATAGGCAATGGACTTACCTTTGCTATGCTGTCACGTACCATATAGGACACAGTAGCCTGAAGCCACGGAGCCACGCTTAAATATCCGCCAAAGCAGGGATGCTCGGTGTGACAATGCCAGGAGGTGCTGAGGGCACAACCCGCGGCGGTGCCCAGCAGGTGCTTGGCTGGGGTTACAGCAGGAGAGGATGCCTCGGAGGAAGGTGCCCTCTTGCAAGGAGAATTAGGAAAGAGCAACACCAAATCAGTCAAGGATTAGGATCTGACCTTGTGGTTCCCAGAGGGTGTGGAAGCGGCTGTGTGTGCTGGGTCATGGCAGCAGCTCCCGGCTCTGGTGGGAGCTGCAGTGTGAATCAGTGAAGTTACTTGGCCCTGCAGTCCCTGAAATTATTTCTGTCCACAGCTACTGGAAAAATGTTGATAGATGAACGTTTTCTCTTGTATAACTGCTGAAATCATGAGGATTTTGGCCCCCCGAGTGCAATCTCTGTGGCCATGTGGGCAGTGATGAAGATTTTGGTGGACACAGGGGTGCCTGCTGTTTCATGCAATGGATTACACCAGCCTGCAGCAGCTGTTTTTCACAGGCTGCTTCTGGTGTTTGTCTAGGAATAATTTGGCAAAAATACCAAAGTTTTATTTTTATTGTGGAGTTCTTTTCTAAATGGCTCGTGGCAATTGCAGGGTAGTTTCTGCCACCTTCAATGAAACGACAGTTTCCTTTCCTGCAGAACCCCCTTGCATTGCAAGACACGCTGATGGCAAGGAAAGATGCCGCAGAAGCTCGTATAGAGTAGAACGCGAGTTGTGTAATGACAGTTTCCAGGCCATTAACCTACTTAAAAGGTTAATTTGGAACAAACTCGGCACTTGAGTGGATACCGTGTTGTGCTGCCAGTTGGCAGCCTGGGCCATGAGAGTGGATTGGTGGAAGCAAAGAGCTGTTGTGGAAGAAACACAGTCAAACCTTGTGTGAGAGGTCCTGGTTACATCACTTCCCGAGTCTCCTGCTGCTTGACCTACAGCGCAGGGCTAGTGCGACTTGCGCAGAGAGCTTGCTTTTCCAAACAGTAGAATACCACCACCTGCTCCTATCTGTGCTAACAATGAGGTCTGCGAACCCAGAAATACTTCAGTCTTGTGGCAGGTTACGTCTCAAGAGTAATCAAAGCTTTTAGTATTTCAGAGGAAATGGAAAATGGATCTGTCTGATCCAGCAAACTGCCTTCTTGGTCAGGTACCCAAGTACAAGCCCAGAGGAGGCTACAGAAGCAGCAGTTCGGTATCCGGAGCTCTGCGCTCAGACCTCTAGCCCTGCAAACGTCTTAAGGGGAGCCACAGAGCTGCCTTGAGAAACTTCTAAAATATACAAAATCTCTTCAGTGTAAACCTAAGTGCTTGAGGAACCAGGCAGCATCAATGGAAGAGTTTCATGTTGTCCCATCAACCCGCAGAAAAAGAGCTTGCTTGGACCTACCCTACAGATGTGGGACAGGTAACCTGCACGCACAGGCAGCTGTTGGCCTTTCTTTGTCATTGCTAAGACACAATTAGCACTTGCATAACTCTACCAGTCACACAGTGTCACGTTTGTTTAATCAGTCCTCACAACAGCCCTGTGAGGTAGGCCTGTAAGCTGCAAGAGCAGGATACTAAACCCTCACTTTACACCAAAGCATCAGACCTCTGCATGAGAGAAGTTGTTCTCAGTCCCATTTCCTGGATGAGGAAATTCAGCAAAAACTTTAAAATGACCCGTCTGAGGCCAGCCAGGGAGCCCAGGCTTCTGATGAACTGGAGACTCCTAAGTAAGGCCTCTGTTTTCACTCATTCCAACATCAGTCCAAGGAAGAATTGAACATTTCACGTAGGGTTTTCATTTAAATTTTGAATCTATTCAAGGCATGAAATGTCTGGAAATGTACAAGTGAGCTGTTAACTTACTGGTCTGGTAAGATGTGCCTGTAATCATGCTAAAAGTATCCAGCAACCTCATATTTACAGCTACGAGCTACTTACTGGTATGTATATACATGCACAGATAACTACACACCATTTACTGCACATGGATAACCTACTTTCACAGGATACTGTTTTCATATACGACAGTTAAACTTTTTTAATTATTAAAACATTGCCACCCTGAACATAAAGCAAACATTTTCCCCCCCTCTGTTTGAAACAAGGTACTCTTTGTACAAACCTAGTTCTGAACCAAAAGCTTATAATGAAAATAGGCCCCATCTTATTCCTGCTAAGTCTGTCTAAAATGCGAGATTTCACTAGCACTTGCACTTCAACATGAAGCATGGTCTCAGAGTTAGTAACTGTGTACTGATTCTTACGTCTCAAGTACTGCATGTAAGAGTTCCTCCTGAGAAGGGAGTTGAGAATTGCTTAGAAAACTGGTTATTCCTATAAAGAATTCTGAACCTTTGGAATAGCATCTGGTGAGTTTGGGGATTTCAAAGCTTCAGATTCATGTCAGCCTGAATTATAAAGATGAGCTAGCTCCTGCTTCTATTTCTGTAGTGTCAGAAACGATACAAGCCAATTTACTACCCGATTTCACGTTATAAGGAAGGAACCCAACTTTTCGCAGGGTTATTTCCCTTCGGTCCGTTGCTGAAGATGGAGGAACTACAGGGGGTGTGCGGGGTGTGTGTGTGTGTTTTCTTTCTTTTTTTTAAATGTGTCTCTAACGGGAGCTACTTATTGGAGAAGGCATTCACTTTCCCCTCCGTGGCTGTAGTCTGTGGGAGAGCTCCTAACAAAGTTCTTTGTTAGTGTTTGTAAGACTGGAGATGAGGTTTAATTGAGGGATTTGTGCTGAATGTTCTTTCGCTTTGAGTCTTAGTGCTGCAATGCTTGACGTTTTCCTTTCAACTGCTGCTGGATCAGTGAAGGCAGTAAGAGCAGGGTCTGACGGGGGTCCAGGAGCTTTCATTAGTACTGAAGCTGTTGTCATGAGAGGATTTAAAGCATTGAGAAACCTGTATTTGAAAGAAGTCAATATTATCCAAATTAAGAATTGTTTTGGAGAACAAGTACTTACCGAGTTGTAGCTTCCCCCACCCAAAGTATTAGAAAAAAAATGTGACAAATTTTCCCATTTATTCCAAATGTACATTTTGTTTTCCAGAATGTATTTTAGTTTTATTTTGCAGTATAGTGTCTTGCCCTTAAAAAAACCAACCCTCCCACCCCCCCCCAAAAAAAACCCCCAAACCACAAACACTTTTAACTGAAATAAATGAGATGGCCAGAATGGCATGCAGGTACCTAGAACAGCAACGACTTGCTTAACTTGCAATGTGAAATCCTTTCTAAACAAACTTTGGATGCTGTAGATCAGTAAAAGACTGTACTGTGAAAGCAATAAACCACCTTATAAAAAGATCAATTTATGTGGCTGTTTATGCAGCCAATTCATTCTGCCAAGTTTATTCCATATGAAAAGCAGCATTTGTCTGTCTTAATGTGGAACTATGATACTGGCTGTAATTTCAGCAAGAGGAGTGCCATCTTCTTTTTTTTAATATATATATACACATATAATAGGTGTGTAGAGTTATATAAACACACACATTACACACATGCTTTTATTCCCCATCTTATGGAGTGCACTAGAGCAGCAGCAGCATTTTGCTGATAAATTTCAGGTTGCTGAGCAAGAAAGCCCTGACAGCAGGTTCAGCTGAAATGAATTGCTGGAGTTCTAGGTGCCTGACTGCAGAGAATGAACAGGAGGCCAGCCGTGGGCTTGCTCTGTGTGTTGAGAGCACGTCACCTGCCAAGGGAAAAGGACTGGCTTTTAGTAGGACAGGTAAGAATCAGGGAGATCTCTCTCTTTCTCTGTCTCTCTAGAGCTGTACCACTCTTGCATACGTAGCCAGACTCCTGGTCTCCTGAGAAGAAATGTCTAAGACCTTTATTCTGTCAAATCGCCTACAAGCCATGTCTGTCTGCATCTTTACGGCGTACAATCTGGGGATAAGGATGGAGCTGGAGCCACCTGGATTAAGCAGTCTACGTGAAGACTAGAGTTCAGTGAGACCAAAATTTCAGCAAGTATACACAATTGTTCTTCAAAGAGCAATTATATGCTAAGTTTTTACTAGCATGACTTAAAACTAAATCTTGTTATTCCTAATCAAGTGATCCTATACAGGAATTAACTCTGTTTTATTAAGTTTATTTACCTACAGGATCATGTTTGTTGAGAACATGTGAGTATCAAACTAATAAAAATGCAGCATTTTTAAACAGTTTTGAGATTTAGAAAAAAGTATAAATAATTCTATACCTTCCAAAATGTGGATTTAAAATAGGATTTCTGAAGAGAGAAGTCCAGGTAAGGCTGCTGAGGCCAAATGGCCCTAAGGTTGAAGAACTAAAGGCTGGAGACATGGATGGCACAGCCAGTGTTGAGAGAGGCATTGACCTCCACGTGTGATCTAGGAGGGGAGAATGACTCAGTGGAACATCCAAAAATAGACCAAGTGGGTGCGTTAAGGAGATTCCTGGAACAGTCCCCAGAATTTCATTTTTTTCACGTTTCCTCCACTTTGCCCTTCTGTTTTGGAACCAGACCTTCAATAAGAAATTATAAAGGCATTAGCTGAACTTACTCTGCAGTTTGTCTTACCAGCTACTACTGCATGCAGTGACACAAGCGGCAAAACATTTAGTGTTAAACCAAACCCCACTTCTTTAATATTAAAGATCCATTCATAAATGCCTTAGTGGGTTTATTAAGAAATAAATCAGTTATAAATATTGTAAACTTGACTACTCCTTAGCTCTGCCCGAATAGTCCTGTAGGTTTTAAAGCCATTGCAATATATAAACCTATCACCCGAGTACTCCATCAGTTATTAAAAATTATCATTCTTCCTTTGACAGGTTATTTACTGAAAATTAATTTTCAACAAAGCCACTCCAGAGGTGGCTACTTCTATACAGATACCTCAGGAAGCAACAGTCATGACTGTTAGAGTAATGAGGCCAAATGGTATATGCTTTTTATCTCAATAGCTGGACCATACATTTTTATACAGAGGGTTCAAAAGTAAAAAGAGATTTTGTTATCTACCATGAACGCAAACAGCATATAGTTACATGAGAGTGATTAACTGACTTGCAGTGAAAGCCAGTACTAAACTAGAAAATCTACTAACACAGTATTAGGACAGAGTATCGAGCTGTTCCCAAAGGGGCTTTAGCTAGTACTGGGTTTGTGTGTATGCTGTTGGGTATAGTGCCTCTTAAGCCTGACGAGTCATTCTTTTAGCCCACTAAACATCTTTTCAAGACTTCAGTCAATCAAATCTACAGATCAGAAAACTGACTCTTTGCACTGTTATTCTTTAGCATTCACTGAGCAGAACCTTTCAGACCCAGGATGACAGCGGGCAGGAGAGAAGAGCATCAGCTCTAAAATAAGAGAGGGAGGACCTAAACCAAGGATATTTAAAAATGGGTGCTGCCGAGGTTGAACACTCAACATCCGAATGCACTCAGCTGCTCAGGTCTTCTAGCCCCCACTGCAGTGGAGGCCATTGAAGGTGGGTTCTGAACTGCATCTGGATTTGGAAGAAAGACATTAGCTGTGGCCCATAATCTGATTCAGCCATCTTGTACGTAACTACTGTTGAAATTTAGTGAGTTGCTTGCAAGCACGTTCTATGTATAATACTTGAATGCACTAATCAGGATTCAGTATTTAGCAGAGAGTGGTAACACAAGGAACAAGAGTCATTGCAAAGGCAGATTTCTGTCCTGCACGGAATTATGACTTTCTGAAATTTACTTCTGATTTAGGACAAAGGGAAACTTCAAATATGAAGGTCTTTTACCACACAATATAGACAACTTCTCAGTTGGAACCTAGCAAAGCCACTAAAGCAAACAAAAATAATAAAATTAAATTGCAAAAATTCTTGTCTTGAAAAAATTACAACATACGCTAAAAAGTTATTCCTTTGATATTAGTATTTCTGAAATAGTAAAAAGTCTACAAAAATTTGTATTATGACAAAATCTTTGGATGCTAAGGTTTTATGGAGGCATGATTTTTTTTTTTAATGCTTGCTTTTTGTAGCTGCAATTATATTTCAGTCAAAAAATGTTCTCGAAGTTTTAAATTGCTGTTGTGTAACACCTAAAAAATCAGGTTTTGGGGGTTCCCTGCTTCACTGCTTGCTTTGATCTCAGACATGCCATGTAACCATTTCCAGTGATGTGACCTACCTTCACGCACATAAATAACATTAAGCGTGGAAGGGAAGCCCTCCACACACAGCAGGGTGCTGATACCCAAACCAGGGGGCTGAGGCATGCCACAGCCTTGCTGCCCTGAGTTTGATGTTATTCCTACCTATGTCAGTAACAATTCACTCTGTCAAAGCACTGCTGTGGGGTTCTCGGGAGCCAGCTGAAGAGTTACTGCTCTAGTTCTTTCATTGCACGTATTATCTTCATGCTGGGAAGTTGCCGTCCTCCTGGAGGAGGGATTCGTACCCCTCAGGTCATGTACGTAACACAGAATTGACTGAGCAGGCAGTCGCAGAGGGAGGTGCCCTTAGAAGAAAAGTCAGAACATCAAAATTGTGAAGTTGGTACTTCAAATTCTTGAGTGCTCTGACTCATTCTTTGGCCACTTCTCCAGCAACCACAGGCTTTAAATGATCAGATGTCTACAAGGGAGTATCTGAACCAGTGTAACACCCGATGGCTATGCCTGCAGGACAGTGAGGGCTCGGCGCTGGCCTGTGTTAGTCCAACACAGGGGTCTGGTAAGAAAAATCAACTTATTTAGATCAGATGACTTCAAATTGCTATTAAGCAGTAATCCCAAATATTTGTAAAAGCATCTTAGCTGAGATCTGACAAAAGACCACCAACTCAAAGGTGTTAAAGTGTTTTCTTATGAAAATAAAATCCAATTAAAAAGGCAGTGAACTTATGCTGCAGATAAAGCCTTTCCTAGAAAGCATAAAACAAATGCTGCAAAGGTATTAATTTCCCTTACTAAATCTTAGCATTGATCTTCAATCTGTTCTTCATAAGGAAGCCTAACACAAAACAAGAGGTCTGCTTTTGTGCTTTGCCTGTCCTAAAGTGAATCTATTTGCTCACTCAGACATGCACTTTCACTGCAAAATAACTTTTTTTAACATTGCAGGTGATTTTGGGTTTGCAACCAAACTTATTTAGTCATCTCTCGGATTTTGTGTTTATCAAACTGGAAGGAAATCCCGGCATAGATATCTAGTAATTACCTTTAGAAAAAAGCTGGCTTTCAGTTCCTTACTGGTACAAACTCATCAATGCAAGTGATAAAAGGAGCAAAGGCATGCCTCATACCTTACACTGACATGACAAACAGCTTTCAAAATTTAGTACGTACATTATAGTCATTAACATTCAGATTAGTCATCTTGAACCTTTTGTTAAGCAGTTTTCCTTTGCTTCCAATAAAAGGCTTAACTTGCCTTTACTCTATTTTCAGACACGTTCAAACTGCCAAACTAAACATAACAGAAACTGCTATACCAGTCTTAAAGATTTTTATGGTATGACTGTAATATCAGTGGTAAAATACTTAGGAAAAAATGCATTGCTTAATAGTCAAAGATGAGTTTTAAACCATCAAGTTTTAATTGTATGCTAAACATTACCAAGAATATTTTTGTAATTACTAGCACCACACATATCTGAGAAAAGAAATTTAGGTCTTTTGAAAAGAAAAAGGTAAGCATATAAAATTGGATAGCTTTCATGCTGTAATTTTCTTTAAAAATTATTCCTATTTAATTGATGTAATAGCTAACAATGATAAAAAGTCACATAGATGTGACTAACTGTAGCTGAACACAGGATCGTAATCGGAAAATATGACAGGGATGCTTAGATCGGTTATATTTGAAAGCTAATGTTTTAACACAGGTGCAGTTTATGGTACTGAAATACCAAAGTAGTGTTTCACTCCTCACATAAAGAAAACAAAATATTCCTTAAACTTTTTCTTATTTTCCTCCCACCCTAAAAATATGAACTATGAGAAGCAGAATGGCAACAATAGATGCAAATGGTATTGGAGAGCATTCCAACACGGCTTCAGATGATGAAAAGACCTTGCTGACTCTGACTACCCCTTTTCCAAGGTAAGGAGGAATACAAAGATTCTTGCTGCCATCTCCCTTCTTCTATACAAGCAAATAATGGGGGCTGGGTGAGGGGGGATCACTTTGAAGTGATGAGAATACATTCATGGGCAATTTTTCTTATTATTTGTTCATTTTCAGGTAAGATTCAAAATGCAAGAGTGAGGAACAATGTAGTGGCTGGTACCCATTTTCAGCTGGCTGACAAAGGGTCTCCCCAGAGAAGGGGACCTCAATTTGAAAACACATGGAGGGGAAGAAATGGTCTGATTGCATCTGGTAAGACTAGTTTCCTGGGTTTACATGTGAGTAAATAAAAAGATACCACTTTTAATGTCAGCTGGTTTAGTCAGGCACCATGGGAGAGGTATGGAAGTCTTAATTTCACACAGGACCATACAGAGGAACTGTGAGAATGGGTATATGAAGCAAGCGTTTGGCAATTAAGATAGCTTGGTAAGTACAGCACATCCCCACCTATATAGTAGCCTCCTCTTCCCCCCAGGCCAAGCTGTCCCCCATCTACCAGAGGACAAGCACACATCCACAGGCAGAGGCTCTGTGCACTGGAAGCTCCCCCCAGCAAGCCGTGCTGACTGCGGGCTCATGCCCACGAGAGTTGTGTTAGGATACGGCAAGGAGTAAGGAGGTGCAAGGAACAGCTCTCCGCTGTTTCTTCCATCCACTGGGCATGCATCAACTCTGCTGTTTCGCTTGTTAACTCCTTTTTGACTCCACCAAACCTAGACAATTCCATTTCTTTCAGATAAAGCATTAGAAGAGCTCCTGTTCGCTGCCTACCATTGTGCCGCTCCTTCCCCTGTCCAAACGGCCTACAGAGCAAGTACTCCATGAAGCGAGTGTGACGGTAACAGGTAAGTTAACAGCTTTTCACCCATGTCCTTCCCGCTGGCAGATGCCATGTGCCATTGTCAGGTATCGGGGGTATTTCACTAACCAGAGGTTTTAGCGATTAGTGATGGTAAGGAGAGGGGAGGACACCTGATTTCCTCAAGTCCACCAGAATCCATCTGGGTATTCTCCGATGAGCCAGCTATGAAGCACCATTCATACTTCTAAGGCCTTTTTCTGAAGATGGTGCGCATTACAAGAAGAAAGCTAAAAAGCGCAGGAGCTTTACAGACATTAGCTAGCGCGAACCATCGCAGATCCAGCGACTGAAATATGACAAGAAACAAGGAACTGGCATCAACAGTAACAGAGCGACACAGGAGGAAGCAGGGCTGTCACACCGAGCAGCCGCAGCTCTGTCTTTCACAAGTGTGCACACACCCAGAGTAGTTCTGCCAGTATCTGATACACAGCGCAAGCCAAATTTAGTACAATTGTCATTTCCAGCTTAAAAATACTTTGAAAGCCTCCACACCTTTGGAAACAACTTTTTTTCTTTTAAAGCTAATGTTTCTGCACAAAAAGGGAGTTCTAGCTTACACAAGGGATGAACCTAAAGGAACTGCTTCTTAAAAGGTATGAGTTAAGAGTCATTAGTCATCATAAGTTAAATACGAGAGTTTAGAATCAGGAGAAGGTGCCGGGGTCATTTGTCGTTTAAGAAAACTGTGGGCTACGAGGTGGTCAGTGTCTGCTCTGTGGGCTGAAGCTCTGCGGGCGCTGCTGCCACCGCAGCCCGGCAAGGCCACGGGACGGCTCCTCCCGGGCAGTGCCTGGTGGCTGCGACGGTCCCGGCCCCCTGGAGGTGTGACTGTTTTATCGAGCTAAGTTAGAGCAAGGAAAGGGTGCAAGCTTCCCTGAAGCCTGGGTAAATAACTTGGGAAGCCCCACAGAACCCCTCATTTGCCTTAAACCAACTGATTTTTTTTTTTTAAATACTGGTTTTAGAGCCTCAAATCCCAGGGGACAGTACCTGCCTGTAGACCCACGGAGCCCGCAGCAAACGCGTGTGCGGTGCCGCCTGGGACCGTCCCTAAGCCGCCGTCTGTTTTCCCGTCACTGAGGTAACTTCCCCGCTCCTCCGTCCTTCGGAGCCGTCGGGAACGGACGCCCCCCCCTCCCCGGGGTGCCCCCTCCGCTCCCCGCCCGGCCGAGGGAGCGCGGCCGGAGCCCTGTGCCGGGGGGCTCCTAATCCCGGCCCCGGAGGGGGGTCGGGGGTCGGTCCCCGGGCACCGGCGGCTCCCGGGAGGCGGCAGCCCCGCGCCCGGCACTCACCTGCACACGGGCCTCCGTCAGGTCCAGGCGCACGGCCAGCTCCTCCCTGCGGGGCAGCACAGCGTTAGGCGCCGCTAACGGCCCGGCCCGGCCCCCGCCCGCCCCGCCGCCGCCGGCCGCTACCTGGTGAACACGTCGGGGTAGTGCGACTTGCGGAAGGCCCGCTCCAGCTCCTCCAGCTGGAAGGTGCTGAACGTGGTGCGGTACCGCCGCTGCTTCCTCTTCACCGGGCCCGGCGCTTCCTCGCCCGTCGCCGCCTCGCCGGGCGGCCGCCCCCCCCCGCCCCGTCGCCACCGGCTCCTCCGCGGGGCCCCGCGCTCGGCCGGGCCGCGGCGGCGCCGCGCGCTCCTCGCCTGAGGGGAGAGAAGCGGGGAGTTACCGGGGGGGGTGGGTAGGGGCGGGGAGCCCCCGCCGCCCCACCGCCGCGCCGCCCCTCACCGTGCCGCCCCGCCGCGGGGCCCCGGCCCAGGATGCTGTCGATGAAGTAGGAGGTGAGGAGGTGCAGCGCCGGCGGGGCGGCGGGGGGTCGCGCTCTGCATGGCGGCGGGCAGCGCCCCCCGCGCCGCGCCGGGTTTTATGGGCGCGGGCAGCGCCCGGCTCCGCGCCCCGGCATTAGCATTTCATTAGCGCGCTGGCGTCAAGGCCGGGGGTGGGACGCGCCGGGGCCGGGCCCGCCGCTGCCTCCCCCCGGGCGGGCGGAGGGGCGGCCGTCGGTGCTGCCCCCGCGGGCCCTGCCCCCGCCCCCGGGCCGCAGCCGCCCGGGCGGGCACGTTGTCCGGGCTCCGTCGGGGGCGCGGGGCCGGGGCGGCTGCGCTGCCGTCGTGCCGGTGCCCGCCGCGCTGCCGGAGGGTCTCGCCCGGCCCGTCGGGGGCTGCGGGGGGGTCGGGGCTGGCGTTGCCCCCCGCGCCGCTGCGGGGGAGGGGGCGGTCAGGCGGGACAGCGCCCGCCCGAGCCCGCCCGAGCCCGACGGCGTGCGGGGGGAGCTGGCTCGTGCAGGAGAAGGGCCGTGGGCTCCCTGTTGCTCCTGCTGAACTTGAACTCGTTGAATTCAGCGTTTGAAGCAGACGGTGCGACGTGCCGGGTGCCGCAAGCACCGCGGTACGCACAGACCCATGCGAGACGGAGCCTTTGTGCCTGGAGACCTTTCATTCCGCTCCTGCTAGAATTCTGTTGTCGGGGCTGTTACGGCAACGATTCCTCACCGGGGGGGTCTGGAAACTTACTTCCTACAAGAGAGAGACCTCCAGCAGTTCTGTGATCTGGCTGTGGTGCCCTGCTAGCGACTGACATAAATTAGATGTCAAAATGACTTGATCCTGAGGTCTAGATTTTGGGGGATGAGAATGAAACGCTGGGTTCTAGAGAGCCTTACAGAGAGTGCAGCAGAAAAGGGCTTAAAAAACCCCAATCCCAACAGCTAAAGCCAGACAAATTTAGATTAGAAATGACACACTGATAGAAAAATCTGTGTGTTTATAACTAACCTTTCAAACAACATAGCTGGTGAAGTTCTGGGTTCTCCGTCCGTCTTTGCATCCAGGCTGGATGGTTTACATATTAGCTGAAGACGTAAAGGCTGTTGAGGCAGAGATGCTGCCCAAATCTGTGACCTGTCTTACACCAAATGTCTGGCTGAATAATATTTTGCTTCCTTCTGGCATTGTAGTCCACAAAGAAAAGAGTTTGTTTTTTTTTTTGTCCTCCTCTTATCTCTCTGGGGCTGTGTGAATGCTTTAATGCTTCTATCTTTGGTTCCTGGCAGACCTCCTTGCTGTCTCACTGCCCTGCTGCAAAGCTCTTCAGTGAGTCAGTCTTCAACTTTCCTCCTTTCACTACAAAAACTATTTGGCCTGAAGCAATACCTTCACGAATCCATTCCTGCAGCACCTTCCATGAGAAGCTTTGGGAAAGCAGTTACGGATGCTAAGTTCTGAAAAAGTAGGCTGCCTTTGTGAGGGAAGACTATACAAGGGTAACATTTATTGAAAGTGGTTTTTCACTTAGTGTTTTCTTGCCCTTTCCCAGATTTTTGTCCTGTTCAGATCCTGACCCTCAGCTTCAAACCTCAGGCTGCTGTTTCTCTTTTTGGCTTTATAAGGTCCTACTTCTGTTTGTAGAAGCATGTTGTCAGAGGAGAACTAAGGTCACAGGGCCATGTAATAGTGGTAAATGCTGATGGGAGCTCAGGAAGGCAGAGAGACATCACATAACTGAACTCCTGCATCCCTAAGCATGGCTGTAGTTTTCAGCTGGGGCCATTTCGGAGCAGTGGGGTTTGGATGTCATCTTCCCTTTTCGGGATGTGTGTGGAAAAGACAAGGTCCAGCTGTAGCATTTTGGAGGGGCAGAGGGCTGGGCATGTGCACCCCTTAAACTCAGAATGGACAGAGAAAACCTGTAGTTGTCTCTATCTGCCAGCAGTTTACCTGGATGCTGAAGGAAAACCCACACCCTGTGTTATGGGTGAAGGCTTCCTGCTCCATAAATTCCCTGGGCGGTGTGGGCTGTTGCCTGAGGGAACCCAAGGAACTCAACACTGTCTGACACAGAAGAGCTTATGTTAAATAGATGTTTTTTTTCCCATACAGATCAAGCAAAATGATATACTTAATTTCTCCATGGTCACATACAGTCCCATGTGTGTTTCCCAATGGTTTTAAGTGACCTGAACATATATTTGCTTTTACTAACAAGTAATGAGGTTGTGTGTACTATAACTAGTGGAAGTATTGTACATGTATTACCTTTGCCTTTTGAGAGTGACTGTAAGGCGCTCTGGTCCACAGAGTGGCTGAAAAATCTTATGTCTGAATCACATCCCTTGTGCTTTTGCTAGGTGAAAACATTTTTGAATTTAGATCCCAGGACATTTCTTCAGTTGCTGTGCTTGCTTCTGAGCTGTTTATTGCTAAATCACTCTGAATCATCGGGAAAGGTAGGTGTGTTTTGTGCTTCAAAAATGTTAGCTTTTACAGTAAGAAATGAACATTTGGGAATTATAAAAAAAATAAAGTAAATAAACTTAGCATTTTAAAATTATATGTTTTTTCAGAGTATGCACAGTCACCTGCGGTAATGGAGGAATGCAATTCGGTTGTAGTGGGTAGTGGAAAAAAAATCCTAGTATATCATAGGGGTACTGGGATGTGGTCTGGGACTAGTACAGGTCATAGGCAAGTCCTGCACCAGTCTAGGTTAAATTGCTGAAATTTACTAGCTATGCTCAGTGCTCTTTTAAAGAATTATAGAATTGTTTAGATTGGAAAAGACCTTTAAGATCATCAGGTCCAACCGTTAACACAGCACTGCTGACTCCACCACTAAACCATGTCCCTAAACGCCACATCTGCACATCTTTTAAATACCTCCAGGGCCGGTGGCTCAACCACGTCCCTGGGCAGCCTGTGCCAATGCTTGACCACCCTTTCAGTGAAGAATTTTTTCCTACTATCCAATAAAAGCCCCCTCCCCTGGTGCAACTTGAAGCCATTTTCTCTTGTCCCATCACTTGTTACTTGACATGGGGGGGTGTGTGTGTGTGGGTGTGTGGTTGTTTATGCTATGCTCCTTGACCAAATGGGCCTTTCATCTTTGGTCCCCTGCCTGTTCTTCCTTATGTGCCTCCAAGAATTCTCTGGACACTTTTTTTCTAACAAACTCCCTGATAATTCAACATCTTAGGGCACTGCCATTGTTTTCTCTTCTTGCAATTGTATTTTTAGGAGCTTTTGGCTTCAGTTTCCAAAGACCTTACCTGTGTTCAAAGGCTTAGTGACTCATTTGTGGTGCAAAGAACAGTGGTTCTGCACATACTATGGACCAAATACCTATAATACAGTTTGTTTCAATTCCAGAAACAGGATTTGAGCAATCTAATTTCCTCTGACCACAAGAAGCTTTGTCAGAACCTTACTGAGGAATCTGTTGGTTGTGGAATACCCTGTGATGTGTTTCCTTCCCAGGTTATAGTCCCACATGTGTCTTTGCCCAAAGAGACCCCCCTGGATCCTGGAGAGCAGGCCCAGGAATGCTAATGAGATCTCACAGAGCCAAAAGTGACTTAAATTTTGTACTTTTGTCTTCCAAATAAACGAAATCCAAGAACAACCCAAACAGCAGATAAAACACCATTATCTCCTTGCCAGTTGTTCAGCAACAGCCATCTGACACAGGCTGATTTTGGCAAAAGGTATTTTTCCTGCATTGCCCTCAGCTGAGCTGTTTATTAAGAAGCTGTTTTTCTTTCTACAGTTGTGTTTTACTGGTGATTCCTCTTTTGAAAAGGAGATACAAATAGATTGTTTTAAAATAAAAAAATGTCTGGATGAGAAGGTCAGTCCTGTTTTGTGTTTTTGTGCATCACTCAGATGCTTTGTTCTAGTAGTTGGCAGTTTTCTAGCACTTTTCCTATTTTGTGATTAAGTGAATAATGCTACACCTGGAAATTCTCAAGGATGAATATATTCTAACCATTATTTCCTGGATACAGTGTAGTCTTTCTTTTATTTTGTATTGCGTTTGTGTGGCAAGGTGTTGGAGGTGGGGGGGCTACAGAGGTGTCTTCTGTGAGGTATGCATGTCTGCTCAGCAATAAAGGCTAAGAGAGTGAATGGCCGCCCTTCCTCTTCCTTTATGATAACTTTTTGTCTTCTGGAGCAACTGCTGTGCATACTGAATCCCTGCTTCCTGAGAAGTGGCTGGACATTGTCTGCAGATGGGAAGTAGAGAATTAATCTTTTCCTTTGCTTCCGTGTGCGGCCCTTGCTTTTGCTTTATTAAACTGCCTTTATCTTGACCCATCAATTTTTTCCATCTTATTTTCTCCCCTCCTTGTCCTGCTGAGGCAGTGAGCGATAGAGTGGCTTGGTGGGCACCTGACATCCAGCCAAGGTCAACCCACCACACATCTGTATTTTTTGGATGCCTTCAGGCAAGTCATGCTTATCCCACTGACTGACTTTTGACTCCGTATTTTGGAGTTGCGTTCTGTCTTGTCATGAGCTGGACAACCTGTGTTGTAGTTGCTGCCTAATGCCACTGAAAAATGTCCTGAAAGAGTGTGATCTAAATGGCATTTTCATCATTTCATGTTCAACCAACCTTGTTGCTACTGCTTTCTTGGTTTTCTTTGGCTCCCATACAAAGTAAAACATGACAGGTGAGTCATGACGCTCATGTTGTACACAAAGTGTTTGAGAGATGAAAGGAAGCGTACGTGTATCTGGATGACAGCAGAGTTGCAACCACGTGAGGTGGACTGGTATTTGCTGTCCTTGAAATGTTTTTTGGTTTCTTTTAGAGGCACGTTGGTGCATCAGCATTCTTTATAGTGCTTTAAATACATAAATATATTTTAATTAAGTTTAATATTTAAGATTAGAAAACAGAGCTTGTCTATATTTATACTGAAATAAAGTTCTGAGATAAAATATGTCACAAAGTTAACCAGAAAAATTTCTTGAAGAAACTCCAGGGAGTTAGTTTGACATCTCAGCATGGATATTTATTAGCTTGAAGAAAGAGGGTGATTGCTTACTAGTGCAGAACTTGGACAGAGCAGAAGTGATTCTGATGAGAGCTCTAAGTCAGCTTTGGTTGATGTTCTAGGAACCAGATCCTGGAAGGTGCTAAGATCTTTAATGCCAATGTAGCTCTCCAGATTGTTTCATATTCTTATTAATACAACTGGTATCTCATTGTTTTTTCGTTTTACACAGCTGCCTGAAGATCTGGGTGAACATGAAGATCAGCACCTCTCTTTCTTTTTGTGGGACTAGGTCTAGGTTATGTGTGGCAGTCTTGTAAATACCGGGAAACTGCAAGGCTGGATGTTGAGGGACAGAGCCTCAGCTGGCATAGCTCGTTTCTCTCAAGCCAATTGGTACTGATTATACCAGCTGCACTTGAGTGTAGTAACTCTTCTGTAATGGAATCACAGTATGCTGGTTTCCCATTTCAGTTAATAACTTCTGAAAATAATGTAACTGCTTTTTGCTGATTAGGCATACCTGAGTGCTTGGAAAAAAAAAAATGTGTGCACGATACATGGCAAATCAGTTTCCCTTTCTGTGCTGCATATTCAAGAGCGCAATAAAATACTAGTTGGAAAAAAAAATGGGATAAGAATTGGGGTGTTGCTCACTAACTCTGGAGAAGCCATCGTGTGGAGATGGTGGACACTGCTGTCATGTGCTCGTTCTGACCAGCCAGCCTGGAGCAGATGCCCTCCTGTTGTGTCCCCATCCAAATCTGTTTGCAGTCTTAATTTCAGGTCTGTTCTTCTCCCCTTCTGCAGGCCTTTTATTTTCTGCAGGCAAATAAATTGAGAGCCTCAGTCTTCCCTTTGTGCATTTGTTTCTTGAAGGAGAGTGTTCATGAAGGGTAGGCATGTAAGAGGTTCCTGTTGAAATTCCATGAAAGTATTGTGAGAGAGACCTTACAGCCTAAACATACTGCACTAAGTGTTCTTTCAGCAGCTGCTGAAAAGCACTATTTCTCAAACCCTCTAGGTGAAATGTGAAGAGGTCTTTGCTGCATGGGTACCTCTGGCAGTGCTGTTATGCTGTTGTAATATTTACTGGGTCTTCTAAAGACACCCCTTTTGGGGTCACAATTACATGAGGCTCTTGTCTCTTCCAGAAGGTAAATAATGTATGTTTTAACTTGTAAAAGTTTCTAGACTTTGCATTTATGAAGAAAAACCTTGAAATCGGGGTAGAGCCTAGGGGTGTGCAAGTCCAAGGATAAATAAAACCAGCTTGATATGTTTATTTTTTCTTGGCGTTCTTAAGACAAAGTACCAGATAACAGGTTAACAAGCCAGTTCATATCTCCAAGGCTTCTTTTTTGATTCTGAGGGGTGCCCATTCTCTGTCATAGTTGCACATTCCTAGAGTGAAAATTTACCTCTTTTTTCCAAACTATTTTGTGTAGGGGCTGACTGGACAGAATGTTGGACTAGACCTGGAAGACCACGTTCCTGGTTCCGTTGCTGGCCCACCAGGACAAATCACCATAGCCTTGTGCCTCCTTTATTTGTACGTAAAATTGGAATAGTTTTTGCTAAGTTATTGGACTTTGCTAATGATTTATCTCTGGGAAAGCTGAGTGTGGTTAAAATACTTCATAGTTGATGTTTACCCACTTATTATTGTAAAATGTACTGTACCCACCAATTATGCATGTAGCGTTTTACCTTTTTAACCCTAAACATAAAGGTATTTACTTCAAAATGAGCGCTGAAAAATCTGTTTCTGATTTTTTTTATTTTCTCTGGGCGAGTTAATAATTATGACTACTTTAGAAACAAGTCTTCCCCAGATGTGTTCTTCAGCATTGTCTGAGGTCCTCCAGGTTTCCTTTATGCAGATATGGAGATACCCAGTTCTTCCCAAACACTGCGGGTACTGTGACTAGTTCAAACTCACTTCGGTGTTTACAGACAGGGACTCAAGTCGCTAAACTTCCAAGAGTGTGAACCGTCTAGTAATGTGCAAGGGAGGCCCTGCTACCATCTGTGTTATCTGTCTCACTCTTCTGCAGCTGCAGTGATTGCTGCTTCATCCTATTTCTGTATAACGCTTTCTGTTACTGCTATAATTTTACAAGGGGAACTGAGGCATGGAGAGATGGAATGATGTAGGAAAGATGCTGGGGTGTTTTGTGTATATAAAGTGATTGCCCATGTTCAGCCTTATTGACTGAACTATCAGACTGTCCCTTCTTTAATGCACCCACTTTAATACACTAAAAATGTTATAGTAGGCTGAGCTGTAGAAATCCATCACGTCTGCATCTGTTCTCCTGACAAAATTGGAAGTGAAGCAACCTATCAACAGGTGAAGGTCTGTAGTAGTACATTTCTTTTAGGGTGTCTGTGTGCTCACAGCTATTCCTTAATAGCCAACATGTTTACTACAAAACAGGTGTAGCTGTAGTAAATTCCTACACTGTTTTGTGGGTTGCTTCCCTGACTCGTTCTTGTCTTTTTAAAGATCAGAGAGGCCCCCATTTGGTAACGAGGTGATTTGGGAACTCCTGCTGCTGGATTTATTGATGAATGAGTCTGCCTGGGCAGGGGGGGGTCATTGCTCACATTTCTGACTGCAGCAGTTCTGCTTCATAACGATGCAAGTGTAAGTGGCATCCGATCTAGTTTGTGTTCAACTGAAAATGTGTCATCCTGAACTGTAGCACATTTGGTAACAGCCAGCACCTGGACTCTGGCACTGATGGTGTTTGTGACAGCTGCTGTCAATATCAACGGGAAGGAACTGTGCTCTACAGCCAAGCTGACCTCTCAGGACTCCACAGGGATATTAGAAACAAAAGGGCACCTGTTTGTTGTTTTAAATTGTGATGAGGCTGTTATTGGGTTCCACAGATTGAAAGCATGGAGGAGAGAGTGGCATTTATTAGTCACTTGGCTTCTTTAATTTATGAACCATCTCTGAACAGCAAGACAGTGTAAAATTACTCTGTAATTAGCTTTGTGGAATTGGAATGGAGTGAATTATCAAAAGGAAACAACTAAGCGGCTTAAGACCTGATCTGGGCAAACCCCTCATTTGCATGTTGGAAACTAATTGGGAACGATGGCATAAATGTAGCCTGGATCTGAGCAAAGAGTTGGATAGCTGCAGCCGAGTAACCTCAGCTGAGAGGACGGTAAGCGTGAAGCAGAGGACTCTGTTCTCTTCTCCTTCTAGAAAATCTGCATCTAGATTTAGTCCATCTTTATCCAGCAATGTGTAAGCATATTTAACTTGCTGTGTTTGATACCAGTGGTAACAGTGGTTAGTTAGAACTGCTATAGGTTGGAAGTCAATGGGCTTAAGTACCTGCTTGAATGCCTAGCTGGAATGAGATACTGGCTGTTGCTTTTAGCAGTGGTATGGTAATATTTCAGCAGCAACCTGTAACTGCCTGGATTTAAGATTAATTTTTAATCATTATAACTATTCAGTTTCATAAGAGCAGAACCTAAAAAGAGTTTTGATGATTGGTAGGGAGGTTGGTAAGGGTGGGAGAGAGAGAAGGAGAAGGAAGGAATGACCGGGGAGACCCTCCTATAAAAAAAATGTGTTCCCTCTTTGTGGTTGTGTATGCTGCAGAAGAGGGTGGGTTTTTTGGGGGTGAGTGGGGTTTAGGGAGCTATTTTCTGATAGCATTTTAATGAGAAATCACGGTACATGCGGTTAGAAGGGTGTCGTTTTCCTTGTGTGTCCCCTGCTCCCACATGCACCTCCGATGTGGTTGGAAATGCATATCAATTTCTTGTAAACATCCAATTCACGCTGCTGCGATGAAGCTGCAGGTTTCTTTCTATCAGGATGGTCTTGTTTTTACCAGCCCGTGGCATCCCTCTGTGTGCCTTTGTCCCTCAGGTGAGCTCTGCAGCACCTGCTGGCTTTGACCAGAGCTGTGCACAGTGTGAACGTGGGGCAGCACCTTTCTTAAAGCAAAAAAAACCCGGCCCTTTTCATTGCCTGAGGATCTGCGTGCTGCATTAAGGGTATTGTAAACTCCTGGCCTGAGCTTGGTCACAGGTAACGACAAGGTCGATCTGCTGGCCTCCCCCTCTCCTTGGGAGCCGCGTTGGGGAAGGTGAGCTCTTCGCTCCCTCTTGCGGCAGATGTGGAAACGGGAAAAAAGTTCGGGAAAACCTGCCCGTGACACCGGGGGAAGCCCAGGGTCTTACCGTTTTCCTTAGCATCTTGTGGCAGGATTAAAAAAGAGTTTTGACATTTACCTTCCATGGCACGAAAGTAAAAGGCTTTCTGAGATCAGAACGCAGCCCTGAAGCAAACAGCTTTTTAAAGCAAGGCTAAATGCTGAATGCTGTACTGTGTTACAGCTTCCAAACAGCCAGGGAATGCAGAACGGTGAAATAGTTATATATATATATATATGCTCTGTTGATAGATTTTTACATACGCGCAAGAAAGAACAGCTTAAGGCTATTTGTCTAACATTGGTTAAAGTTTTTATGTCACCTCCTGCAGATGTCCACTCCACTTGGTGTATTTTTTTCCTTTATATGTTGAGTCTTCTGCAGGTTTGTAATTCAACAGTAGAAAATGATCTTTTTGTGCGCTGTTAGCTTTCTTGACCTTAGAGTGTACAAAACATTTAGATAGGAGTTCAAAGATCCTTATCCCATAGGTGGAAATTATGTGCATTATTACTTTACAAATGGGAAAAGGAATAGCAATAGGGAACAAGGCCCCGGACTACTGCAGGTTACTATATGCTGTGTAAAGATGCTGTGTTTTCTTGCACTTACAGAACAATTTACCTTTCTTGTTTTGTCTTATAGCGGAGCAGTATGCCATGTCCCCTGTGGGGCCAGGAGCCTGGTTTGAAGGGACCTTTGCTGGCAGTACATAGTAAGCTTCAGGTCTTTGCCATGGGCTGCAGTGCTGTTGCATGCATGCATACATGTGGGAGTGTCCGGAGCCTCCAGGACACCCAGGTGCTGCAGTAATGAACTAATCTCGAAGGTACTGAGAGGCAAGTGAGTCTTCTGAGTTCCAAACTTCCTGTGGAGTGTTTTGAAGGAGGCATCTTGTTTTGGCTGATGTTAGAACAAGGAAGCCACCCTTTGCCACTGCCTGAACAGTAGTATCCCAGGCTAACAACATCCTGCAGGTTATGTTATGACTTGCCATCTCTGTTGGCTGTCATTATATCCATTTAATGGCTGCAACCTCCCATGTCATCAGTAGTCTCGTGGACAATACAAACCATTCATGTTGGTTAGATGTATCATGATTTTGAGTAGGTGTTTGGGCTGGTTTTGGCTGGGACAGAGTTAATTCCCTTCACCGTGGCTGGTACTGGGCTGTGGTTGGATCCTGCTGGAGCAGCGCTGCTGACACAGGGGGGTCTTCGCTATTGCTGAGCAGGGCTGGCACAGAGCCAGCCAGTGGGCTGGGGGGCACAAGGAGCTGGGAGGGGGCACAGCCGGGGCAGGTGACCCCAGCTGACCCAGGAGATGTCCCACACCGTATGGCGTCACGCTCAGCGTATAAAGCTGGGGGAGGAGGAGGAATGTGGGGACGTTTGCAGCGATGGCGTTTGCCTTCCCCAGGCACCGTCACGCGTGCTGGAGCCCGGCCGTCCTGGGGATGGCTGAGCACCGCCTGCCCATGGCAGGTGCTGGATGAACGCCTTGGGCTGCTCTGCCTGCCTGCGGCTCTGGCTTTACCTGTTAAACCATCTTTATCTCAACCCATAACTTTTCTCACTTTTCTGATTCTCCCCCCCATTCCAGCATGGGGGGAGTGAGCAAGCAGCTGCATGGGACTGAGTTGCTGTTCGGGGTTAAACCACGACAGTGGTGAAAGATTTTAACATTAATGAAATGCTCTGATTTTGATGTGGTTCTCTGGGCAGTTCCAGTCAAAGTAAATTGCTTTGCCTTTGCTGTCGTTTAAAGAATCTGAATTGGCTGCAGAATGAGTATGTAGATATCTGTAGTTTTGAAATAAAAAAATAAATCCAAGGAAATCAGTAGTTGCTTTATCTGGATTAGAAGGTGGGCTTTAGGCCTGAAGTGTTTTAAGCAGTGTAAGCTGTGAGTGAGCCACCAGCCACCAGGACTTCTGTTTTCAGGGAGTATAAGCTGTTGTAAGTGTGGAACATCCTGAACCGAAATATCTTCGTGTTACATGACAGTCAAGCATATTGTCCAGGGTGCACTTAAGCAGGGAGGTGTCTTCTCTTGTATTTTCCCAAGGTGTTGCTAATCATGTTGCTGGCAATCTGCAGAGACAGAGAGCTAAATATTTCAGTGATGTAAAGTTTTTTTTAATGATGGGACATGTCTCAAAACATAAGATCTACTGGAGTATTGATTGCTCCAGTAGCCCCCTTAAGCCCTTTCATTGTTGCATGAGCGATAGAGGATGGATGCTTATGCTGCGAAATGGACTATGTGCAGAAGTGGTGGATGAAAGATCTCGCGGGGAATTGGTGCAGCAAAACGCAATGAGAAATGTTCTATTTAATTAAAAAAAAAAAAAGAAGCCAATGATCCGGAATGAAGTTAAATAGTTTTCTGTGAAGAACCTGTCTCGTGGGTGCTGGAGGTGTAGCTGCTGTTTACCATTGTGGTGTGGTTGTTCTAGCAACAGTCAGTGTTGGGATGTGCTAACTAGAAGTTGAAGCCTATGGGACAAATCTATTTCTTCCTCTTCATCCCTAAATGGCCCTAAAAAAAAAAAATAATGCTGCTAGCTCCAGGCATTTATACCTCAGGAGAAATGTGCCAAATGGTTACAAGAGTGCCCAGAAAACTGACATTGCAAAAAATAACTGATAGCGTGAGTTCCTCTTTGTATGCTTTCTGGCCTGGAGCTGTTCGGGATACACATATGTGCACTGCTCTCAGTAACTGCAACGGACACATCTCTTTTTTTCCTCTTTAAAAATGAAAACCTGAGATTCCGATGGGATCGTGTGAGTCCAGTAATGAGGTCTTTAAAACAGACCCATGAAATAGTGAGCAGTTGTGGTGAGTTATGGGAGGGCTGACAATGCTATAAAGAACATCTGTCTTGACTCTTGCTGCCTGTTTCCTCCTGAACCCTTATGCATACAGTTCTCCTTCTAGTATGGATAATAACATGATTTTTGTCCCCATAGTAGCCCTGTAAAAGGGGAGGGTGTTGTAATTATGGAGAAACGAAGCAGAGATTTATTTTTACATTAACCTGCAACGTAAATACCTTTTATCCTGTTAGGCAGTTTCACAGTCCTCATTAATGGACTCCACTTGCCGGTTTGTCTCTTTATCATGTTGATAGACCTGTTAAATGAAACCCTGAGAGATCAGACAATTTAGTCCTGTGGCCAGTGGCAACTTTTCACAGCAGTGATTTCTAGCTGGGTTGTACGTGCCAAATGTCCAGGCAGCTTGTGCTTACCAGCATCCATTATACTTTTTGTTGACTTGAACCATTAATATACTGTCAGATTAGGTAATTAGGCTGTCTCTAGTAGCCAGGGGAAATTGTTTTTCCCTAACTGATGGTATGGGTTGTGCAGTTGTGCAGATAAGCACTTGGTCAAATGGCAGTTCAGGCGATTTTTAACCAGCCTGGCTGATTAATGCAGAAGCAGTGCTGAGACACGAGGGGCAGATAATAAGAGAGACAGGCACTAAGACAAATAACCTGCCCCTTCCAGAACTCTCTCCAGTCAAGACCCTGATTATGGCTCTGGCTCTGCGAATCTGCTGCATGTAGAGCAACAGTGCTAATTTCAACTCTGTGGTGGTTTTATAAACAGTGCTCCATTCTTCGGAATTAAAACTCAACCTGGACCTGGGGGAATTGAAGGGATTCTCTCTAGGAGGTGTCATTTTACCTCCGTGAGTAAAGCTGGCTATGGCTAGTACAGCTGCTGGTGCTCTGAGATTCTCTTTGTGCAGTGACCTTCTCTCTTTGGCACTGATGGAGTCTGTTGTGCCCAGGAAATGCTTCAGCAGTTAGTAGGTGCAGGAAAGGTCTGTTTATTCCATTGAAGCTGGGATCCCAGTTCTTGGGTGAATGACATTTACCTATTTGCAGGAGCAATCAATCTTCAGTGTGAAAAGGCTGAGTGTTGTGGCAGCATCCATCAAACAGATGTGTCACCTCAGTTGTGTGAAGACTTTCTGTCAAAATAGACAAGAAAATGAATTTTCCTGAAAAGCCATTTGGGTTCCCCATGATTAAGGGCTTAAGTTCTGAAAGCTTACTCTTTTTTTTATTTTTTATTTTTTATTTTTTATTTTTTATTTTTTATTTTTTATTTTTTATTTTTTATTTTTTATTTTTTATTTTTTATTTTTTATTTTTTATTTTTTATTTTTTATTTTTTATTTTTTATTTTTTATTTTTTATTTTTTATTTTTTATTTTTTATTTTTTATTTTTTATTTTTTATTTTTTATTTTTTATTTTTTATTTTTTATTTTTTATTTTTTATTTTTTATTTTTTATTTTTTATTGGAGCCAACTGATAAGATGGGTACAAGGGTTATATAGGCTACTTCATTCTGGGAGGTTGGTAAGGTGAATGAATTCCTGCACACGAAGGAATTTTAAGAGTGAATCCAACTATAACCCCTATCAAAACCGTACCCACTCCTCTGAATTGGAACGATGTTTGAGAGGGAAGCAAGTAGTGATTCCCCAAACCTGACTGTACCGATGCTGACAGATGCCCACGAAGGGCTGTGAGATGGCAGCAGCAACATGTGCGCAGCTTCGCAGTCCTACCGAGTCGCAGTGACGCTGAGCATTGTCAGTTGTGCTGGGATGGAGGGGGTATCCGAGAAGTGGAGGGATGGGGAGTAGCAGAGGGCTGAAACAACCTCTGCATGTGTGAATGTCCTGAGAGAGATGACTTGCTTCTGGCTGGAGCCCACCCTGCGCTTGCCCATCTTGCACTCTGGGCAAGTGAAGTAAGTGGATCCGCTAGCCAGCCTGTCTCTGTCGAGCAATGAGAAGCATTACAGAGTTTTGTAGCCAGGGATCTGCTGTCCTTGGCCAGCTGAGTGACCACTGAGGAACATGTGGCATAAACCTAACCACCCCAAAGTCAAAATACTTCCTGATGGGCCTGCTCTGCCCAGGATATATGGTACAGGAGAAGGAAAGCAAAGCTCCCTCCTCCAGGAAGAAGCCCCAGACAATGAGGTGTGTCTCACCAGCGGGTTTTCCTAGTTCCCTGATGCCCCCTTGGGAGATGTACACAGGGCACCAGCCAGGCCAAGGGTAGGGCTGGTCCTTGCCTGGCAGATGTAGTGTAGGGACCCTAAGGGGAGCCAGGCGTTCCCCGCTCAGGTGGTGGCACGTGCCTCTGTGCCCAGGGAATTACTTGCTTTTGCACTTTTATGTAGCCCCTGATGGGTTGACAAAGATTTAGCTTTTAAATGTCACTGAAGAAATTTTGCTGAACCTCTGGCTGGTAAAAATAGAAGATGCATTTAAACTTTCTCCTTTTGATTTACTGTCTGAGCTTCTTCGGTTGTGTGCTGCAGTGCAGCATCGAGCATTTACTGTGGGTTCAAGGACTGGAGACAGTTGATCTCTGCAGAACGATCCGTTGGAAGCCAGCTTTACCCGTTACTCTGAGATGGGTTAAGCCACTGCTTGGTTTATGGAAGTGGCTGGATGGAGCCTATTGAGCGTATCAGTTAAAGCAGAAATCCCTTTGCTTTGAAGTTCAGCAATTGGAGTTAGACTGCAGCAGTTCTTACCTTTTATTTTAGGGATGCAGTTGAATTTTCAGTGTGGCTTTTCCTTAACAGAGTCACAGGCTTTGAGCTAGCCAATTTGAACTCATCCTGCTTCCTTTTGCCTTCCCTCCTGCCCCCTCGCTGTGAGGGGTCTGGGTATGTTGTGGATCTGTCTTCAGCTAAACAGGCACAACCAACACTTGTGAAGTTCCTTTGTCCCCTGGGTCTGACAATGCGCTTGCAGTGTTCTGTGCAGTGAACGGGACACCTTTCACCTTCAGATGACAGCTCCATGTGGACTTAAGCAGGGTTTCTCCCTTCCCAGGCTTCACAGCCCCTCTCTCTCTTCCTTGGGCAGCTGCCTACAATTGCCTGAATCCCTCATTCCTCTCCTTGTCCAGCTCTGCCTGGTCTTGTTACGTTGTGATTCTCTGGGGCTTGCCAATAGTTGTCCTGGTCTGGAGAACTTGGTTGGATTTGTCTGGGGCAGGACTCTTGTTTCAGGGAAGCCCTGAGAAGTTTACTAGAGACACAACAGATCTGTGATGTGATAGTCACTCCGGCTGTTTGAGACCAGTACTATTTCTTAGGCAGTGAAAGTGCATAGAAAGGGGAGTCGAACTTGGAGAATTCCATGGCATTTTATGCAAATGTTGAATATGGAGATGTTTTTGCTCATCAGCAAAGGGAGAGACTGGCTGAATTTGACTGAGTTTAACAGCCGGAATAAAATAAACTTGGTGCAAGGTAAACCTTAAGGTGCACAAAGTCAAGGACCAACTTGGAAGCTCTTAGTTCCAAGGTAATGACCTACAGCTGTCGAACAGCCATAAACGTGCAGAGCCCTCTCCGAGCCCTCGGTACCAGGGGATGGGAAGGAATGGTGGAAGTGCTGTTAGATATTGTTGGCCTGAGTAGGTGCTTGATGAGTTGAGTCATCGTTGGCCTGGCAGAGAATGGGATGCAATAAATCAGAGTCCACTTTTTTAGTATCATGGGGCAATTGAAGTTCTCAATTGTTTTAACTTCCAGGCTGGGCAATTTTTCTGCCCGTGACGTGAGTAGTGCTCAGCGAAATTGTGGGCAGCAGGGGGATGAGGAGGCCTTGCTGAATGAGAGGGCAGGAGTCACGCTGGCTGGAGGGATGCCAGAGGGATGGCGTGGGATTCTCTGTGGGACACACTCCGTGCTCACACGCGATTGCTTCCCGTAGCTGCCTCATGCCACGCCAGTGCTAGCGGGCTTTGGCGGGTGGTGGGAGCTCGCTGTGGATTTCCCGGGGGATTAACCCACCGCTGCTCCCGGCCTCACCGTGGGGGCCGGTGGGCGATGGAGGCCTCGGGAAGCCCGAGCTCCCCTGCCCTTGCTTTTGGTGGGGCACGGTGCGGGCTGCGGGAGCGGTGCGGGGAGCGGGAGTGGGGCTGGGAGCGGTGCGGGGAGCGCAAAGTAGAGCGGGGCCGGGGTCGGAACCGGGAGCCGGGGCCAGGAGGGGAGAGGGTCCAGGGCTAGAAAGCGGTGAGCGGGGCCGGGGTTAGAGAGGGGGGAGCGGGGGCCGGGAGTGAGTTAGAGAGCGGGGCCGGGAGTGGAGGGGAGCGGGGCCGGTGGCCGGGAGCGGGGCCAGGAGAGGAGAGGGTCCAAGGCTAGAAAGCGGGGAACGGGGCCGGCGTTAGAGAGGGGGGAGTGGGGGCCGGTGTCGGAGCGGGTCCGGGGTCCGGGATCGGAACGGGGAGCGAGGCCAGGAGGGGAGAGGGTCCAGGGCTAGAAAGCGGGGAGCGAGGCCGGGGCTAGAGAGCGGAGATCGGAGCCGGGAGCGGGTTAGAGAGCGGGACGGGTCGCGGGTCGCGGGTCGGTGCCGCGCTGGCCGCAGGGTGTCGCCCGCCGGCCGTGCCGCTGCCCGCGGGGGCCGTGCGTGCGCTCCTTTCGCTGCAGCCCGTGTCCGGGGCGCCCGGTGCTCCGCCTGTAGGCTTGGATCTTGGTGGCGTTAAAACAAACAAACAAACAAAAAACCATCGCTGCTGCTGCCCGCCAGCTTTTTGTGATTACAGGAGCTTTCGTTATCTCTGAAAGCTTTGTCACTGGCTTCTGCAGCACCCCGGGAAGGCAGCTGGAATTAGGTTGTTTCCAACATCCAACACCGGTAGTAGCTAAGAAAAACCCCAAAGTCAACGGACAGAATGATAGAAGGGAGATTGTTTCCCTCCCGATCTGAACAACTTGTTGCTCAGTCTGTGTGAACCCTTTGTTGTACCTGGTTTCTATAGAAACTCCAAGGAGGAAAAGGGTAAAAATAATTGGTGCAGTAGAATCCAGGTGTGAATCTTACCTAAAATTTAACAGGACCATATGAATACCTCTTATAGAAGTAACACCTTAAACTGAGAGCTAACCCATTGGGCAGCCAGCCAAACAGACACAAGGGGTGGGAAATAACTTCTGAATCCCAGAAGCATCTGGCTGTAGATAGCACAAGAGGCTTGCATGTGTATCGAATCCATTTTCAAAAATCACTGTGCATTTCAGGATGCTGCTTATTTTCAAAGGTGACTGAGCAGTCAAGGTCTCAGCATCTGTTTGACTTGCCTCAGGAATCCAGGATGCTGAGGACTCACGACCCCAGCAATTTGTGCTGATCGGAATGAGTTAGTACTGCCAGCCAGCCGTTGCTCCTCCACAGAGATTGCATCGCTTGTAGCAGAGCAGGCAATGATTCAGTTCCTGAACCCTCGCAGTTCACAGTGCTCTTTTGTAACAAACTGCCACCAATTCCAGCCTGTGAACATGCCACACTGGGAGCTGCACTGGCCAAAGCCTCCAGTTCACAATCTGCATGGAACAGGCTGCAACAGCTGGAGAGATAACCTTTCTTGCTGGTTTATACCTGACATTTTCTGCTGCCGCAAGTCAGCCTGAAAAGTGTTTGTGAATCTGAGCCCTAAATTGCTATTGGAAAGAAACCTGAGATTTCAACTTGGTGCCTCCTCACTGATGGTTAGAACCAAACAGAAATCTGTTTTATTCCTTCTTTGCTCTGCTGAGCAACTGCTCGTATCCCATGAAGAGCAGCTTCTCTAGAAGATTTCTGCAGCTGAACTTGCCAATCGAAGGCATTTCTCTCTTTCCATAGGCAAAACAGTGAGGTATGCTGGGAGAACAAGGTGGCAGAAGAGTTCCTGTCCCCTGACAGTGTTAAATTAACACAAATTAGTGGATGGTTTCCTTTGTTTTGAACACTTGGGGTGGATTTGGAGACCCCAGCAAAAGCTGGTTGCCCTCTGTTCCAGTTAGCAGGCTTGTTTTCCTTCTGTCATCAGAAGTCTAAGCCCTTTAGCTTAAGGAACTCTGCTACTTGGCTATGACCAAGGTACAGTAGGATACAACCCAGTGCTCTATCGCAATTCTCTTAACTTGCAATTTGTCACTGAAGTGGCTGTCTGCAAGACAGCGGCAAAAGGTAATGTGATGACACGTGCACTGCATGCTTTTGAAGCAGCACTTTGTGCTGGGAACTGCCTTTTGTCTTGTCAGACATCAAATCTTGCAGTCTGCCTCAGGTGTATGGCACATGTATTACCCTCACTTTCAGGTGGGGATTCTAGGCAGAGAGCTGGACTGATGCAGAGCCCGGAATTAGGAACCGTACCCTCCTTCCAGCTGGGGTTCAGACCCTTTGCCACTGCAGACCCTGGGCTATGTTTACAGCGGGACTTTAGGTAGCATCACGGTGTGCAAACACCTCTGTTTACTGGAAGTGGAGTAGATTTGATGAGTGAGGAGTGGAAAGGACAGGAGAAATGAAGTCAGAGTAGCATGGCACTCCACTTGTGTTCTGGCACACAGCTCATGGAAACTGGCCTTGTACTAAGTGGGAGTTAGCCCTATGGGACAGGATGCTGAACAATGTGTTTTTTCATTGTGCAAGGCCTCACTTTGCCTATTTCATTGCTCTCCATAGTTTGACAGTGCTTTACAAACCAGTGCTTGTGTGCCGGTTCCCTTGGTGGACCGTCTAGTCCCCTGTCCATCATTTTGCTCTTCTACCATTGTGGCTTGGAGCTGCCATTTCAAGTGGGTTCCCGTTTCATCCTGGGTAGTGAAATTGTTAATAAGCTGTGGAATAAGAATGGAAGATTGGCGAGGAGGATTATAAACACTCTCCATCAGTGCCAATGTCTTAAGGGAATGAAGGAAAAGTCCTCCAAATGCACCGATGGCCAGAGAAGTGACTATGAGGAAAGAGCTTGTGCCCTACCTACAGGAAACTGGCACCAGTTTGTGGAGGATTGCACCCCATATGTTTCTCTGGCTTGCTGAAGTGAGCCCACACTGCGTGGCCAACCAGCTGTAAGAGGGGACAGCTGGTTTGCATTGCATGCTGTTCCCTGCACCACCAGCCATGGGTCTGGGTTCCCCTCATCTCTGTGTTATCTTTATGACCCATGGATGTGAGGCTGGACAAAAGTCGGGTGAAACAGAGCTAGGCTGTGTGATCCAGCAGCAATCCTGCAGCGCTGGTTTCAAGTCAGAACCAGACACTTTACTAGCAAGGTGCAGAGAAGCTGGTGTGGTTTAACTCCAGCTGGCAACTAAGTGCCACGCAGCCACTCGCTCACCCATGCACCACACCTCAGTGGGATGGGGAGGAGAATCAGGCAAAAAAAAAGGTAAAACTCATGGGGTGATATAAGAACAGTCACTGAAATAAATAATAATTGTAATGAAAAGGAGATAGAGTGTCAAGATACTAGTGAATTATCAGATGATTTTTTTGCAATGAGGGTGGTGAAACACTGGAACAGATTGTCCAGAACTCTGTAGATGCCTCATCCCTGGAAAAATGTTCATGGTCAGGCTGGACAGGGCTTTGAGCAACCTGATGTAGCTGAAGATGTCCCTGCTCATTGCAGGGGGGTTGGATGAGATGACCTTTAAATGTCCCTTCCAACCCAAACCAGTCTATGATTCCTTCCATTGCCTAATCCATAGGATGGAGCTGGAGAGGAATGTTAGGATCAGAATTCGTCTCTTTGTATTTTAGGGAGTTGGTTTGCCACAAAGCTACTGTTAGCACAGCTGAAACAGCAACAGGGCTCAGAGCAGATGTCAGATACAAGAATCATTGACAGATCAGTAGGTTACCCATGGACCCTGTTTTGTCTTGGCTTTTTATTGCTAGTTTTGTATTATGGCGAAAAGCACCACAGTCTAATGCGTGCAACTACGAGCATCCAGCAGTATCTGATACGGAGTGCCAGAGTATAATGAAGCATTGATCAACTTTTCTGTCCAGCACAACATGCCCTTACATACTGCCGTCCTGAAATTATTGATTAGCCCATCTGGCTGATCTTGTGCTGAGAGCTATTTTTGTGGACAAACATCAATTCAGACAGTCTTCTTGCTCTTTGGGAGCAAGAGCCACCTCACTTCCCTGGACACTGATTTTTTTGTACCATCTGCAGCAGCCAGGAGCATGCAAAGCTTTGTTTATCTTGTAGGGTACCTTGATGGGTTGGACCCCAGGATGGCCCGACATCTCTTTCGAGTAGAGTTTTAATTTCATCTTTTTCTAAAACCTTCTAAACCAACAATAACTTCAATGTTCCTGCATTATGCCCCAGCTGTCTCTTGTACTTTCTACATCCCTGAATGATCCTTTTGTACTGGAATGATTTTCGTTGTACATAATGCAGTTGAAGTGTGGCTTCTTTGATTCCTCAGCCTGCCCTAGAGTAGTTTCTTTTTAGAAATTACTATACCTTCCTATACCTGGGAACTTCTGATATGTATTGGAGTCACGTTCACTTGCCTCTGGTGTAAGCACAGATCTGAAGTGTAGTATAAACATTTTTTGTTACTTATGACTTTGCGGTTTTGGAACCCGTAGCTACTGAAGATATGCTTTGTTTCCTTTTTCCTATCCCCCAAGCAATAGGTGCAGATTTTTCTGCATTGCACAAAAATGATTCCCTCTTTGTTTATTCCTGACCAGAACTTGAGCATAATTAATAGAGACCATGCCCAGAGAATATATTTATTTACATGCTGACACAAGTGCTTTGATCTAGGTTGTTTCCAGTTACTTGGAATTATGTCTTCATCTCTTACAGTTTGCTACTGATGCTCCAAAATGCATCGTTGTAAGATATTACAGATTCAGGCATGTCAGTTGCTGTGTGAAGCTTGTAGTGCAGTTCAGTTTCTACAAAGCTAAAAGAACATTTATAAAATGCCAACAGGAAAAATTTATCCTTGTCCTGCATGACCTCTTGCTTAGTTATAGCATTTCACATGTAATTCTATGCATACCTCTGTAGCTTAGTTTTGCACTTTTCATATCTCATCAGACTCACACACTTGCTGTTTTAGAAGCATAGAATGAAATGTAATGGGAAAGGACTTACCTCTTAGTTTAGAGAAAGATTTATTGTCCTAGTCTATTTATATTAAATTGCATTATTACTCTCTCTTCTCTATTGATTACCTTCTTGAGTGTGTCTAAAGTGAGCAATTGCCGTGATCTTCCAACTCACTAACATTTGAAAAGAGGGAATTCTAACAGTCTCATTTCAGGGTCTTTTGATTAAACATATTTACGGAATGTTGTAGCCTATCTATTATTTCCTCTCCCCACACTTAAGTTCATCTGTCTATAAGTAACTATGCCTGCTTGCATTGTGTATGATGATAATGTTATGCAGTGTGGTTTTCTTCATTGTAGGCAGAAAATGTGCAGCTGAGAAATGATTTGGTCAGCCTTGTGCATGACAAGCAGACAATTTCTGGATTATTACAGCTTCCAAGAGGTTCACTGCAAGTACGTTATCACTCCTTCAAGATTTCTCTACCTATTTGGTTAAGCAGATCTTGATAAAGCTTGTCTGTAATTCCACTTCTCAATGACTCAACATTACACCCTGCATTCTCATTATATATGTACTATAGTATCCAAAAATCTTTCTATGCAATGGAAACTAAAACAACAGTACTGCCAAGTGTATATGCCAGTCTCATTTTATTGGGTTTTATTTCAAGCTAAGAAATTAATGTAGTTCTTAAAATCTGGAAAAACATGGCAAAGAATTATGCATTCTGCTTTTTGGTGGGTTGATGTTTCCGAGTTCTTAAAATCTGGAAAAGCACAGCAAAGAGTTTTGCATTCTGCTTTTTGATGGGTTGATGTGTCCCTCTTTATTAATCAAAATGAGCTTATTACCCTAGTTTCAGCTCTGGTAGCTTGGTTATACTGAAGTAAACCCTCTAATATCATGCCCTTGCAGGTGGAATTTTCTGCAGTGGAAGTGTTGCTGTGGACTTGGTTGGAGGCTGGGGGATGGAGTGAGGCCCTTGGAGGCAGTCACTGATCTCCAAGGCGCTCGTGCACCGAGCAGTTCTAACACATCGCACAGGAACATGCATGGGTACCCTCAGTCACTAAGGGGAGCTATTTTGTAATGGAAGTGAGTTAGTGAGTTCTTTTTAGAAAAGAAAAAGCAGAGCTAACACTGATGCCGAGAGGAAAAACTGGCTATGATCTAATTTTTTTTTTTTTTTTTTTCCCTGGAAATCTATCTTACATTGAGGTCCCTTTGGTATCAGGAAGGCAGCAACCCTGTCACCCTGCAGCAAGGCAACAAGAGCTCACAGGGGCTGCACCTAGCTTAACGAGGCCAGGTCTACCCCCTGTTAATTTCACATGACTTTGGAAAAGGCTTCTGACCTGTTTCCCTTGTGAATAGTGACATGAGTTCATGCCTGAATTTTTTCTTTGCACCTTGTCTAGACATTCATACCTGTGAACAGGGAGTGTTGAGCTGCCACCAAGAAAAAAGAACTCTTACTTGAAAGAATTTCATAGTCACTTTGTGTAGGCAAAAATGAAGACAAGAAGGCTGTGGTAATGGAGAGTCAGACCTAGAAATTCGACTTGAGCTTCATGATTCTAGAGATCAGATGGATCCCTTCCCCATCGCAGACCGCTGCTGGCGTGTCATTGCTATGTTGTCTGCATTCATCAACCAAAGGGCTTGCCCTAGGCAGCCGAGTGGCACAGGAGGGATATATAGGCCTCAGCCCTTGCATCTCTGCTAGTTCCCCTCCTTGTCACCCTGAGAATTATATGACATGTCATTTTCTGTCAGCTTCTTTTCTCCTTCGGGAGTGCTGAGGCAAATAATTAGTTTAGCTTCTTTTAGAAAATGTCATTCTGCTATCTCGATAAATTAGCCTGGCTGCTGTATCCCTCTGAGCTATTCAGGCTGCTTCACTCATCGCACCCCATGTGTCTTCCGGACTTAAATTTTTTATTATTATTTGTCTGAACGTGTTGCGTTATCTTTTATTTATTTTAATCCTTTGCTTTTCTTCTCATTTGTTCACAGCTGATAACTTCAATCTTGCCAGTCATCAGTGCCTGATGTTTTACCGTCTGTATGCCTCTAGAGCTCTTTATAGCTTTGTATCAGTCTGTATTGTCCTTCTTTTATGCCCAAGGAAAGCTCGCTTAGTGAATCACATCCTTATCATTGAGCCCAAAAAAGTCCTTGCATGTAGTTCCACTCTACAGAACCTGCAAGCCACTTGTCTCTGTCTGCCCTGAGAGTCTCGTGCAGTTCTTGTTCCTGTCTGATTTGGTTCGTTCACCGTGGCTTGGAAAGCTATTTTCAGCTTAGCAATATGGACAACTTGCATCTCACGAGCTCATGAGCTCATGTTCAGAGTGGCCCACCAACCCCTTAGCATTGCAAAAATGCAGTGTCCAAGTCTTGACATCACTCAAAAGGAAAAAAGAGCTGTGTTTTCCATGAAAACTTGGTACATTTGCTGCTCTTCTACGCTTTGCTTGATGACTTGGAAGGCAGTTTAGCAGCTGGTACCACTAGAACAGTAGCCTCCACTGATGGAAGATGACATGCAAGAGATGAGGAGGAGGAGAGAAAGGAGCAGGCTGAGGAAGGGGTAGGTACCAGGTCAGGCAGCCAGAGGGGAATTTATCTATAGACAACTTTTAATACCAGCACTGGGTTTGGTAACATCATTAAAAGGTTGGGAAGATGGATGGGATCAGAAGCTAGTCTCAGGGTGGGAGAATCACTGGGTGGAACAGAAGGCTTAGATCCTGTGATTTTAAAGCACGAGGACTTTGGTATAACTTGCGCTGGATCTATTCCCTGTGCTTATGGAATTAGATCCAATGGCTTTAGTGATGCACTCGGCTTGGATTTTGGCTCTGCTTGCCCTGTGCACGAGGTTAGAGAACATCAATCCTTTTTCTGCAGGGAGCTGCTCAAAACGCAGGCTCATCCTGCAGAACCTTTGGAGGCAAGCAGGGTAGCAGCCAAACTCTTGAGCTGGCAGAAACTTTGCCAAGTTTGGTTCCCTTCTCCTCCCTACCCTTATGAACTGAGCATGTCTGATCTGGAGTCACTCCGAGACAGTAAGCACAGAGGATCTTAAGAAAAATGTCAGGAGCCACATTTCAAAGTAGATCTACACCTTACTAAACCTGTAAAAGACCAAAGTGTGAGTAAAGGGTTGAGAAGACAGAGTGAAGGTAACTATATTCAGGGAAGTGATGGCAGGTGAGGGTGATGTGGGAGGAAAAGAATGAATTCGTATTTAAGGATCTCTCTGACACTTCATGGCCTGATCTGTGGTGGGTCTGAGCTTAGAGAATAAAGTCTGAGGAGAGGGGAAGTGGGTACAGGAAGCGTGGCGCACAGAGAATGTGCTCTCCTGGAGGAGTTAACTCAGTAGTAGGGAGTTACTACGGTGCAGGCAGCGGTTGGCAGCTTAAAGCAAGTCAGCTAGAGGGACCTGGGTGTACTACCCCCAGAGCAGTAACTTGTTAGTGTCACCAGAAAGACAGAACTATGTAGCTCTGTCTTTCAGGTGAAAAAATTGTTATCTTCCAGCAAGGAAGGGTTGTGCTGATGAAGAATTTCTGTTTTAAAAGCTCTGCTACTGACTAAAATTAGCTGCTCTCCAGCTCGCCAGACTCAGCAGTAATGGGCATCTTCTGAGGGCTTGACTATTTATACATGTAAGGCAGCCTGCGGGAGCAGGGCCGGCATCAGCCTGATTCTCCTGCCAGCCTGCAGTAAACAGGCAAGTTCTCCCTTGTCCCGTTTGTGCCCAGAGAATTGTGGACTCAGTTCTCTGGGGGGAGCAGAGACTGTTCTGACCCTGGGCAATGGAGATACAGAAAGCTGTAAAGAGTGCAGGCGTGTGTGTGTGTGTGGGGGGTGTGTGTGGGGGAATGGGGGGGGTGGTGGAAGTTGGATCTATGGCCAGCCATCCTGGCATAACAGTAAGGTGCTTGGCTGGGAGGTACAGGCAAAAGGAGGCAGGATGCTCCCCTCTGGTCTTGCTTCCTCAGCCAGGGCTGCAGGAGTTTCGATTCCATGTCTTACAGTATAAAAGGACCGGCTGTTTCCTAGTTCTCCCTTTCTAAGCATTGCTCTCCCTGAAGAATCAGTGAACAGCTTAGATAAGAGTACCTTCCCTTACAGCCTTACTTACCTGAGGAAACCTGGGGGGTGGGGTGGGTGGGTTATACTGTTAACCCAATGTAAAATTCTAGAGAAAATGAAGGTGTTGTGGTTTTAATGTGAACTAGTAGTCTGGATACATCTTTAGCTCTGCCACAGTCTTTAAAGTGACTGTCCTAATCCATGGATTACGGACCGTATTGGCAGCCTTGAACAAAGGACTTATCTATGATGTAACATGGTAATTAAAGATTTTTGCATGAGATATGAAGAAGGCAGCTGCCTGTCAGACCTCTCTTTTCTTCCCTCTGCTTTCCTACATTGCCTCCTGAGGCCCTCCAGCTGCGGGGCTGGTGGCAGTGTAGTGCTCGCCCGCGCAAGGGCAAGGCACGATCCATCTGTCTGCTACGTGAAGATGTGCTTTTACACGAGACAGTTCTGAGCTTCTCTCAGCAGTGAGCAAATAACATTTTCCAATTATTTTCTGACACTATGTTTGGGTATGTTTTGGGTGGGATATAGAATGGGCTGAAAATGAGATACAAAATATAGTGGAAACTTCCTTTCTCATGTCTCTTTCATTAAAACGTGCAATTTTGAAGGAAAAAAACATGGTGAGAGCAGTGCAAATTCTTTGTAGTCCACGTCACAAATCAAGTACAGACGAGTAAGAAAGAGCCAATACAGAAGATTCCTGCTTCTCTGAAATCTATGAATCTGCTTCAGTCAAATAGACTGAAATATCCAGCATAGTAAAATTTCCCTGCGAGTTTCTGGGTGAGCAAATAAGGACTCGTTTGTGCAGGGTGAAATATAGTGCCTGACTATGGCTGTGACCAGGCAAAAGACCTAAATTCATGAGCTTATTCCTGAGCTGTTCCTCACTAGCTAAATCCACAGTGTCATATGCTCAGAATGTATGTGAGCATCTCAGCTTTCAGCATGTCAAGAATTAGGCCAATATCTGCTTGTTCTTCTGTGTATAAGCACTTGGCACTGAATACATTGCAGTACTCCGAGCTATCCAATGTAATGGGATTTCCATAAATTTTTTTAATGTAGACGTCAGAAGTACAATGTTTAGCTAGTACATCAAATGGATCTGACTGTTTCCCAAAGTTAAGGGCCTGAGGCTGAGCAAACAGAACATTCTCAGATGCTGTAGCATCACACAGGGACAACGTAGCTCCAAGAGCAGTAGCGGGAATACACAAGTGGTACTGAAATGAGGTGTGACGGAACTGGAAAATAAAATAAAACCCCAACACGCAAATGTAGACCATGTGCCTCTGGTCCTACATGAGAAGTGTTTATACAAGGGCTGTATTTGATGCTTAGTGATGATGAGATGCAGTCTGACGGGAGAATTAAAAGCTGTGAGAAGGCTGGATGCAAAGCCACTTGTGCCTCTGTCGGGCTGGCCCCTCTGAGCTGCCGCTGGTGCTGTTGGTATTGTCTCCAGCTTGCTTCATACCACCTCTGCATGGGCACTGGGGGAGGCTGCCCAGTGCAGGTTGGTGGCATGTACAGGCTGAGTTTGTCAATAGGAGGAAGTGATATATTTGCTAATCAAACAAAACTGATAAAAATGTTGGAAAAGCTACCAAACCCTTCCAAATAGGTGCAGCCATTTGTTGTCATGGCAGCTTTTGTTGACTGGCTTTGTTGCAATGTCTTGCCTAACTGGAGAGTTGTAAAAAATGCTCCATGGGGGGGCTGAGTTATGACTCTTTTTGGGTGAGCTGAGGTTTCAAGATGGATTTTTTTCCGTTTGCAAACATTCTAGTGCAAGAACACACACAAAGAACTTACTCCTCTGATTGCTCATTTTGGAATTACATGGCTTGCTTTGTGTTAATGAGGGCTTTCTAATCTCATATAAGCAGTCTTATTTATGGACAAGCTGTGCTCCTCAGATCTTCATCTTTCCTCAATGAATATAAGCAATGAGTGGAATTGGACTAAATGACTTGCTACAGCATCTTTTTCTGCTTGTTAATAATGGTCTATCAATCATTGCTAAACAAAAGCTTATGAGATAGCTGGCTACCCTAATGTGAAAGCGAAGTTTGCCAGCTCTTTATTACCTGTGTTATGTACATCACAGCAATTCGTTGAGTTATTCAACTGGAGAGAATTTTATGGTAAGCATCAGGACAGAAATATTAGAGCCAGGGTGTGTAGCTGCAGGATACAGTTAAGTGTTATGCCAGTATGCAAGTCATTAATTTGAGATTACTTGACACCAAACCACTGAAAATAAACTTCACTTATATGGGATAATTTGTATGGGGTTTTTTGGCTTTGTTTTTAGGGTTTTTTTTTTGATGTTTTGTTGGGGTTTTTTTTGGGGGAGAAGTGTGTTTTATTAAAAAGTCAGAATTTGTAAACAAACATTCAAGGTGCCTTTGGGGAGGCGAATAATATCTGTTTTCTGACTAAGCTATAAGGTGGGAGACTTTTTTGAGTTATAGAATTTTAATCATAAAGAACTGCTAAGTATGACATGAATAATACCTGCTGTGACTTTTCCTGGATCTCTTCACTAACTGTTTCATATAAATTCAAACAGTTGTAGTCAAAACATAGTAAATGAGAAAGCCAAAGGTTGGAGATGACTGTTTTCTGTACTAGAATATGGCTGACGTCTCAAGTTGGAGTGAGCTAAAGCTCGTAGCAGAAGCAGCAGGACTAGATGGAAAGTGGGCTCGTTTATATTCTGTTAAAGTAACAATGTAGTTACAGAAAATCAGAATTATTCTTTAAGAAGGACGGAAGGAGGAGACAAAGCAGGCTATCAGGATGTTATCACTGGAGATGGGAGTCTGAGATATCATCATGAGTAGGAGCAGAGATAGCCTTTCTGGAGGTAATTGCTGGGGTAACGTGTATTCTGCTTCCCATTTTATTGACCGGTCATCCTTCCCATGGAAAAGTCTCTAGGAGGGGTAAGACGATGCTGAAATTAGCATCCCTAAAGAAGGTAACGGAGAGGAATATAAGCAGGGAGTGGGTCCACCTGATTGACTGTCACTGCCATCCTCTGTGGTTTTAGACCGTATAATGACAGGACTCCAGGAACGGAGGGATGCCTGACACCTGCAGTGCTTCCCTTCTGCTTGGGTCAGAATATCATGAGTAGCCAGAAGCGCTTCTCTCTCCCAACGCGCTGGGTTCATTGTATTAGTCCTTCTTGAATGGAAGGGTGGGCTGCCAAGGGCCTGACGACAAAAACCCACAGCTCTAGGTCTCACCTGGGTTTTTTGGCAGTTCTTGATGCTCAGCATCAAGGACGATGGAACAGTAAGATCTATAGTTGAAACCAAAGAATAGTGTAAGCTCCGTCCTAGTGACGGAGCATCTGTTTTATTGTCCATGCCTGTTCTTGCTTGGCCGAGGGCAGATTAAGCCTGACATTATACTGTCTTGACTATGGTCTTAATACTCTGAATATCAGTCCAAACTGAACAGTGGAGGATGTCTGAAGCTTTTATTCGATTGAGACCTGGAACCTCGTTTTTGATTTATCTCTTGAATTGTCTGAATTTTCCTCCTGGGGGCCACTGCTAAGAATATTTAGAGTTTCTTAATCCTGAAAGTTTAAAAAATGCATGCAATATGGGTAGTCCTGGTATAAAGACAGAAGAAATAGAAGCCATCATCTAGTTTCCCATAAACTGGAGGCAATTCTTCAAATAACAGAACCTCTGAATTTTGGAGGTATTTTTGCCGTGAGTCCCAAATTGTTGACCACTTCTGCCAGGCTGTATATTGCTTCAAGATTAAACCAAATTTGAAGTAAGCATTTATGTTTGGTTGTTATTTATTTCTGATGCTCAATTTAAACAGCTAAAATTGTGATCTAAACATTAAATTAAAACCTCGGCGTGAATTGGATCGTGTATGTCTCTGCATGATTGCTTTTATATTAGATGGTTTACATGAATGCTGTTATTTATCTTGAAAGCAGGTTGACATACATATTAATGAGGCCAGGTGTTAACTTCATGCTGTGTCTTTCCAACTAAGAAAATCTTTCTATTAACTTAGTGGTTTTACAAGTATTCCTTGTAATAATTATATGATCACACTCTGTGCATCATAATATTCTAACACCACAGCTCCCTCATTTTATTCTTTCCCTTCTTTTGAGTCTGTTGCTCAAGTCGTACATGCATCAAACGAGGAGCGACAGCAGATACAGTTCAACAAATACAACACTGAGGAACCTACCAAAATATCAATAAAACCAAATGAAGCACTGAGAGCTGAATCCCAATGGAACCGGTGCTCTCTAGCCCAACAGACAGCCTTGGTGTATGCCTGTCTGTCCTTGACTACCCAGTGTCATAGCTGTTCAGTCACTAACATGGCTTTCCTTACTTTCCCTAGTGCCAGCTCATCTGGAGCCAAAAAAATGTGGCATTCAGGTTTTTGAACTTGCAGCATGGATAGCTTTTTTTGGTGACCTTTTGAAGATAATTAACACTGTCAACGATTTAGTTATGTTCTTGGACTTGTTGGAGCAGGCTAGTTAGTACTTATAGCTAATCCTAGGGATGCGAAGACACACGGTCCAGTTGCAGAACTGCAACTCAACCATAAGTCTTGCAGTGCTGGCTTCATACTTTGCTTGTACATGAGGTCTTTGGAGGCTTCTAAAGCTTCATTTGCCTCAGCTGGAAAGCAGAATTCGTGTGTGTTGAATGAATTCTGTGGAATTATGCTCTGTACAGCTCTGGCTTAGCATGGTGAGCTTTTAGTTAGCAAAGGGAACAAGGAGTGAGTGTGTCTCACACCACTCGTGTCTTGCCTGAGAAGAGCTGCTTGGATATGGAGGGATGTAAGAAACAGTAGGAATTCTTCAAAATCTGAGCCACACAAAACAAAGCTAGCTTCTGAGGAGGTTAGGAAGAAGGCCTGTATTTCACAAATAGACCCGGTGCCTGTAAGAATTAATTCTCAATTGCTTTGGATTTTGGGTTCTGGTGGAGCTGTGTGGTTTTGCTCTGCTTGTGATACCTGATGATTCACACATATCACAGTACTTGCCGCCAGAACATCATTTATCTGGGATAGTTTGATCCTTCAAGATGCTGGATTTCATGTCCCTTATCTGGTCAACAACTTTGGTTCTAGTTCTGCAGGGGATGTAGGCATATGCTGAATGTATGCATGTTAAGTTCATACTGAATAAGAGCCAAAATGCTTTCCATCTTGCAAGTTTATTCCCAGGCCAACTAATGGCTCATAATGGGCATATTAATCCCTGCTTATGTAAAGTATTTGGATTGCCCCTCTAGAATAAATATCTTGGTACATTTACATCCAACAGAGGTTTAATTATAGGTTTTAAAGGATCAGTACAAGAAGTACGGAAATAAATGTATCTGTAAAAACAACAAAAAAAATAATGGTATTGCACTTACTGAGTTCAATTTATAGCATATTGCCAAAGGACACTATATATAGCAGGTGTATGTACTCAGGTTATGGAAATAAATTGATTTATTAGTGTTGCTAAACTGAAACGGATGTCAAACACAAAAGTATTTTGACAGCGATCCAAGATATAAGCAACGAGTTATGAAATATGTTTTTTAAGATGTATTTGTTTTTCCTTTTAATTTGAAATTATGAGCTCAACGGGCACTTTATTTCCAGTGTTAGTTACAGGTTCTAATGGCTTCATTTACATCATGTTAAATCATTAGACTCTCACTTAAGCACATCTTTTTGTGGGGAATCACTAGTTCTTCTTGTGTAAGGGCCAGAATTTACAGTGTATGGGAGTTGCCATTAAAATGTTAGCACCTCTTCATGGGTTGGGGTGTCAGCTGCTCCCTAGAAGACAGGGGGTTTTATTATGGGATGGGATGAGTCTACATAAATGTTTTGACAAAGAAGAGCCGGCTGTGAAGGTGGTCAAAGAAAGAGCAGAGAGCAGGAGGGTTTTGTGGAAATAGTTGATGAGTTTTTTCAATGGTGAGGGGGGAGGTGCCTGTCTATTTTTGTCAATGTTTTGAAAAGTGTCATCAGCTCTCAAGGACTGTCAGCAGGTTTGTGGAGCTGGCACATTGGAGGGTGATAGAAAGAGAGCATTTGGCCTGTTCTTCTCACCTAGAAACCCTGCTCCTCTCGCCAACCCCCCGACAGCTGAGACTTCACTTCTCCGCAAGCCTGTGAGAAGGGAGGAGCAGAACCAGACCGGGAAGGGACCCGCTGAGGGCTGGCCCCAGGCATGGGCACAACGTGCAGCTGCTGAGGGCGGGCAGCAAGCAGTGTGATGGTGACTGCTGGTCCTCCCAGCCCCACAACAGCGAGGGGACCCTGCCTGCCCAGAGCCTGGGGCTGGCATTGGAGCACATGTGGCACGGCCACGTAGCATCGGGATGTAGGTGTTCCTCTTGAGCACGGACCCTCTGCAGGCACAGCAGGCAAAATCTGAGGCCTGACAGACTTATTGAGGTGCAGTAGCAGAGCAATTGGGTGACTCACACGCTGGGTGTCTGAGCTGTGAATATTCGGATGTGTGGTCACCCCAGAGGGCAAGCTGGGGCTTCCCGAAAGACTGGACATCAGTGCGTCTGCACAGCTTAGCACAGGGCTCACTGGCTCTGGTAGGGATGTGCGGATGTGTGGCAGCTGAGCTGGAGATCTTCCGGGGGCTGAAGTCCAGACAGACTACAGCTGTTCCTGCTGGGACGCTGGAATGTGCGATGCCCTGGACAAAAGTGTGTTTAGTATGGAAAGGGCATGTTACTACTTCAGCTGGCTGTTCTTGATGTAAGCCGAAGCTCCACATCATGACTGGGATTTCCTCGGTGAGTCCAGGTTTCCAGGGAGGTCTGTGTGTAATCAGGGAGACTCCAGCAAAACCTGCAAGAACGGAATCCTTTTGCTCTGAAGTGATTAAGCTAATGAGACCCTGTAGGAAGGCTCGAGGACCCAAGGGACAGGGCAGGAAGGAAGCAAGAAAGCCGATGTAAGCTGTGGTCAAGGCAAAAGGAGCATGATGAATTAGGTGGAAGTACATTTGTGTTGCCTTGGCTGCTGCAAGCTTGAAAGATGAGCAGATCGATGTATCCCAGCTGGGGAGGATGAGGAACAAATAGACTTGTGAGCAAGCCTGTGAGGTTTTGAAGCCAACTGTGTTAGTATAAAAGCAAGAGTTTATCTCTTAGATTTGTAAAGCTCTTACAGCTCTGATTGAGGACTAGATGAGAATCTGAACTTTTAGAAAGGCTTGGGGAAAAAAAAATGTTTTCTATGAATGTGAACTGTTACTAGAAGACAGGTTTTTCGCTGCTGGGGCAGGAAGTACTCAAGGACGTGACTATAGGGCTGGTTGGCTCCATTACCCATGAAATGATTTTCCCCAGCGCAGCTCTGGCAGAGGTTGGGATGTTGATGGTCTTTTTGCAGTCAAGCAAACAGGATCTTAAGCACTGTCAGGCAGGGTATGTTCTCGAGCTCCATGGAGGTGAGCTTTCTCTGTCCCTGGGCTTGTAATGTCTGAGAGGATAAAACCTTCGTTGCAGACCTAAGTTATCGTTTTCTGGGGATGTTCTTAGATGGCATGGCTCATCAGTTGTGTACAAAAAGACCCCACCACTAGCTTTGAGTGAAAACAGCTGTTCACCAGTATTTTTTTTAGAGATGCCTCCTAAATTTATGCCTAGCTCCTGATAAAGTGAATGAAGTGCTCCTGATACCAATAGTAACCTGTGCAGCAGGCTTCAGAGTTGTGCTGGGGCTACTTTGTGTTTTAGATGGTCCTCAAAAAATCTATTACACTAAAGCACGGCATGGCTGCCTTATTCATTAGAAGCCCATCTTGTTCTGTGTGAGATGTTCCTTTGCCAGCCTTTGCCGTGTGTGTAGCTGACACTGGGTTTTGAAAGAGAGCAGAGACTGACGAGGCCTTTCTCCAGAAATCGTCTGTGGTTGAGGATAAAACAAAACGCACGTGCTGAATGTGGGGGAAAACAGCCTACAGACCAAGGAATTCCCTAGCTTGGTGCAAGAACACATATCCACCCTAAAATGCTTGTAGATCTACTGGCAACTTAATATTATTACTGATTTTTACTGTTCCCCAAGTTTTCTCACTGTATAACTCTGCTTCCAATTATCAGTCAGTTTTCCATCCTTTCAACATTTGGTTGAAATCTTTCACCTTCCTTCCACCTTGTCAGCACTTGATTCTTCTGCGGTGCTATGAGTGTGTGGAATTCTCTGGATATTGAGTTAATCACGTACTCACTGTCACTCCACTGAAGTCATCAGAAATGAAGTTACCCTTTAATTATGGAGAAGGGTGTGTCTTTTCAATGCTTCATCGACCTTTGCATTGCTGACACTGAACTTTAAGGCAGTTGGGAATGTCTTATTCAGAACGCCTTGGGGAAGGATTCTGGTTATTTTTATAAATACCCTTCATTTCTCCTACTTTAGAAAGACTTCCTTTTACAAAATATCCCTTCTGTGTAACAAACCGCTAAGTGCCCAGCCAACAAAATCTGCTGCCGTCTGCAGTTTTTACGAAGTGGCTGCAAGTGTGGTTAGTACATGAGTTCCCAGGGGGGTGTCACAGGGGGTGAGGCTGGTGTGGTAATTGCTGACCATGGTAAGACCAAGGTGATTGCTTGGAGGAGCAGTAACAAGCGATTGCTGCTTCCAGCCATCCAAATTTGCTCTCCCTTGCATGTTGGTAATGAGCAATTAGGACTTGCAGAGCAGCTTTATTTGTTTGCCCTGGTTGGTTCAATGTACCAGGGTTAGCCTTTTCTCCTGCCTTGTTATGGGGTCTTGATGTTTTCAGGTAGTTGATGTTAGATTTTTGCTGCCCTGGAGGGTTTGGAGGAACTTGTTAAATCACAGTATGACTGCAGAAGAGCTGTAAGCAGCATGGTGAGGCAGTCATAAGATCTAGGACAAGGAGACTAGCTTTATTGTATCAGTCCTCACTGGAGGGTATAGCTGAACCTCCAGCTGTGGCTAAGGTTGCTTTTGGGATGGCAAGGCCCTGTGGTCCTGATTTGGGATCGAGGTTTCTTTGTCCTGCAGAACTGCATGTACAGTGACAGCAGTGGGGCCATTAAAAAGGTTGGGATTTATACATAGAAATTTTGCTTTGAATCAAGTTAAATTTGGCTAAAGGGAATTTTCAGGCTGGGAAGTTTTGATTAGAATCAGTCCCAGTTTTTCAAGCCTGGTGTTTACTGTATCTATGGTAAAATACCTTGGCTGGTTCTTGTATGCCATGTGAGTTCTTGAACCTCTGAGCTATAAAGTCACCATATACTCTACCTCTAAGAGGTATGCAAATATCCATAAAGAGAAGAACAACTACAGCAAGAGATTGCATAGTATTGGGCATATAATGGCTGATTTTTGTTTAAAAATAATGCAGGCTTGAGGAAAAATTTCCAGTGTTGATTACGAAGTGGACCCATTTCAACAGAACTGAGTTGGTCCAGAGAGATCTTGGTGATTAAAAAATGATAAACAGATTTGAAACCTTGTTCTAATCTGGGTAGAAAAAGAGTATGTAGCCAGATTTTTCTTTTCCATCTAGATTTTTCTTTCCCTAGTAGAATTAGCAGATATGAAGTCTTGCTGGTTTTGTGATAGTGTACCACTGTCAACTTCTGCTGTTATTTGAAATACTGCAAAATGAAACAAAACCATTTGGGGGTGAAATGAGTAGTTCATGCCAAAACCATTTATTGTTACCATTTATTGAAAAAAAAAATATATACACCTACATGTTTATGTAATTATTATTTTTTTTAATAAATTGATTCACGTCTTCCCAAAGTGTTTTTTCTCTCCCCAGCTGAACCACTGACATAAAAAGATCAGTTATTCACACCTCTCTATTGGTGAGGGTTGTTTGCCTTTGTCAGATTGTCAGGCTTGTAATGAAATTGTAGTATACTGTAATAGCTTCTCTCAGTTCCCCTTTAGAGCTCTTCTTTACCATGTGTCTTAGAAAACTGCCTTTTTAAATTTAAGGATCCCGTGTTATCAACTTCAACCTGGATTATAACTTCACCACATAGTTGTTCAGCAAAAACTTGAATTTCAGAAAGTATCTTAAGGCAGCTGCCTTGCTTCCCCTTTAGGCATGTTTGGTTTATCTTCTGACTCAAATCAGAAAGAGTGGGGGGAAATGTCATAATTTCTTCTTCTCTTCTTTTTCAGTAACCTTTTCATCAAACACAAGCAGCTGCATGTCTTTGTGCTTCAAATAGTGTTATCCTTAGGCACTGATAAGTAAAAAAACGTGTTTCTGCCTTGAAAATCTTATCACCTTGCTTTCAGATTCTTCGCTCTTCTTGTCTCTGTCAGTCTGTGTCTCCTTTGTGACTGGCCATGTACTATAACAACATTATTTATGTAAAGTACAGGAAAGAGCTGTACATTAAGAGTTCAAAGGCAGATTGTAATTCAATAGACATCAGGCATTTCTTTGATAGCAGTTGGTTTGAAAAATGAAAATGAAATGCAAATAATCATCATTTCCTCCCCTCAATAATTTTGAAAAATAGAATAATATTTATGTTTTAGAGATTGACTTTTGTTTGTTTTTAAATCTTAAAAATGTACTTGAACAGACATGGCTATTAGGAAATTTTTTTCCAAATGTGTGGCTTCCAGTTAATTTGATATAGAGGACACAGTCCTGGGTGTATTGCTGCCTCTGCGGGGTAAAACAGGTTAAGAGCTCTTGGGATACCAGAGGCCTCTCCAGGCCTGGAGTAATGGAACAGTCTTTACTCAGATGCAGCTGGCTGGAGAGTCAGTCAGACCTGAATGACCTGAACGGAAAACCTATTTATGTTGCTTCTCCAGTCTGCCCTCTGAGGAGGAGGCTTTCTTACACTGCAGGTTCAGACAGCTCAGGATACCCAGGGATGGTGGGACTGTGAGGATGAGGGATGCTGTGGTGAGGACAAGGATGGGGTAAGAGGACTGCTGGGTAGTGAGCTGGGCTGGCAGGGGAGAACAGGACCCTGTGTCTCCCTGGTGCTGAGCAGGCTGTGAGTGGGGAGGAGAGGCAGGTGTCCTAGTAATTTTTTTTTTTTATTTGAGCCAATGGGATGTTGATGGGGCTGATTTTGGTGGGGGCCATTTAGGGTGATGTGGGTTGTTTCACATTCCAGGTGATGTCAATGGAGCCTGTGTACCTGACAGAGATGATGGGACACCCCCGCTTCTTTTGGTTTGCCTACCTCTGTTAGTGACTCAGCCTTCAGCAGGGCAAGCCCAGAGAAGAAAGCAGGCATTCCTCCTCTGGGGCAGAGCCGGTCCCCAGGAGATTTCCCTGGCTGTTGCTAGAATAGTGGTAGATCCATCCAGTCTCTTGCACAATCACTGACATGGATGCCTCCACTGAGAGTGGCCAGAGGTTGCACGTCTCTTGCCATGTTCCTCTGAATTTTGCCCCACGGCTGATGTTGAGAGGCAGTTTGTTTCTCCAAAACACAGGGTAAGACTTCCCCTTTGTAAGCAGGTACTGGGCAGGAATCCAAAATAGCTGGCAAGGCCTCAGTACTGAGCATCTTACAATTTCAGCATCTTCTGATATAGCTTTAACACAGTGCGGAGGAGGGTGACAACTGGGAACATTCTGCACCTGGATTGTCATCACTCCTTGCCCCAAAACTAAGGCCTTTTGCCTATGAATATCAGAGCAGCACTGAAGTAAGGAATCACTTAGCACTGAGAACCTCCTGCTGTCTCTGTTTCTTCCTTCCTGTACCAAATGAAGAGCTGTCTGACTAGTGTGTGATGGTCCCATGACATATTGTATTGGGGAGGCAGTCCTAATGTTCCACCAGGTACTGTAGGCAGCACAGCAAAATGATTAATGAGACCTGGCCTTAGCTCTGTCAAAACCAGATCTGCTGGGCTGCACGGTTTCTTCTTTTTTGGAATTTTCTGCTCAGCAGCATGTTGCCATACAGACTCATCAGCAAATGAGTAGCAGATGGAGCAGTGACACATTTTATCTTGCAGCATCAGGGACATTGTATGTGCTAGGAGAACTCGGAGAAGTTAGTTTCGTGTGAAGTATGTGATGAAGGAAAAGCTGCTGATCGTTTTTCTTTCTCTGCAAAATTGCAGATGGACAAACAGAGAGGGAAGTGGTTGTCTCAAGCAAGGCAGTAACAAGGAATGAAATGTTCAAGAAGTTAAAATTAAAACCACTGCTATGGCAAAGACATAAATCTCTGCCTCCTGTGTCCAACTGCTACACCATGGCTTAGTTTTTGTTTCAGATAGTATCTTTTCAATCAGAGCTTTAAAAATTGGGAGGTAGAGCTACCGTTCTTTAAATACCAGATGCTGTCTGTCATCAAAAGCAGTTAATTTGTGTCCTGGGCATTGTATAAATTGATTTCTCCACCGCTAATATAATATATAGCAGGTGAGACATCGTAAAGGAAAATGTGAAAATTAATCTGAGCTGAGACTGAGTTTCAGGATTGTTTAGTTCCTGGGCTCTGCCTACGTATGCCTTTTCCTCCTCTAAGTTCCATGAACCATAATGTTTACTAGGATACTTAGACTGGAAATTGCTGATTGTGAAGTTCAAGCCTGAGGCTGGATCTTGAAGCTAAGTAGATTGTGAGAAAGAGTAAAGCAAGCATTATGAAGCAAGGTCTGTGTTTATCCATACAACATCTATCTGTGGAAGATGCAGTTGTTGTCCCAGGTGCTTGTAGAGTTTAACCTGTGATAGTCCTTGCAGCAAGATTTCCCCCCACCCCTCTATTAACATGGGGAGATGCTTTCTGCCTGGTTTATGTGGGTAGTGCTTCCCTCTGATTTTCACCCTGATATTCATGCTTCATCCAGGGAGTTGGCAAGCATTTTTTCCCAGTGACTGTATTGATCTATACAGAGAAAACATATGCAGTTGGCAGCATGCTGTGTGCCTTGCTGTTTACCAGGTACGAGGCACATCCACAGATATCAGTTTGCCATGGCAGTGCTATGCAGTATCAGTGTATTTGGGCCAACGCACCCCAAAAATGTCTGAGCCCTCCCAGAGTTTGATTACTCTTGAGTCAGGGCTTGTTCAGATGAAGAAAGAGATGTGACAAGGTACTGGTAGCAGCAGGGAGTGCGTCAAAATAACCCAGCTGTCCCTTTGAGTCCTTTATCCCAGCCCTGTCTGTTATTTAATAATAATTAAAGATATTAATTATTCTACCATAATTAATATCTTGTTTCAGTGCGTGACATAAGACATAATTCAGTAGTCTGTTCTCTTCACTTACCCTACCCTGTGGCATCCTTAATGCACAAAGGGCTGCGACTTACAACAGCAGATATATAGGGAAACGTGCTGGTCTGCGAGGTATGTCATGCTGTGCAGAGAGGGAGATGCTGGCAGCTGGAGTCAAGCCTAACGCTTCCTGGGTTTAAAGGTGTGACTGCACTGCATCACCCGAGCCTCTCTGAAGTCTGCAATGTGAAACATGGTGACTACCAGGAGAGGACAGAAGGTAGCAGGGGTGGGACATGCACATCAGCTCTAAAGCTTCCCAGATAGTAAGGATGTCATGGTGGGAAAGTGCTTCCCCCTCTCCAGCCCAGAGTCACAAACGCTGGCCAAAACAAATTCCCAGTTCCAAATCCTCTGGGACAGAAAATCTTCAACCATCTACTGCTAATCTTTTTGCTGATAGTGGTTTACTAAGAAATAGTTGGATTTTTTTCATAGTTGAATGCCTTGTTAAAGCAGCTAGCTCTGCACACAGACAGCAAAATAGCCAATGTGCCCACCAGGCACACACGAATGAGCTTAGTGACCATGAAACTTAATAGTCCTGCTACAGCTAGGCAGAGTTTAAGTAGACATTTTGCAAAGAACCTCAGGACAGCTCTTACGGCAAATAACAAAACTTTCCTGAAGAGGGTCTTGTCTATATGCTGGTCATGAAGTTTTGAGTGCTTTTGGAATCAGATTGGTTGTCATAAAAAGCTGGTGGAGAGGAAGAGACAGCCCTTTTCATCCATGTGCACAAAGTTTAGCTGCACTCTGAGATGCACTTGCTGCTCCCAAGCTCAGATCCTCTACTTGTGTGGCAGAGCTGTTGAAATTTCACAGTTGTACTAGTGGAGCAGTTCACCCGGTTACTGCTTCCTTCTTTCAGCCAGCAGCCTCTCCACAGCGGTCTCTATCTGTATTAGTAAATTGAATCCTGCAAAGGAACACTTATGGGACTTGGTTGCCTGCACTAGAATGAAGCATCACTTATGCATCTTCTTCCCAACACTGATGCAAACGCAGAATACGTGAGGGTGTTGCATGTTATAAAGATTTCCTGAAAATTTGTTCAGGTCCACTGCCTATAAATAATGTGACTCTTCTGAGTGCATACCAATGAAATCTTTGTTATGCTCCATCATATATGCTTTCTTCTCTCTCCTTTTTTGAGGTGTGTGCAGATATGGATATGGATCTGCGCTTGTACACCAGCAAGTGATCAATATGATGTTCAGATACAGGAAAATTGGAAGTGATCACCTGTCAGGGGATTACCTTGAGGTATATGAATGACATTGTTTGAGAGATGTAGGTTAAGAACGTGCATTTTTGTGTGTGTGTTCATCACTTAAAGAGCAAAAGAAGGAGCATTTATTCACACTCAGTGTGGGGTTTGTTTTCTGGATTTCATCTGAAGAGAATAATAGAGTCAATCTGACCTCCTTTTTGGTTACATGCAACAATGACGCTCTAATGACAAGCATGTAAGTCCAGATATTTTCGGCTCTCCTCTCTCTTTCCTAAAGATCAAAGACCATCTAATGACAGCCATAATGAGTCTCCCATAGAGAGAGAGCTGCAGGTTTTAGTATTTTGCCAATTGAAAACAATCAGATTTTTTACTGCAGGAGAGAAGGGGAGGCAGAATGGAGGAAAAGGCATTCTGACAACAGTTAGCAATTCTGCGATGCTCAGATGATCTGCTGAAATACTGGCCTTGTCACACCTGGCTGGATTGGGCAGAGCTGTAACAAGAGGACTTTTTTCCCCTTTGAAATCTTTAGGGTTTGGTTTTTTTTTTCTTTGTGAGAGAGCATAATGAGACAAGTTAGCACGTGGAGCTTTTACACCAGAGTAAGGAAGCTATGAGAGCAAAAGCTTTAAATTGCCTGTCAATTACCTGATATATTCTGAGAAGGGATTTCTGAGGCTTCGTTCTGAGGCACGCATTCAGTGTGGTCAGGGAAGGTCTCACTGTGAACTTCAATCACCATCTAGTCTTTTCGGGGACACTGACTTTCTGGCTGGATGATAGATGCAGACAACCTCACAGAGCATGAGAGTGGGCGGAAAAGAGGGTGCTAGAGGCACATACTGTTGCTCTTATTTATTTGACACCTAGTGGCTGGAGACCTGACTGATTATGAAGAGCTCTGTCACGCTTTGTTGCTCAGAAAGTGGTACCTGTGCTCCTCACGCCCTGCCTCTAGGCTGTTCCTCACTGAATGGTATTTTAGACTTCAGAGTTGGGGGAGCTGGTCTGAGTAGCGGCGGGTCATCACCCTAACAGCCAGGGCAGGATAAGGGGTTTGTACACAGAGATGGCATCTCAAAGAGGAGAGAGCAAGTGCCCTGCTCTTCAGGAAAAGTGGCAGCTTCTAGGTGGTGTCAAGAGAGGGGAAGGATGAGGAGGTTGAGGCTGGTATCTGTCACACTTGACTGGAGGGATGGGAGTGGGTGGTGGTGTTAAAAGATCAGGATAATTGGACAGAAAGCAGTGATGGCCGGAATAGCACACTTTACTAACAAAGCAGCAGATCTAAAGCAGCATTAAGTCCTCGCTGTTTGATGAGCAGGGTGGGGGGGAGAAGGGGCATGAACTGTGTAAGGCTGAGGCAGCCTGAAACCAGTCTGTGAGCAGTCAGTGTGGCACATAAATGCAGCTGAAGACGGCAAGGTGGTGCCTAGTGTTTTCAACCGTGCTTTGCAACGGACTTCATGCCTACCTAACAAGTAGAGAATAAGTATCACACAGTAAGGTGCTTTGCTCAGTCACTAACATAGCCAAGATGACAGCATTGACCTCCGCAGTCCCAGCCCCGTGTGCTTCCCCACTGGCAGCACTGCTAATAGGTGGTCGGTTCAGTTTTAAGTGCATGGGATCCTCTTCTGTTCTCCAGCATGCAGAACGTGAGGCTGCACGCAACAAATCACGGGTGTCTGAGCAGATGGAGGGGCAGTCTCCTTGCTGTCACCAGGAAGTCTCCAAAGTTAATGCAGACAGAGGCACTGCGCTCTCTCATCTCTTGTGAATTACAGCCTGCAAAGCAAAACAGTAGAAACCCTCCTCTGATCATTGTGTCATATGTGCAGCTCCTTCATTAGGCAAAACTCTCACCAAAAGACTTTCTTCCTTCCCTTTCTTCATGTAGCCTGTCCCACCATCTGCTGTGGAAAGGCAGTTTGGTAAGTGATTTACAAAAATATGAAGAGAACCCTTTCTACTTTTCATTAGTAACTCTCCTCCAGTGCTGTGGTGTCTGAAATCCTCTGCAAAGCCGACTCCTAACGTTGTCATTAATGTCTCTGGCATGGTTGGGAGGAATGAAGGATGAGCTTTAGCTGAACATTAATCTCAGATTAGTCTGGTTTAGTAAAAAAAAAAAAAGGCAATTGCATAATTTCTGAAAACCAAAGGGAGACAAAAACCTATTCATTCAGCTGTAAATCACTTTAAAGTGCTGCTCTGGGTTGGAATTTAGTTGATGTTAAATTTGTCAGCTTAAAAATGGGGGCGGGGGGGAAATGGGAGGAGGGGAGAGATTGTAGGACTGCTTTTATAATCCTGTATATTTAGAACGAAGTGAAATCCTACCTTGTGGTAGTACTACGGATTTGTCTGAAGGAAGAGGAGGGAATATTTGCCTTCCAGGGCTTGCTTTGAACTTCTGAGCTTATTAGAGCCCTGAATCAATATTCAGTGCAATTTCATTACCAGTTGAGTGAATTCGGATTTTTCATTCAAAGTGATTATTTCCCTCCCTCTAGCTGTCTGAGAGATTCTTAAATACTGTTTTGCTCTAGACTAATCAAAACGTTAGTGGAGCTTTGTGAAGTTTGGACCTGCTACTCAGCACCAGATTCATTAATCTTTTGGGTTTCTGACAGATGCTAACTAAAAGCAGCTGTATGTTAAAACTTTGTTTTAGTGATCCACAGATAAAAGTATTAAGAACTGGGAGGAATAACACAGAATATATTATGTGCTGTGAATGTATAACTGAAACAGATAAAATAGCTAGAAAATAAAATATAAAGCTGCAGCCTGACATGATTCGTTATAATGTTTGAGGAGTATTTAACACTTCAATTTTCTTAATGATTACAAATGTTTGTTCTGAATATTTGTAATAGATATTTACAGAGAATATGAAATTTAGCACGTTATATCCAAGGCTGGAATTAATTTGTACAAAATTCCTTCAGTAAAAAGTAGATTTCTTTAATACTTCAGACACAGATGCTGCCAATTCTTTAGAAATTTCCACAGTTACCAAGGAAAATTGTGTGTATTATGAGACAAGCCTAATAGATCATACAGTTAGTCACTTAAACCTGCAGGAAACACATTTATTAGGGCTTAATCTGTATTATTAAGCACTCATGGGGAATTCGCTATTAAAGCATAAATCATTGTCACTGATGATCTCTAAAAAGCAATGCATGCCGGCTGCGATCTCTCGATCTTCACCACTCAGAGAGCAGGCAAAACGTAATTTTTAGATATGCATGGGTGCAAAGTGAAGTTACAGACTACTTGGGAGCAGCCTGTGTGGTCAGTCCTTGCCCCAAGCGTTAGGAATGCTCACTTTTGGATGAGTCTCTCAGTTTGCAGAAATGCTTGGCCATAAGGCAGCATGTGGGGCAGGCGGACAGCCTGTTCAGTGGCGAAAATGTGCTGCGGAGCCTGCCCAGTGGCTGCGGTTAGTCATGTCGCAGGTACTCTTACATGGTAGCCAACATCCCTTCCTAAACGCTAGTGTCCGAGCCGGGTTGAACCTCACACAACCGGCCTGGGCCCCTCGCCCGGCCTGCCCAGACCCCCTGCAGGGCCTCCTGCCCCCCAGCACGGCAGCACTGCCCCAGCCTGGTGTCCTCCGCAGACCGGCTGGGGGTGCGCTCAGTGCCCTCATCCAGGTCGTCGATAAAGATATCAAACAGGGCCAGCCCCAGCGCTGAGCCCTGGGGACACCCCGTGTGCCCCTGCCAGCGGGATGTCACCCCATCCCCCACCACGCTCTGCCCGGCCGCCCAGCCAGCTCTTAGCCCAGCGCAGAGCACACCCGCCCCGGCCACGGGCAGCTGGTGTCTCCAGGAGATGCTGTGGGAGACGGTGCCAAAGGCTTCGCCAAGGCCCAGGCAGACACCAGCCACAGCCTTTCCCTCAGCCACTGGGCAGGGCACCTTGTCACACAAGGGGATGTGGTTCGTCAGGCAGGATCTGCCGTCCATAACCCCGCGCTGGCTGGGCCTGATCCCCCGTTGTCCTGCATGTGCCGTGTGATGGAGGTCAGGGTGATCTGCTCCAGAACCTTCCCTGGCACCAAGGTCAGGCCTGCAGTTCCCTGGTTCCTCCTTAACCTCCAGCCTGCTGGGACCTCCCTGGTTAGCCAGGATGGCAGATAAATGGTGGGAAGTGTCTCGGTGGGCACTTCTGGCACTTCCCTCCGTGCCCCTGGGTTGGTCCTGCGTAGGCTCTTCTTCTGGCGGTGGTTTGATTTCATTCTTTTTTGTTTTAATACACTGTGATTTCAATTCTCAATTGCACTAAAGTATTTTCCCCTTGTTTGACGGCATGTCAGAGGCTAAAATATGTTCATATTAAATGCTCTTAGTGTTGTCAGAATGACGTGAACTCTCAGGCTGAGTGAGAAGGAAGTCTTTTCTTGGAGCGACTCGGTGCTCGGATGTAAAGTCTGCTGAAGTAAATATTTCTTTTTCAACAGCGTTTGGAAAATAAATATCTAGTGTGATCACCAGGCTGCGGCTGTAACTCACATTTAACTGTCCCACAAGATCCGGGGAATCGGAGACAGAGAAGACTATTAGGTTATCTGCAGTCTTTCATCTAGAATCTTTTCATTGACTAATAGTAGGATTAAAATCAGTCTGTTATTCCTCTATACAACTGTCCTACAGTCATATTAAATCTTCTTGTAGAGGGCGTTGAACAGAAAGGATAGAAAATATTATTTTTTAAAAAAAGGCAGATTCAGAGTTAGAAAGTATAAGACTATGTGAAGTTGAAAATAGATGCAGACACCCGGGTCAGTCTACTTTCAGATCGTAAGCTGTACTTCTGCTCTTGCATCTTTCAGAAGACGCACTTGGTTTAGCCTGGTATGGATGTAATATATTGACATCAGTGGCATGAGTATTACTGAGATGAATTTGATTCTGCTCCTCACGCCACTTCTTTCGTCAATCTATATTTCACTTGCGAAACTTGATTTGGTGTCAGACAGAGTTGCATGTGGTAAAGAGTCCTGGCGTTTTATTGCTCCTGCCTAGATGATTTTACTAATGTTTCAAGGAGTGCTGTAAAGCATGAAAGCAAGATATAAATCTCTAAAGGTACTATAGCTTCTGTAACTATAAAATAAATGTGAACCATTTGCATTTTCTGCAATGATGTTAGAAAAGAATTTGACTGATTGACTGCTAATTCTGCTGATTGAAAATGGGGCACAGGTTCAGATTAGCCAGATGAAATCTAACAGGCAAGTTACCCCCTTGTTCTTACAGTGTACAATGTAATAAGAGAAAAATGAAGGAAGTAACATATGCCCAGCTTCTTTGAGCTGACACTGGGCTATCAGTTAGAGCTGGCCAAAAGGCAGATTTTCCATGTTGTAAAACAACTTTTTTTTTTTAATTATATTTTTTGTCAGTTTGAATTAGACTGCTACCAAATATTTTGACACTTTCTGTGAACTGGATATCCCGGCAAAATATAATTTTGTAAATGCTGAAATATGTCATTGTAAATTTACTTCCCTTGGCCCACCCTGCTTTTGGGCAAAATGCATTTCTTTTTTTCAGTGCCACCAGTGCTGGCAGAAGCCATGAAACAGGCAGAAGTGGTTGGGGGTCTGGTGATCTGGGATTTGCCCTGTGCCACATGCTCCGGGCTGTGGGCACTGCAGGCTGCTGGGTGCCTGCCAGGCACATGTTGAGGCAGTGCCACTGATGGTGGGGGCTGCCCTGCTCCGTCCCCTCCCCTGCTGCCCTTCCTCCCCTTGTTTACTCAGGTTGCTACTCTTGCTGGCTCTGGGCTTGCCTGTTTGTCATTCAGGACCTCTTTTTGTGGTAAGGAGTCCTGGTTCCCTGAATGTAAGCCTGTTCCTCTGCATACGCACTCAGTGTCACCTTGGCTTGCCATGGTCCTTGGTGGCTGTGGCCCTGACTACACTGAGCAATTTCCTTGTACCTCTGCAGCCTAGCTTTTATCACTGGATCTTCTCTTTGGGTTGTCCAAAGTCAGTCAAACCTGTTTTGAAAAATATATTTTGAGGTCAATGATAGAGAGTATTTTGGATGAAATTGGTTTCTATGGGAAGTTTCCGTCTACCTCACAGTGTGCTGTTTCTAGGATTATTATTAGTATTGCTTTCAAACCCACTCTACTTTTGGGGAACTTTTGTTCCTGTGGACCTTGATCCGTGAAAACCCTTCTCATCTCAGCTTCAGATTATCTTCTGTGCTTTGTATTATTTGCTCAGATATTTCCACTGACATTTTAGACTCTTTTAAGAATTTAAGGGTTGTGATACACACAGTTCTGCTTTCATTTATGTAGGTGTTGCCCTGACCTTGCTAGGTGATCTGCGAAGTCTGATTTCCATGACATCATCATCTCCACTTGTGCCCATCTGAAATGTGCAGTCTGGCACATATTGCAGCTGGAGCTAAAGGGAAGGTCAGGAACTGTAGCCCTGCATCTGAGACTGAAATGTCTGAGCAGACAGGTGCTGTACTTCACCTGACTGCTTTAAGGCAGAGGTATTAATTCCTTACTTTCCTGGACATGCTTGCACAGCTTATTTAAAAAAATCCCCAAACCAAACCAAACCCCAAAACAACAAAAACACCCAGAGAACATCCTGAAGTGATGTTTGATGACTTTTGGCTCATGCTGTGTTTTGTGATTGGCTGCGTGGTTTGGAATCAAAAAATTGTGCTCTGCAGTCTTGAATGAGAGACAATCCTGCCAATGACAAAAAACAGGGAAACTGTTTACAAGTTGGCAGATAATAGCACATTGACTTAAATTCTCATAAGTTACTAAAGGAGTCCAGTGCCAATCTCAAGTCACACTCCCCATCCCCAACTGCCACCATGCACCATCAACTGCCTGGCCTGCAGTGTATGCCAAAGGCACTAACTCATCACTAAAAACAAATAAATAAATAAATTGAAAGGGAGTTATAAAATATTATTTTGCATGTTATTCTGTTTTCCTTTTTACTTTTGTTATTTGTTAGACAATGCTGCCAGACACATTATTAATAGTCACTATTAATGCTTCACTAATTGTGTCATTCTCTTCCCAGGAGGAGATGCTGTGATCTTGATAAGGTGTTTCAAAATTGCTGCTGCTGATTTAAGGCGTGAAATCAAAATATTTCATTTGCTATAATATGACATCTCATATTCTGGAGGTGATAATTTTGTGAGTATGTAAATTATATGAAATGGAGAACTAGTTTTTCCAAATAAAAAAGAGTGCTTTGTCCATATTTTCCAATTTGCTAAAGTCAGTAGTTATGTCACAATTGAAATTACATAAATATCTTGATCAAAGTAGTGTTTTTCAATGAAAACCCCTTCAAACAGTTTCAGCACTGAGTATTTCCAGGAAGTTACATAGCTGCACAGAACAATTCTGAGTCACTAGAAGACTGATTACTTCACCTGTTTCCTCTTTGTTTGAACTAATGCCAGAGGTTGGCAGTGTGCAAGGCGTAAGAGCTAGCTGGCTGGAGCTTCATCTAGATAATCCTGCGATGTAGTGAGGAGGCTGGGGAAAAGACTAGAAATAGCAAGATTTCTCTCTGCCCTGCCGTGAAAGATGGACACTTGCCATAGGACATGACAATTTGCTGCATGGAGTTGTTTGTTGCTCTTGTTAAGCAGGTGCTGCTTGAACTGTGTAAGGAGTTTGCAGCAATGTCCTTGAACGTGCTCCTTGCTATCACTTGCATTTTCGTTAATTGGAGATGCTGATGATGCGGTGCTCCTTGCTATCACTTGCATTTTCATTAATTGGAGATGCTGATGATGCATTCACTTTTTGGTCTCTGGTCTAAGTTAGTCCAGAATCTAAAGCCAGTAACAGTGTGGCACTGCAGTAGTAAGCTCACTGTCCTTCTAAATGCTATAGTGGGCATACTTTTGCTGCAGTCAGTCTTAATTAAACCGTCCCACCAAAACAGCCAAGAAAACCAACACCACCCCCTACTTCTGATCTCATTTGAAGGTGTATGTGTTTTATTGCTCTTGTGAGTGGGGGCTCTTGAGACACTCAGTGTCTTTGGGCTTGCACTGATGAGAGCACTGCTGCTTTGCATCCAGGTTGTGAGTTAACACATCTAAACTGGAATAGTACCTGAATAGCTAACAGTGCTGCTGGGTTGATGCAACACTAATGGCTCATGAGCTGTGTTATTTTTCCAGAGTTCTCTGGATGGGATTTCAGGTATTGACCTTGTTCTTGTGGTTCATCCATTTGAGAAGTTGCTCCCATCCCTGTGCTATGCTGTTTTAAAAGAGGATGGCCTGTTAGAAGTTTTTTTTTGTTTTTTTTTTTTTTTTTATGAATGTTGCAATCCTTTGCTCTTAGTTGGATTGGAAATGGCTGCAGCTTTAAAGTAAGTTTCAAAGCACGTTTTCCATCAGGTGTTGCAGTTCCTTTCTTTATGTACAGTGGGAATGTCCTGAAGAAAAATAAAAGCCTGCCTACCTTCTGGAAGAATTTCCTTGGCTCTTTCCATTAGCTTCCCGGGCCTGGGCCCCTGTCCCAACAGGGACCCTGTATAGGGGGACACACTTTGCATTCTGCTCAGTTAGAGCTACTTGGTATTTCCTTAGCTTTAGCAATAAAACCACATAAGTGCAGACGGAAACATTTAATAGTGAGCGCGAATAGTAGCCAAGCTTAACAATAGGTATAATCACAGATGAACTTGTTAGAAGTTCCATTATTTTATACACCTGTGTGCAGGTATCACATGATTTGGATAAGCTTTGAATTGGAAACACTAATCTGTGATCAACAAACCACAGAGGGTGTACTTAGTTGGGGTTTTTTGTCATTGTTGAAATTAGGGCATCAAAGAGTTATATTTTAAAGCAGACACTTGTGTATGAAATAAAACTACAGAATCAGAGAGACTCAGATATAGCTATGTTTTTATGAGTGAGCTGGTTCTATGGAACAATGTGTAGAGGATGTTGTAATGAAGAAGGTATCCAAAACAGTAAAGAAAATGAACATAAAATTGTAGCAGTGTGAAGTGATATGAAATGGAGTGAGAGTATTAGGATATAAAACTCTATGGACATTAACATCTGGGCAAAGAAGAAATATTGTCCCTGACCTGATGTTGTCTTTCTCTTTCTTTCTTGGCTAATCTTATAAAACCTGTTGGCTAACACTGACTGAAGTATATTCATCATTAATGTATGTGGTCTGTTTTGTCTGTCGAGTTTGATGTTTGGTAAATTCCTGTAGTCTATTAAAACCGGGACTCTGGTGTTTAGTAAACCCTGAGCCCTGAGTCCATCCTGCTCTGAGAGCTCTTCTGTTCCCTTCCCACTGCATTGTGGTTAACTAAGAAGATGTTGCTAGTCGATTACAGCAAGTGATAAATCAACACAGCATCTGCCTAATTTACTTCAAAACTTGTGAGGTGTTTTCCACCTCTGGGTTTTTGGAGGCACTGTTGTTAGTTAGCCTGCCTGCTGGCTGGGATGTCAGCTCACAGTCTCTGATGTCCGTTTGGTTTCCTTGCGAATGCTGTCAGGTTTGTAGACCTGGCTCATGCTAGCTAGGCTGTAGCCTGCCACACCAAAACCAGCACGGCCTCATGTTCTGCTGGATGTTGTGGCTCACCTTGGGATGCAGATGGGAGATGGGGCAGAGCACTTACCTTGTTCATGACTGATACAGGCACTCTGCTCAATGGGAGCTTTTATTTCCTGGAGTTGCCAATCTGGGATATTTTGTGAACAGAAAATCTCCTTTAAAAATCCCAAACAAAAAAATACCGTTAGGGCTGAGGCACAGCCAAATTTCAGAATGAAATTACCCAGAGTCAGACAAGCATAAACAGTTTTTTAAAATGACACAAATGTTAGAGAAGGGGAAAAAGTGCCCAGTTTTGGAAAAAACCGAGAATTTGTCTTAAGGGTCTCTGATAATAGACTTAGGCTCAGCCAAGCATGGTCCCAGGCAGCTTCACAGATACTGTCTTTGCTCCCTGACTCCAGGCTTCCTCTTTTGCTCTTCTGAATGTGACTGGGGACTTTTCCTCTCTTCTTCCTCCCCTATGATACTCCGTTTCTTGCCTGGTTTGGTAACTAGGGGAGGGCTTCTTTTATAGCTCACCATAGTTGCTGCAAGCAGTCATTTGCTGAAGGGTAGCTACAAACACCCTTCTTGCCTTTGGGCTGGCTGAACTAGCTGTGAGTAGTCCATTCATGGAGAAGGTCACCCCTGGTTGAAGCAGATTGACAATCACTGGCTTGGTTCTGTTCTCTTCGCTGACCTGCCCATCAGTCAGATGGTGGCCTTTCTGGCATGAGTTGCCCCTGGTGTGATGAAGAGGTCATTTAATGTAAATGGTCTAGACGATGTGTTGGATGTGGAAGGAGGATGTAAGCTCTGATTTTTCATGCCATTGCATTCCCACGGCACCATAATGATACTTAACTTTTCTTCATGTGTTCCTTTTTTGTTTAGCTTACCCCACCTCCTACTGATCGCTTCGTGCTCTGACTGTGCCCTGCAGATTAATTTCCCTGGTAGGTTTGGCTGAAGATATTAAAAAATAGTACAAATTGCTATCACCACTGCCTGCTAGGACACGTCTGAACTGTGGCTCAGGTCTGACCTGCAGGTAAGAACAGAACGCTGCAGAGCTAAGGATGCTTGGGAGCAGATGGGTCTAACTTCAGAGTGGCGTTCCCAGCCAAGGTAGGTAGGATTGCTAAGAAAGGAGAACACTTCAGACTGCTGGACAAGGCTGTCATTAGGGAATAAGATGCAAAGGTCAACAACAGCTGTTGTGCTTATGCTACCTAATGATCTGTACTCAAAATGGCACAGAGAAAAGGGGAAGCTAAGTTTATTCATCCAAGATAAGACAGTCCAGCTAATTGACAATGATCACCACCCTGAGCACTGCACTTTGGATGTGGCAGGAAATTAAGAACTTCAATTAGTGTGAAGTGGGAAGATATAGGTGGAAAAGGGAGAGGGGACAAGACCTGAGGACAAGTTCTGCCTTTCCAGCTAGAACAGTCAAAATTGGAAAATAGGTGATTCCCACGTGTGAGAGGTATGGGTCAGTGACACACATGGCATTTTATATATGGAGGTGTGATTTCACACCATTCCATGCTAGATTTGACCTATGCTTCTTTTCTTTATTATTAATACAATATTTATAATTTGCCTTCTTGGCTTTAATTGAACTATAGCACTTTTATGGCCATATGTAGAGCACTAATGTGGATAGAAACATCCCACTGAAAACAATACCTGTGCATGAGGTGGTTTTCCATGCGCAGTGTTGGCTGTGCCCTCAGGGCATATTGGGAATCTGGATCATACATTGTTAAATACAGGCAGGTGTTGAAATGAGAAGCAGAGCAGTGATTTGGCCTGGCAGGTAATGCACTGGCCTGGGAGCAAGGAAACCCCACTCTGCTTTTCAGTAGTGCTGTGCTCAGGCTTATGAATCCGTTACCCTTTGTATCTTTTTCCCTCTCTCCGTTGGTTTTGTCAGTTCACACAGCAAGTGAGTGTCTGTCCATTGGTGTACAAAAAAGCCTTGACCTTCACTGTTATCACTGTATGATCCCACTAGTATAAATAATGCATACAGTTTTTAACAACCCTACCTACAGCAGTCAGCAGAGACGGGCACTTTTTTAAAGCCTAAAGCATGCTAAGATACCTTCTCTCAGATGGGAACCTTTCCAAAACAAGAAGTCGATGTGCTACTGGAGTATGTTGCCCTTAAGTAGTAACAGTGGATCCATATGAATAATTTCAGAACCATAACAGGAGAGTTTAGCTCTAAATCCAAACACAAGATGTGCAGCTCAGTGTCAGCTTCCATTTAGTGCTGGTTTGAACTGGACCCTAGGGTCATTACATGAGGTTCTGTCATCAAATCTCCATAAAATTGGCATGTATAGTATTAATTTTAGTAGCAAACCTATGTCATCGTTTAACGTCAGCAACTTTCCACAGAGAACTGTTGAAAGGGGGCTGCAATTTGCTTTCTGATTAAAATTAAGACTAGTAAGAGTGTGAGTCTGTATATGCATGTGCACAGGCACACACGCACACATGTGCACACAAACACACATATTTATATACACATATGTATATTAATTCAAGGCAGAAATCTCAGGGGTCAAGAAATTCAGAGAGTAAAACCCATTGCACTTAATGCGTCTCAGCTGGCACAGTAGTCAAGCCGGGAGATCAGTCCCTCTTGCCTAATACTTCCCAGGAGCATCTTTGGTTATTTTTGCTGTAAACCTTTGTAATCACCAGAAAGTGAAAGGAAAACAACGGGTATTCTATTTTACCCTTTAGTTTTAATGAAGGGTCAAGGGCCATTTTCAGGTTGCCTGCAGCTTCAATGGCTTCAGGAGTTTGTGCTGCAAATGTTAGGCTTGTTCTTTAGCAGCTGGAGATGTAAACATACAGCAATTGAGCATTTAATTTAGCTTTGTGGGGCTGCATAACTTTCAGACGCTGAGGCAAATTGGCTACTATTAAGGGGAAACACTGATGTTTAAATATACATTCATTCCAGCAAAATGCTGGAGGAACTTTTTAATATTTATGGTGCAATAATTGATCTTTTACCACTGTCAAAAGCTGTTAAAGACTTATCAGCTTGCTATTTCAGCACCATATGCTCTATATAAGTTCCTCACCATGTGTCTTTCCTACACTTTAGGGGAAGAACATTTGTTAGAATATCAAAACAGAGAATCACTTCTTCAAATGATGGTGCTCGTGTAGATGAGGGGGACTTTACCATAACCCTCCATTTGTATCCAGACCTCTTGAGTATGGAGAGGTCTAGGGGATGTACAGTTGGATCTTTGTGTAGTGAAGCATGGTAACAGTATTTTATCAGAAAAATTTGTATTTGCATTTGCTTTAATGTTGGCCGCAATAACTTAATGCAGTGCTGTTGTGAAGGTACTGAACTGCAGCCTTGAAATAAAGCACATTCTTTTGCACTGGCACATTCACCTCATTTAGCTTTTATTGTCACTGCCTGAGTCCTGATCTTCCATGTTGTTCCCACTCTTTCTGGAGTCTTCCTTCCCTCTTGCCCAGGTATAAAGTGCAGCGTGATGGTGGGAGGACCCTGGGGACCCACGAGGCAGTTCAAAACAAGATCTTCATAGACCACTGAATACACCTGAAGTAAGCCCTTTACTTCTTGCCTGAAGTGCTGCATGCAGATTGATGGATAAATGAAAGTTATGAAATACGATGTGCCAGGTTAAGTACTGAGCCGTTTGCTCGTCTGCAGAGCTCAGGCGTTAGGACTTGGCTGGTTACAGGTCCCCTCTGGTAAGGACAATTCAAGTGGGGCCAGGTCAGCGTAAGTAGTCCCTGGTGCATCTCACCTCTGCAAGGCCAGTGGGGAGGGAGTTTGTACTCTGCAGGTCTCAGCCTGGGAACATATGGATCATGTAGGTGTCTGCATTGCATTTTTGCCTTCTGGTGGAGTGTGGAAAAGTCTCAGAGAGTTTCCCTGTCACCTGAGCATTTCCATCACAATCCCTCTCTGCCAGCCTCGCCCTCATTTTCTACACCAGAAATGCTTAATTAAAATAAAGAGGGTCAGGAAAAGAGGAAAGAATAAATTGTAGGGTGGGAAGAAGAGTTAATTAAATTGGATTTCTACTTATTTTGTTGTATAGCACATTTTGAGAGAAAGAAGAACAGAATGAGTTTCTGTAGTTCGTGAAGATCCTGCTTGAAAGGTCAGCTATGCAGTAGCCAGCGCAGAGAGGAAGCGGCCGAGCCTTTGGTGAGTCTTGTGTCTGGTCATAAGATGATCGTTGTCTTTCTAAAGACCCTACAGGATTGAAGAACTGCAGGCCTCCTTCAGCGGTGGCCCGGTGCCATACCCCCACCTGACCGTTTGGGCTGTGTCTGTTTTTTGAAGGAATAGCATTTTGCAGTCCAAGGTGGCAAAGTCTGGAGCAGAAGGAAAAGGCAGGCAGCTTCCAGAGCACCCTCAGCTGCTGCCGCCACCAGGAGAGTCCTTGCAGGATTCAGGCCAAGATGTAGTTGGCTGGGGCTCTTCATAGGCTAAGACCAAATGAACCTATTATGGATGGCTAATTGGATTCCTCCCTCGGGGAAGGCTGGAGGTATGAGGCACTCGGTTCCCTTTGCTTTTTATCTGTGTGATTTGGGCCCCTTCCTCTTTCAAACTCCTGTGAAAAATCCCTGCCACAGCATCTCAGAAGGGGGTTACTGTGGCAACCTTAACTCTTGCTTTCTTGCTGTGCAGCAGATATTGTTGTGCATTATTATGAGACAATTTTTGAAGATTGTGGAGCTTTTACAGATCTTCTCGTTCTCCACAGGGAAGAAGAAAAGTTCTGATGGGCGGTAGTGCCTGCCCCAGCAGCTCCATGAAATTCAGAGCTCCTCTTTCAGGTGAAATTACAACCCTCCTTCATTTTGCTGATCTTTCATCAGGTTTTCTTCCTTTCCCTAACCTCCCAGTGACCTGTTCTCTCAGAAAGCATCTAAGAGGGTTTATAGACCTCCTGTAACTCAGCAGTGACTTTGAAGACTAGGATGTTAAACTGTGATCTTTTTTCCCTGCTGTTTTTCCTCTTAACCTTCCTCTCTGAATTTAGCCATCTTCTCTGGATACTGGTTTCCTCTTATGCACAGCTGGCTGTCAGAGTCAAGAGAGACTTGGAAGCAGCCTGGAAGTGGAAGTTACTTAGGGTAAGCTTCCTGACGACAGCGTGCTGACTGTTTTTTCGAAGGCATGTTTTGCTGTGAGAACTGTTTTGAACTAAATTAAATTATCTGAGTGTGATGCAATCTATTGTGAGTGTTGATGGATAGCCCAAGGCTGGGAGTGCTGGTGGAGGTGTAACAACCTCCAAAACTGCTACATGTGTGTGGTTTTATATTCACCTGTAATTGAATGAGGTTTGTTTCTATGCAGTAAAAAAAGATGAGGCAAAAGCTCTGAGAAAAGGAGCAAACAGAAAGGTCCTAGTGCACCACTGTTTGTGGGCTGCTTTCTAACAAGACTTGCAAGGCTGAAAGTAGAGACATTTTGGAGAAGTTACTGTGGCAGCTTTACTTCATGTTATTTGAGGTAACACCTGACATGAAGACTGATAGGCTTAAAAGTGCAGCATCTGTATGCCTGGCGTAGCGATGTGGTGCTGTAAGCATAGGGCTGGGAGCCAGGACACCTGGGTGCTGTATCCTGCTTCTCTGCTGCAACCCTAAGGATGTTACTCACCCTTACGTTTTTATTTTCCTCATGGCTCTTGTCTGCTTCATCTGCTGAGATTTTTGGCTTTTCTCCGCAGATGCTGTCCCTGGTATTAGAACAGCACCTGACACAATGGGGCTTTGCTTCTTATTGAAAGATTTCTTAGGTTCAGTAATGATATCTGTTGCTGAAGAGATACCAGCCTTGAGACATCTTGATTTGGGGATGTGTCAAGCTCTGTAATATTCCAAAGAGTCACAGCAAAGCAGTTCGTCCCATCCCTGCTTCCAGTTGAAGGAGTCTGGGAACGCAGGATGTAGTCGGGCACCATGTTCTGCATCTAGTGGCCTGCTTTGGACAAATGCATAGGTCTTAGGATCTCTTACAGGCACTTGGTGTGGATGATTATTCAGGACCACAGCAGGAATCTGGAGGACCGTTAAGTCCATTTCTGAAAAGCCAGTGAACCTGTGGCACTTGCTGGAAGGCAGCAGGTTCAGGTCTGAGTCCTTGCCATGGCAGACTTCAGGTTGGGTGTCCAGCACTTCAAACAAGCATCTTGGATGCTGATCTGTTTTCTGCTTTTTTCATAGCAAAAGGCAGAAACATGGAATGACTTCTACAGAAGTGCATTGCGAGCACAGTGGAAACATTACTTACTTGTGGTTCATGTCTGTGATTCTTTTCCACCAGTCTGTAGAGTCATGTTTCCTTTCTCTTTCAGAGAAGAGAGACTGAAGACAAAAAGGACTTGGGAAAACAGGTAAGTGATCAGCATGAATAGTCTAGTGATGCTTTTATCACACGATGGGGAGGTTGAGCCTGTGGTATGGACTCAGTCTCAGACTTAGGTGTGTATAATGCGACTTGAGATCCTAAAGACAAAGCCAGTGCTCCCGTGATCTTGCATTCCTGATGCAGCTTCAATGCCTTTTAATGTCCATGGGAGATCTGGAAATCTGTCAGAAATGCAAGATAGAGCCTTATGTCACTGCAAGTCATTTCCACTAATAATTTAAAATGTCAGGTAGCTGCATGTTTATGTAGGTAATGTATCAAGGTATGTTTCAGTAATGTAGTAAAACATTTTTCGACAGTGTGTGGCGAGGGGGGACTAGCTCTTTGTGCTCTTTGACTAGCTTTGTTTCCTCATGAGGCTATGTATTTCTTACTTTATTTATTCCCCCAGAAATAGAGAAAGCGTTGTCAAATCTGTAAAAGTGCATTGAAATTAAGAGGTGCTACGCAACATTCATTGATCACAAATTTAGTTCATTACTGATTAGCTTGCATTTCAGTACAAATTAATTGATTCAAGCCTTATTCATCAGGTAGACCAGGAAAAGGTTTCTTCACTGAAGGCCCCATTGCAGACACTGCAGGCAAGCCCTTGGGAGGCACTAAGTAACTCAGCTGCTGTGGAAGTCACCAAGATACTTCTTTACATCCCACAGGGTCATTGATATTTGGAATTGCTGACTGAAAGTAATGATGGCTAATTCAAGAACACAACACCACAAAGCAGTGCAGAAGCCATGCACGTGCAGCCCATGCATTGCTCGGGACCAAAAAAAGTTCGTGACACTATCTTAAGTAAGTCATTGTCCTAGATTATAAGTTTGAGAACATGAATCACCTTTAACCTGCACTTTCTGTGTTCTTTATCAGATGCCAACATGGATATAGTGCATATTGTTTTGGGTTGATGGACTTTTTATCTGAATTACATTAGGCATTAGAGATCTGCATAGGACGGTTTGCCCATCAGATATATTATCTCCTTTTATTAATTAAAGTTAGTGTTCCTTTTGTCTTTGTGTGCCTTAGTATGACTCTGTCTCCTATATACCTTTCTTCTTGCCAAACTTGTAGAAACTTAGTATCTTTTTGAATGTCTCACTTTGTGCTGAATTTAAATTAAACTGGTCAACAAGTTCAGTAATTCCTGGGTGTGGGTGGACAGAGGACACAAACAGTGCCTGCCTTTCCTTAGGAGATGAGACTAATAACAAATTTCATATTTTGTTTCCTGCTCTCAATTAGTAATGTTGCTCATAAAAGAAAATCCGCTTTCGTAGAAATATTGTTTTAGAATTTAGAACACAGTAGCAAGTGTGATTCCCCAAGGCAATTGTTTCCTTCTTATAACTTCTTAAGTATATGTTCCTAGGATGGTAATAAAATGAAGTAGAGAATTCACTCTAGACAAGGTATTAGATGATGTGGAGCATATAATTATTACGGAAATTGCTATAACCAGTACAGATAAGTAGAAAGTTTGTTTCTTGCCTTTGGTAATTTAGGATTCTTTTTTTTTTTCCACTAGATTTTATGAATTAGAGTCAGTTGGAAAAAAAAAACACCAACCAACCAAAAAAACCCCAAACAACCCAAAAAAGAAAATAACTGTGTGCATTTCTTTTCCCATGGTTTTTCACTTTTTTTTTTTTTTTTTTTTTTTTCCCCTCAGAGCTCTGCATTTGCTCAGTATTGTAATATTTTTCAAAACTGCTGGTCCTGCAAGCTTAGGTAGAGTTTTAAAAAAATAAAGGTTCTGTGCTTCTGTGCCCAGAGCATCCTATGTAATTAGGAAAAACTATTACAAGTGAAAAGAAGTGGAATTTTGGCTCTAGTGCTTCTAGCACTGAAAACATGTATTTTGTTTTATAATTTTTCCTCAGAGCCAAACCTTTTTTTCTGGACCAAATTCTAGCGATTTTTTTATTTGGAAAATATGACCAAGGTTCAGCTCTAGAAACACACTGAGTCCTGGCTACAGCTGTGAAATGAATCTTGAGAATGACAAGGAGGCAAGCTTTTTCCTCACTCTTTTTTTCCAGTGTACTATAGTATGTCTGGTTTCATCCAAAGTCTCTGAAGCCCATGGGAATGTCACTGATGTGGTGTGGTGTGAAACCAACAATTACATTGTATCAGTCACTTTGTACAATGAACAGATTTGGGGTTTACATCCACTTTTAAATTTATACCAATTGACAAATCCAGTGTATTAATTTTAATCCCTTCAATACGTAGCCAAAGGCTTTCTTGGAACTGATGGCAAATTTATTAAGACTGGTAGCTGGCCTTTGGTTTTGCACCTGTATTCTCTTTCCTAAAAATAATGGCTTTGTCTATTGATTGCAGGAAGCTTTGATTTTGAGGTTTGGGAACGATAAAATCTGTTGTACGGGAGAGAACGATATTCCTATCTCTGCCTTTGGGGATAATTTGACCTAAAAGCTGTCTGGTTTCTGTTGGAGGGCAGCAATCAGATCAATGGTATTTATTTTTGCTCACTGCATCTTTCAGATATCCTAGTAAAACCCTCTCTGTTTAGACATTTGGCTTTTTCTCATTAACTTGATCAGCTTTGATGCTCTGTTCATCTATTTCTCCCATAAACAGCTCTGTGTCTCATTTTGCTGCCGCCTCTTTTTCATAGGATACAGGCTTATCTACAAATTTCTACTCCTTCCTAGCTTAAATCTCACCTAAAAATTCATTTAAGACTGTCCACGGTAAGCAAAGTAATAACAATCTTGGTGTTAGCTCCTCAGCTGGAAGATTTAATCATGGGCTTAAATTTCTTGGAGCCTAGAGTCAGGTTTGACTCTGGAAAGGTGAAATTGCTGTGCTGAAATGCTCTCTCTTATAGGTAGGCAATGTCAAGGGCTGGTATAAAAGAACTGTTAATTTCCTAGGGATTGTAAAGCATTTGTGTCTTTGGTCTGATGGATTTGAAATCTACAGCAATCAGAATAAATTATTGTATTTTGCAAAATTAAAGCTGAATTTTCCCATATACCATTCCATAAGGGCAAGATTTTACTCTGAAGATTGCAGGAATATCTCTCTCTCACACACATACTGAGGCAGGTCTCTTTTTCTTATAAAACTGGGTAAAAGGAACCATTATTATTATCCTTGCAGTCTTCAATGAATTCTGCACTTTCTTAGTTGGTTCAACTTCCAATTCTGTAATCCTTTAAAATTCTTCAAGGACAGACTGGAGAAGAATGGATAAGCATCTATTATTGTTGTGGCACTTTGTGGGTCTGCATGAAATGAAGCCTTGCTACCTTCAAAGACCTATTCCCTTTCCTTTCCAGGGCAGTGGCTCAAAATATTTTAAGGGGACATTTTTTTTGTTTAACTATATCTGTACTGTGCTGGTAGCATGCAACACAGTGAGATTCCCCTTAAAGGTTTCTTGTGTACCACATTTGGGACAGGACGTCAGCTCTGCACCTGTCCTCAGCAGCATCTGTAAAAATACCTGCTACTAAAGTGACAATAATGGATGACAGGATGGAGCTGGGAGATAGCAGCAGGAGTTCAGTAGTCTTCTCTGCTTTCAGTTTCCTTCTTTTTTTGGGAGGCCTAGATCCTGGACAGATGAGGTCCAAACAGGATGGAAATGTTGCTGTGTGGGAGAGTCAGGAATGGGAGAGAAGGAATGGGGGAGACATTAAAAGATACTGTGGGAGTACACACACCTGGCCTGTCCCAAGCTGAGAAGCTTCAGGTGATGGTGGCTGAGCTAAGGCTACCGTGCTGGAGCATAGGCACATGCCACCCACCCATCCTCCTGTGGCCTGTCACAGATCTGAGGATTCAGTGGCTTAGTACCCAGTGACAGCAAACGGGGAGCTGTATACTGGAGAGTTTGGTGAGTTCCAAAGTGTCTTTTGGGCTGGGCCTGAGAAACCTGTCCAGCACCCACTCAGCAGGTAGCATCTGCTGGTCCCTCCACCTTCCCCAGGGCCAGCATTGGGCTTCTCAGGGCTATCTCTGCAGTGCTCCTGTTAAGACCCTGAGTGGGGTGATGTGGCACAGGGGATTTTGGAGCACCACCAGGTCTTGCTTCCCGACCTGGGCAGATGGTGCATCAGAGGCTCGGGAGCCGAGCTAGCAGCTCTGCCCAAGGACCCAAAATCTAAGTCTATACAAGTCCTTGGGAAGTGTTGATCCAAGGCCAACTCTACCATTACAAATGGACTGGTCGTTGAGAAATGTACTTCATGTCCTAGACCTTGACCTGCTTTGACCCTTCTATAACATCGCTGACTTCAGAGAATGAAGTCCTATAACTTTGCACAGGAATATCTGTTACATCCCTAGAGATGAACATTTGCTCTTTTATTCACCTCAGGATAGATGCTAGACTTAAAGGCTGGTACCCCCAAGATCTCTCTACGGTCTCCACAAGACATGCTGTTTTAACAAAGCCCTTTGTGCCAAGTCAAACCTGGAAGTCTCTTTTTTATTTTTACTGATAAGTAATGCCCAAGGAGGATTCAAATCGCATCAAGCAAAGCTCTGGGCTGGATTCTTCCGATGGTCCATCACTGCTAACTGATAAATTTATTACATAAGCAGGAAAGCCATGTGGGACAGAGGATGTTCAACGTAAATTCTATAGATAATCCATAAATACTGTCCTGCTGGGAAACAGAACAGAAAACACTGCTGCTTTGGCAACAGAAGATCTCAGGATAACGCACCAAATCCTGTAATTGAATGACTTCTAGTGTTCCTAAATGTTATGTTTCATCTAGACTCTCTAAATAGAATTAATTAGAAGTTAATTAAAAGAGCCTTCTGCTTTCTTTCAAAGTATCTTTCTAGTATTGACTGTAGTGAGTTTATCTATTCACAGAGCACCATGAATCAATCCCGTTTAAAAAAAAATTGATTGCTGTTCTAATACTTATTGAACACCTATAACAGATGTTTAAATCTCTACAAGCTTGAAATAATTAAAATAATAAATCTATACTCATTTGACAAGACTATTAGCAGGCATGAAAGATATAAATAATCCAGTAAAGCCATGAGACATTATTCTGCCAAGTGTTACGATCATGTTCTTATGGAAATATCAAGCCAGATTCTACAGTCCTTATTTAGGGAATGCTCCCATCTTGATGAGGCAGTGGTCAGTAAAGATGCCAGGACCAGGGCTCAGGACTGTATAATGGCAAGGACCTCAAGAGCCTGGCCTTCCACCACAGGGCTAGTGTCTCAGCACTTAGCTGTCCTTGCCTATATCTTCTAGGGGAACTGGACACAGATCTCTTTTGTCCTTTTTTTAGCCTATGTTTTGCTTCAGTGAATTAATAATTAATTACGTGTAGTAGTATGTGGGCAACTGCATTTGCACTTTGTTGTGCTTGGCTGCCAAGGTGTGCCTCACAGGCTGGGAAATGTCACCTTATACCTAGCCTAGGGGCAGAGCCGTGGTGAGAAAAGACTCAGCTTCCATCTCCTTTCCTTCCTTTGCAGCAACAAACCTACACCTCCTGTGTCATCAGAAGGAATCCCTGTGGTCTCCTGCCCTCCAGGAGGGAGCTGGCACAGCCCCAAGCTGGGGTGCTGTGCAGAGGAATTCAAGAGTCACTGGGCCCAAGAAAAATGAGGTTCTGCTGCTAAATCCTGATAACCAGAGCACTCCTAGGACAGGGATGTGGTATGTCCCTGACCCAAGGCTTTTGTATCGTTGACTATTTTGTGTCCAATATCTGAAGGGTTCTTGAAACAGGGACTGAAAATCATCTTTTCCTTCTTCCCGCTGAGTACCTGAAGGAGACCCCAAACCAAGGCACAACACCAAAATGCTGAGACTTGACCAGAGTCAGTATGTACCTGTGTCTCCATGATATCCAGCACTCTGGGAATCTCTTTCTTTCAGCTTATGAAAGGAGGTGGGTACCAAGATAAGCAAAAAAGTACTTGTAGGTTAGCCATAGCCTTTGATAAATCATGGGGTGTCAGCCTGACGTGGCCTTGCTTGCTTGGCTGGCTGTTAGGGTGGTAGCACTGGAGTTGCACATGCCATGCTTTACTCCCCAGTGCCAGATCCAGAGGGACACTGATCATATTCATTATGCCAACAAAGTGAGTGAATTATCTCTTTAGGCACTGAAAATGAAAGCACAGACAAGACGGAACAGTGCATGGGCAGGAAGACAATGTCTAGTACCACTGTGTGCGTAGATAGAAGTTCCCCTGGGTGGCTTCTTTACCCAGGGGCTTAAAAGTAGTTGGTTTTAATAATTGTGTGTGGAGCCCATGAAGGCACCAGGGTAATGTAAATTATTCTCCCATCCATCCAGCCCCTGACCAACAAGCACATCTAAGAGAGCTGACAAAGGCCAGGAGAAACAGATATCCATGGGGAAGATGAACAAATGAAGAGTGATGTTCATCCAAGAGGAACTTCTAACACTGTCTTGTTAAAAAAGAGCTACGAGACTAGAGGTCTTGACTCATACAGTGAGGCTCATATGACAATAATTAGACAAACAAATTTAAAGAAAGATCATTGTTTGTTTTCATCTCACCACAGTGGTAGCCTTGCAATTATTTGTGATGTTCTTCCTTTTTCAGACTGAGTATATTAAACTGTGTTTTGTATATAATTTCTGGCACCATGTCAGCTTCTTAAGATCACTTGAAAGGGAGATCAATGGGAAGAATACCACAGCAGAGCTTGGAAAATAATGGTGTAAGTCTCTCTCTCATTTTTCCTCTCCTCCAGCCTTCACAGACTCCCACAAGGATCCCGGCTGGCAAAAGAGACACAGCACTGGTAAACTTGAGACAATACCAGCCGTGTGCTTTGTGAATAGGTTGCACTTCGTGGTGTGAGGCGCTTGCCTCAGTGCTGAAGCTGCACGCATCCTGGTTTGGGCCAGCTAGGTCCCTAGCAGTGTCTCTGTTGTGCTACGGCTGTTTGCTTTGCTGTGATATTTGTGCTTTCAGGTCCTCTATTTGGATTGCGACTTGGGGTTTTTTCCTCTCTTATTTATTTATTTATATATTATTATTTTTATTCTGCTGTAGCTCTTTTAGCAAAAGAAATCCACCAGTACTTCATTCATCATGGTTTTTTTTTTTTCTTCCATGGCAAATAGATATAAGTAAATAAATCTTTTTCAAAGGGAACTCCAATGGTATGTTCCTATGTGGATAATTATTACTTCCCTGTCAGCAAAAGGTTATAAAATTTTTTTCTTTTGGGAAAATTCAGTAGAGACTTTTTTTCTAGCAGGCAAATACTGTACAGATGCTCTTCTCTGGATAATACAGCTGAAATGCTCCTTGTAGGATAACCTGACATAAATGCTCCTGTTAGGCTGATTTCTGTGTCACTGAAAGACTGTTGACTGTTTTCCTAGGAGAAAAAAACACCTTCTGTGGTTTCTTCCTACTGGGAAAACATTATTCAGGCACCTGGTTCTATCAGGAAAATACAACTAAAAGTGCTGGTTTTTTCCCTGTAAATCCGTCAGAGTCTCTGTTCAGAAAAGCTGTTAAACACACTTAAATCTGTCTGTATTTACAGGGACAGATTCTTACCTGCCCCTCTGTTGACTAGCTGCACAACAGTGATTGCTCAGCTAACCAGTTTCTTCAGTGCTGCAAGCACAAGTTCACAAGTGAAGTGGAAGATTTACTAGCTGGGTGGAACGATCTGCTGCTGAAGCCATGGTTTAGCTGACAGTAGCAGCACTTTCAGCTGCCTGTGCTGGATGGACTTGTTCCTAGAAACAGCTGTCTTGCACTGAATCATCCCAGGCAAGTTATCTGAGGGAAACATAAAATCATAGAATCATTTGGGTTGGAAAAGACCTTTAAGATCATTGAGTCCAACCATTAACCCAGCACTGCCAAGCCCACCGCTAAACCATGTCCCCAAGCACCACATCTGCACATCTTTTAAATACCTCCATGGACGGTGACTCCACCACCTCCCTGGGCAGCCTGTTCCAACGCTTGACCACCCTTCCAGTGAAGATTTTTTTTTCTAATCTCTAACCTAAACCTCCCCTGGTGCAGCTTGAAGCCATTTCCTCTGTCGTGTTGCTTGTTATCTGGGAGAAGACCGACCCCCCCCTGCCTACACCCCCCTGTCAGGGAGCTGTGGGGAGCGATCAGGTGCCCCCTGAGCCTCCTTTTCTCCAGGCTGAGCCCCCCAGCCCCCCCGTGAGCCTTGTGCCCCAGCCCCTGCCCGGCTCTGGACACGCTCCAGCCCCTCCACGTCCCCCTGGCAGTGAGGGGCCCAAAGCTGAACACAGGATTCGAGGGGCGGCCGCCCCAGGGCCCAGCACAGGGGGACGGGCACTGCCCTGGCCCTGCTGGCCACACTGTTTCTGACACCAGCCAGGCTGCTGCTGGCCCCCGTGGCCACCCGGGCACAGGGCTGGCTCCTGCCCAGCCAGCTGTCACCCAGGACACCTTCTGGTGTGTCTGTGGTGGTGGGAGACAGAAAGGCAATCTTTGCCACGTCGCAAACCTTCCTGTTTTCTGTCCCCAGCTGCAGCTGGATGGTGCTGCAGTGCCCAGCCCTGGGCCACCGCGCTGAGGAGTGTCCGGAGGGAATTGCAGGGAGCAGCTGTGGATTCTGCCATGCCCCTGTGGGAAGGCTGTATTGGTGGTGGGGGCCACAGGGGCTGTATTTGTGTGTGGGGCCATTACCTGCCTCTCCCTCTGTGTTACCATGAGCTGCAGCTGGCTTCGCTGCCTTGTGCTGGCATGGGGGGCCCAGGGCAGCGTGCTTGCGGCGAGGGTCTGCTGTCTCTGACACTTGTTTCTGAGCTTGGTTTTGTCTACACTTGTAGAAATGTATTTCAGAAGGTGTTTTTTTTAATTATTATTATTATTTTAATTCTTCTCTTCCAACCATTTTTTGCCACTCGGCAGTGGGGAATGGAGAGACTGCACTTCTAATACTTTTGACTATCAGCTATGTAATGAAAGTGTTTGAAATTAAAGACTAGGCCTTAATTGCTGACATGAATCAATGTGCTGCGCATGATGTGTGTACAGGAGAAAGAGCGAGCTACTCAAGAAAATTACTGTTTTTTACCCTCTTAATTACTGCTGCTATGAGGTCTAGGCTGAGGTCTAAGTGCTGTTTCTCAGCCGCTTTGTGTCTAAGACAGAGTCAAACGCTTCTGGGAATTAAGAGGAAATGAAAAATGAATTGTAGTTCAGCGAGGTCTAATTTGGTTTCATTCCCTCCTGCCAGCCTGTCCCCTTCTTGTGAACTACCAGCGGAGTCACGCATGCGGGTGGGTGGCAGCATCTCTGCTCTCAGCAGAGCTGCACGGCACCGGCTGCTCTGGGGACGCTGCTGCAGGGCTGGATCGAGCAAATTTGACATTGGTCTTTTTTTCTGTAGGACAAAGACTTGGGTGTGAGTTTGTGCAAAGTGCTGTCAAAGGTGCTCTGCCACAGCCGCATGTCCTGGTGCTCAGCGAAGGTAGTGGTTGCCCCTGAGGAAAGTTAAAACAAGCTGCTTGCTCTCTTCACCACGGAGAAAGAATAGTGTGAGGAAACTGGGCAAATGTTAAAGCCAGCAGAGCTCACCTAAGGCAGAAGTAACACACCCACTGGTTGAGGAATGTCCTAGAAAAGCAGACAAATAGCCTGGTTAAAGGAATTGGCCTCACCACATGGATTTCATCAAGTAACAGAGATATTTCTCTGTCCTTTCATATAATTTTGTTAGATGGTTCAGAGAGGGAAGTGCTGAAATGTTGATCTTGGAGCAAAAGCGCAAGCAGGGGTGAAGCACACAGAATTCGGCAGAGGACATTTGACTGAGCAGAGCAGGCAGGACTCCTGAGGCTGCTGGGCACATGAGATGAAGACAATGACATGTTTGCAAATGAAGTGAAAGAATTAGCCTTTAAAAAAGCAGCATGCTAGGGATAATGAGGGAGGCTGATGGAGTCATATGGCTTTCATATGAGTAAAAGGAAATAAAATCACCAGAGGCACTGGTGCTGCACGGGTTAAGAGGCTGTTGAAACAAATACTTTGGAGGAAAAATACATTGTTGGTGCAAAACAGCATTTGAGTGACTGTGGCTAGGAGGAAGGACAAGGACACCTGATGGGCAGAACGACTGAGAACCGGACCTGGGATATTCCAGTTTCTAGACTCTTGCTCCACCCCCAAAGCTTTGAATGAATATAAAACTATTCCAGGCTCTTACGTACTCCCCTTGTAAGATCTGTCTTTTTCTCTCTGCCTTTCTCACAAAGAATACCTGTCTGCAGACTAGTATAGCGTTTATCTATGAATCCCTGACAAGGTAGCATCTTTACTGGATTAACATCCCCAAACCAGCAGTGACATATGGGAGACTGCCTCATCCCTCCAAATCATTTGAGTTGTTATAAATGATTAAAGCTGAACTTGGAGGAGAAAAATACCTCCTAAATTTTAAGCAAATGAGGAATCCAAAGTCAAAAAACCTTTCCCCCAGGTTTAAGCAATTAGTCCTTTGATGGGAAGTGTCTGCGTGTCACAACGAGGAGTTGTTCACACAGAGGGAGATGTATTTAAGGTACAGCTCTGCACACTGTGGTGTGAAAGAGGCCTGCTAGCTGTACTATTTCTCTACCTCCAATGAGAAGTATTTGCTTACAGAACAAGAAGAGCACTCTGACTGTCTGCCCAGTCTGATACCCTGACCACCAAACTGCAGGGTTGCGTCCCTCTTGCTCGTGGGTGACAGCCCACCTTCTCAGAGCTAGGCTCACGCTTGAAATAAACTTCCTCAAGGTAACTGTAGTTGATAACTTGTTGTTGGAAAAGGCTTTCGGTATTCACATATTTATTTCCAGCAGTAGATGGCAGCAATTTTCTTAGTCCTAATCTGATAAGATCTCTATGTTAATAACTGTAAATTAATTTATTTTAAAGGTAAAGGCTTCAGTTTCAGTTGCCCTTTTCAGCAGTCATTAACTAAGATGTCATCCCCGCTGTCCTCCAGTCAGTCCAGTGCTGGGCAACAGCAAAGACCAAGTCCTGAGCCTACCCATCCTACCCTTGCCTTCTGAAAAGCCCAGCCAGCACCAGGGATGCTCGCTGCCTCAGCCTCCGTGCTGGCAAGGCAGGGTGGGACCAACAACCAGCCGAGCTGGCTCCCTGGGCTCTCCGCCACCTATGGTGCCACCAGGCACCAGCAAGAGGTAGACCAGCCTCCAGCTCCTTTGGGGTTATACTTTGAGGATAACACAGGTTTGGGAAAATGTGGGGCCACATCCTCGCCTGCAGCTAGTCGGGGACGTAAATAGCTTGGCAAATAATGAAGGACAAAACACCCACCTTTGATGAATGGCTAGTTAAATAAAGTCTGAAGAAAAAGAAAAGAGTAAAAATGATCCAGCTCAGAAATAATCAGTCTGTGTGTATTACTCTAAGCTGACTTTTCCCCTTTGTACATGCTGTACATGTATTTCCAAAAGACAGTCATTAAGAGACTCATTTTTAAATGAAATGTTCATGATCAGTATAAAGGTTTGCAAGAGGAGGTAGGAAGTGTGAGGAATAAATTGAGCAACATTACTATATGAATCTAAAATATAATGGCTCCTGTTCTGTGCGTATAGAAATAATGATGTTGAAATTAGGGAAGCTTCATCAACTTTAAATGATTAACTGATCTCCAGTAGACAGAGAAAACTGATTTTAATGATTGTTTTAAACTAACATTTGGTGTAATAAATGTTTAATATATTTGTTCTAAAATAGAATTAACTGCAGTGCCATGTCTTATTCATGGCACAAGCACTGTTTCTATTCAGCAGTTTCTCTACCCTTTCTTTCTCCCAAAGTCTACAGTAAGTTGGGCTTTTTAAGGTTTATGATCTATTTCGGAATGTCAGATAAATATACCCCCTACTACCACTTTTGATGGTGTGTCTGGTTGATTTGGCTGTATCATGAGAAATGCAAGTGCAAGGCAAGAATGAGATGATAATTGGGTAATTGTATTAAAAACGTATTAAGCTCTGTTCACCCTGAAACTTTGCAGGAATTATGACCTGCAGCTTTGTAGTGTTCCATTTCTGGTTGTGTATTAGGAACTCACCTGCTATTTCACATTTAAAGATGTGCCTGTGGTATAATATAGGCAGGTGAGGAATCAGAAAGAGAATTAGAAAGGAATGGGCAGGGAGGGAGAGAATGATCCTTGAATAGCATGGGCATCATCACCATTGCAATCATTGTGGACAGCTGACCTATTTAGCAAGGAAGATAAAACTTTTTCCTTAATCATCAAAGGAAATTGGGTGTAAGACCTGAGCTTGTGGGAACTAGTAAAAATGCTCTTGCCTGCATCTTGGATAAGTGACTGGTTCTAATATTATGCCTTTAATCAAAGAAAAAACAATCAAGGGCTGGCTACTGTCCTCTAACGCCTCAAGGAGCATCTTCGTCCCTGTTTTTGCTCTTTTAGTTTGGCTGCTTTTATGTTCTCCTAAGCACACTCAAAGGGTGAGAGTGCTTGTGGGACTGGCGCTCGTTCACTGGTGAAGCTGTTTGTCTACTTTGAAGTGCTCCCTTTGACCTTGTTCCCCCCGCTAAAAAGGTCACATACACAGTGAGCAGAGCTGTTGTAGAGCCACCTTTATGTCTACATAGCAAACAGTCTGCCTTTTCCTTGGTAACAGGGCCATTTCACAGCAAACTGTGCCCAGCAGAGAAATGCAGGCAAACAAATGTGCCTGCCCCCTTCCAGAGGCTCTTGCAGACTCTCCAGCCTAAAGGAGGGTGAGCAGGAGGCAGCCCCTGCAGTACAGGGCAAAGGGCCTCGTTTGAGAGGAGGTGGCTGGGTGGACACAGAGCAGGAACTGTCTGCCAGGTGGGAGGAGAGGGATGAGCTCAGGCACTACAATGGCTTTGTCCTGGCACTTGTACAAAGCTGGTGTGAGCAGAAAGCAGCAGAGGTTGTGAGGACCAGTGGTTGTGTCCAAGTCACTTAGCTTCTTTGATTTTCACCTTCTAAGTGAGATTTAGACTTTTTATTTATCTGTGTGATGCTTCTGAAATCTTCTCTCCCTGATACTACCAATATGGGCACTTGCATTTTCTGGGAACAGGCCACTAATACCTAATATGTTCTCCCTAGGGCCTGGATCGGAGTGATTTCGGTTGCTGAAGTGCTGCATGCTTTAAAGTGACTGCTATGTGTGAGTACGGGGTCTGTGCTTGACTTCTCCATGCCTGCTCAGCAGGCAGGTTCCTCCCTGGAGTCCTAAGCTTTTCTGCCCCTTGCTACTGCCAGCAATGTAGCTCTTCAGTCTGTGATGGCCTAGTGTGTGTTTTATCCATGTGCAGATGTAGATGCTGTGAGGGGTTTGTTTGTAGCTTTGTGGAGAAGGGTGCATGGGGATCTGTGACAGCAGGGACCGGCTCCCTTTGTGGGGGATGAAATATAAGTGCTCTCATTATCAAACATGTGCCATGCTCTCAGCGAGCACAGGCTGCATCTGCTGGCAAGTTGAAAGGCAATGAATTTGCATTAGGCAAGTAAACTTGCAATACAAATTCTCCCTCTTCGATTTCCCTGTATCCCTCATGATGCAGTCCTTTGAGCAAGGACTGTCATACGCTACATGGCTGTGTAGCTTATTGCAATAGGGCTCTGGCTCAGCTGACGCCTCTAGATGCCAGCATGAAATAAATATTAATAACATGGGAGCCTCCCTGCTTACTCTAGTCCTCTTTCAGACCTTATTACTGTTCCTTTGCAGCTGGAGAAATTGATGCAAAATCATCTCCTTTCAAATAAGGCTAGAGCTGAAAGAGAAAGCGGGCCAAAAAGGGCAGCTGAAATAATTACAGGCATAAGGGGGCTTTCGTTTGAGACAATATTAGGCAAGATAAAACCCGCTTGATTCTATGAGTAGACTACTAAACAAGAGCGTGAGAGAAGGATATATAATAATGAATAGCACAGAGAGGGTCAGCAGGGTTACTCCTTACTGTGTGGTTGCAGTGCGAAAAAAGGGATGATCAATGAAATTCAAAGGTGACAACCTTGAAATAGATAAATTAATTCTTTTTATTTTGTGCAGACTTAACCTGTAGATCCCAGTTCACAAGATCCTGTGTTGTTATGAAGTATACCTACAGTCAAAACTGGTGAGGATTTTACATACCACATTTAGTAGATCTATTCAGTTCATTTAAAAGCAATTTAACTTCATGATTTAGTTCGAAATCAGAGGAAGCCATGTTTCAGAAGCAGGCAACTTCCTTCAAAAAATCTTCTAAAACATACAAGTGAAGACTACCAAGAGCAATGTCTAGCTTTCAGAACTATATGTCTTTCCTTTATGCCTGTTGAGTGGTGCTAAGCAGGGTAAAAGTCGATGAAGCTTGTTAAACCATGTGCTCCGAAATGACTGTGCAGGCTCAGATATACTGAATTCACAACTGTTTCTTATAGTTTCCTTGGAATCAGCTAGCTTGAGAAAGCGAGCTCCTTGTTTTGCTCTGATATAGCAAGTGTTTTACCCTTCTTATCAGGGGAGATTGACCCTATCTAATGGAAAGCGTATTTGTATTTGGGATACATATGATGGAATTCTGATTGCTGAGGCAAAAAAGAACCTGCCTTTCCTCTAGTTCTGGCCAAAACTCACCCTTTCCCCTGTTGGAAAGGGAGCTGTCTGGAAAATCTGTGCTGAGCGCAAACATACTATATAGGTGGTGGTGGGGCTTTGCTTTTGTGGTTGTTTCACTTCATTGATGTTTGTTTTTGCTTTCTAGTACTTGCTAGAAGATTCTCACCACTGGAACAAAGGTGATGGAAATATTTAATGCATTACATTATTTTAGATATTAGTGGAAGTAGGATGAATGACTGCAGATTTTACTTTGTTGTAAAATTGATTACATCTCTTTTGCATGCTTCATATTATCTGGTGTATTTCAGTCGTGCATATGATTTAGTTATTTTGTGGCACTGGGTTGTACCTGTGACTCTGGAGCGTGAAAGAATTGGATAGGTTTAGTGCTAACTTGGCAGAGAAAGGATGAATTCTGTATAGATGGAGAAAAGTAGGTCGAGCTACTTGATGCAGTTTGCATTGACTCCTACAAACCCAGGGCTAGATTCTGATCTCTGTGACATCAGCACTGACTCCACTCAGTAGTTACCAAGGAAATAGCCAGGTGTATTCATTTAGGCAAGGTTCATTTACACCTACCAGGTGTATTCATTTAGGCAGACAAAAACCGTTGCTTCCCACCAAGCTGCTCTATCACTCCCCTCCTCAGCAGAACACGGGAGGAGAAAATAAGATGACAAAAAAACTTGTGGGTCAAGATAAAGGCAGTTTAATGAAACAATAGCAAAAGTCACACACGTGGATGAAAAGGAAAACAAAAGATGTTATCCTCTACTTCCCATCAGCAGGCAATGTTCGGACACTTCCTGGGAAGCAGGGCTTCAGTATGCATAGTGGTTGCTCTGGAAGGCAAACATCATAAATAACAAATGTCCCCCCCCCTTCCTCCTTTTTTCCCTTAGCTTTTATGTCTGAGCAGATGTCATACGGTATGGGATATCCATTTGGCCAGTTTGGGTCAACTGTCCCGGTTATGTCCCCTCCCAAGATCCTGCCCACCCCCAGCCTACTGGGCAGGGGGGAAGGTTGGAGAGACAGCCTTGATGCTGTGTGAGCACTGCTCAGCAGCAGCAGCCAAAACACCGGGTGTTATCACCACCTTTCTAGCTGCCAGTGCAAAGCACAGGCTGTGAGGGCTGCTGTGGGGCTCAGCCAGACCCAATACAGGCCGATTGGCTTGGATGATGATTATCACATATTCAGTAACATGGACTACCAGACATGAGACAGATGGCCATCGTGCATGTTAAGCAACTCTGTAGCTCGGATAACTATAGATCTAACTCAGATATTGTGAACATACTGCTTTGGACCACCTCTGCTGGCAAATCTGTACTACAGTCTGATTCAAAGCCCTCCTGTACCAGTAGCACTCCAGCAATGCAAGTGAGCTCTGAATCTGGTCATATCTGAAGGTACCTTAGATGTTTGATAACATTGATAGGCAAGTCCTCATTGCACTGAAAAGCAGAATTGATTACTGTCTTTTTATATGTGGAGGATCTGATTTGCCAGGAGCACAGCCAGTAGTTCGAGGGGAGTGATTATCCTATTCTGCTCAGCCTTTGTTGGATGGCATTTTGAATACTGTGTCCAGTTTGGGGCCCTCCAATTCAAGCAAGATGTCAATAAACTGCAGTGAGTTTAGCAGAGGTCCCCAGGATGGCTGGGAGCTGGAGCACCTGCCCTGTAGTGAAAGGCTGAGGCAGCCAGGCTTCTCCAGCCTGAAAAGAGGTGGCTTTGGGGGCACTCGATAGCAGCCTTGGCACTATGGGGAAGCATCAAGGAGACAGAGCCAGGCTCTTCACAGTGGTGTGTGGTGGAAGGATGATAGCGGGCATAACTTCAAATAAGATGTAAGGGAAGCTTTTTTCCCTCCTGAAGACAGTGAAGCTGTGAAACAGGGGCCCAGGGAGGTTTCATATCTGTGGTGTTACTAAAACACCAGCTAGTGTGTAAGAAAGGCTGTGCATCCTCACCATATGTTGCATAAATCTTGTTCTGAAATCTTTCTGGGGTGCATCTTATGCTGGGGGTCAGAACCATTAACACATCTGGTGAATTTTTCCCTGGAGTGTTCGGTACTAAATTATTTCCAGTCACATAACACTTTTGTGGCTGAGAAGATGCAAATAATGATCCAGAGTTATTCACTGTAAGCGAGCAGTTTATTTAGCTTCATCCCATTAATACAATTAAATCTGAGATGATGATCACCAATCACTGCACAGCGTCACACAAATGTCCGGACGTTTTCTTAGACAGCGTTTGGATGGATGCAATAAAACTGAGTCTTGTCTGTCTCTGGACATTTCCGATGCAATCACTGAAATCCGCGTGTAAACCAGTAAAGAACCCAGGCCTCCAGTTTATTCTAAGGAATAAACTAGCTGCAATACTAGTGGAGTGCTTACTTCTAAAGCTATTGTAAAGCTAAATTTTGGTCAGTGAGACTCTTTCAGTCCCATAGAGACCTTTGAACAGAACAGAAAGTTACTGTATTTTTTGTGGGGTTCCCTTCCCCCACCCCCCACCTCCATTCCCACAGTTGCTTAGGAAAATAAAACAAGAACAGGTGAAGAGGAGGAAGGTGAAATGCTGAATGTCTCAACCAGTCCTGCTTAGCACCAAACACAGGCGTCTATTGACTACAGAAGGCAACAGAAATAACTCTGGTGTTTGTTTTACAATCAGCTAATTTACACAGAGGACCAGCATGGGAATTCAGTGTGCTGGCATTGCTGGCCATTTTCATTTTCAAATGCAGCTGAACAATGAATTTTGATCATCAGTCTCACTAACATTCTTACTAAATACAAATTAAGTCATTCAAAGGACTTGGGTTTGCATCTAGTTATTAAAATCACTGAATCGGAAACCACTTTTCACTCCCAGTTTTGAACCTTTTGCTACACATGAGTCCTGTCACCCAAAATAGCCATCCCACAGAGTATCCACCTAATCCATCTGGTAGTGCAAGTAGTTGAGGGACCCAAAATAACAAGAAAATTGTTTACCTTTCTAAATAGGATATGGAATGACTTTCTTGCCTCTTTACAGCAGCTCAAACATTTACACAAACTTGTTAAGCTGCTTAGAGAGAAGATTGTTTGTCCAGGTAATGCTTCTTTCAGTAAGTTAAGCTGCAAGGAAAGCAGATGCTTGACTTCATGGAATTTGGGGGATTCTGTAGAAATTGCCTCTGGGAGAAATTTAAATAAATTAATGGAGAGCTTCTGCCTGCTTTCCTTCTCTGTCTTTATTTTGAGGAAGTTATTCCCTCTCTACGCAGATGGGTCTCTGCAACACTCATAAGGAAGTCATTTAATTATGTAAAGCTGCTCCAGGTAAATATTATTTACAGACGGCTGAAAAATTCTGGATTATACTAATTTGCCAAGAATAACCTCTCTATTTTCACTCTCAGTGGAGGAGTGTTTTCAGTCGTCATCAAGGTAAGCTGCAGATTGCATACTCCTGTCTGCATCTTTTTACCCATTTTTTTACTCTTTCTTTATGATTTTTAAATGGTAACCCTGCGGGCACTGTGCACATAATTGAAGTAAGCAATCTGCTTGTTTATCCCTGTTTTCCATTAATTAGATATGTGCAATCTAAATTTCCTACTAAAAAACATGAGATGACATGCTAAGGGACCAAATCTGCTTCCCCTCACAAGGCTGAACTGCCGGCGTTGGAGAAGGCGTCTCCAGAGCAGGGGCAGCATTGTTTGAAGCCACCACAGCTTGGGCTGGACAGTGAGTAAAGGGTGAAGAGCTTACACTGGAACAGACTGGAGGAGTCACCCCAGAGGCTCTACCCTCTGCAGCACCTGGGTGAGCCCTCCTGTCCTTGGGGTTAGCTGCAGGCTGAATGCACTGGAAGGCAAATACACACCCACAGGACACGGTGAAGCTGCAGTGTTGTCCCTGGGCAGTGTGGTGCTCCTGGAGAAATTTCACCCCCTGCCTGAGCCAGGTTCACAGCTGCGTTGATGCGGCTCCCGGATGCTTTGCTGTAGTCAGATTTCTTTTTTCCTACTTTGTTCACTGCTGACCTAGTGGCTCAAATCTTCACTTTTATAAATAACCGAGGTGCAACCACTGACCTGAATAGTTCCTTCCGACCTACAGCAGTACAGGTAAGGCCTAAAGGTACTGCTGTTTGCTCAGGGATCTCTGTGGTCCCTAGAGGCAATTTTATTCAGAAATGGCCCAGCTCTACAGTGGCCACATATTCAAAATAGGCTGGTGATCAGCTGTCAGGTTCAGCCAAGATCTTTATGTCACAGGCAAAAGCAAACTGTTTTCATCCTGCTCACGAATGAGAAGAGAGGAGAGGGAATAGCCTCGGCTCGGGGTGTGCAGAATGGCAGGTAAGTGGAGAATGTCCTAAAGGAATGGGTCAGTGAAAACTGAGCTCGGAGTTAAGTCCTGAGGCAATCATAAGGAAAATGGCAAAGAATAAACGAGTGCTGCTGTATTGGGTTTGTATGGCAAAGTCTTGGTAGCGGGGGTACTAACAGGGGTGGCTTCTGTGAGAAGGTGCCAGAAGCTTCCCCCATGTCTAATGGAACCAATGTGAGCTAGCTCCAAGATGGACCCGCTTCTGGCCAAGGCTGAGCCCATCAGTGATGGTAGTATTGGCTCTGTGACAGCATATTAAGAAGCAAGGAAAAAAAATAATCTGCACCAGCGAGAGAGAGGAGTGAGACTATGTGAGAGCAACAACTCTGCAGACCCCAAGGTCAGTGAAGGATGGGGAGGAGGAGCTCCAGGTGCCAGAGCAGAGATTCACCGGCAGCCCGTGGTGCAGCTCCTGGCGGGGCAGGCTGTGCCCCCAGCCCATGGAGGTCCGTGGTGGAGCAGACCCTCCCGGGGCAGAGGGTGCCCGCAGGGGGCTGTGACCCACGGGCAGCGGCACTGGGGCAGCTCCTGGCAGGGCCTGTGGCCCCGTGGGGAGGGGCCCGGGCTGGGGACCCTGTAGGGACACCCTGGGGCCGGCTGGGCCTGAGGGATGGCACCCTGTGGTGGGGTCTCAGGTTGGAGAAGTTCATGGAGAGCTGTCTCCCATGGGAGGCGGGTCAGAGTGTGAGGAGGAAGGAGCAGCAGCGATGACGTGTGATGAACTGACCACAACCCCTGTTCCCTGTCCCCCTGTGCTGCTTGAGGGGAAGCCATAGAGAAATTGGGAATTCAGTTAAGCCCAGGAAGAAGGGAGGGGTGGAGGGAAGGTACTTTTCCGATTTGGTCGGTAATAAAATAATTTTTCAAGAGTTGAGTCTGTTTTCCTGTGATGGTAATTGCTGAGTGATCTTCTTGTCCTTACCTTGACCCACAAGCGTTTTGTTATATTTTCTCTCCCCTGTCAGTAGAGGAGGGGTGTGACGGAGCTGTTTTGGTGGGTACCTGGCATCCAGACAGAGTCAAACCACTACAGCTGGCTCTTGAGGCTCTTCTGTTGCAGCACGGACAGCGAGCTGGATGAATACCCTCTCCTTCCCAGTTTCTCCACGATCATAAGCATCCTGGCTGTCGTCACGGAGCAGCCTGCTCTGGGTCCCTGGTGAAGAGCCTGTAGGGAGGACTCACTTGTGCAGGAGACCTTGATGCCTCCTGGCAGAGCTGGTGGGCTCCCACACTTTGGTCTGGATCCACCAGCCTGCAAAGCTCAGCGTGTGCCTATGGGCTTTGTGAGCCCGAGGCACGCTGCTTTGTGCTGAAAAGGATAAATCAGTGGTTCTTCGAGGGTAACGGCCTCTTTTGTCTGTATATGTGCCACAATGCCAGTTGCATCCTGTAACAACTTCCCTGATGTCAGCCTGCCCCTCCCCCCCCCCCCCATTAACGAGCTATCAAATACTAACTCCCCACCCAGCCCACCCCCCCTTCCCTCTTCCTTTCCCTCTGTTGTTCTGAATCATTTTTCTTTTGCTTGCTTGTTGCAAGTAATGGGTGTGTGCCCTTTTGCTCACTGGGAGTCTGGCAGTAAATCATGTTTGCTTTTTTTGTTTTTTGTTTTTTGTTTTTTTTTACATTCTGGAGCAGCTGCTCTGATTAGTTTGAAGCAGCATAAAAGACCTATAAATGGGGAGAATCCTGAAGGTAAGTACTTTACTGTGGACTTAATGTCAAGGTACAGTACACATAGTAGCTTTTACAGGGACCATTTAAAAACTGTTACCCACTGTATATTTTAAAGGCAGGACATAATTCAGACATCTGATTGACTGCCCTTGAACACTGATTCTTGCTCTACGGTTTTTATTTTAAGAAACCTTGATCTGAGAACTTTTGAGAACATCATATATTGTGTTCATCACCCTTAGTGGATTGCTTCTGCTGTCTGAGTTGTGCCAGATTTGAGGTGACAATAAGACAGAGGAAGGAACGGCGAGCTCTATCAGAGGAACAGTGGAAAAGTCACTCCTGTAAATTTGAGGATTGCTTAAGAATTGTCTTCCCTTTTCCCTGTAGAAAGTGGTATTTCTGATATTTCTCCTGGTTATGATTACTCCAGGGAGGACACGATTCAGTGGTGTCAGATCCTTGCAGAGACCATGACACCATCTTAGTCTCTCTCTCAGGAATGGGGAAACGACAGTGCCTCCCCTCAGTAGGCAAAGCATTGCCGTTCTGAAGCACCGAGTCCAGGGATTTAACACAAAGATTTAGGAAGGGAACTGGACTTGAAACGTACCTCAGAAAGTTGTCAATCAATGGTCTGTAGCTTTCAAGTCAGACTGTTGCTCTTGAATGTATTGTTGCAGTAATCTTTAAACTGAGTCTTCCTCACAGCATCTCTAGTAAAAAAAAAAAAAATCTAGTAAAATCTCTAGTAAAAAAAATATAAAATAATGCTTCCTATAACCCTTTTCCTGCCCCTGTTCCCATCTGCCCCTGGACACAGTCTCTGGGTTTCCCTTGGTGTTTGCAGAGTTTGACCAAACCTGCCTTCATCCGTCCAGGGAAGCATTGTTGGGGTTTTTGCATGGAATGGGGTGTCCGAGCAGCTCCTGCAACCTCCAGCCTTTTGATGAACAACTTCTTGGGGGATTTCAAGCTGTGCTGCTCACCAGAATCCTCCCTAAAAGCAGGATTTTCACCTGATTTTACACCTAATCTGCTTCCACTCTCCCTCTCAGAATCACAAGAGGTGATGACTGGGGTTCATCTCCACCAGGATGTACTCTGTGCTCCACTTTTCATTTTTTTTTTTTTTATCATGTACTGGAGTACATCTCCACCAGGATGTGCTCTGTGCTCCACTTTTCATTTTTTTTTATTATGTCCCCATCACCCCACCATTTCACACAGCTGCCTTGGCTCCTGTTCATGCTGTTCCTTAGCTCAGCAACGAGCTCCCTGTTTCCCAGCCGCTGCCCTTTTCCTGAGTCTTGGGACGTGTCCCCCTCTCAGAAGGTTTCGGACTATGGGGTTTAAACTGCAAAAGGTGTTTCTTTGGATCTTAGGAAGTGCTTGAAGTCAATGCTGTGATTCTGTTGCTTGAGCTAAGGCTTTGTCTGGTGTGCTCGCTCCAAAGCTGTGGTTATTTAAATTCCAAAACAACTGACATGTCTGCTCAGGCGACTGGTGCTGTATGTTGATTTCCAAATCGTGGCTTCTTTATTTGGGAAGTACAAGAGGTGCCTGTGGCCCTAAGCAGTTTGATGGAAGCTGCACACTGGAGGTTTGATGGAGGAGTAGGCTGGAGAGTGCAGGCAGTATGTACCTGTGTGGAGCAGACATACCTCTGCACTTGTCTTCCACCTGTTTTCTGCCAGGAAATAATACTCAAAATAGAAATTAGGCAAGTAGTTTCAGCATGCATGTTCTGTTTCCTTTAAGACAGGGTATAACTCTAATGTGCTTGATATTTCCAAGTACTGGCATTTTTACATAGGTAAGAAACCTTTAAGTCTGAAATACACTGAACAGCTTCTTACAGAAAATCAAGCCAATTTTAGAATATTACCGTGTTATCACAAGCCAAAAGCATTGGCAATCAAAGGTGTTTTTGAAGCTGTTAGCTCCAGTTCCACTGACTTGTTTTGGTTTTTTGTCTTCAGTAACTCTCATTGCCTTTGAGGAAATGAACTCACTGACAGCTTGGAGGGCAGGACTAGCTTAGGCATAGTGAAAAAAACCCCAAATGCTGTATCTAAAGCCACTGTTCAGTCTTTGAATCTGAGATTAAACCATATCCATTTATTTCCTTAAATGTTTCTCTTCTCAGATGTACCGGGAGAGGGGAATCCAGTGCCTTAGAATGCACGGACAACAGAGGATGACAAAGCCCGAAAACAAATGTCCTGAAAAGTGTTTATTACCAGGCATTAAAACAGGTAAGGCTGGAAAAAGTATTTTACAATATCTTTGCTTTGCTGACTGCTACCAAATATGTTTGACTGCTGTTTTCTTTTTTTTTCTCCCCCTCATCTCATTCGTAGGGTATGGTCACGGATGCTTAAAGAGACCTTGAAATATTGACATCAGAACTGAATTACTGATGTGACAAATTAGAGGACTACTCAAACAGGTCACGCTGGAGCAGCCTGCCAGGCGAACGGGTGGATGTGCAGGTGTGTCAACGTGGAGCAGCTTTTTCTTGCCAAATGTATTTCATGTATGTGCACCTCAAAAATATCCTGCCAAATACTCTGTTGCATAAAAGCTAGAGGTTCTTTATGCCTGTGTTTGCCCCCGAGGTGAAGCAAGGGCTTGAGAAAGGGGCTTGGCACATGGGCTTCTTGGCCATGCCCCTGGGGGCTGCGCTCAGAGGAGCCAAGCCAGACTCCTCAGCTCCCCCTCCAACTCTCCCCACCTGGAGCTTGGCATGAGCTGCGCTAGCCGGGAGCTGTGCCGCTGCGGCTACACAGCGCGGGTCATTTAACATGCTTGGCTCTTTCTGTACTCTCTGGCAAGCTCCTCAGCGACTGCAGCATGTGGGTGTGCAGAGCCAGGGAGGACCCTTGCGCAGAGATAAGTGGGAACAGCAAAATTCTCCTTTTCTGCATGTCAGGCTAGCCTGGTGCTTCTGCTTGAGTTGAAGCCCAGTTATCATTTCGGGAAGCAAAAGATTCAGACTCTACAATTTAACCTTGAACTTTACATTTTGGTAAAGTTGCTGGTCAACTTGAAAAAGAGACACTTGTTTACAGTATGATCCAGGTATGTAGATTTAATACACAATTTATCTATCTGTGAACAAGGATATGACACAAGACTTAAAGTTGATTATTGTTATTTTTACCACATTTCTCCCCTACACTGAAACTCCATTTTATTTTCATCTGAAACAACGATTTTCTTTTCCTTTTGCCAGCTGACCTGGAAAATCCATTATTCAGCTAAATACAAGCTACCCCAAATATGTATAGCTTCTGTCCAGAAAAGTAATTTGCATTTTTTTTGCCATCAGTCCAAGGTTTCAGCCCACGTGTTGTACCTTCCCCTTCGTTGTTATGATTTTCTCTGTTCCGTGGCCTGAAATATGATAATCTGAGCAGAACAGAAATGCAAAATAGGATGATTTTTACAACCAGATTTAAAACTCCTACTGTTTGCTACAAACACAAAGAAGTAAAGAAAGTGCCACATTAATTTCTGCTTTTTTAGAAGCACCAGCAAAAAATGGAGAGGGGAAAAGAATTCTGTAATAGAAAAACATCACTATTTGTTGATTTCTAGGTTTTATTTCCTTTTACTTTTTAAACTAGTTTTTTTAAACCATCCACTTGCAGAAATTTGCATTTTATGAGGACAAAGTTACAAAATATGATGAGATCGTTTTAGGTAACTTACCTCTTTTTGTTCAGCTTGTGGCATCTAAAACTAACTATGCTTGTCATTTTCACAGTAATTTCTTATCATTGAAGTTAAAATATAATCTAAGTTTGCACCAAACGAGCGGTTCCAACATGAGTTTGCCAAACTGTATTGCAGTGGGATTTCTGCAATCATGATTAGGTACTGCCAAACAAAAATGATCTGTGGAATAGAAGTGAGTCCAAGGTTGATTAGCTTCTCCAAATCCCACAAGAGGTTAGAAGAAGCACAACTTGCATTTAATCTTTTGTTTCTGTGTCTCTGCCATCCACAGCTTTGTTGGTAGATACAGCACACCTGAATGGGGGTGAAGGGAGGAGAAGTGAGGGGTTGATGGAGGACTTTTCTACTGTTAGGGGCTGATCTGCTTTAGGATGTTGTTGGTGCTCACCAGAGGTCTCAGAACTGCTGGATCAATTATTTGTGTAGCTACGTCCCATCCAGAGGACAGAAATCACCGCTATGAGAGTTTGTATGTGTGAATTATTTTTACTCCTTTCCCTCCCCATCCCCCCCTTTTTTTAGCTGATTATTGGTTCTCACACCAAAAAGTGAAATAAACAGTCAAAGGCAGCATTTGTCTTAGTCTTGTCTGAGAAATTCCCAGTGGGAGATGGAAGCATATTTCCACTATTTGCTAGTGGCTTTTACATTCCTGCTCCACAAACAACTATTCTGCACATGAAAAAAAGCTCTTCATTTGAGCAGTTTCCCTAACAAGCTTCACAGCTGCTTGCTGGATTAAGGCAAAGTTAGGATTTGTGTCTGATTTTAATTAATCCCAAACAGTGTGTCCATTTGTGCTGTTTGCCAGTCAAGAGGGACAGGTAAATAGTCAATATGAGGTATCTTTTTACTCTTTTACAAAAATATGGTGACTACTGCGTGAAGGCATTACCTGTGCTGTAAGCCCGCTGTGTTATTCTTTGGGGAAGGGAATTCTTATTTTCCGATCAATATACTTATGCAGAGCAGTCACTCCTTTTACACTCTGTACATGCAAAATGCTTAATAATTTTATCTTCAGCTTTCAAGCATAAAAGCAACAAAGTTACCCTATTCCAAACTTAACTACTTGTGTATGTTGTTGGTATCAAATAAGATTACTGCTAGGAAGATAGCACATTTATCTTTCACTTGAAATAACCCAGGAGAATGTCAGATGCAAAATGATTTTTGAGATCTTGGCATTTACTGCTGCTTTATACTGTCTGTGTGCAACTTCAGTCAACAGCAGTGACATTATTGGCGAGTACCTCCAACTGAAGGGAATTGGCACCCTATTAAAACTCCCTCGTTGCAGAGCTGAACTGGAAATATGTTACTATGCAGGTCTGTGTTTTCCTCCTGACAAGCGGTGATCAGAATCATGGCTGCTACCAGCCAGGCAGGATTCTCTCCTTGTCAGTTTATTCCTTCCTGTAGCTAATCCTTTATCCGGTGTTATCTGGGCACCAGTGTCCTCCTCGTTCCTTTCACAGCAGGCTCTCTTGGCTTTGGCTTTTGTCCCGTGTAAACGCAGCCCTGCCAAGTCTCTCTGTGATGAGCTCCCTTCCATGCTCTGCTGTTGCAGCATCAGCATCTCACACCCTTGTGGCTCAGCGCTTCTGCCCCTCTTTGCTCCAGCCATGTGGGTGCTGCTGGCAGAGCAGCTGGCGGAGAGCACGGGGCTCTGGGCAGCAGGACGCAGCAGGGCTGGAAGTGGTGGATGCAGCGTGGGAGTGGGTGATGCTCTGCAGCATCTGCAGGTGTGCAGCCATGCAGGTCTGTCATTGTCACCCGGTCTTAGGGAGGCTGGATTCTGGCACCTGGCTGCAATGGGGTTATCTACCAGCTTGGCATCGCTGTCTGCTGAAATTAATTGCTGGATAGGGTTGATGGTATTTTTGGAGAGATGGACTTAGCTTTCAGCCTTATTTCTTCTTGCTTATGGTGGTCATTGCGGGGTCTCTTCTGAGCAGGAGCACACACACACACACACACAATTTGCATGTGTGGCCATATTTTCCAGAGATCAGACTTGAATCTGTGCTGCTATATACAAAAGAGTAGACATAAAGTCAATAAATGGGACTTTATACAGCTGTAAATTATCTCATCCTGTCATCTTCCCATTCAGGCAAGAAAGATGTGAGGATTGTGTAGATTTAGAAGCAGAGGTTCATGGCAAGACTGGGGGCCTCCTGATCACAGCCAGGGATGATGACCCCTTCTAGAACTAGTCGTGTTAGTGGTAGGGTTTACTGGGGCAATTTATGCTCCTCAAATTACCCTATTCATGCTGGAGGCTGCTCACTTTGTACCCCAGCTCCACCAAGCAAGCTGCTCAAGCGGGAGCTCTCTAATTTCTGCTGTTTAAGGTCAAAACAAGCCTATCTTATTTCACTGAAGCAGGACAGAGTGCAAGGCACTCAACTAGCAGATCCATCGATCCACGGGACGTGAGAAAAGAGCAGCTGGGAGGGCAACCTCTGCTGGTGGCAGTCAGAAGAGGTTGTTTGGCCACAAACTAATTGTAAGGGATGTGGGTGAGTCCACACACAGATCGATTGAAATTGATTTTATCTGGGGACTCTTCCAAAGCTAACTGAAGTCCGTGCAAAAGAGTCTTTTTCACCGAATTCTCTGGCATTGGATTAAAACCATAGGACATCCCATCATTAAGTAATTTGATTAGCAGAAAGAATGGAGAAATTTAACAAATCAAGGATTGGAGAACTAAATGGGATTCAAGGTGATAGATTCAGTTCCTGGCTTTCCACAGACTTACTGCTTGAATTGCCCAAGTTCCTCAGTCTCTTTGGACATCCCTTCCTACTATGGACAGGTATGACAGTGTGAGTGATTCTCTCTTTCCATTTTTATCAGTGTCAGCTGCATTATTCTCTGTTCTTTCTCTGTGCGTCTACAACACACAGCACACCTGGGATGTCTTAGCTGGGTCCCTAGCCTGCTTTATCACACATATTAAAAAAACAAAACCAAAAAGAAGGTCAAACAAAGGCCAAAACAGGTGTTGTTACTTCTTTAGTGGTACATCAGAAATTAATGTAAGGCTTGGTGCGTGGCAGGCTGTTCCTACAGTTCATCTGAAGGCTGATCTCTTCTGCTCTGTATTCAAGTCCATTAATACCACATTCCTCTTTTCATTCCTATGAGCCTACCTAAAGACTGACAGCTGTATGTCATATTACTCTTGTATGTGAAGTGGATTATTTTCCACACTGGGCTGAGATGAGTTCAGAAAAAGGGAAACAAAATTAGTTTTAAAAAGCTTCAGTCAGTGGTGTATTCCCTTCTTTTTTTATGAATAATGTATACTTTCATATAGTGTAGCATAATAATTAAGGTTTTTTGACTTATTGTAAAATGCTGAAGAATGTCTAATGATGCTGCTTTATCTATTCTTTTAAAGTTCAAATATAAATCCAAGTTATCATTAGATACAGCTTCACCTAACTGTATCTTTCAAAGTCCATGGGATGTTTTATTTCTAGGCTTTTAATCTTTTAATTCAGCTAAAAAGTGACTTTAGGAAGTTACTTGATAAATAATTTAAAAAATAGCATTTTACACTGTAATCATGCCAGGAGAAATGAAAGAGTAGCTGAAGTGTCAGAGGTTATAAATTGCAGCAAAGGTATTAGCATCTTGGTGAAGAAGTCTGTGTCACACAGAGAAGCAAGGTCTCCTGGCAACATATTGACTCTTTCTAATTAGTTAAAAGATTTATACAGGCAGTAAAAATGGGCTAGTTTATCGATTTTTGTCACATCCCTGCACTACAATAGTTTTGCTCATTTACTGTGTGTAAGAATACCTTGTGTGTGCCTGCTCCCTCCCCACAACTGGGACTGGGAAAAGTCGTCTTTGCTCTTGGCCTCACCTTGCAGAACAAGGTGGCCATCCGTCGTTCGTCCCCAGCACCTCCTCACGTCAAACGAGGTTGTAAAGCATGGATACACTCAGAGAAATGACTGAAAATGCTACTTTTGTTGTCCCCATACGACATCTAGTTCAGATTTGCTTTGTTTATAGGTAACAAGACAATGTTTCTGATGGTCAGCTCCCAAGATGTGATAAAGACCTGAAAGCAGAGCTGGGTGTTTACTTGCCTTTGACATCAATAATTGCAAAGATGCTGACACCGATGTGTAGCTGAGGTGGGCTGTATGCAACCAAGCAGGGTCTGGCTCTTCTCAGCTGCCCTGGCTTGGGGCGAGGATGCTGAGGGGACACTAACCTATGGAGAGAGTCTCCTGATGTTGCAGTTTATCTTAAAATTTTACTGAATCTTTCTATATTTTGTGTTTATGTAACAGTGAGTTATAAGAGCATTTTGATTTTACGGAGTTAACCTCCGTGTTAGAATTAGGTTAGCACGTATTAACCAATGATGTATGAATTGCTGTGCTGCTTGTTATCTGAGACAGTTACTTGAAGTCTCTATGCTATAGACCATAATACCCTTAGTCTTTACTCTCTAGATCATAACCAGAGCACCCAGGTTCTATTGTGTATAGGATGAGTTATTGGACAGCTTGGCAAGGCCGATATCCAGCCGTCCAACTTGGCAACAAAACTTACTTTTAAGGTGTCCTGAACTACCTTCCTGATAACACTAAAAATCACTCCCACAGGTCAAGACGACCCTTGCCCAGGTGAAGACCCTTCCCCTGTGCAGCGTAGTAACAGAAAAGGATGACACAGCAAATATTGCAACTCTATGCAAATTACTAACCAATCATTGTAACTGAGAGTGTACGACCTTGTAATTTTGTGTATAAATGTAATGGTAAAATCTGCACAGATGTGCTTGATTTGTGGAGATGCCACCGAGTGCCCAGCGCTGCAATAAAGGAGCACCCGCTTCTTAATGCTACGTTGGTGTTAAGAAGTTTGATTCCCGATGGCGGTGACACCAAGGACACTGTTTTCCTGCAGCTGGCTGGGTGCTGCTTGCATGTTTAGGTTATGAGTTTGTGGCTGCTGTGTGGCCCGGGGTTTGCAGCCACGCAGGGGGTCACTGGAGGAGTGACGGTCGCATGCGCTGTGGTACAGCATGAGTCTGCCCGAGCAGCGGCACTGCGAAGTTGCGTTGCTTCCATGAGCGTGAAGTGCACTTACAGAAATTTGGCGAATGCTTTTCACCGCCTGTATCGCAGCTGCCTAACAAAACTGGGTCCTCTGATAAATCCGAGCAAAAAAAGCAGAAGTAGACTATATTCTGCATGGAGCTATTCTAAGATATTTAAAAGCGAATAAAAAGCAGCACAAGGGAAACTAAAAATAACGCTACCCTGCTGTAGAAAGCATGGATGTGCCATGTCGGAATCAGAGTTAGGGAAGCCAAAGTTAACCCGGTTCAGGGCAGGCTGGTTAAACTGGCGGTGATGGTGGTACGAGAGCGTGCAGGGGGTTTGGAAGCGGCTTTTCGCCGCGCAGCGCTGTGGGACGAGCTGCGCCGCTCCCGCTGCAGCCCAACTGCTGCGAGTTGCGCGGGCGGCCGGCGCTGCGCCCGGGCGCTACAGGGGGGCGGGGGAGGGCGGCGGGGGCGCGGGTGCCCCCCGAGGTGCCCGGCCCGGGGGGGGGGGCTGCGGCAGCGCGCTGGTGCCCGCCCCGGGGGCGCCTCCTCCGCTCGGAGCCCCGCAGGCTGCCGCCCCCCGGCCGCGGCACGGCTCTGCCGCCCACGGGCGCGCCCCCACGGGTCCCTCGCTGGTGCCGGCAGCTCCTTTCCCGTCTGGCCTTCCCGCAGCGGTCGGGGCTTCGGCGGCGGCGTTTTGCCACGCCGGTTGCCCGGTGCGGGGCCGGCGGCGGCGGCGGCGCTCGCCGCGGGTGCGGGGCGGCGGGCAGAGCCCGGGGGGCCGGGGCGGCGGGCGCACGGCGGCACGGCTCGGGTCGGCCGCCAGGGGGCGCTGCGGCGTCTCGCTGCGCGGGGCGGGCGGGCGGCCGCACCTGCCGCGTGCGGGGCCGTCGGCGGCGGCGCGGGGGGCAGCGCCGGGCCGCTTCGCTCGCTCCCGCCCTCCGCTGCCGGCCCTCCCCTCACCGCGGCGCCGCCGCCCGGCCGCCCCGCCGGAACTCGACGGGGGGCAGCGCCTGCTCCTCCGCGGCGGCGGCGGCGGCAAGCCGCGCTCCGCGCACACGGGTGGCCCGCACCGCCCCCGCAGCGGCGCCGCCGGCCGCAGCTCTCCCTGCCTCCGCGGCGGGGCCCGCCCGCAGCCCGCCGCCCTCGGACGGGGCCGTGCCGGCATGGAGACCTAGAGGGGAGCCACCGCGGAGGTAAGCCCTGCCGCGCAGCGCTGCTGGCGGCGATTTCCTTCACCCCCCTTATGTTTCTGTTTTAATTAAAAAACAGTTTTCCCTCGCAAAAAAAACCCAACAAACCACCAACAAAACAACCCACTTGGGGTGTAAGGGCTGTCCCCTCGGCGCCGCCCCCGCCGTGCGCGGGACGGGGCTGAGGGGCGGCTGCTGCCGTGTCCCTCCTCCGCCCCGCGGCGGGCGAGCCGGGGGAGCCGGCGTGCTCCCGGGGGGCTGCCGGCACCGACCCCTCGGTCCCGGGCGGGCGGCCCCCCCGCGCCCTCCGGTGCCGCGCTCCCCCGGGGTGGCCGCCCGTGCCGGGCCCTGCGGCGGCGCCGGACGCGCGTCCGCCGCAAGGGGAGGGTGCGGGCAGCACCCGGGCTCGCACCCCGCCACGCCGTCGCGCCTGCGGCTTCCCGGGAATAAAAGTGTCGCTGCCGGGGATTTAAGAGAAAAAACGCGCGAGGAGTCGCTTTTTTTGGGGGATGTGGCAGCTTGGTGCAGCCCGTGGAGAAGGTGCTGGCTCTTGGCTGCTCGGAGGCACCGTGGCGGCGTCCTGAACGTCGGGCGACTCGGGAATCTCCAGCTGCCTCCCAAAGTTTTGTGGCAAAAAGGCTTTAGCTTTGCTTGGGGTCTGAGGGAAACCCGTTCATGGGCACGAAAAGTCTCTCAAGAGCTTGATTTAAGCAGCTGTTTTTAAAAAGGCTCCTGGACGGCTGTCTCTGCAAGGATCCAAAGAAGCTGAAGTTTCTGGTAGGAGATGCCGTAAGCCGCAGTTTCTCAAAGTTGGGGTAAGGGCTGCGTGCTTTGGGCAACCTCTGCTCCCACTGGGATAATGCCCACCCATAGGCTTTGTACCGCGAGGAAATACCCATCCCGGCAGGAACTGGCACTTCCCTGTGCTCCTGTGCAGTGTTTATACTCTCTTGTTTTTATCCTGATCATTTAAAAAAAAAAAATAAAAAATTTAGAGTATGTGTGGGTTTTGTGGCTGTTACGGTAATACCGTCAGTGTATGTGTAGTCTTGATGTTTTTCCGTGAATGGTTAGAGGTCGGTGCGTGGCGAGGCGCTGCCTGCGTGGGAGCAGCGAAGGGCTGTTGCAGGGTGCCCAGGCGCTGTGCGAGTGTGATTGCATCCCTGCCCAAGAGAGGCACTCACCCCAAACGCCAGCTGTCACTGCTTGAAAGGGGATGTTATTTCTTAGCAGAGATTAAACTGTGCAGCTGCCTGGTGGGTCTGTGCTATCTGTCAGGTATCTCGGCTGTAAGAGCAGGTTCTCTGCTTCTGTGTAGTGTGTGGGAAGGGGCTTCCCTCCGGAGGCAGGAGCAGGCCAGCTTTGAGGACACACGGTGGCTGAAAAGCTTTGCTCATGCCAGACCTGAGGCAGAAGGTAAGTCTGGGGAGGAAGCTGACAGTCAGGCTCTTGCTTTGCAATAATGGACAAGTGGCTGAGGAGGAGGTGGAGGGACAGGCTGGGATTTGGGATTTTGGGCTCCCTGAGCCAGTGGGGGGTAACACACATGCAGTCAACGGGAGAGGTGAAGACTTCTGGCAGCTTACCAAGGCACAGGCAGTGCTCTTCAGGGTTTGGCGAGTCCGTGGTTAAGCAGGGCTTGTGATTGGTGATGTGCGGGATGGCTTTCCAAGAAATTATGAAGGATCACATCCTTTTGAGGGTGTTTCTCTGTGCAAAGGAGACCTCTTGCAGTGGGAGGACGGGGGCATGCTCTGACCTCCCCGCAGAGTGCTCATGTTGCTAGGCAGCAGCTTGCACCTCCAGCCTGCTCCAGATCTGAGTCTGCAAGGGGAGACCTTCCTCTACTGAACTAAAGCTTTCTACCTGGTGACCAAGGATGCTGGAAAGCACATACCCTGCATACACTTCTGGCCTGCTCCTGGGTGCCAGGGAGGGATGTGCAGCTGGGAATGTTCAGGGATGTTAGCCGATCACAAGACTTCCTTATGCTCACCTCCCTGCTTGGGCTGCAAGTGAGCACAGGGGAGAGAGAGGGAAATCTTCAGTTGTTCAAGAGTTCTCTGCAGACCACCCTTTAACAGTACCTGGAAGCTTATAGGAGTTTGTCTTCAAATTGTTTGGTGACTGATGCCTTAGCTGTAAAGTGGGGGGCAGGGGAGGGAGGGAGAAGGAAGGAAGATTTGCTTGCACAAGGGGTAAGAAAAAAAACCCAGTTGTGCCACATTAATGCACTTGGCCACCTTTAGGCTGTTTTAGTGGATGCCACACAGTTGCTGGAGCCCTTGTACAGATGTGGCATCAGCCAGCTTTGTCTGAACTGCTTTGTATCTTGCAGAGCTGAGTGATGGAAAGCCTTTTAATCTCCAGGGCTGCCAGTCTAGTGGCTGCACTTTGAAGCAGTGCAGTAGCTGAAGCTGTTGGAAACCAGTGTGGGGGCACTGGCCACTCTCCAAACAGAAGTCAGATCAAAAAAGAGCCTGAGAGAGTCGGGAGGGATTCACAGGCTGCTGGGGCAAAGGTGAGCTCAGCAGAAGGTCTGTTCTTGTGGCATAGACCACCCCTGATCAGACAGGGACTGGCCTGAGGTTTCTTGGTTTGATGGAGGCTGGAGGCCAGGGCCTCAGAAGAAGCTGCGCTTTACAGCCTTAAGCCCAGAGGAGGCTGCAGAGGAGTGAAGAAGGCAGAGGCAAGTAGGAGTGTACTTGCTGGGCTCAGGATCTCAAAGGTGTTGTGCCTTGCCACTGTACAATAAGGTCGAGCTATGGAGAGTTTAAAAGTGCGTGTCTGGAGGTGTGGGGTAGCTGCTGGCTCCAGTTCCCTGCGGAAGTAATGGGCAGCTTGCATATGGAGGCAGTGTGAGTGAGGAGCCCGGCAGAGATGCAGATAGGCTGCTGGAGAGAGAAAGGGGGAGGAAACGGGGACAACGTATGAAGCCCATACACCTTGGGATGCTCTGCGTGGTTGGAGATGACAGGAGCATCCAGGAGAGGCTCTCTGGTCAGGCTGGGTCTGTACAGGGAGTTGGTTTGTTTGCATAGGCAGAGTAATTTGTTTCCTAACTGCCCGCAGGTGTTTCCTGGGCAGAGGAGGGCTCCTGTTACAATTACCCAGTTAAAGCTACAAACAATGTCTTGTTTGTGGCATTTGTAAGGGCGAGGCTGTTTGGTCCAAATTTTTTTGTGTCCTGGGTTGACATGCCCCTGTGGGACTGGAGGTGGAAGGAAAGTTCCAAGGAGCATATCTGTGCCTGGTGCAGCCAGCCGTCCCTGCTGGCTGAGCGGGGAGGCTGCCAGGGAGGGCTGGGGCTGGTGGCCTTCACCTGTGCGTGTGAGGGAAGGGGCTGAGAAGTTTTACTCACAGTAAGAAATAAAAATCAAGCATCTATAAGGTATGGACTTTTCCTACTCTCCAAAACATTCAGTCTCTTCAGTAATTTCTCACTTCAAACTGAGGCTCAAGCTGAAAATATCAAGGGATGCTAAATCGTGAACAACTATTAAACAGCCTTAAAGGGCTGTATGGGAAACAGTGTCTGCTCTCTGTTTCTAAGCCTTCCTCAAACAATGTGAGCCTGAGCTATTTATCAGGAGGTCTTTAGTGCTGGAAAGGGAAGTGAACATTTAAACTGTATCACAAAATAAAGAGGCACTTTAAGAGGCTGTTTGCTTTCCAGGATGTCCAACTAAAAATAAACCTCTCTTCGAACAGCCTTGAAAAGAAGACAAAGGGAAGAGATCTTACCCTTGCTGAAAATAATGAGAACCTTTTTGCTAGCTTTGATGGTCAGGGTTTCCTCTGGCATCTGGTATTTGATCTAGGTAAGCCACCCGTGGAATTGGTGGGAGGACCGAGGGGTGTGTTAAGTTCAGTGACAAAGCTGGTGGGAGAGAGACTGCCTGTTAGAAACTTTTGTAGGGGTTGCTTGGCTAATCCTGTCCTTTCCAGCCCCTCTCCACCCCAAAAGCACTACAGGAAGAGAGTTCCTTCTATCCCTCTTGTCACTGCTTTATGTAACAGTTAAATTCACAAGGTTGTCTACTTGGCAGGGCAATTCCAGGGCACATAAAATATATATTTTAATTTGATTTTGGTCTGCATTAGAACAAACCCCCATTGTTTACAGGATTTCTACAAAATATATGCAAGTAATGTTCTATAAGCAGTTTCTCATGATTCTGAAATTTGGGGGGGTTTGCTTGCTTAATTAATTCTTATTTTTACCCAGACAAATCTGAAAAAAATACATATAGGTAAAGGCTAGCTTCTGGTTATGTAAAGGAAAAAAAATCCTTATCAAGAATATGTTTATCACTTTAAGGTACTATGAGATAGTGCCGAGTACAGTGAAAACAACTTGCCTTTGCTGACAGCACAGCGAAGTGCCCTGTCTTGCTTTTCTAGAACTGTGCTTTCGAAGTGGAAAACTGTGGAAGAATGTTTTATAAGAAGTGTAACAGCTAGTATGCCATCTTTTTCTGTTAATTCTGTCGTCTTGGAGCATTGTGTATTAGTTAGGGAAGCATGTGGCCATGAATGAGATCAAGGTATGAAATTCTAAGCACATCGCATGTGGAGTTGTGTTCTCTTGGTGCTTGTTTCGTTAATGTATGGGAGTGAATGTGGACCAGGTTTGCCATGAATAGTGCTAATATTGTTATTGTGTAAATATTGCAGAGGCATGAATGTATATAGGAGCAGATATAAAGTCAATACAGCTGACACTTCTAACAACTGCAGTCCGTCTTCTATGTGGTCCTGGAAAGAGGCCTGTTTTAAGATGCTGTAAAAGCAGTTCCTCTATAAAAGCAGGGAACATTTCAGCATGCAGATGGCAGCCCAGTCTAAAATCTAGTTCTGTTTTGTGCTGAGCACCTCCGTAATGAGCCTTGAGGAACACAAGGGGAACAAGAAAAGCAGTGTGGGGGGAAGAGGAGGGATATGCTATCTTTCAGGATTGAGACCTTTCTTTGAACTGTCTCTCTCTCCATTTTTAATAGTTTTTCTACAAAAGCTGCTTGGGGAGCTAGGTTGGTATGAGTATGAAAGAAGCAAAGCATCTAATCTTTTGGCTTAATGCTTTTGCATAGGCTGCTGCAAAGTAGACAGACTTCCTTACTGATGTAAGAGCGGTGAGTGAGTTTTGAAATTGGTGTGGGTGAGAATGCACTTTGATCATCTCTTTTAATCTGAAATGTCTTCCCCTTTTGTGGTTAAGGCTCTGTAGTGGAAACCTGTGATCACTGGTGAGATCATCTAAAGCACTTAGGAGAAAAAGGCCATGACCTGAGCAGTGGTGTTTGCTCAGTGGTCAGCGACTGAAGAGCTGGAGTCAGGTGAAGCCATGGGTTTTCCAGAATTTAAAGGTTTATCAGCAACTCTGAAGCCTAAGAGTTCTCATCAGCAACTTGCTATTTTTCCCCGTGGTGAGCTAAAAAGCAGGGTTCAGAGTCCTTTTTTTCTGAGCAGAGCTTCTCCGCAGCCCAGGGTGGGCTGGCTGAGTTGGGTCTGAGAGAGTAACCTCCAAATTCATTGCAGCCCAGAAGCTGTCTGCCCTCCTGGGACAGTGCCTGGTGGCCTTCTCAGTGTTGGGAAGTGTATGTGGTCGCCCAAGCCTGGGGCTCCTCTTTCCCCTCGGGTGGCTGTGGTTACTGCTGCAGCTTACTCTGCTTTGGGAACTGTTTTTTTGTAACTGTGTCAGTTCTAGGACTTAGGCTGATTTAAGCTGTTTCTTAAAATCACTCCCCTTTCCCCGGTACTAGCGTACGTGTTTAGCTTTCCAAGTGTAAACCATCTTCATGTTTTCTTCTCTCCCCCAGCTGGCTTTTCTATAATCTTCTAAGTACTTCTGCAGAGTGGTAAGAGGCTAAGCCCCACTCTGTAAACTTAAACTCTCTGGGTCTGGCAGTCTTTACATTGCCTACGGTACTTCATGTTGCCTGAAGTACTGTATTGATTAAACCACAATCTGCAGGAGTAAATATATGTTGAATATTAATAGCTCCTACTCTAGTGGGGAAAAAAGGCTGTAAATTAATAGATCCATTATGTTGACCTCATAAACCATGAGGGCTTGAAGTACAGCTGTAATCCTCCTCCCACAACACGTATTTCACTTTGAATGTCTATAAAAGGCCTGGACTACTCGAATTTAAAAGCTGTGATGCTGGACAAGCATATCCATATATCCTGGGATGCGTAGTTAGAATATTGCGAAGTTAAGACTGGAACAATCGTTCTCTGTAGAATCCAGGGTAGTGCTGAATCAGTACATCATTGATGGTGCAGCTGGGCATGAGGCTTAAAAAATATTCGCTAACTTTCCCGCTCCTTTGTTGTTCTTGTTGTTCTTCCTTACTGTTGCTTTCTCTATTTCCAAGTGCAGGGGTTGTTATAATAAGGGAGGAGTATGATTCAGGGATTTAAAATCCAATTTGAAGATATAATGAACTTGAATTCTGTGTGAGTTGCTTAGGGAATTGAGGTCAGTGTGTGGTGTGAGCTGATAGTACTCGATCTGCTAATCAGCGCTGAGTAGTTCTAGTTCTTTTGGTTCACGAATTGTTAAGATGGGCTGCTCAGGTTTTTTTTTGAATTTTCTGAGTAGAGAATTAGAATAGTGCCTGTATTGTATGCTCATCGCTAACCTCTCTGGTTAGCATTTTGATTCTATAGACATTGGAATCTTTATCTGTATTTGGAGTGTTTCAGGGGATATTTCCATTGCCTATTCTTCATGTTTGGCCATAAATGAGCACTATTTTAGGCAGCTATTGCATGGGAAAGTTCTTGTGATAATGCTTGAAGGGTTTTCTCTCTACAGGGCAGACCAGCCCTGCTCATAGTGTTGAGTCGGTTTGCTGCTTTAACATGACTAAAATAATTTCTACTCTTTGCAGCCAGGAATGTTAATGGGAGAAGTTACTGTGTGGAGGCCATCCATGGTATTTTTCTTTCGTGCCTGCCACTAAAGCTCATTGTTTTGTTTTGGTGTTACACTGTAAGGTGCCTTTTGAAGCTTTAAGGTGCTCTTCTTGGTAACTTCTGTTGCCATCTGGAGGATATTTAACTTTTTAATGGATGCATTATAATCTTTCAAGCAAAACCTCAGTGTTAACACCTGAGAGGTGGTGCTGTTTGTTTCTTCTCAAATAACAGGTAAGATTCTGTGTTTACCCCCTTCACATCACAAAAGATCTGTGAGTTTTACTGTTTGTTTCTTTTCTTTCATGCAGCCTTTGGAGGAATCATTACAGATTGGTGTTGTGACCTTGTCAGGTGTTCTGTGTATTTAGTTGTGGTTCCCTTTGCTTCCTCAGGACAATACCTTTGTCTTTCCTTTTTGTATTGCTGTCATGCAGCTGATACACTGTTGAGCCAGTAATAATCCCAGACATTTTAGATGTCTCATTGTTGCTGGTTACTTTCAGTTCACACAACATAAGCGCTGCCAGGTTCCTTCCGTGCTTACCTTGGTTTTAAATTTCTCATAGAATTTCAGCTGAACAAGGGGAATTAGCCAGATGTGAATTTAGTTAAGGAGCTGAGTCCAATGGAGGCTCAAATCCAGCAAGACAAATGCTGAATGCACACTGCCTGGTAGAATTAATGTTCATTGCATATTTAGACAACTTAAGTGGCTGGTTATGATGGTGAAGATGCACAGTGAATTAGGCAAAATGAAATATTCTTTGATGCTTATTGAGCAACAGAGCGAAGAATGCTGCGTGACCCATATCAAGTAGAGCTGAAGATATGTTATTTGAACTAGCATGCATCTCTGATCTTACATATTCTTTAGTTTGTGTTTGAGGTATCGACAAAAAGGGACTGGTGCCCATTGTGGATTGCTTCTGTCCAGCATTTTATATAGACTGGAAATCTTTCAGTAATAAACAGCTGAAAGTGTGGTGTGTTGGCAGAAGAGAAGACCTGAGAGAGAGTTCATATTAAAATTCAAAGCCTTAAAAAGTGGAGCGGGGAAAAAGTTTGAAAAGAAATGAACAGAAATCACTATCTAGCATACTGTAAAGACAAGGGAAGAATTACTGTTGCCATTTCATCCTTTCTGTGTGGGGTGAAAACCGTAATTTATGTCGGTGAGACTTCTCAGCAACAAAACCTGACAATTGGAAACCACTGAAGAGGTGGGCTGCTGTTTTTAATGAGCACCTTTTGCATCACAGCTTCTGTGGAGAAACCAGAACCTACAGAGCCTCATGGTGTGTCAGCAAATCTCAGTCTGTGCACAGACGTGTGCCTGAGTGCACACATGCACCACTTTTCTTGCCTTCTCTTGAAAAGGAACACTGTATAAACAAAGCTTGTGGTAGAAATTAGAGCAAAACTAAATCATGTTTAAAGTAGGAACTTGGGCATCTCAGTGCTGGGTTTTGTGCAGAATATTAATGCTCCAGTTTCCTTCTTGTTTCTGGAGTGCTTTCTGCTAACCTTGTAACTTGAAATTCTTTTGAGTCTGGGAAGCTATGCAAGCTAAAGTGGGTGCTGGCAGGACAGCGAGCAGTACATGAAGAAAATGGGATGCAATTTCACAAGCCTTATTTTCTGAGGACTCAGAAGAAAGAGCTAAGTTTGTCAACACAAGTGAAGGGCGTTAGGAGGCATACGGGAGTCAGGGTTTCTGTTAGAACAGAATTTGTGCTGCACCGCATCCCAGTCCCCTTGTAGTTGCTGGATGCTTACGGCAGTCTGGGAAAGCTGCCTGAAGTCTGTGGTCTGTAGCACCAAATGGTATGGGGAGGGAAGGGGGAGCCTTGTTAGCAGTGGGATTATTGAGAATATAGTTGTCACCTTGCTTCTCCTCTGATGGTAGCAACCTCCCTTTACTTACCTCGGTACAAATGCAACCTGGCACGTCACAACAAGGGCTGGATTAACATGTTTAGCAGTTCTTTTCTCAACAAGCACTTCATTCTGTCTCTCCTCTTGGTGATCTTGGGCAAGTTATCTGTAATTGGTATTTCTATGTCCTTATTAAGTAAGATGTCATCTCCACTCTTCTGGGAGTGGTCCTAAACTTGGTCCCCCTCTTGTAAGATGTATCCAGTAGATACATTCTTTTTACAGCTGTGAGCCCCTACTCACAGCTGCTTGGAGTTGGCAGCATCAGAGTAAGCAGCCCCTTGGGGAAATGCTGATCAGTGCCTGTGAGGGGAGAGTTTGTCAAATGACAAAATCAGCCCTGCTTGGAGGAAAATGCCTCAATTACAGAAAAATGGTATTAAATGTTAACTGGTTTATCCCGTATATATATCTTCAGGCTAGCACAGTTTTATTCATGTTCTTCATCAGATCATAGACACTTTCCCATGCATTTATTTCCAGAAGTGCTGGTAGGTCTAGCACAGGGTTGTCTGGAGTCTCTAGTCTGTCCTGCTGCCTGATAGGTGAGCGAATGGCTCAGAGGAGGGAGCTGTGAGACTGGTCCCATTGAGAGACATGATGGGAGTCTCGGCAGGCTCAGCCCCAGAAATCTCCTGAGCAAATTTAGAGACTTTGCCTTGGACACATAGAACTTTCCCTGTTCTGGCTGCTTGACATGCTTCTGGAGGAAATACATCTTACACCATACCTTGCATTCTTTGTAGAACTGTATGTTTAAAAACCAGTTTGAACAGCATTGTTGTCTATAGCTGCCTGCTGTCTCAGGACAGTAACCAGCCAACCCCTTGGTCACACCGGTGTGACTGATCCTACCTTCTTTGGGTTGGAGGTCTCGAATGGTGAAGATGACACTTCAAACTGATGTGTATTTTCATGCCAGCTTTAGTGGGGTCGTGTCAGATGTGACAGGCTGAGGCTCTGGGCCCAGCTGTGAATGACAGGGTGGTGGAGTAATTTCTTGCCCTTTCCCTACTGTGTTTTCCTGACTTTTGCAGGTACAGAAACTGACTGCCTTGGTGAGACCAGGGCTTCAAAAAGCAATGCTGATAGAACCATGAATTTCCCTGTCTCTAGCATTAATGTCGGCCAGCAGAACTTGCTTTGAATTTTTAAGAGTATGTAATACAGCATAGCTCACTTGGAATGGGGATGGAGGGACCCATATGAAAAAAGACCTAGGAGTTACGTACTTCAGCTGAAATATCTGAAGGGAGGAAAGTGGAGAAAGTAATTTGTAAAGCTACACTTGAAAATCATTCTAGCATAACATCATCGTTACAATTATCTGTCACAAGATTTAGTTCAATTACTTTTTTTTTTAAGCTCTTTTGTCAAGATGGCCTTGCATGTTTCAGGATTTTGGTACTCCAAGGAGAGGTTAAGGAAGAGTGAATACTAATTCTGCCATTAACCACTGTCAGACAGCCTTCAGCGCTTATAATTCCTTGAGAACTCCTTTAGTGTCTTTACTATGGGGAATCAACAGGCATAAAGTGCCCACGGGAACATAGAATTCAGGGGGGGGAAGAAAAATCCACTGCCTATTTATAATTTGTAGTGTGGTAAGGTGAGAAGGGGAAAACTTCAGTTTTAAGTAGTAATTTTGAAATAATTTAATAGCATAATTGCCATTGTGTAAAAGATTATACGGGGTTCCTTACATTTTCTTCACACAGTAGTAAGCTGGTAGTAAAATTACAAGGGAAGAATATTTGATGTAATAAACTCAGATTAAGCTGAATAGTTTTTAGCGAACCACAGGGCATTGCACTGTCTTGCTAGCTTGTCACACTGAGCAAACGTTCAGAGCTGCCAGGGTCTGGGCTGGTCCCCGAGTTGAGGGTGCCTCTGAGCAGGCTGGGCGGGTGGATGTGGTGCAGTGTTTAAGGAACGGTTCTGTTTCATTTGCCTTGGTTTTGGCTGCTAATGCTGGTAGTTTTATGCATTTCTGTTTAAAAGAAGCTGCTATAAAATGCTGATTCTTTTGTCCCAAATAATAATTGTGTACTGATTTAGATGACTGCCCTCTTTATCTGAGAATAAGTGTCCTGATCAAAAGTCGTTATCTGATCTGGAGATAAATTCCTGGAGTCTAAATATATCAAGCCACTTAAAGGCCTGTGACTTCAAGTTAAGCACGTGTTTGAGGACTCTAGTTTATAATTAAATGAGAGAGAGAGAGAGGGGCTTTGCTGAGTTCAGATTCATTCTACCTGTTTTTAAATGCAGATAAGGAGCCTCAGTTTGCTCTTGCTATGTTTTCTTGAATGACCTCATACTTGTAAATGAAAACAGAATTAGTTCCAGTAATATTTAAAATTAAAAATACAATTTTAAACTATATTTTTACTTTTTTTTTTTTAAATGTATGTAATATAAGGCAGGTAGTAAATTTCACAGGAGAGATTTACTTTATCTTTTTGGTAAGAATCCCGAGGCCTGCATTCATTGATTTCTGAATTTTGTTCACCTGTCTTTACCTCATTTTATAGGAGAAATCTCTGGAATAGCATTAATTCATTCTAGGAGCTTTTAAAAAGTCACCAGTGGGAAAATGAGGTTGCTAAGAAAAATTGCATGAATAACCTACTCTTGTATCTTTTCCTGAAAAATGTGAAGGTTTTTTAAGCATGTGCCCTCTTTGTATGAGATAAAACTAAGCTTGACCATCAGAGTCTCTCCCTTAAATAAGATACAAAAATCTTCCAGATTATACCTGTGCTATTTCAAATAAACAGTTAAATCCTATGGTTTTGTAAAGCAAAATAATATTTTCAAAGTGTCATTTTAGAAGACCAACCCTTTTGTGTGTTAGATGTAAATAGTTCATAGACAGTTACTTTGAACCATTATGTTTTGCTACCTCTGCATAGAAATAAACCCCAAAGTCACTAGATTAAGCCATTGCCCTGTAATGGTTCTCTGAGAAATGTTTAACTGTAGCTGCTGCTTTGTTGTAGTGAAGAGCTGTGATTCAGACTTCATACTATGTTTGCATTTCAGCTGTCACAGAAAGTGAAAGATGAAGCCTCTTGTTCTCTTGGTTCTTGTGATCTGTACTGTAGTCAGCATGAATTTGAAGCTCGTGTCAAAGAGAAATTCTGGTAAGTCACAGAAAAATATCTTTACTTTTGAATCTGGACCTAGTGCTCATGCAATCAAGCGTTTTAGATGGCTGCTTTTTGTTTTGCATATATACTTCTTGTTCTCTTCTGAAAAAAAAAAAAGTCATAACCAATATGGTTTGCTTACCAGATGTTACAGGATGAATTTTCTTGCTATAATGTTCTCTTGATATGACTTTAAGCTACTTGAAAGTGTTCTTATGTTTCCTTTTATGAAAAAAAACCAAAACCAACCAACCAAAACCAAAAGTTGATCTGATTAAAAACCCACGAAGGTAATAATGACTTTGGTATTGTTTTAACATCCAATCTTTTACTCGTGCCATAGGATCTTCTTGACTGTGTATGTGCTTTGTGGTGACTTTTAAGTCTGGATGATTTTTCTGTATGTTGGAAGGGCATCTTCCAAAAAGCCATGCCAGCTGTATGTGTGATCATATATGGGGGTTAACTGGGAAGAGCTTTCCTGGGTAGATAATCTTTGATTATTCTGGCAGTGGAAGGGAGTGGCAGGTGGTTTATTTTTACATCTGCTTTTGAAACCCACCAATAATAACAGAACACTTCAAAGAAGCATCTGGATAATATTTCATCTGTATTAGAGCCTTAAGTGACTTGTAGTCCATGCAGGTCTCCTGCCTCAAAAGGAATGACTTCATGAGACTGTTTGCCTTTTGAGCAAGCTGTGAGTTTGACTTTAAGCTGTGAGTACTGACTTTAGTTGGTGTGGCCAGTTTTAAGTTTAATTCCTGCATTTCTTGAGAACAGAGGAGAAAAGTTATTGGTTCATCTATTATTAAGAATTAGATGTCACATCCCAGGCTAGGAAGTGTTACTCTGGGAACCACCAGATGTTAAGCTAAATTCTCTCTGCTGGGCTAGGAAGTATAAATGGATGTTGCTAAATCAAACTAGTCCACAGCCTTTTTTTGCGGTTATCGTCCCCGAGCACTGTTTGCCTTGTGAGAGAAGTCATGGATATTGGGATCTGGCTACAGTGGAGCTTGATCTAAACTTTGCTAAGGCTGATAGTGTTCCTGTTTTTCAAAACTGCTATTACTGGCCTGGATGGGAACCCCTGTGAGATCCATAATCTGTATAACTGAGCAGCCTTTATTCACTGGTGCCATGCAACACCACCTGGCTGCAAGGAAGGGCCTTTGCATTTCTTTTATGAGAACTACACATCTGTAGAAGTAACATGCCTGTGGTTATAGCATCATTCGGCTGGTAGTTTACCTTTAATTATATGTTAGTGTTTTGGTTTTTTTTCCTTAAATCTGCTTTCTTTCATTCTGCAGAATGTCTTGTGTTATTGGCAGCTGTTGACAGTATCAATTCAGGCTGCGTACTGGTGGGAAAAATGCTTTAATATCTTAGACTACCCATTGCTAAATATAATCCAGTAGTGAATAGCTGGTTCTTTTTCTTTTCATTTGATTAAATTGGTATACATTGAGTATAAGATGAAGGGGAAAAATGCACGTAAAGTAAAATTACAGTTTCTTTGCAAGTATATGATCATGTAGTTGGTTTTCACCTTCAGTATTCATTCTGTCATGCGTGCTGATTTTTAGGTTGCTGTGTAGAGCAAACTATTGATTTTTTCTTTTTCTATGATATTGTGTGTGAAATACATTTTCTGTTTGTGTGATTTCAGCACTTGGAACAAAATTGCTAATTTGACTCCCCTTTCTGAAAGGGGTCTTTAATTAAGAAGGACTGTTGTGTTGCTTGGGGCTTCACTAAATGTTATATACTGTGAAGGGGCAGATGCTCCAGAGGCTTCCAAATAACTATTTGTATTGTTGTTTAAGTAGAAGATCAGAGACAGTGGATGGAAGCAGCCAGGCAAATGTGTGAAGAAACAGTAGGACCATGTTGCTGAATAGGGTGACAGAAGCTGTAGTGTGCTGGTGCTGTAGTTTGGTTTTTTTTACTGGTGTCTTGATAAAGGAGAATGGGAAGGGGAAAGTAATTTAATGGTTATTTGTGGGCAGCTGCACTGCGGTGTAAGCAGCAGGATGTCTGAAAGCAGGAAGACTGCTTTAGCTGCAGAGGAGAGCTGGGGTGGGGTGTTCAGATGACACCCTGTAGACAGGATCTGTGCAGCGGTGTTCTGGATGGATATTGTAGTCTTGGGTCTTGCCAGCTGTTGGTATGGGGATGTCTAAGCTGGTGAGCATCCTGAAAAGGGGAAGGGAAATTGTGCAGACAGTTATGTAGAGCTGTTTGAAGCAGTGCATGGAAAGTTCTGACACTGATGATAAAGACAGATTTGGGCCACTAGGGCAATAAACCAGCAAAATCAGGGTATTGGTGTCTGCTGGCTTATGTAGATTGGCGTTTTTCCAAGCAACACATAGAATTATTGCACAAATGGCCAGAATTGTGGTTTGTGTTAAGTACCAGAGCAATTATGAAGTTGACTAGCATGTGTGTAACATTGCATGATAAAATATGTCTTGTTTAAGGGGTAGAGAGTATCTAAAGAGAGCAGAGTTGAAGAGGACTTGGGGGTGGAGCAATGAGATGTGGTAGTGTCTTCAGATAATACAAAGGCATCACTGAGGCAAAGGACGTTTTGCAACTGAAGTTGCCTTAAAGAGAACAGGGGTTTGGCTAGGAAGGCATCTTCAGGGGCTGATAGGAAAATAATCCTTTGAAACCAAGGAATGGCAGCTGAAGGGAGGAAAGTTGAGGATGACAACTCCAGACAGCAAATGCAGACAGTACACAGGGGCTGGACAACAGGCAGGAGTCATTAGAGAGGTCAGGAGTGGAGGATCTAAGATGTCAACCAGGGTGATGAAATGGTGCTGCAGCTGCAAGCATAGAATTAGTTTGCTGAAGAAACAGTCCTTATAGAAGGGAAGAGAAAAGCTGAACTGAAAGAGATTTGTCTCATGTCCTTTACTTGCCCTTTGTTATAGATTCAGGTGTCCATATTTCCATTTGGAGAAGACAAACAGGAATGCATGTGAGTGTCACAGGTTGAGTACCTTGCAGTGCTGCAAAAATGATACAGAAACTTGTAGCAAGTTGAATTGTTTGGCTGCTTCTCACTTGAGATGTGGTGCCAAAATAATTAAAATGGGTGAGCTAATTTAATTATGGTAGTCAGATTCTTCTTTACAAGCAGCAACTTCCAGATGCTCCAGAAAAAATCTGTCACGTCTACAGAGCAACGATTGCTGTTTGTGGTGGGAACAGAACCGTTTGCCTCGAGCATCTGTATGAATGTGATGTTGATTTAAGTTTCACAAGCATTTCTTAATATTAAGAAGCTTTTCTGAAAGCTGCAGGTCATTCTTTTTGTCTGCTTTAAGAAGTAAAGCCGAGCAAATAGCTAATGCTGGGACTGCAGCCTTAGCAATGCCCTAGAAAGGGTATTTTACAGGTGGTGGTTATACAAATAAATTGAGGATGTGGGAGCTGCTAGGTTCCCAGCTGGTAGGTGATTTCCTTTTAATCTGATTAAGTGACTTCTTTTGCCAAGCCCTTTGTATACGGTGCTTTGAGTAATCTTAGCAGGGAATATAAAACCAATTAAAAAATCATGGTATTTTTTAAGCAAAAGATTTTTCAGGTTATAGATTTTGTTTGACTTACTAGACATAATTCCATTAGTGAATAATTGATGCCATTTATTGTTGCTGTATTTATTTGCTGAGCTGAAATACCCTGTCTCAGCATGCTAAAGCTCCAGAGGGCATGCCAACCTTGTGCGGAGGAGCATGGCCAGACATCCCCAAGATTTCTACAAGGCTGCAGGCTGCAGAGCTGGCAGTATCTTTCTGCAGGTTAACAGGGCTTAATTGGCTCGGGTCTTGTACCAGTATGTTCTACAAGCTAGAGAGCCAGCTTCGTGTCTTCTCTGTAGCGTCAGATGGATGTGCTCTAGGATTCTGGCCTTCCTTTTCCACCTCTTTATCTTGGGACCACCCAAACAGCAGTCATATGCCAGAAGAGCAAGTGTCTCTCTCATCCCTCCAGCTGCATCCAACTTTGTCACCAATGGCCTGGGAGAGAGAGGGCTTGACTTAGCATCATGCCTTGCTGTGTATGGGCATAGCCAGTGTCTTAACTTGTTTCGTTGACATTGCAGTGGTTGGGACATAGTGCTTTTTTGGATATAATATTTTGACATATTTCTCTCTATATATACCTTATATATTTATATTACGTATCTATATGTTCATATATTTTATATGAGTTTTTATTTATGTGAATATATTTTTATAGACATCTTTTTATATATTGATATACATATATATTGATAATATTATGAAAAGTATTAAAATCAACACGTTTATTTGAAACCGGTTGGCTTGATGCTTTGTGCCTTTTAAATGCCATGCATCAGCTTACAGTGGTCTGTTTCAGGAGACCTTCATTTTCCTAATAGCTGCCACGGCTCTAGCCTAGGATTTCCCTCTGCTCCCTTCTGTGAAGCCCAGTCTCTGTATTGTTGCCTGATCACTTTGGCCATGAAAACCATGATGTACAAGGAAGTGGAGGTGTTTGTACTTCACAGGAGACTCATGGATTTTTCCCTGGTGTAGGATATCCCGGAGGAGCCTAATTCTTACAAATCCATTGCTCCTGCTGGAGCAGGCCCCTAGAGGAACCTGCAGGATGAGCATTTGCAGTTGCCATTTGCTTTTTGTTTGCAATTGCATCTGCCTGAGGAGCTGACTTCTGGCCCTGTTGTGAAATGCATAGCTATGAGCCCTCCCAGTTTCTGAGATATAAGAGATGCAAAAGAGGCTTTCAGCTTTTACTTCCTGCAAATAATGTACAGACATAGAGGAAATGGGAGCTTGGTAACACTAATCAGCACACACCAATCTCTTTTCCCAGAAGATGTTAAGTTATTCAGAGCTCCAGAAGACCAAAAAAGTCAGAATCACTGTTGTTCTAAGATGTCATCAGTGCAGGGATGTCCAGTCCCTCTTGCATATGGCCGTGTCTGCTCACGGGTTCATGGCTGCTCTCCATCTGTTCAGTTTGGCTCAGTGGGAAGCGAGGAGCCAGGCTCCTGTGCTCAGTTAGGTCTCGTGGCGGGGGCGGGGGTCTACCAGCCAGTGCGGTGTGAAGCACCGGTAATCCGTGCACCTCCTTACTGGAGTCTCAGCCTTGGTTTCCTCTCCTCGAGGCAGAAAGCAGCATTGCAGCTCGACAGGCCTATCTGGGAGACAGCTGGCAGTGTTTAGACATTCTGTTTGCTGGTGGGGTGGGAGGGAGGGAAGAACAAGAAAGGAAATAATCTGCTAGAGGCTTGGGGTTTTTTTAGTGACCTCAGCCTGACAGGGTTTAAATATTGGACTTACTTAAACACTCAAATTTTTAGCTATTACACTTGCTTAAAACGAGTTCATGTATAATTAAAACAATTAAAATATTGAGTTGATACTTAAATATTAAAGCTAGACTCCTTTCCCAAAAGGGAAACCGCAGCTGTATCTGAATAAAATAAATGAACGCAATTAAATTGTTCCAAACCACAGTAAATCACAAAGGTAGGATCTTTAGGGATAGGAGGAAGTAAGCAAAGCATGAAAGAAATGTTGTTTCCTCAGTTAAAAATCTATAATCTTCCACTTCTGCGATGGGCATCATGTCAGCTGTTTGGATATCTGTTCTACGTGTAGCTGCAGCATTTAAGAGTTTATTAATAATATCTGAACCTCTAGCAGACATAATGTCATGACTGAGAAATTTTCCAGCTCTATGCATTTAACCAGATAATGCTTCCCCCCCCCAACGCGATGTTTTTGAATGAAAAAAACAGATGCATCAAGGTATCTTTGTTTTGTTTTCTTTCAGATCTTAAATAGAAATTGTAAGAGAGATCTTTGTATCTGTATTTCTGCTATGCTCACTTTGCAGGTGTGTGTCCTAGGTCTGTGTCCTTACTCTGACTGTCCTGAGAGAGAGGGAAAGTTGTTCTGGCATGTTTTGTTTTTCATCTTGTTCATGCAAATAGTTTTGGAAGGCCTGCCTCCTGTTACGTTCAAATGAAAGTATAAATAATACAGCTACAAACTTACCCAGAACACTGTCTTCAAGCTCAGCATGTTCATTAGTCCTAGAGATGAATGTCTGCTCCGTTTGGGACACCTATTGGTGATGCAGAGGCTTGGAGGTAACTTAGGGGGATGTGAACCTATGGGAGCTATAGGGAACCTGTGATGTAATGGTTTGGCTTTGGGTTAATTCCTGACCAAGAACAGTTTTGAAGTGTGCTTGGGTTCTTGTAATCTGAATACATGTTTAAGGCAGGTTTTACAGACTGCTGTATATGTTTGAAGGAACGTAAATAAGGCTCCTTATGTTGAACTAGGTATGAATATTAATACGCCTTCTTGTATCTCTGTCCACTGAATTTAAGAAAACTTTTTCTACTTTACTTTTGGAACCTTGCTTGTTGTTTGAAGTGCATTTCAGTTTTGAATGACTAGTGCCTGTGACACATAATAGAAAAGAAATTTCTAATATGTATTTACTTGGTTTTGCCCTGAATGTAGCTGTGAAAGTGGTAAGCAGTAGAATTGTGGGGTAGGAGATATTGGGATCACTATGGGAAATAATGGGAGAAAGGAAAATTAAGATACATTTTTGGTTGGGTTTTGGCATTTAAGTTTGGAGAAGTTGGCCTTACAAATACTAAAGGAAACATCAGAGGTTGCCTCTTTCAGGAGGTGCAGAGTTAAATATTTCCATTTGTTGACCTGTGGAGAAGGAAGGAATTCTTTTCAGTGTAATGCATGTATGTGCAAATGTTAGTATATAGACCTGTGTGAGATTGTTGTGGTACTGTTATAACTTGCTGAAGTAGAAATGATTGTTTGTCTATGACTTGAAAGCAAAATTGATCTGAGCCGCAGTGTCACCTCTAGAGTGTACATTTTATCACTTTATTAATCTATCTTTCAAATCCAATTGATTCATTCCTACAAGAAGCATGATTAACACTTATAATACTTACTGATATGAAAACATACATTGCTTTGCTGCTGGAGACAGAGACTTAGATTAAAGTTAAGCTTCTGACCTGAGTACTATGCTTTTCTGTGACAGGGTGACCAGGCTGCCTGTGCCTTCCAGCCTCTGCCATCAGTTCCTTCTTGTTTACCCTCCCCTTGTGGTTCCTCCTGCAAGGCAGGAACAGAGGCAGCATGAGGGTATTTCTGGTAGTTTGACTTGTTTGAAATACCCTCCACCTTTGAGATAGTTTGACTTGTTTGAAATACCCTCCACCTTTGAGATTCACAAACCTGTAGCTTTGTTTTGCAGTGTATGACCTATTGAAACACATTCTGGGTCACTTTTTTTTTTTTTTTTTTTTTAAGGAAGGTATTTTGACACTTCAGTATGAGACAGATGCAATTCTTCGCACGTTTGAGGGATCAGTATTGATTTAAGAAGGTATCTGCTGAGATTTCTACATCCGTTATTCCAGATGGGAACCGAAATAGTAATTGAATAAGTAGGAGACTTTGGTCCAGGCAGCTGTAAGCGTTGTTCAGTGGCTTTTAATAAAGAAACTGGAGCCAACAGCAGTACCTGGCATGAGCTTTTTGTATCTGGCTATCTCATGTGTGATGTTGTAATGAAGTGGGAGGAACAGGGACCTGCGTGAGACCCTGACTGCTAACCTGACCTACCAGCCCCTGGGGGGCAGGAGGCATCAGGTAAAGCGGTATGTGTCAGGGCAAGCCCCTGTGGGATTCAGCTCCCCTTTCAGCGAACAGGCCTGAAACAGGGCAGAAGAGAAAGCCTGAAGTTCCCAAGCTCCTTTCTAATGTTTAAAGTACAGTATTTTGTATGTCACTCCTGCGTGTGTCGGGGGGATGTACTGATGTTTAGGCATCCAGTAACCATGTGTACAGTTTAAACATTTGTTAGAGCTGTGTAGCAGAGGCCTTGAAACATGACGGTGGTATTATTTTTTGGACTTCTGGTATTCTGATTGTGCTTTCTTAGCTTGGCAGGGGTTTTTTAAAAGTCTCATGGGACTACTTGGTGTTTTTCATAAACATCTGCTACTGTGATATTTAATACAAGTGCTTTTTGTCTCTAATTTTTGCATCATAGTTATTCCCATTTTACAGATGGTAGAAAATCATCCAGAGACAAAGTGATGTGAAGGTTGCCCAGCATACTGGAGGTGATGGGGGGGAATAACAGAAATAAATGTTTCCCTCTGTTCTGTTGGGTTGCTAGCACTTCAGGCAAGAACTGGGAAACTAGTACTGTCTCCTAGAGAAGTTTTGAGGCTAGGTAAGCATCTATATAGAATGTGCTTTTGTGTCCTTGTATATATGTGCTAGGGAAAAAACATTTGTAATTTCTGTTAATTTTCAGTAGAAGATAGTAAGATGTGTCTAATAGAAATAGAGGAGGAAGATGAGAGAGGTTCTGCTATACCAGGTTTTGTGCACTAGTTTTAGGCTAAGAGCTTTTGCCTTTAATTAGTTACAAGCCTGTTGTGTGTATTGGCTATAAACAAACTGTGCTTCCAGTGTATAGTGGAGGACATTGGAGCAAAAAACCACAACTGTAAATTGGCATATGGAATACCTAAGGGACCATGAGCATTCAAGATGCCAATTAAGTCTCTTGAGTAACCAGGTTTATACAAACCTGTATATATACTTACTCCCCTGACCTAAAGAACAGTTGTTGATCATAAACCGCAGTGACTCTGCAGGCAGCAAGCCGCATTTGAGCCACCCTGGGCTCCATCTGTGCTTCCCTGGTAGCCACCTTTTAGATTTTTAGCAATACCAGGAACTTACGTTCTGTCATCAGGTGTGTGAATAGCTTCAAACAGCTTTATCCAAGGACACCTCAGCGTATAGTCTAACCAGATGTTCGTGTTTGTTTAAAGAAATGCTGATCCTTTCATCCCGTTGTACAAATACATATAAAATTTGAGTGCAAAGTTGTTTCACAGATATTTTTTTTTAAATTTATTTTTTATTATCTGAGAGTTAATGGATTTTGTCTGGTGTGTTGATGATAGAATTAACTTAGTGTTTGTGAAGACTGATGGTAATATAGCAGATTTTTTCACAGGAAAACAGGAATTGTTTGTTCTTGGATTTAAGCATTATGTTTTTGTTTTGCTGTGCACTCTGTGATCCGAAGGTTATTTGGATCAATGTGCACAGCCACTTCATGCATGCTTTTGCTGTCTTACATGTTCAGCAAGATAGACATGTGGGTGGGCCTTGAAGGGGAAGAGTAATGCGAGATACAATCATTTTGATGCCTTTGAGCTAACGGTAAAATGCAAAAATATAATCACATTCCACAAAACTTCTTTGAATGATTCTATGAATTGCATTCGTCAGATTTTTTTTTCAGTGATACAATTTCATTTTGAGCAGTAAATTCCCTGAGATGGATACATTTGATAAGCAATGGAAAACAGCTAGAACATGAGTCACAAAGGCAGGGTTATTCCCAGGCTCTGTTCCTCTGGGGCATTCAGGAGTTGCAGCTGAACACTGGGACTTCTGGGGTCCTTGATACGGATGTTGGATGAAGAAGCTGGACGACTTTGAGCGAACAGTGGTCAGAACCCTTCTGCTCCTGGGATTCCCTGCTGGGGAGCAGGTGGTTATGTAAATCTCTCAGGCTGCCTGCAGAGGAGATCTGAAAACTGAGAAAGCGGGAGCGTTTTAATAGAGCCAGGTCACCCTGCAGGCTTCCTTGGCTCCTAGGTTGGAGGTGGATCTGTGGCCATCAGCACTGGTCTCTGGCATGCCTCCCTGGTGAAGGGGGACCACCTTCTGGACCTGCTTCTTCCTCTCTAGTTGCAGGCTCCTATTGCAGAGTAGGTTTTGTTGAGAAAATAAACCAATTCTAAAGTATTTCTGAAACTTGTTTGTTCTGGTACTTGTGGTTTAGGAAAGCAAATTTGAAACTCAAGCCAAGAAAATAATTATTGTAGATCTGAACCCTTGAATCTATTACTTATTTTTCATGTGACCTTGAAAATTTTGTCCCATTGTATAAAGCCAGAGAAGTGTGAATAATGGTGAGGTTTTAGACAATCAAAAATAAGAAAAGAAATTAGGATATGTATCACTAATGACATTTTGGATATAATATTTCCATTCAAAACAACATCTGTAATCTTAGGCAAATCAGGGGACTACAGTGGAAACTGCACTTACGAGTAGAGTGTCTTGGCTTTATTGGAGCAGATTGAAAGCTGAAGCTTTTTGGCTGGCTTCTGATGTAGGTCAACATAATTCCTATTCACTGTGACTTTACATCATATTATTTACAGCATTATGATTTTTTTTCATCTGGATTGGGTGATTAAATTTGCTCTTTACCATTCAGTGTTTATTGCAAATGGTTTTGTTCCAACTGCAAAACATGCCTCTGACTTAGTATGTGAGAGCTGAAACCTAAATCTAGCCACCTGGGATGTCTGGCTACGACTGTTGTAGACCTTACACAGGGACAGTGTAAAGCTCAGCTGATGAAGAAAGGATCTTTTTAAAATCCTGTTCTAGAAATGTCTACAAATGAAAGTTCCTTTTGCTGTCTTAAAGAGCTGTAATTGATGGTGTTCACCCTTTTCATCCTTTTTTGAAGGACACAGATCCTATGTGAACAGTTGGTTGTCTGGTAAGCTCTTGTGTGACGTTTCTTGCAGAATGTGTCACCAACTTGCTTCATGTTGTAGCAAGGAAGACCCTTGATGTGCTATAGTAATTAGTTGGTGTGTTTCAGAGCATGCTGGGCACCTTGGTTGTAAGAACATTAAAAATACAAGTTCTACAATGTGATTGTAGAATGGCTTGGTAATATCAAACCGAGTTGAAATGTTACATTAAGTCTCTTATTGATGTGTAAATGTAAGCATCCTCAAGTAAGGCAAATGTGTTAGGTTTTGGGGTTTTTTTTTCTTTCTTTTTTCTGGAGGCTGCTGAGTAAAAGCTCTCCTTGATAATAGTTTCACTGCTATGATTGGCATGTTTTCCAGGTTTGTGCAAGACAAGTGCACCCTTTCCTGCACGTAGGGTTGCTCTTTCAGAATTATGATGTGTAATATACTTGTAAAAATCAGATCTCCTTTAATGGTTTTATTGTGCACATGAAAGTTGTGCATTATCAATGTAATTACTGGGATAATTTAATACTCATTCTGTGCTTTACTACAGAGCTTTCCAATGGGGAGCTGTAAAAGGTAATTTTGATCTGCTTAAACTTTGTTTAGGTTATTGAGAAATATTTTTTAGTGGCAGAAGAGGGAATACTCTTTTTTCATAATCTAATAGCCTCTTAAGGCTCCCCTTTTAAAATCGCATCAGTCAGATGAAGAGATGGGAACAGTCAGTCACCTCGCTAAGTGTTCAGTGATTCTTGAGCATGCAGCATCCATGGCTGGCAGTCCCCAGCTGCGGAGCTGTGCAGTGTTTGGTGATAGTGCCAAATTTTTCCAAATGACTGGGAGATGAGAGGGAATAGAACTGTTAAAGGTCTTCTGAAAGCATGGTGCTGGCTCTTCCAGTCTGTCCTTTGAGGTGTTATTAAAGGTATGTATATATAAGTGCCCCAAACAGGCTAGAGCAAGGGAGGGGGCTGAGCCACCCCCTTTGCAGGATGCTGTTCCCCGTCCTAGCTGTGTTGGGAAGCAGGGGTGCAGCCCCTGCTCAGGGGGTTCCCAGCAGGGACTTCTCAAGCCTGTGTCCCACACACGGGGTTTGGGCTCTGCTCTGAGGAACCAGACTGGGCTGTGTTGTGTTCCTCTTTTTATATTTTCTTCTTTGAGAAACTTTCTTTAAAATAGGATAGGCCATGATATGCCAGGAGAATTAATCAGAGGAAGCTTCTATGTAGAGTTAGAGAGGAACTCATTAATTGCTTAAAAATTAGGCAGTCTCCATCTGAGTAATCGGAGTTGGCTGACTGGCCTTCCTCACTCTAAGAAGTAGCTCATTAGTAGAATACACACAGATGGTACTGTGCTCTAAGGTATTTAAAATACACAGTCGGAGAGCTGTATTAATAAGGCAAACCTGTCCTTAGTCTCTGTGACTGAGTTGGCTACAAGCAACAGAGGGAACTGTGTCATTTGGTAAATATTATTAGGTAAATGCATTTCCATAAATTTATTTAGTTTTCACATTTTTCTGCAGATAACAGATTATGATAAATAGTCAAAGTAATTTACCGTTTCTGGAAAAATTATATTGCAGGAATGGACTTACAATAACTACTTCATTTGTTCAGTACCTAATTTACCCTTGTAATTGCCTAGAGGGAGAGATGTATTCAGAGCCTAATTTTTATTTGGAATACATGTAGGTTTTTGCTTTTTGTTCTTCCTTATGTTGTTTTTCTGTATGCAGTTTGTTAACAGTTTATTCAAAATAAGATTTTTTTCTGAGTCCCTTCTGCAAATGTTAGTGGATAGCAAAATGAGAGATCACTCACCAGGGAAGACTGAAAGTGCAGAGCCTGGAGCCCCCAGCACGGCTGGGGGAAGGAGCCACCCTGCTGAGGGCGAGCAGGGACACTGCTGGCACCCTTCCTAACACACCTGCCGACGCGCACAGCCCTGCGGGGTACTGCCCTGGGTCTCCTGACTTCAAAGCTGTAGGGTAAATTCAGAGGTGTTGATGATCATGGCTTCGTTTCCAAATGACAGACCCACCCTCTGCCCCTCATCCCACATGTCCCAGTGAAAGGAAAACTGCTCCGTCCCTCCTTTGGGCAGTCTTTTTTGCCTGAGCAGGGTCCGAGCCCATCTTAAAATGTGCACTAATGGACAACAGTCTTCACTGTGAGCAGTGTGAGTCTTTCCTCACCCCATCTGTGAATTCATAAGCATACTGACTTTGTTTTTAAGAGACTTTTACCATAAAGACCGGGCTGGGGAAGAAATGGGCTCCCTCAGATAATTGTTCTTCCCAAACCAGTCAGAATTTGGTCTCCTATGTAGTTACGCTTTGTTTAGAGCTACTTTCCCCATCAGTGCCTGCATGTCTTTGTCATGAACTGTCATAAATTATTTCTAATGAAAGAATTTAATGTTTCCCTTGTTGATTCTCTGCAAACTCAGTGCCTTTCAGGCCTTCCTTGGTGGGGTTTAAATAGAGCTGCTAGTTAACCCTTCTGGCACATGTTTTTTCACCAAGCCCTCAACAGAGCTGTTTGTTGCATTTTCAGTGGGTATAATTTACATTGTTGCTTCACTTGATGTTTTTAATTTCTAATAGATTGGATATCTGTTAATTTGAGCATATGTGGTTGTTGAAAAGAATGGTGCCACTTCAGCTTGATTAACCTTTACACTGCTGTGTATGTGCAAGTTACAGTGCCGTTTTGGTAGATCTTTTTGAGTTAACATTGGGTTTTGTGGCGTGTATTTTAAAAATACTAGCCTGGACTATTTAACTCGGGAACAGATATAGTTTTTGAGGAATATTTTAATAGTTTTGATGTTGCTTTGGTGATACACCAGTGTTTTGAATGATGCTGATCCTCACTGAGGTAGAGTACTACTATTCAGTTAAAATCCTGCTTTGGGCTTAGGTTCAGTCCACAGCCTGCACTGGAGGGAGAACTACTATCACAAAACAAGGTTTGTTGGTTTGTTTTGTGCAACTCAAATATTTGAACCTGAAAAATTTGAAGAAACAGTGGAATGTACTTATGGCTCTGGGACAATGGGATTCAATGTTTCCAAGGTCATGTAAGGATGGCTGCAAGTAGAAGTGCAGTTTAGTGGTGTATTGAGAGATGAGAGGATGAGATAGATGTCATACGGGGGCAACTGGGAAGGCTTTTTGCAAGGGTATGTGTAAAAGGCTAAGGATTTAGAAGAAAACTCATTAAAATATTTACTTGATTATAGATTTGGCTTGATGGGGAAGTGGGAAGGGTTTGGGGTTTACAAGGACAGGCTTTTTGCAAGGGTATGTGTAAAAGACTAAAGCTTTAGAAGAAAACTCATTAAAATGTTTACTTGATTATAGATTTGGCTTGATGGGGAAGTGGGAAGAGTTTGGGGATTTACAAGGACAGGAAATCGCCAAGTGACATGACTTCCAAGGACACTTTGGTGGCAGTGGAATTCCATAAACTGTTCAAAGGTGGCAGTGTACGCAGTCCTGGAAGCAAAGATGGCTTTTAAGTGAAAGCCTTTAAGAAGGAAGATAAATACTTCATTTTAGCTTTCAAATTGCAGGGTAATTTGGTAGGGTTTGCTAGTAACACTAGGCTGTGTTTTTTTTCTCCTGCTGTAAAGCTATTGAAGTTGGTGGAATTAAACCAGGAGTTAACAAACATGACTGTAGTGATGGGAATGTTTGTCCCTTCTGTGTGCCAAGCTTCTGCTTATTTGGTGTGATTCTGCAAAAACATCCATTGATTTCAGTTATTCAGAAGCTAATTACCTCGTAACCCACAGGATCAAGCAGCGGAGCTGCTTATTTAGCCTATAACAACACAGTTCTTATTATGGTGCCTAGTTGTGTTGGCACTGGCTGCAGTGAACCTCCCATTGACCCTGCTTGCGAGATGGCTGCGGAGCAGGTCCCCACGCACGTATCCTGCCTCTAGATTGTGACTATTGTGCATGCAAATGGACAGCAATTACCATTTAAGTAATGACTAGTTAATGGATGTTTGTACTCTGTAAATTCGAAGCATTTTGCAGCGGAAATTTCCCTGCTGGTGTATTTTGATGTGTGCCACAAATTGCTGAGGTGAGAACACAAGCAGGAGGAAACCAAGAAGTGGACTCTGACAGCTCCTTCCCCTGCTTCTACCTCAGGCATTGCAATGGATAAGTGGGAAGAGAAGTATAAATGTATCTCAGTAAATCCACAGGGAGAATCTTGGCCTTTTTGAGGTAGTATTGTGATGAAAATTGCACTGCAGTGGATTTTGTAGGGACCTGACCATTAAAATAAAAGTCAAGCCTGTCAATGTGGTAGGTGTAGCAGGAGAAATTCCCCTAAAATGACACCTTGGCTGTACTTTGACAAAACAATCAACCAATAGTTTAGTGCAGGCTGAAATCAGGCATGCTGTGCAGATTGCTTCAGTGCATCCACTTGAAAAGGCCCTTTAATGCTAATCCATTTGGATACCACAGTATTGTTTCCAAATACAAAATCTGAATTTTAATTGAAGCTTTCTAGCCCACAAGAGAAAAGTAATACATCACTACTATTATTTCAAAGACAAATCCTTTGGGGGGGGGATGGGGGACGGACGACTCCCAGTTGAAATTCTTCAAGCATCTTTAAGATTCTCAGAAGCAAATCAATACATTTCTCAACAATGATTATCCTTGGAAACCTTCTCAATTAGATATGATATAAAGAAACAAAGCTGTGACGGTCTCCAGCTGAGCTTTGCCTGTGAAACTGCCTTTGCAACTGGAAAGCTAAATGAAATTGTAAATCGGAACTTGACTGTATCAGTAAGCAGCTATCTTTTGTTAAGTACGTGTGGTGATAAAATTACCTCTGAGGCTGGAATTGTTGACTCATTTAAACTGCTAAGTTCTCATGAACTGGTGTTGTGTCTCTTCTGTGTTTGACTGGAGCTCTTGAGTGTTTCAGCTTTATGAAGGACCAGGAATACTTTAGTAGTGCTCATTAGAGGGCCATAGCCTGTCCTAAAGAGCTTGTTTGAACTTACAGTGATAATGGTAAAATATTAATCTCTTGGAACATTTATTAAGATTACTTCGAGACATTGGGATCACTTTGTACCAAAGAGCAGAAATGCTGCAATTACTGGCAGAGCTATTTTTTTTTAAATTCAGAAACTACTATTTTACTGATAATATTTGTGATTAACTTCTCATGGACTTGAGTGATCTGCATGGCTAAGAACTACACCACGAATCAGGATTGCTTAATAATTCTGCTGTGAGTTGGGTACCATTCTCCAGCACTTGCCCAACTGAAGGCACAAATCAACTTTTTTCTGTAAGAAAATACATGGGGTTGCCTGGCCACCTGTTTAGTGTCCATCTTAGTCTTGTCCTGTTAAGTTTGCAGCAGCAAATATATAGACTATATATTTAAAGGTACTTCTTTGAGATAAATAGTTTGTTGGGATGGAAGGACTCAGTGCTGTGCGCTGTATTGAGTATGCATTAGTTCTTGGAGCATTATGGTTGGATGCCACTAAAATGGTAGCTGCATCTCCATCTCCCTGTATAAAGCAGGAATACTCTGCAGCAGCTGGAACAAATTAGTGTTGTTTTGAACAAATTCATTGTGCTCAAACAGGAGTGTGTGTGAAGGATACCTCTACAAAAAAAGTTCTTAGTCTGAGTTGTTGGGAGGTGTAACAGGGTGAAGATCTGTGTTGTCTCCTATCATCATTGTGGCTATGAAGAACCAGTGAAGGCCACCAGCAGCTCTTTGCCAAGTATCTTCCTGAGTCCGAGGATGCAGAACAGTCTTCTAGAAGCCAATTCCATTACTTTTTGTGTGATCTAAATGAAATAGTCATTGGAGCAGAGGGTTTGTAATAGGATGTGGGAAATTCAGGTTCATGCTTTTGGGAATTACAGAAACATTATTTCTGTTATTTTTGGTTATAAATTATCTTCTTGCCTTTAGTCATCTAGTCTGCATTTGCTTACAACTGTCCCAGTTTGGCTCCAAGTCCATGTAGTTTGTGTTGCTAGCTGGCAGAAAAAAAATAATATGGCATCCTCCTGGAGATGGTAAAGGAACCCAATATCAGGAAGGATTAATTACCTGGGTGCAACTGTAAATTATGGCTTTCTGCCATAGTCTGTGATGGCACAGTCACAGATTACTGCTGTCAGTGCTATTCCAAAAGCACCACTAATGCGTTCCTTTGGTCTGTTAACTTCTATGTCTCTTCATACTGACAACAGTTCTTCAAGCCACAATTCTAAGCCAGAAAAAAAAAAAGGTCAAAAAAAAGTGTGTACGTTTAATACAGCTGATTTAAAAAAATGTCAAAGTTGAATTCTCTGGTGGTGCACTGTATTGGAAAACGGTATGAGAAAATCCCTCCTGCAGGGGATCACAGAATGATGATAAAGCACTTGAGGTCTTGCACGTGGTGGGGTCTTTGACCTGTTATGCCTCATCAAGCATCTACTCTGCTGTGTTAGCTCAGAAAGGGTTAAAGACTATCTGGCAGCTTCTGACTACTACAGCAGTTATTTTCCCTGTGTAACAGTGGAAGAATGACTATGCATAATCTAATTTTAACTTAATTCCGTGCACCTCACAGATTTTCATATATAGAATAATGCCAGAAGAATGTGAAAAAGCTTTTCTCTTACTGAAGCCTGTGTTAAAAGTCTGACATCAACAAAGAAAACATATTGTTTCAAAGAACTTTTAAAAAGTCCCCCTTGGCTTCTGAATTTGATGATTTAAAAACACATTATCATGATTAATTTGTTGTTCTTGCTAAAATCTTAAGCTCTCCTTTCAATAAGATTGTGCTAATAACAAAACTTGGTATGCTGGTGTGATTTCCCTTTATGTTAGTTAATAGCTACCTAATTAGAAATGTAAAAGTTACTCTCATTGTGTAAACAAATAAACTTCAAAACCTCTTAACAGATAATGCAGTTCTTCTATTTAATTTCTGCAGTGCTGACAGAGAGGGACTTCATTGTGAGATCTCTCTAGCTGTACAAAAAAAGTCATCTGCTTTGAACTAAACGGATTCCTGAAAAAGGGAATAAATTGGGGTTTTGAAATCGTGTGGGTTCCCCTCTCCTCTGGGAAACAGAAGCAAATAATTGAACATTCCAGAGAGGTTTTCCCGGTGTTCCTGTGCATTTTTCTAGTATTCTGTATATTTTTTGGAGGCTCCCTGCACTACTGGCGTTCCTCTCTGAGGATGTATTTTGTTGGATCTTCTCTTTCTAATTTCTGTAATGAAACAAGGGTCTCCAGTGGTCTGTCATCTTTTCTGAACCAGAAAGCAAAACATCAGGGAGAAAAGGAGAACAAAAAATTGCAGTGTAGCTTCTGAGAAGTGCTGAAGGCTTTCGTACCCTTCAAAGAGCTGTAGCTTCCGATTCTTGTTGACTGCAATAAATTTTAATATACCTACCCTTTAAAAAAAAATTCGCCTTGAGTAGCTACGACTTGTACTGCAGTTGAGAGCTGCAGAGCTTAAGCACCGCTGAAAATCAAACTACCAGTCTTGCTCACTGGCTTCCTATGATGGAAGGGACAACATACCTTGGGGAATTTTGGGAGCTTTACTTGAAATTACACCACCTAAAATGAAGAGAGGCTTGTTAATCTCTCTGCTTCTGGTGGTGTCACCTACTGAGAGCAGAGCTGGGGCTCTCCTGTGGGAGCAGGTGCTGCAGGATTGCCTGGAAGCCTTTTCATGGTCCCTGAACCCATCTGTGCCCCCTCTCCCCATCTTGCGATGTGATGGGCAGCTTAGAAAGTGAGCACTGTTTATACTGCACTGATGCTGCTGCTGCGGCCAGCTCAGAGTTGCTTACTGATTGCTGTAGCTTATTGTTAACAAGAGGAATTATTTTTTTTTTCTCTGGGGAGGAAACAAATGTGCTGTTTTTCTGGGCAATAAGAATTACCCAGGATGGAAGGTCTTGTCCTCATTGAATAAGCAGGCTGTATCTCCTCTTGCTGATCTGTGTTCATAAGGCTTTGAACAATATAAATGCACCCTAGTGTATAGATAGGGCTTTATTAAACTATTGTGGCTTCTCTGGGCTGGAGGATGCTAATACTTTGTGTATTGAAATAACTAAATAAAAAAAAATCAGTAGAATAACTTCTTTAAAAGAGATGGTGGAATGTGTGTGTTCAGAATTAGTGGTTTAAACTTTTAACGAGCTGGGTTTCTTCTTTACTTGCAGTGCTAATAGGGAAAAAAAGAATACAGTGTTACATCCTGGTACACGTTGCGTATGCTGAAAGGCTGATACTATAAGAAGTGGAATGTAAGAGCTTTGCAGGACCTATGTGGGTGCTTAGAGCTGCACCTGGCTCATTCACAGCCTGTGCATCTCCATGCTGTAAGCTCTTTCTCAGGAAACAGGGTTTCCTGGGCTTCCGCACACACACGCTGAGTTTTGGGAGTGTAGATTAACTTCACTGCAACTATTGAGAAGATTAACCAATGCATAAGAAAAACAAATAGGCATGTTATAAACTATATAAAAGAATGGAAGTGAGGTTCGTTGTGAGAGTGTCTTTGCATGATAGATGGGGGAAGGAAGGAGGAGGAGAGGAAAGTAAAAAGTTTTGCAAAGCCACTAGCTTTTCCAGGACTCGGAAGCTGGATAGAAGAGGCTGCTGTGTTTCTGGAGAGTGGGTTGTTCATTCAGTGTGCTGTTCCTCACAGCCTGTGTTTGAATCTTGGGCCGTGTCCTCATGATGCCTTGCGAGAGGAGGGGAGCTTGCCTCTGGGAACACGGGAGCTTTGACTAAGACAATGCTAACAAACCAAGGTGAACAAACAGCTCCCAGCTAGCCTGGAGCCTGGCCTGACATTTTTTTTTTCCCCTTGAAAAATTACGTGGAGAACTGCAGAACAAGGAAAATAAGTAGAGTTGGCATTGGCAAAATTGTGAAGTGATGACCAAATTTTGAAACTTATGGAGGCCTTGATGGCTGCAGAGCCAGCTTCTCTTCATCTGGGTGCAGCAACCTGGGGCTGCCCCAGTTTTCCTCCCACTGTATACAGGGCTCTGGCTTTTACTGGGGGTCTCTGGCAGCTTTTGGGGCTTACAACAGGCCGTGTAACAACCTGGGAGCTCCTGTGAATTTGGCCCCCAGTGGGACTTGTAAAATACTTGTCCTTCCACACTCTGTACTGTTGAGAGGTGGAGGGAAAAGCTGGGCTTGTGGACCAAGGGAGGGGAATTGTGCCAGAGAATTAGGCTTACTCAGTGAAGAGCAAAGAGATACCAAGGAGATTAAAAGTTAAAATGTCAAGCAGTTGGGCACAGGAAGCTCTTTTCTAAATACAAAAAGGCTGGGAAAGCAACTGAATTCCTCCTGTGTTTCCAGCCTACATTCAGAACTTTTTTTTTTTTTTTTTTTTTAAGAAAAAAAACCTCTGCAAAAGCAGGGACTTGGCTCAGCATGTTCAAGGGGAAACCTCAGGCTGCAGGCTTTGCGATGTGCATGTAGGCTGCAGGGAGCATCAGGGCAGAACTCCGACTGAAAGACACTGTAGTGCCTGCAGAGCTTAGGATGCTCCAGAATCCCCACCTGGCTTCATGAGCAATGTTGTATGCCCCCCTCAGGCTGTTAGCAAACACAAATAAGGGGCAGATTACAATTAAAAATGCACAGGGTCGTTGTAATGTAGCTAAAGAGGCTCTCTGGCTTGTACTCCTGTCAGCCTAGTGCCAGTTTCACCGCAGCGAAATGTATGGAATAGGAAAAGCAAAGCCCTTTCTGGAGTGCAGCTTTGTTGGGCTTTGCTCTCTGTCATCTTCAACTTGCCCCAAAGCAGGGCTGAACTCCTCAAGTTTGAGTCGGCAGCTCTGGCCCCGAGTCTTTGCCACCTGCCCTTGAAGAAGGGTCATTTTGCTGCTGGCCAGAGACAGGTGTAACGTGCTGCTGGAGGTGTCTGATCATCATCCTGTGATGGGTGCCAGGCAGAGCTATGGCAGAGGTGTGTGGGCAGCACTTGAGAGCGAAGGTCTTGCCACATTGCTCTCACAGGCAGCACTGCTGAAGCCAAGGGACTGCTTTCAAGGTAAAGAGGATTTGCATCAGCAAAGTAAGGATGAGTGCTGGTTCTTTGCCTCGAGCGAGCTTCCCTCATGTTTGAAGACTTTGAGCCTGATGCTGGGAGGTCATTTGACTGACTTGCACATTTCTGCAATACCTGAGATGAGTGCTTGCTGAATTTCATTATACAGCTGCTATTCAAGGCAGAAACCAAAACCAGAGCATAATTAATATATAAAAGCCTCTTTTCTTTGCCTCAGGCTTGTTTCTAGTTTGTTTGTTTCACTACATCTCAATGTGTATGTCTCCTGGTTCACTGACTCCAAACCAATGGCTGGCATCAATACATAAAGCCTCACAATCACTTTTGCTTGCTCCATGTGTAACTGCCTCAGAAACGGTGGCTCAGAGCACTAGCAATGCCATCTTCAAGCAGTTCTGGGGTCTACAGCTCTCGTTGTTTGGGTGGAGCTGTAAAAAAGCTTTGGTGGTAGGAGAGTGTGTTCTCCTGGGTGCAGGAGACTGTGGTGGTAGCTACAGCTGTTTTGAAATAAGGTTATCTCCTCGACTTGATCCTTGTGCTGTCTGTCACTCTGGTTTCTGAAGAACAGGTGTATATTCCTTGGGTTTTGGGGATATTTGTCTAGAATAAATAGAGGGTTCTTCACACAGGTTTGATTAAAAACAAAGATGAGGTTAGCATTGCTTTGAGAAGCTCTCAAAATATTGAGGAGTAAGGGAGATCACTAACGAATGGAGAGTCTCTGGAATTATACATGCTCCTCCACCCGAAGTAATGCCCTTAATGATCCTCTTGAATCATGTGGACTATTCAGGAGTGGCTATTGCACAACCCATTTTCAGGCTATGGCTTGTTTTATGTGTTAGTGTATTTAAATTAGTGCTTGGTCAGAACTTTTCTGTTCCAAAATTCTGTAGCTGTCATATCTTTTTTTTTCTTTTTTTTTCTTCCTGTCTCCAAAGACAGTAAGTCTACCATTCTGAGGGTTACCAGTAAGGATAGCAGTCTTCCCCCATCTGTTAACATCCTGGGTAAGATCACATGTTTTCAGAGGTTTTCAAACCCCAGTTGTCTCTTGCCTGAAATAATACTTTTGGCTAGCGATTACTTGTTTATGATTTGTCAAAAGAAGAAAATATATTCCATTTCCTTCCACCTCCTTCTGGTTTATGTGAGTTCTTTCACCAGGTCAGCCAGAGAGCTTGTCCCCTGTCCTACACCTCTTAGAAGTCCTGAAATTTTGAGTTTTACAGATACTGGTAAATGCACGTTGTGCTGTATTAGGTGCACAATGGCACAACTGCAATTCCCATGTTTTTCCTTTGAAAGTGCCTCTTTGTCATGGAATGCTCATCTAAATGTGGGGTAGCATCTAAGGTTTTTGAGATGTTTCACCTGAGTTCACACTTTGTTAACTTAAATACATCTGCCTAGTACTTTGAGATATAAAAGGTTGGTGAGGTTCATTCTAATTTTTTTCTTCTCTTGGTTAAATACATAACTGCGGTGTAAGGCCATCAATATTAAATAGAAACTCAGTGAAATGAGATGCCAACAAGAGTGAATGGGATTACTGGTGATTCTGCTTTTATGGGAGCTCGTAGGATCCCAGCAGAGCCAGTCCAAATCAGGATTTCTGTTTAATAGGAGACTTTGCCCACTTGAAACTTAGTTTCTGTTCCAGTTCAAAACCTCACCTTTCCTCTACTTGGAACAACACATCAAAGCTTTTGCATGTAGGAAATAAGATTTTACTTCAAAGACTGATGGGGGTCCTGAAGGATTTCCAAATGCAGAATTTTCCTTTATGGCTTTTCTTCTGTGTGTGTTGTTTTTGTGTTATATTGAAAAGAGGCCCAATATGCTTCAAGATAATTTTTTAAACAAGGAGGAAGACCATAAAATAAAACTCTAATGTGGAAATGAATAATTATTTTTATGACCCAAAAATTTCCATAAATGAGTCTCTTGCAAGTAGTCTTCTCAATGGAATGAAAAAAAGCATGATGGGTTGACTCCATCAGCAACTTCAACCAAAAACCATGTAAAAAACCCGTCTGCCTAGCCCTTGAATCACAGTCTGTGTGATGCTGCCGTGTTTCAGTGGGGATCAGTGTCAATGCGAGGAAAGGCTCTCAAGTGAAAGAGGGAAGTGATATTAAGAATGTCAATATTTCACTTTCTAAATTGAAATTCTTGGTAGTGTTGAGATAATCCATATGTCTTAATCAGCTCCTGGTGTTTGAGTGGGAGGAAGCTAACGCAGTAACTAGTTGAGGAGGAGGAGCAGTTAGTCAAAATAACTGCTTTTCTCCCTGAGGATTTTGGGTTCTGGAAATATTTAACAGATGAAATAGCAAGAGCAGCTGTCCTAAGGGAACTCTGAGACAGGCACTTGACATTGCGAATCTTATAGATTGCTAAATGAATGTTTTGTCTATAGAGGGCCTGAGGTGTGATAGCGTGGGAGTGGAGTCGGGGGATTTGTCTGGCTGCTGTGATTGCAAACAGCAGTGTGACAATGGCAGCTCCCAGGGCTCTGCAGAGGGCTTTTGGGGACAGGTATCTGATGGGGGCCCTGCTGCTTGCGCTTTGTGACATGACCCCAAGGTGCAAGTCTCCAGGGCCGGGGCGAGGGATGCCATCAGCATCCCAAGCTGGTTGTGGCCTTGGGGGGTTTAGCTGCCCGTTGCTGGGGTAGCAGGAGGGTTGAGGAGGCACCCATGCCTGCCGGCTGCCTGGCCTCTGCCACCCAGCCCTTAAGGGCCCGGTCTGGGCAGAAATTCAAACTGCTCCCCAACAGATGTGGGGGCTGGCAGTGCCCCTCGCTGCAGCCCATTGCCTTTGCCTAGGGAGAGAGCACCCTGGTGTCCCCAGCAGCTTGCACGGGGTTGCTGGCTGCTGCTCTCCAGGGACAGCTCTGCTGCCGGAGTGCTTCCCTGCCTGCCCGGGGATGGCCTGCTGCCTCAGAATTAATAATTTAAGTGATTATGAAGGCACGTTGGCAGATACCATAGTACCTGTCAAATCTAACTGCCTGTAAATTTAATTAGTGTGCAAAAACTGGCTTTGGAGTATACCAAAACTTAATTAGTCAGCAACTTAAGGTTGTTAGCATACTCTCCAGGGTAATAATATCCAAAAAAGGGTACGTGAAGGCTGTGATAAAATAATTAAAAGTGTAAGATCCTCATGGTGTGTTTTCTTTAGTACTCATCTCTGCTGTATAAATCAGGGAGGGATAAGAACAGCAGCATCTTGTGCTGGGCTGTAATAGTGGGTGTTTTCCCTCAGTAGTGGGGTGACAATTAGCAAGTGCAGTGGCTCAGGTCTGCTCAGTCTGATGCAGAGGACTGAGGCTGCTGTTGGGAGCATCCTGTGTTTTGCCATGATGTAGCTATCTGCTAGTGGGGAATAGCACAGTCTTTAGAAAAGTATGGACTAGTAATTAACAATTTGGGGACAGTGGAATGGCTGGGAGGTTTGTAACTGAGCTGATGGGAAAGCCTCTAAAATGTATTGAGTCTTTCAAATGAGGTAATTTGGGAGAATCTAGAAATTCTTTGGGAGTATTACGAGCAGCCTGAGCGGTGGTGACTTGTCTTAGGCTTGTCCCCATCAGAACGAAGCACTTCAGGTGTCAGAGTTGCTTCTGGGTTACCACAGTGACTTTGCAGCGAAGGACAATGGCTTCGTACCAGGCTGGTTTAATGTTTGTCTGCATACTCCTGCCATGCAGTGCTTACATGGAGAGAAGGATGTGTGAATTGTAACTAGTGTTACTACAGAGAGGTTTTTTACAATGTGATGGGATGGCATAGTGGAACAGTGACTCATTGTAGGTTGTTTGAAAGGAAGGGAATGGGATTTAGTAACACTGAGCATGCCCCATCTCTCACACCCCAGAGATGTACATGCTTGTCTTCCTAATGTTCTGTTTCAGCCCTAAGCTGCTGCAAAGTATTTATCCCAGTGACCTGTACTTCTGTGGGAATAGCTTCTCCCATGAATGGAGTGTGGACTAAAATGAAAGCAACAAAAATTTCTTAGAGCAGCCCTGGGCCTGACCGCAGTTTGTTTCTAGATGCTTGCCCTCTGAGTGCTCCTTGTCTCTCATTATCCTTGTGCATCATGGAGAAAGAGGGAAACAATGAACTTTCTGATCTCTGAAAGAATATGTAAAAGTCAAGAAATGTCTCCAGGCTGAAATCACTTATCCACTTACATTCAAAAATGAAAGAATCAATAAAACATACTTTGGTTTCTCCCTGTCTTCCCGAGAGGATGGTTTATAATCCCATTCCCTCTCCCATTTACAGCAAGACAGCGAGTTCTGTTTCTGCGCCCTGCAAACCTGACGGAGGAAGTATTTTGGAGGCACCGAAGCTCCTCCAGCTGCCCGTGCCAAATGCAGGTGCTGCAGCCTCCCTGGATACTTGTGCCATGGATCTCACCTGGCCAGCTGCATGGTCCTGCCTCCCTACCAGGCAGTGCAGAACAGGGGAGCGAATGGATGATCTGCTCTGGTACTGGGAGAGGGAAGATACACTGCCTGTCAGTACTGGGCTGCCTGCTTGGGCTCAAGTCTCCAGCACTGCCTGGAGACCCTGTTTCTGAGCACGGGACTAGTGAAATTATGACCCAGAAAGTAGTGTGGGTCCATAGCAAAGAGCCTCTCCATGGCTGGTGTTGCATGGAGTTAGGACCATGTTTCACAGTATAATGAACAGCCCAGTAGGACCTTATAGAGTCCTTCCTCTAAACCCTGTGCTATCACTGGGCGGTGTACCCATGTGAGCTGGGGTTTGGCGTTCGGGGAGTTGGCGTGGGGAGAAAACAAGGAAGGGAAGAAAGGCTGGGATGCTGTTTGTGTGTGTGCGCATGCAAACATCTTTTGCCCTGGATTTAATATGCAGCCCTTGAGTTTCACTTTGGTTTCCAATGAACCTGAAAGGACAAAGCAGAATTTATCCACAAAGGTTCCATATCACATGCACAAGGTTTGTTTGCAACTCACGCTGGACCTGCTGAAGACATGAAGATTTGTTGACAATCCTCAGCAGACCTGGGAGCTTGAAACAGTTACTGGACCACAATTGTGCTTAGCTTTGTTTTTTTGCTGTGGCTGTCACGTAACATCCAGCAAAAGTCCAGCTACCTTAAAGTCTATGGAAATTTGAGATTGACTTCAGTAAAACCAGAGTTTTAGGTGGTTTCTCCTCACAGGCCTCTGGCAAAGTAAAGAATGACTGACAGGATTCAGTAAACCACAAGATTCCTGAGACACGGACTGCATACCGCTGAGTGTGCTTAATTTAATGAACTGAGGGATGCCATTTGATCTAACTGCTTATTATGTTAAGAGGCAGCAGATAATCTAATGATCCACAGGTGGCTATTTTGATTTAACTGCGTGAAGTTAAATACGTGCTTAACTCTACCAAACCGAGCAGTGCTTATTTCAGTGCTAGAAGTGGTACAGCACAGTAGATGTCACCTCACCAATCAGAAGCATTTAGTCTTTTGGCCTGACCACGCATGATGTAGGAAAACTCGTTTTGAGCCATCACATTAGCGGTGAGGCCCTTCTTGGAGGGGGCAGGACCAGGGGTTTGCCTGGTAGCCCCCTCCCACATGCAGAAGTGGGGGGTGGCAGTGGTGGGGTGCTGGCAGGACCCTTTCCAGCTCTTGGCTGGCTGGTGGGGTGCTGTGGATGCCTGTCGGAACGGGGCAGCCTCAGGCTTCCAGGGATCTTAATTTTTGTGACCAAGAGGTCCCTATTTTAGCAAAAGTGATGGTGGTGATGTGCCCAAGTTTCTTACTGAAAACCGACGACTGTGATTTTTATTAAGAACACTTGGTAATTTCCTGCCTTCATATGCGGGTATAGGTGCTCTGATCAAGTGGAGAAGTGAACATGTCATTTGTTATTTATTTTTGTGGGATGCTTATGTATATAAAAAAATACCTTCTCACAGTCTGTAATCAGGCTGTAATCATGGCCTGTAATCACAATCAATAAATTAATAGGTTAATTAATAAATTAACGTCAATGAAATATGATTTTTCTATTGATTGTAGGTCTGTTTATTGATTTCAGTGCCTGGAAATGCCAGCCTTATCTTTGGGTGTATCTTCAAAGAAGCAAGCTGAATTTTAATGGGATTTGTGCCTAGCACTTAAGAACACTACTATTCTGGTGTCTGCCCTGTTCCCCATTCTGGCAGCATTAATGTTATTGATATAAACTGTTTCCAGTCTTTATTGTACAGCTTGGCTTTACTTTTAATTGGTTTTGGTTCCATTCAATCTAACTGTAATAATTTAATTTTTTTGTTTAAAATTTCCATCATGCTTACCATATGGTGAGTATCATTTATACATAAAAGCTACTTGCTGTTTTACCTTTGGAAATTGTTAGGGCCTTCACAGTAAGAGCTTCCTAACCATCTGCTACCCTCTCAAACCTCATGTTAATGTAGACATCTGCAGTTGTGACTCCGGGGTTATTAAACAGTGATGTCCAGTTGAATGCCCTTGTGCCTGGCTTTCCAAAAATCAGCACTGCAGAAAGCGACTGCTTTAGCTGCAACAAAAGCCACTGAATTTGTACGTTGGATGGGCAAGCGCGTTCCCTTCCACGCACCTTCCTGCAGGTCCTGCCACACAGGCGTAACAAGTGGATTTGGTTGGGGGGACGCAGCCATCCCAATTAGCTGTGAGTTCAGATTGATGTCCTGTAATCCTTTAATGCTAGAGAGGCTTCGGCATTAGACCCCATGCTAATCCATTTTTAGTATGTGCATCATGTACAAAGAAGATTATGCCATTTTAAAATGAGCTAATTATTTGTAGTTAATCAGAGTATCCCTCAAATTAGAGAAGAAAATACTGTAGGCTGAAATCCTGGCCTCAGCAGCAAAACTCTCCCTGGCTTTGGTGGTGCAGGATCGGAGTGCTGGAGCACATTTACCCTGTCACTTTGCCGGCTCTGGCTGCCTCACAGCATACTTTGTGTTCTGGGGTATGGGGTGTTTTGGGTTTTTTTTGCTTTTTCCTCTCAAATTTTTGTATGCAAATGTTTGTCAGCGAGGAGGAAGGGGTGGCTTCTAGTAACCTTTGATCTTGCAGTACCTGAAAATAATGGAGCTAATTACAAAATGTAAGTGTCATATGTTTCCCGTGGTTAGAGACTTGACACTCTTCATCTGGGTGCTGTGTAGATTGCAGGTGAAGACAAACCGATAATTTGAAAGCCATACCCTTATTAAAAAAAAGAAAAGGAAAGACTAATTTCATTGTGGTTGATAAATGCCCTTTTAATGACTTTTTTTTTTGACAGATATTGCTTACTAGAGCTGTTATTTATATACATTTTTGGCATTGTATTCAACCACAATAATGAAAATTAGTCTTAATGCATTCATGTTAATACTCGTCTATTTTCCCTAAAGCAGAATGCTTTTAAACTTGAGCAATAATTTTGCTATTGAATAGCAGTGTGATGATCAGTAAAAATGTTTTATCTTGGTAAATGATTCAGGTAATACATTGGTCTAAAACTGATTCTTATCCACTTTAGTCCTTTTAAATAACACAGCAAGAAAACTGTTCTAAAATGTATTAGAGATTAATGGATTAAGTATAGCAGTTAGATGCAGGGATTTCTGATAAAAGCTCTCTGTTTTTAATGGCTCAGCAGCATGAAATAAATCTTGATGAGGTTGTAAGAGTTTGGGGGAAGAAATTGTATCCTGGGGTGACGGGTATAGCCACTTATGTGTTGCATTTTCCCAGTCTGTCCACAGAGCATGGGCATGGTGTAGCATCTGACCCACAGAAAAATAAGTAAATTCATATTATTCAGTGGTGGCAATGCAGATCTGCCTTTTAAATTTTATTAAATATCCAGTCTCATGGATTTGATTTCTGAAATAGATTATTTTCTGTGATTAAAGTGAAAAAAAGTTGTCACTGTGTGCAAATGGACAAATGAGCAATTGAGGTTACCAATGTGTCTGTTCAAACCTATGGAGAGTAAAATTAGGCTGAAAAAGTGCATGCATTCTCTGAAAAGAGATCAGTGAAGTATCTAAAATCCTTTTTCAGTTTTTATTCTTGACCAAATTTCATAAATATTTTAATATTAAGTATTTGATTTTCAGTTACCTCAATGTATGGATTTTTTAGGAAGGTTGGTGGCGATGTCTGTGTTTCTTGGGAGGATGTGGGTAGGAGGAGAGTGGCAGATGGGAAAGTCAGGATAGGGTTATAATATGCTTTTTAAAGAAATTGCAAATAGACATGTAATTAAAAAAATACAAATTAAAGGAAAAAAGTGTTTCTGGAAGGATCTGTTGGGTGAAGCAGGAGGGCTAGGGCTAAGCTGTTGAGGCAAGGGTTGAGGTGCAGAGTTTTAGTTTCCATTGCAGGTCCAGAGCCTTCCTTGCTGGAGAGGCATGAGTTCTGATTTCAGCCTGGCAGAAGCACGGATGCAAGTTATTTGTGCTTTTCTTCAGCCTGGTGTAACTCCTGCAGCCTGGCTGTGGCTAAGCGGTTCGTTAGGGAATTTAATTGACCTTGAAATGTGCTGTGAGTGCAGAGGACAAACACTCTCACACTTTGGGGAACTTGTTTATTGCCAGTTGCTCCTTGTTCCTAAGCCTTCTTACAATTCCTTTCAAACTCCCCTTTTCAAAATCCCTTAAAAAAATTAATGTGGAACAAGGAGAAATGGCAATTAAGGAGTCGGTGGGGTGGTGGGCACTTGCCTGTGGGGGAGCGGTATAGAGGAGGAGAGAGCCCTGTGAGCAGGGTGTCCACAGGGCTTTGCTCCTGTAGGGAGCCCTATGGACCCCACGCTGCTGCTGTGGGTAGATGGGTCTGTGGGGACCTCCTTTCCCTTCCTGTCATGGAAAGGAGGTACCAGTAGTGGAGCTGAATGGAAAGCATAGCTATGTGTTAATTTTGCTGTAGTTATTTTACTTAAGCATCTCTCTTGCTGATTTGAACTTGAAATAGGGTGCAGCCATGCAGCATCGCTGTTTGTGCTGCATAATAGGAAAGGAGCAGAGCGTGCTTCCGAGATGGGAGCATGCTTGTAACGTTTTTGTGAGTCTGGAGATGAGATGGTGCACAATGTTCTCTTACGTGGTTAAGCAGATGTTAAAATGATCTGCATGTGGTATAGTGTTCATATCCATTCAAGCCTTTGTTGCTTCTGCTGCAGCTGTTCAGGTGAATGCACTACGGTTCCTTTACTCCACCCCATGGTAATTTACACAGATTTTGCGGATCCCAGTACCTGTGTTCCTTTAGCTCCTGGGATGAGGCAAGATAGATTTGCCTAGAGCTGTGAGATGGCTGGGTATGGCATGGTAGCTGGGGGTGGGATGGGTGAGTAGAGTGCCTTGTCCCCTCCAGGCACTCCTCAAGCGCTCCGTATCCATCTCCTCCCTCAGCCACTGGCCCTTGCTGTATGGAGGGGTGGACTCTCGAGGCGATCAAGCTTTCTATTCAACTTTAGGTCTGAAATCACTTTGCGTAAATTTTTAACTGCTTGCCTCCATTATTACTTTCTCGCTATTATCCATGATGCTTTTTGACATGGGGCTGTACCCATAGCTGCTCTGAAGTCTGTGCTGGCTGAAAGGTGAGGGCATGGACAGGAGCACACATGAAGGAGTAGATGGATTGTAAGTCGTGAGGAAACTGTTGCCTGCTTCAGGATGACATTTTCAAGTGGTTGTGTCTTTTACATTTTGCTTTAAAAAACTCCCTTGTCTCCACCAGCAGACTTGTTTCTGGACTAGATCCTGCCAATTGTACTAAGAAGTTGTGACAGTTTGTGCATATTTTTTTCATTGTAGAGTCTCTTTTAAAATGGTTTAATACAATTTCAGCAGTGGAAGGTGTGTGCTTTGTCTTGTAACTTGCAGAGTAAACTGCTTAGTATTACCTACCACTGTGTAATGTGACTGCTGGCAGTTTAATTAAATAAACTATTTTTCTGCCTGAGGTTCAGCTCCTCTTGTTGCAACTACTTACCTTAGAAGAAAAGATGCGGTGCTTGTTGCCCAGCCAGAAAATTCAGGTGTAGGAAAGCAAGGAGGCTTGTTCATTTTGGTACTGGAGGAAAGATTTTGATTGTAGTCTACCAAGTCTCAACTGAGTATGGTAAGGTTTAGGTGAGAAGTTCTGTAGAAGCCCCTTCTGGGTCCATCCTGTGGTGGGAACTTGGATGCAATCGTTCTGCAGAAGGTAACTGGCATTTTGGATGTGGCTGATCCTGATTAGGCTTGGACCATGAGGCTGGAGTGACCTGTACCTGGTAGCCCTACTGAGTAGTAAATGTTCCTGTTCCCAGGGTTCCCTGGAGTCTGCCCGAGTGCACCTTTGTGCACAGTTGCTCATTTTTCATTAGGCAGTGATTTGATTAGATAAAAATAAAAGTTGCTTGAGCATTCACTTTTGCAGTGATGCATAACAAATTTATGCAGATTCGAATAGGACTAATCTGCATGCAAAATATAAAAATGTGATTACTAACCCATATGCACCTGTACTGAAGTTTAATCGGGTACAAATATGAACAGGAAGAAAGAAGCTGAACAAAATGTGCAGCCTTGAATTTGGGTATGAATTAATGAAAGGAGAGCTTTATAGTGTTAATGATGATTCAGGTGTTTCCGGGGTAAATTAAATCTTTCAATAATTTAAGAACACTGTTATTCTTTAATTAACTTTGACTTCATTAAAAAAATAATAATCCTACTTTCTGCAAGCTTTTCATTGTTGACTTCCTTTAGCTGTCCTGTTCTAATGGCATTCAGTTTGTGTCCAGGATCACTCTGAAAACACAGGTGATTGATTCTGATCATGTGTGAATCAGTTTACAATGATTTACATAAAATTCCTTTATGTCAAGGAAACTATCGATGCTAACAGTGCACTGGGAGGTCAGGACCTAAAGTCAGGAGAGCTTTAAAGAACGCATTATTACGCATTTTCATAATGATTTTGGTGGGTGTTCAGTGATTCATTCATCTAACCCTGCAGCATGTGTTAACGTTCAGTACTAGAGTGTATCACTTGGCTGTGAAGTTTTTCATGGTCCAGGGAAGTTGGATGTCAGTGGGAGTGCGTTTTACCTGATGTTTCTTGCTTCCAGAAGCTCTGAGAAGGCTGTTAATGTTCCATTGAGCAGAGGAGAGTGAATGCAGGTTGTAGAACTGAATGAGTAATGGGAAGAAAGGCTGAAAGTCAATTACCATCACTTCCTTCTCATTCTTATGGCATGTATCTGAGGGGAGACTCCAGCCCTTGTAGTACCAATCTTCACACAAAACCCCATGTCATTTTTATAATGAAGCAAGTGAAAGGAAAGTATTGCTGCCTGGTACCATTACTGTACTGAAGAGCTGGCAACGCTTCAGTGAGGTTTCATCACACACTGAAGCAAAGTATTTCCCTTGTAAAGGGTACAGTTCTGGGAAAGTAAACCCTCTGCCTGGCCGAGGAGGCCTGGGCAGCCAACAACATGGCCAGCTGGCCTGCCTCAAGCATAGTGTGGGCAACCCTGGTCATTGGAAATGCTTCCACATAAAGGCTATACAAAATGGTTTTCTTGAGGACCAGACTCGTTCCGGTGGGAATGATGCTGTGATGACAACAGCTGTTCTTGGAGAACCTACCAAGAAAACGTTACACATTGTATGTACACACCACCAGCAGTTGCAGCTGGGTCCTGGTGACAATTTTGGGTTGAGAATGGTTCTTACTAAGAAATTTCTGACACGTTTTGATGGAAAGCAAATGCCAGTAGTGGGAATGCTTTAAGTAAACTGAGCTGACATCAAATAATCAAAAACACTTAACTGTGTGACACAAAGTGACAGCATCACAGAATTTCAAAATTAATGTTGACAATCTGTCCTGTGGATTAGTAGATAGAAGAATGACCAGCACTGTGGCTTGGGTTAATCGCGGAGCATCAGGGTTTCCTCTGGGTGTCTGTGACACTGTGGGGCTGGCCCATAACCCATGTTGTTTTTAACAGAGGAGTGTTTGTTTTTTTTTTTTATACAAATGAACAAGCCCTTGAAAAGGTAAACTCCTTAAAACGTGTCTTGTATGGAAGGCTTGAAGTGGAGCGTTGTGTAGGAGGAGCAGCTGGGGTTATTTGCCGTAATGACCTCCGTGCTTGTCAAAGGCTATGTGCGCTGGAGAGGGTTTGTTACTGGAGCCTTGCTGGGTGGAGCGTACCCTTGTTTAATAAGAATATCCCCAAGTGACTGTAAGGGGGAACCTTAGGTTCAGATTCCTGAAGTTACGCATCCGAGACCTCTCCATTTATACATATTTCCTGGAGGAAACAGTCCATTTTATTTCCTTTAAGCAGATATACAGGATATATGCTACCCACAACATCTGCTGCTTGCAAGAATGTTTGTTTTGCTAATATTACCTTTGCCAGAAATATTCAAAACTGAAATTAAAGTATCTGTAGCGGTGTGTTCAGTTCAGCAGGAAGCTGCATTGGTGCCAGGATGGAAGGAGACAGAATAACAAAATTCTGTAGCAAATAAGGTATTAATCTTTAATGTGCAAAAAGAGGGGCCCTAGGAAGAAAGGATGGCCTGGTTTGGCAATGCTCACCAGCACCTGTGAAAGCTTTGTGAGTTTTGAGGCTGTACTGAGTTTCCAAGAACTATCTTCATGTTCTAGACTCTTAAGAAAATAATACAGTGAAGCATCCACCTGACCTGTTTATACACTATCATGCACAGTGCTGGCTTTACCAATGCCATGCTAAATCTTGATTATCAACCAAGATTTGTTTGATCAGGCAGACGGGAAAGGGTTTTACCCTGCACTACCATCCACAAGGTTTCAGAGCTAATACTGAGCTGAAGACAAGGATAAATTGTTCCACAGGCCCCGGCAGATCTGATGATTGCTTATCAACAAATGACTAAATGACTTAAAAGCAGACAAATGAGGATGCACAAGTGTTGTAGGTGAATAGGCTTCTGAGAGATCAGTGTTCTGAGAGTGTTTGTGGGGTCTCAGGTTGCGCTGACAGCACCAGCCCTTTCAGAAGGCATTTGCTAGTGTCAGAATGATTTTCTAACGAGACCTTGGGAAGGATGAAGGAGTTTCTTAATAGACAAGGAGGAGAAAATATAGTGAGGGGGGGAAAAAAAGGGAGAAGGCAGTGAGAAAGCTTGTTTTTTGTAGTTATTCCATATTTAGGTGGACTCTGTGCTCTAGTATCTGCAAACAGCCTGTGAGTATAAATGCTGCAGGAGAAGGTGATATTTCAAGACAAAATACTCTGATATTCCAGGCTCAAGTGAGCTCATGTGTATATATAGCAAAAGATAGCTTTGACTGTGTCACTGCCACTGGTTGGATGACGTGGCATCATTTGGCATTGCCCTAGAAATTGTTCAGGCCATGGAGGTGTGATGTGTGGGTATACAGCAAATGTGTATTTAGAGCTTGATTTTACACGTGGGTATAGAAAAACTGAGTTTTCCATTTTGGTTTACCTAGGGTTTGGGATTGCAGAGTGATGTGGGAGTACCCTGAACATTTAGGAAAGGGAACCCAGTGAAGTGCTAGAAAGTCACCATAGAAACATTCATGTGTTGAGAATATGACAGAATTGTTTCTGTGGATACTTCCTGAGGCTTTAAAGGCTGATACTTTTCAGAAATAGTGAAGTGCAACTAATTGATCAAAACGGGGAGATTCAGAGTATTAGACACTCAGATGCCTGGGTGTATGGAGGGATGAGGATGCTTTTGGATCAAGTCCTCTGCTGTAGTGGGAAAACATGTCACATACTCCCCTTAATTTCATCAAGATTTATTGTGAAAGCAGTTGGATTCATGCTTCCAGTACTGCTGCTCCCTCAGAACCGCTGGGCTCTGATGACTGGAGGCCGTCTTCTCATTACTGCCCGAAAGGTACCCGTGGTTACTTGGGGCTGTGTAAATAGCTTTTCTGCCTCCCTGGTGCTTTCCCCTGATGTACTTAGGAGTCAATTATTTAGCTACCTTTGTCTTGTAAAATTGAATCACAGTTTGTCTGGTCTCCAAGATTATCCTTCTCAGCACTCCTTTCAGTATGAATTTCTCAGTCATGGGTGACTGCAACTGTGCATTTCTGTGGACGCTTCTTCCCATCAGCTTGTTATGTCTCACAGATGCATGAAGTCTTGCAGTGGGCATGTCCAGGGGCCAAGGATACATTGCCCTTTAGCAAAAGCATCAAGGTGGTTTGTATTTGAGTTTCTTGTAAAATGATTGTATTGTCGGACACTAAATTGTCTTCTACAAGAGGTCAGAATTGTTATTAGTTCACATCTCTAATGCTGCGAGGGAATATTGAGCATTAATTGACTATTACATCTGTTTAAAATTCACATGACAGTTCTTCCTCGCACAACAAATAACCTCTTGCTCACTGGCAGTTTCTCCAGTTAAATGATGTTTTTTGCCTCTGTCTGTCTTCATGATGTTTCGGAAGAATAGGGAACTAGGAGAAAGAGCCCTTGGATGTCATTTGCACATGACAACTGCTTTGTGTGTGCTTTTGGCACTGCTGCGCATGGTTGGCTCACCAGGACATCTGGAAGCTCTGGTAGGTGCTTGGAGCACAAATGAGGAGTTCAAAGCTTCCAGAAGTTCTTTGCTGTACTCAGGCTGATGGAGCAATGGGCCTTTCTGAGGCTTCTGCTTTCACCTATAATAATGTTGCGGATGGAAATGAAATAGGGTACTATGGCAGTAACCATTGATTGGCCTTCCTGTTAGATAATATGTGGAGACAAAGAAGCTTTGTACCTGATTCAGAAGGCACATTTGGTCAGTGTTGGTTGTTTAGTATTTGATTATATATATTTTTAACAGCACACTTCTAAAGTTCTGTTGACAGTAATGAGTCTTCACCACAGGGTAGAAAGAATGGTTCTCAGCTGAGTGGTGAACAAGTATCACTTGGACTAGCCCTAACAGAAGGTAATCCCACATGTTCTTACAAAAATTTAAGAGCAAATTCTTTAGTTTTAGATAACCTGTACTGCTCTGATGTTTAAGTGCCTTTGCAGAAGGATTTCTAATGATGAATGTCAGGCACGTGTGCTACAAATAATGTTGTGAAGATGAGGATGATTGCTTGGTTTTAGTTCTGCTTTCTGGTACTGCAGTATTTTTGTGTTCTAAAAGTGTTCTGTATTCCTTTCGCAAATTCAACAAAATTAAGTCCCTGTGTGTAAGAAACGTGCAAGTGTGCTGTCATAGCAAATGGAGGACCCAAACTAGATCGAAGGTTCATGGTGTTTGGTTTTTCTCATATCTGCTAAGATGTTTCACATCTCATAGAGCTTTACAGAGAAAGTAAGGAAGAATAAGAGCTGATGGGAGAAAGGGCATATTATTTTCTTAACTCCTGCAATGAGCAGAAGAATGACCATACAGAAATTGTGGTCAGTGTCAAGTTAGGAAACTGAATGAATTTGTCATGAATTTCCATCCATATCCCAGAGGATGATCTTAATGGTGCTGTGTCTCAGATCTAGTCCTCAGCTGGAAACATCTGACTGGGTGATTGGTGAGTGAGAATTATGCTAGGATGAAGTTGGTTGAGATTTTGCCTCTGACTTCAGAGGCATTGAGATTTCATCCTTTTTTAAACATGATCAGTGTAGGGTCCTGCAGGGCCTATGGTTGAGGTGTGTTAATCGCTCATCTGATCATGGCCCTGTCTTTGGAGCTGGTCATCCTCCAGGAATTTGCTTTATTATTTCACAATAAAATATTTAAGACACCATTTTCATAAAAACTCTCTCCAATAAGCTGCTTCTTGTCTTGGACAATCACTCTAAATTATCTACCAGGCTCCCAGTTTCACAATTAATGGCTTGACCCAGTTACACAATTCATTCCCCATTCATTTTTCTTAGTACCTTGGATAGTCATGTATTTCTCATCTCATTGTATATCGAAATGACCTGTCCTATCTATTTTTAGTTCTTTAGCTGCTGTTGGGTAATGGGAGTTTGTAGAGGTTTGACTTTCAGTACCAAACAGATGTGTTCTGGTATTTCTGTAAGTTCTCATGGGAGTTGTTTGGTAACGGCTTTTGTATTGTGCAGGGCCTGGCGCTACGTGATGCTGCACAATTAGGAATGTAAAGCAATCTTCATCACATGCATTGGTTTTGAGCACTCTCTGAACAACATTCTGAAATTCGCTTGCGTTGTTTTTTTCCCTTCCCCATCCTCAAATATTGCTAAATTAATGAGTTTATAACTAAATCAGTTTTTTTTCTTAAAAGTGACACATTGAGAATTTGCAGCTGTAATGTTATATTCTCTTATTGCTAATACTCACTGCAGATTGTGTTTTCCTTCATCAGCGCTTTTCCAAACTGGGAGTAGGTGGGTTTCTTTGTGCACTCTTTAATTGAATCAGTTGAAGTGAGTGGCAGTGGGCTCCCACTCTGCATGCCATTCTAGTGAATTTTGAAACAGCACGCGTGGTTCCAATACAGATTTTGTCTGTGCTCTTATTTTAGTGCTATTTTTTAATATAACATTTACAAAAACATTGGCAATCAAAGAACTTGTTACCATTTGAGCTAATTTCAGGAGATGATCACAGGACTATGTAATTAGCATTGATTAAAAAAGGAGCTGAATGAAGAGAGGCTACTTAGGAGATGGGAGAGCAGGACATTTTCACTGCTAGACAAGGAACACTTAACAGTATGTTAATGAATCAAGACAGCTGGAGAATTCATAAAGGGCAAATCAGATACGATTGCTTCTGTTACAAGGCAATAGGTAGGTCACTGGCCATTTTAAGATACTTAGGATAGCATCCTGTTGTACTGTGGGGAAAGTAAGAGATTTATGTAATGGAAATCCTGTTTCACAGCTCTAATAAGCTTGTTAATAACAATTCAGTGTGTCATGGCGTTTAGTAAGGATTTCAGATTTTGTCATGTAGAATGAGGAGAAGATTCAAGTGGAAAAGGAAGAAAGGCTTTGCTATGAGTGTTACGGTTTTTTTCTGTACAGCTAGTAGGCTGCTATCACCCTTGGAGAGGCTTGCAGGGACTGCAATTTAAAGTCCAGTTGCACAGAATGAAGAGAGGGTGGTTCTGGTTGCGTTGCCTCTGTGCCACCTGCCTGTCTGCCTGCCCTTAAAATGGGGCTATATTAGTAGAGAACTTGGTGAAGGGAATTAGGCAGGGCAAGTTTGCATTTGTCAGTACAACTGGCCGTTGCTGCATGAAATGCTGAAGGGTTTTTGAGCTCTTGTGTAAAACCCCTTGTACAAACAACTCACAAAAATTGTCTTCTTCCTTCCCTGTTTTGCAAACAGGGTGCTGTGGGTGGGAAGTGATAGATGCAGGCTGTGTTTCTCACCTTGGCGTTCACCCACCTGCATGAGCTAAGCAGATTGATGCTACCACCTGGAAAAGGGTCAGCAATTTAGGGTGTTAAAATCTAGGTATGAGTTTAGTGAGTTCTGTATCCCCTTGAAGCGGAGTTCGTTCTGTGCAATGATGTACCTCATTCACACAGTAGGTCTGAATGCCTGGGTGGGTTACCATTTGGGCAAATCCACCTCGGATGTAGTGGTCTGGAACTCTTTGAAGAACTCTAGTTTATAACTCAAATAAGTGGAGTACTCAGATCATGCCATTTCCCATCTAATCTTCTTCAGGCTTGACTGCCCCTGTAATACCTTGGAAGGGCCCTTCAACTTCCCTGCTCTGCCTTCTCAGACTCAAGATCCCAGTGTCAGGGCAATCCCCAAACTCTTCTGTAATTGCCATCAGAAGAATTTGGCCATGAGGATCAGTCTTTCTAATGGATGTTGCTTCTGGGGCTTACCATTTGTATATTCTACACCAGTGTGGAAGTCTTATGTCGTTACTGTTTGGCATCATCACAAGACAGAACAGCATCTGTATGAATATACACAAAACCTGAATGCAGAAGTTGCTTTTATTTTGTCTCTTCACTCAAAAAAATCCCATTTTGATTCATGTGCGTAACCACCTTTCTGTCCATGTAAATGCTGGTTCAACAGTTCAGTGGTGGTTACAGCTTTTTACTTGTTGGTCTATCTGGGGTGTGATGTGACATCTGTGAAACATGCATCCTCTAATAACTGGAGAGCAGCCTGAAGCAAAACCCTGCACAGGGGAGGGAATGCAATTTTTTTGATCAGCCACTTTATGTGGCTGATTATTTTCTCGTGATTGAATCTCTTTGATTGCTCTTTGAATCTGAGCACCAATTTTGTGTGTCTGAAACCCCTTTCTAGACTTGCCTAGAGAGGGCAAAGGCTGTGTATTTTGTTGGAACTTGACTTCAATGATATAACACAGAATGTCTTTGCTCTTGCTTCCAGATCATCTGCTCGTTTGTAGACCCGTGTATTGATACGGGTGAGAACATGTAAGCTTATTCCAGATTGCTTGTGCATAGTTGTGCTGTGTTTTCTGCCTTGGATTCAGTTATAGGAAGAAGTCTCAGAGCTGTGGAGGTAGTGGAGTTTTTGGTCCATTGCCCATTCCAAGGAAGGTCACTTCACTAGGAAAAGTCGTGCTGGTAATAGATGTTGACTGTCAGCTTAACTTTTTTTTTTCTTTTCTTTATTTATTTCTTATTTCTTTATTATTTATTTTAATCCTCCTTCTTGAGGGAGGATGTTCAGACTAATTCAGGCTGTTCCCTAATTGCAGTGGAAGCATGGGTGGAGGTATACATTAAAGCATGGACAAACAGGAATCTGCTAGATAAACATTTAATTTCTGCCTACTTACTTGAATTTTAAGTCCCAGAGGACCAACTTCCTATTATCACTGAACCTCATTATAGTTTTATCTCTGGTCTTATAATAAAATCAAAAGCATTAAGTAACTAGAGCTGTCCTAGGCTATTCATGATCGATCTGGATAACCACTAATTGCAGTTTGCCTCCCAAATGCTGTGGAAGTTGAAGATCTTTTGCTGTTTGTGGTGGTCAGATATTTTCTGAGATATTGCATGAAGAAAAGTTAATGGCGACCAGGGTTATTTAATATCCTAAATAAGGATACAGAGGAGGAAGTGGAAAGCAATCTGGCAATGTCTGCTGTAGTTGCTGGCATGGTTTTGTTACAAATTAACTGTATCAGTGTGAATTAGAAAGGGAAAAAAAAGAGTTGCAAATGTTCATATGATTTGGAAAGTGAATTTAGATTTGCTTGTGTATGTGACTATTTCCATGTTTTCTGTGGAACTAGTTCATGTGGTTCCAATTATTCACTTAAGTCCCGTATTATTATTTTCAGTTTCCTGAGTGCATGATTTATGTATCCAGGAATATTAAAGCCAAATGCACAATTGAAATTCATTGCACATTGATTAAATTGGCTGTATGCATTACTTAAATAAATTACATATGTTAAAAAATAAATGGCAAACCATGACTATAATAGTTATAATTTGCAATTTGAATGACCTATAAACTGAGAATTATTTGCTGACAAAATGTTTGAATAATATTGAATAATGAATACGTTAGAGAATTTTATGATGTTTCATCACAATTAAGGAATAAGGGAAAAATAGTCATCAAATATTATGTATTTGTTCAGTGGAAAATAAATTCACAACAGGTTATTTGGAAAGTCCAGCTGAATGCAGAGGTTGCAGGAATGAGTAAGGTGTGATAAAATTGGTGAGGGGTGTTTCAGAAGCAAGGTGATTGTCCCACATGCCTCAATAGCTATTGGATGGTCTTGGGAAAGGCACATGTGAGGAGCTCATGGTTGCCTTTGTAGCACTCCACCGGTGGTGTTGTACATACTACTGTTTCAAGAAGGTTGGCTTTCTGCATGTATGCATCTTCTTTCTGTCAAGAAAGAGAAAAATGTAAGGTTGTGGTGGTGCTATATCTATGGAAGGTCATAATGGTGTAGTTAAAGTGCTCACTCCCCTTTTGCTCCAGAATTTGAACACAATCCAGACTGAATCTTGCTTTGATGGTGCTCCTCTCTTCTCTACAAACATGTTCACCTTCTTAATGTTTGTCTGTCCAGGTACTGGTGGAGCCTGGGACTGTTTCAGTCACCAGTGAATGCAGTTTTTCTGGGAGGGGGAAGCTTCTGTCTTGAAGCTTTTTAAAAGCAGCTGGTGCTAAGGTGCTTGGGCTAGTTTTTTCTGAAAGTTAGTCTCTGTTGAGATGTTTCAAGATCAGGATCTGCAATGAAAGTGAAGTACTGGAATGCCTGGGCAGATGAATAGGTTTATTTTCATTAAACACTTCATTGTTTGCTCTGGTCCTGTTGAAAACAAAATAGTACCTTAAAACCTGTGGGCTACTGAGCTTTTAGTCTAATGGAAAAATTATACAACAGACAAAAGCTAACAAGCACAGACTGCCTCCCCAGTTCAACCCAAGCTATTTTTTCCAAATACCAGCTTCCAGTTTCCAGCAATCCATCAATTTACAAAAGCCTTTCTAGCCTTCTCCAAGAGAAACCCATTGTGTTTTATAAACCTTGCTAACAGTTCATGTATGTAGTAATAACACCAATGAAAAGTGTAGTTTTATTTTAATGTATAGGCAAAGCAGCTCTATAGCAAAAGATTTAACTGTAGGACGTTTTGAAAAAGATAACATTAAGAGAAGAATTAACAACAGATTGTATGGAGAACTTGAAAGGTCACACCAGTTATGATTGTATTAAGGGGAAAAGGGCATGTTAGCAAGGAATGGGCAAGTATGGATGTTAAATCTTGGATGATAAATTATTTCATCTTAGCCTGGTAGAGAAACCTCTGTGCATTACTGAAGATACGGTGTTTCTCATCACCTTCCATCAGTCCTCGTTAGTTTCTGGGAAAATGCAAAAGGCAAGGTTATTTCCAATTGGCTTGAGGGGTGGTGCCTTCAACATTTCTTTCCTACTTAATGCATGTTCATCTTGAAATGTGTTCATTCACAGTGGGGAGACAGACAAAGACAAGTATGTCAGATAACCTGTTGTTTTTTGTTTTTTTTTTAGTGGTTTTTTTGTTACTTCTTGCTTTCTAATAATGTACAAACTGCTTTCTTAACATTTAAAAAACCCTTCCCTATACGGTGTTTTTTATCTTCTCCCACTTGGGGAGGGGGAATAAGTTTGTGAGTTGTTGCAATCTTGGATCTTAGGTAGTGCTGTAGCAGCCTGGGCTTGCACAGGTGTCCAGGAGCAAAAGGTACGGCAGTTGTATTTCCCCCCACTTTCGTCACTCCTAATGTCCTATATTCCACCCCTGCCACAGCCTCTACAAAAGGTATTGTGGCAGGTCTGCAACCCAATTTAGTTGTTGGAATAGTGCTTGGAAATATTACTGGGTTGTGAGCTTAAAGAGATCAGAGATGCACATATGAAGAGCACTAACTGAAATACGTCGTGCAGTACATTATGGCCAGCGTTTCCATTTTCCATTTATTTCCATTATTTCCCTCAAGTAACACTCTTGTGGGGAGAGTGGGTTAAGCGCTCCTTTTTTTTTTAAAAAAAAAGTTTTCTTTAGAACTGCAGTTTTGCTGGCTGTGCAAATCGGGCATTTTAAAATGCTATTGCAGTCCTCTCATAGTGAGGTGAATTGTATTTCTACCCTGTGAAGTACCACATGCCTGGCTCTATTTGTTATCTTTCACCTTCATGAAAGTGCATTTGAATAACACAATCTGCAAATACAGCTTAGGAAGACGAGAACAATATATGAATATGAACAATTCTGAAAAAGCCCTTGCAAAATAAATAGGCAATACTATTCTTACTAGAAAGAAACCAGGGGCCTGATATTATCGGATGTTGAGCACCCTGTACATTGGTGGCAGTCAGCTCCTCTGAATTTCAAGTTATAAAGCCACTTGCCAGTCAGCAGCTGGTCTGTGACGGGACTGCCAAAGGACCTTCTTCCCCCCATTATATTCAAACTGTGCTACCCTGACAGTAATGGCATATTGTGAAGATTAAGCAGGCTCAGCATTTGAATTTGAAATTAATTTTATTTGTTACATTTAATTAACTATTATAATCTATAAAGTGTACTCTGTAAAACACACAAAATGAAAACAAATGACCATCTGTGGCAATTTAGCATCTCTTCTGTGATCAAAAAAAATGAAAGAGGCAGCTTTGTCTTGAAAAATTACCCTCAAGGTAAAAGGTAATCCTTTAAACCTGGCTGCCAGATAGTGCAGAAGGAAAGTGTAAACCTTCATGTTTTTCTCCTACCCAGGGCTCTTTCTCTAATGTGAAACTGCTTTTACTGTTCTTAAAGAGAAACCTATTAATTTTGATGAAACTTCTTGTATTAGGACCTAAATAAAGATGCTTTTTCTGAGAAGTACTACCTGGTTGCAAAGGTGATCTGTGTCAGAGCCGGTTGGACTCAACTGAGAAGCCTCTCGTGTTTTAATTTGCTTAGACCATACTCTGGCAAGCGTTCAAAATATGGATGTGTCTGAGTTAACTGAGGACAGCAGATGTGTGCTTGGGGTAACTGTCGTTCCAGGTAGTTGTAGCACTGATAGGAATCCAGAAGGTGCTCATTGGAGAGAAAGCTATTGCTGTGTTATTTCTGATCATAAAACAGGTGATGGGATCCATCCTGGCAGAAAAAGACCTAGCTTATGCTTCTGCTTTTTGTGCCAATTTTACAGGAAATGTTTTGCTTTATGTAACAGAGCTTCAGGTACTGCAGGTTTTAAAACAATCTCCAGCCAGATACTGAATAGCTCACCTCCAGGAAAGAGAGAGAGAGAGAGAGAAATCTGGACCCTACAAAAGGTGGGTGACTTGGGGGTAAAATCTCAAGACCAGATCTCACTGCTGGCAAGGGTGCAGGGGACTGTGCTGGGGATGAGCCAGTATGTCCTGCCTAGGTGAGCTCTGCACCAGCTTTGTCAGGTAGCTGCCTTGTATGGCAGGCTCGGTCACTGCCAGCCAGCTTCAGGACTTCAGTGGCTATCTGATAAGAAACCCACTGAAATGAGCCTTTTCACTCCAGGCAGTGGGCTGCCTCTCATGTTTTTATGTGTTCTGGAGATGTTATAATCTTTTAAGCCCTGTGTTAGATTTAAGGATGAAGGATGTTTGGGTCTATTGGTTTCTAGAAAATAAAATTGTACTTCAGTGAGTCAGCTAATCTAAGTTGCTTGAGACTGCTAAGTCTTCACGTGGTTGCAAGTAGCAGGTAGTTTAAATCTCTGAAAGAAGAGAAACTCAGCTTGACGTGGAAGTTACAGAATTCATTGCACTGTCCAAAAGTGGCACAGTAGTAGTGAAAAATTGCTTTGCGTGCTGATGCTTTCTAAGCACATCTGCTCTGCAAGTGTCCCTCTGTGATGACAGATTTGGAAAAAAAAAAAAAAAGGAAGAAAAAAAAAAAAAGAAAAAGCATTGCCTTTGGAAGATTTTGTAAGTGGGTGGAAAATGTTGAGATCTGCCTCCCTGTGAACAAAGCATAGTGGTGCTGGCACCTTGACTGGGTTGTTGCATCCATTAGGTAGCGTGTAAGCAGAGCGGTACAGGAGTCTCTGGAAACTTTAGCTTAAGAAAAATGTTAGTATTAATGTCAGCAGGACAAAATCTGCCCACCTATTAACTTGTCTGAACTCAGAGATGCTGGCGTGGAATTTAGCTTGAAGTCCATGTGCATGTAGCTGTCTGCAGGAGCAGAATGCCCCTTGCTTGGTTCTCCACAGCCTTCCCTCAGGCAGGGTTTGAGAAGTGTGCCCAAGGGATGCGTGTCCTGTCAGGCCAGGGTAACTTTGCATCCCTTTGCTTCCTCCTTTGGGTATGTTTTCTGAAACTGGGGTAGCTGGTTTGCATGGCGACTAACTTCTGTTGTGCTTGGTTCTTCATACGATTATTTCTGTATCTTCCTCCCTTTACCAGCTCTCATAGATTTTCTTCTGTATGTGTTTGTCACTGGCAAGATCTTTTAGTTTTTAGTATAAAAAAAACCCAAATATGTTTTTACAAGTCATTGGGATAAGTCAAAAGCAAATGGACTGTAATGCTTCTCATGAAAGACAAGATTTATCCAAAAGCAAGCTGGACACTTCATTTTCCTCCCCCAAATTAGCTATGTTTCTTGACCTAAAGAGCTGGCTGTAATTTTTTAAGCTCCTACTTGTAACAGATCCAGCTTCTGCCTGCTTTGCTTACACTGTATTAATAGCAATTATTTCTCATTTTTTTAGGAAGGCTAGTAAAATACTGCTTTGAGAACATTCCTAACCTGACACGAGAGATCCTCTTGTTTTCTTTTCCACCTTTGTTTTCCACGTCTCCTGTACCTCTTTGGAGTCACATGTCTGTGAGATTAAGGTGTGAAAACCAGAGCAGCTCTGGGCAAAGCAGAAGGGTGCTCAGGCAGGGGCAGTCCTGGCAGCTGCTGCTCTGCTGCCTCCTTGTTGGTGCCAGAGCCCTGGAGAGCCGGGCTGCGTCTGAGGGATGGGGCAAGGCACACGTCTGATGGAAGAGATGGCTTGGTCCCAGCACCAGCTGTTGTTGACTGTCTCTGGGCTATCCCATCCCTGGTAGCAGGAACAGCAAGTCTGACTCCTCATGTGTCTCCCACCAGCTGGAGCAACCCAGACTTGATCCATGGGCAGCAAAATTCAATTTTGCCTGCACGACTGGAGACCTTGAGTAGGGGCGATGTGGCAGATGCTGCCTTCCCCGGTGCTGGTGTGGGCTGGAGAAGGAGGCGCTCTGCAAGTGCTGCTTAATTGTGATGTCTTGTGAAGCACAACCGATTCAAAAGGAACTTCATTAGAATCTGTGCAAGACTGCAATCCCTTGTCCTTGCTTTCTCACAAAAGTATACTGTTCCTCCATTTTAATTTTTCTAGACAGTTTCAGGAGAGGAGTTGGGCTGAATACCAGGTGGCCAAATGGAAATGAAAGTGCTGTCAGCCATTGAAACATATGAAAAAGCTAGTTCTTTCTTCTGCCTCCACTTTAATGTGATTGCTCTGGGTGCCTTTGCTCAGGGAAAGTGCAGATTCAGGCCATGACTCGGAGAAGTTCTTGAATGGGTTTGTGGTCTGCAGGGAGTGGGTGTAGCTCAGGAAAAGACAACTTTCTTTTCCCTCTTCTGTATTTCTTAATTTTTTTTTCTTTTTCCTGTCATCAGCTGCAGTGTACGACGAACTCTGGTTGAAATGCCAGCTGTATTCACTTGTATTTTCCCTCCTGTGCTATCTCTTCAAGTGAACTTTTTTCAACTGCTGATTGCACAAAGACAACAGACATAAGCTAATGTGCTGCTGGAGCTGCTGCCTTATGCTGGTGGATATTTTGGTGCTGTAGCCTGTTGAGTGTATGTGATAATTGGTTTCCCTTTTGGTCTTTGAGGACAGAAGATGCAATTAGCATGTCCAGCATATTTTCTTTTATACATTCTCAAAATTGAAATTCTTTTAGGAACACCGACGAGTCATTAAATTGGGACTTGCTTCTGATATTGTAGAATACCTTTGCTTTCTGAGCATCAGAAGAAATTGCTTGCCCCAGCTGCTGCTCTGTTGGTATATTTGAATTCAGTTGTGGTGTCACAAGTGCAAGTTCAAAATCCTATTGAAGTACACCAAAAACTTTAAAGATACCTCTGCAAAGCTCTTGAGACTAGGAGCTTATACCAAAGGACAAATGTCAGCCCTCAATTTGTCTTTCAGGCAGGGCTTGAGAAGTTTATAGGTGGATGATGGGGGATGTTTATGTGTTAAACTTTAGGTAGGATTTCATAGGGTATGGAAAACAATTTGCATTGCCCTTTAAAGTTTACCAACATTTGATTTCTAGCACCTTGCCACTTCTGAATAACAACAGAGCCAGCCTACACTGCAATCTGGCTACCTGGGTGAAGGCTGCATGTGAGGAAAAAAGAACAAAATGTGAGGGGCATACAGTTTCAGGTTTACATATGACTGTGTATGCAGGTCTACGTGAATATACTGAGACAGTTTTCCCTACTAGAGATGACTGGCAACTTCCCTGGGATGTTGGAGAGCCGCGAGGCAGTGGTAAGATCAAGGGCTATATGTCCTTTTCCCATGCATCCCATATCAGTTGTCTTGTCTGCTGGCTCATGCTCGTATGTGGATGTATGTTCATTCCTTGCTGAGACAGAAAAAAAGTGTTTCTTTTTGTTCCAATGAGAAATGGTAGCACACTGATTTTGCAGGCTAAGAAAAATGTCTGCTGGTGAGAATTTACTGGGATTATTCTGACCAGAAAAGGAGAAAGGATGGAGCAGGGAAAAAAACATGATTCCTCTGACTTTGCTCCTCCATGAATGCTGCTGAGGAAATACGTGACCAACTGCCAAATTCTGCAGTAAGAGGGAAGTGTCTTCATTTGGCTCTGTGAGATTCCTTTGCACAAAAGTAACTTAAATGGGTAAATAATTTTTTGGCAAAATTTGCCTTGTGTGAACAATACAAATAAAAATCTGATTTTGATCGTGAATCAGTTAACTGATTCACAGTCATTTCTATTTCACTGATTTCCTATTTCTGTTAAAAAAAAAACACAAAAGAGGCTGGACTTGGCCGCAGTGTTCTGGTTTTGAGCAGACCTGGGAGGCCACTCTGAAACCTTGCTCTTCCAGACCTTGGTCTCTTCAGTAATCAGCCTTTAAAATATCACTGTTTACCAGCAGCCACCTCAGATTTACAACAGTTATTGTCCTAATTACAGACAGAAACTGTAGTCTGAGGGATAACTGTATGGAAACTGTCAAATGCTAACATTTAATGGCAACCATGGGAGCTGGAGATCTGTTGTTTTGGAGAGGATTCTAAAATTACTCCATAAAAATAAAGTTTAAGATCTGTTACTACTATATGTTTTAAAATCTTCCCTGTCACTGAATTTCATATTTCTTTAGAAACTAAATATCCTACAATAAAATAAAAATGAGAAGTAAAAATCCACAGTAGGAATATAGTATGACATTCGTGTCCATTTGGCTGTTTCTTTAGGGTTATTACTGGCAAAACAAATTTGGAATAAACCCTGTTAGGATTTCTACTCCTGTTGGTAGAGTCCTACGGCTGGCATATAGCCATTACTTCACCAATTTTGAAAGGATTTTTATCTAATAAAAAGAGAGGTAAGAGCCTGCACTTCATTGCATATATGAAGGTGCAGTTTTGATGATGTTATCTCAAGCCCCTGTGATACAGCCTTGACGCTCAGTGGAGAGGAACAGGCACGGAGAGCTCCGCTCGCTGAGCATCACGGTGAGCCTGCTGTGCCATGCCGGGAAGAGGGGCGGGCTGGGAGCTGCAGTCTGGCAGTGTGGGCTGCAAGGTTTATGTGTAGAACTCCTGGCTGGGCTAACGAGAGCCAGCGCTTAGAGTATCAGACGTGTTGTCGAGAAGGATGGGAAGGAACGAAGGATGAAGGTGGTGGGGGGAGCCTTTGCCTGCTGCTTTGCAATGCTTAACGGACAGAACTCAGTCACAGCTGGAGGTGGTTCATCTCTAGGTGCACATGAGGGCTAAGATCTGCCAGCAGTTAGCTAAGTTGGGACTAAGTGGGCTCAGGGGACTGTGGATTGCCTCCAAGAGACGCCAGAGTTACCAGGAGGGCTTTGCATGGCACAGGTTTCAGTGAGCAGACCCAGTGCAGATCCAGGGGAAGTGACGTGCTTCGACTCAGGAGGAGGATGACAGTGACGCTCTGTACAGGCTGCCTATTTGAACACCGTTTCTGCTTGTTTGCTTCTATTTTCAATTAGCTTGGCTTGGAAATAGGGTTTTAAGCAAGGCAGGCACTGAACATCAAACTGTAACATGGAGGTGTGTGGTGGTAGGAACATGGGAGTCTGGGATTGCCTTGGGCCAAGAGGGGAGAGGACAGATCCCGTTAGGTGTCAGAGCCAAGGTGTGTGTTGGGGAGCAGCAAGTATTGGGTCTGGGGGGGGTGGCTGGAAGAACGTACCTCAGTCCTGGAAAATATTGAGGTGGTCAGGAAGGAGAAAACTAAGGGGTGGGGTGAAGATTTAATCCAATTTTCTCTATGTAGTGAGAGGAATGTCATTAAATGGAAGAGATCAGGTAAGGTAGGGCAAGTTGTGTTAGAAGAGGGGCTGGGGCTGCCGTTGTGCCCTGGGTTTCGTGACTGATCTCAGCGTAAGTCAGATGCAGGGAAAAGTCTCAACCCCACTGGGCACTCTGCGGATTGCATCTGTCAGCTGGGCCATGGTCAGGCTACTCTGGTGATGAAGATGCAGCACACACGCTTTTCACCTGCAACAAAGAGCACCCATGTCTACGCTGGGCTATTTTTAAGACGAGGTAACTTTTGCCTTGTGTATTTTGCAACCTTCTGGGGCAGTGTTGTTGACTGAAAAACGGCATGTGCAGTGTGTGTGCAGGTGTTTGGTGTTTGATGGCCACATTCAAGTGTGTAGCGCTTTTGTGTATTCTATTCTTTCCACAGGAGAGGACTGGGGTCTGCCATTTCTAAGTAACGTCAGTGTTACTGTTCTGAACTGCAATTCCCTTCCTTGCAAAGTGCTTGTCATTGTATCCTCTGCCCATACCTCAAGTACAAAAAATGGATCAACCTTCAGTTTAGTCAACAGAGGGTCAAAGTTGTAGCTGAAGGGCTAGAGAGGGAAAGGTGGTTTGGGGAAACGAGCTTCGCGATGAAAAGAAGGGTAGTGACTGTCTGCTGGTGCCAGTCTAGCAGGTGTTCAAGTTGCATAAAATCAATTAAGGGTGAGAGGTAGATAAAGGCATCTTGAAGTCTCTCTTCAAAATTTGCCACCTCTTAGAATGATGGGACTAGCACACCAGTTCTTTCCTAATAGAAAAGGATTAGGATTATTTAAATTTCATCAAGATTATGGCATTGTCTAGGCTTTTCCCCCCCTCCCACTCTTTTTTTGTGCTTAAAAAAAAAAAAATCTAGCTGTGTGAGCTGAAAGAGCTCTGAAATGCAGCCAACTGGCAGGCCGTAAACTAACTTAAAGCAATAATTTTATAAAGCTAAAATAATAGAAATCCTGGGAGAAGCAGTCTCTCGCATGCACATCTTGAGATCCGTGGAGTGTGTGTGCTTATGCTTGTGGTGGGGGAGGTATTTGTGAGTCCACCTGCCTGTCGTCTAAATTAGCTAGCTGCGGGTTTGGCTCCCTGCGAGAGCTCTCTGGCCATCCGGCAGGCCCCACGGTTGCCAATTACTACCTCCGCGAATGCTGTCAAGCCACCGCCATGGCTGGCAGTGCTGTGCTGTTGCTGACGCCTCGGCAATCGTTTTTTTGTGGCTTTTTCAGCCGGTATTGAGGCACGGCAGCGATGGTGCCCTGTCACCAGAGGTTGGCCCGAGCAGGTGAGCGCGTGAGTCGGCTTTGCCTCTGCACTAGCGTTGTGTGAGCAGTCGGGCTGCCGGTGTGGCCCTGGTGCTTGGTGAGACCCTTGGCATTTTCCCCTGCCACTTCAAACGTTGTTTGAAAACCTTTTATCCTGTTTGTTCTTGAGATGCATCTGAATATCCTGTCACTTACATATATTCCATAAATTTTCTTGTTCTGACAACAGCGTGACCTTTTAAGATGCAGATCATTCTTGCCCTTATTACAAAGCATCTTGTTCTTTCTTTCCTCCAATGTTTCTGAAGTCGTCTATTTGTACTAATGACTTGACATCCAAACAGGTCAATACCTTGCTGATTTGTTCTGTTAAGTGTATTCAGCAGGAACCACCTTTCCCTAGAAAAGAGGTGTGGGGGAGAGGAAATCATCTTCCTCTTCAGAGGAGTCTTGGCAGGTGTAATCATAGGATTTGTGATTCATGTCCAATATATGTGAGAAGAGCTGATGTCTTAAGGCAAGTTGCAGATATTAAGGGGCTGAGTAAAACCGGCTTTTGATGTTTGTGGTTTTCTGTCTGCTAGATCAAAAGTGAAGTCGTTAATTCAGTTTATCAAACCTTCAGTCCCTTTTTATGCTACAGTTACTGGGTTAAATGCTATCTTAATCAGCTCAATCTCTACCTTTTCCTTCTACAAGGCACTGCGAAAGTTAGACCTGTAACATTAGTCTGTTTTAATGAACCTGCAGCTAATGCTGAATAGGACTGGACTGCTAAAGGAGCTATAAAAATTGAGGTAGTAATTGCATGCATTTACATCCTATTTAATGATAAAATCCAGCTGTAGGTTTTTGTATGTGGAGGGTTTTTGGGTCTGGACTACTGGTGCACTGAAATTTTAGCCTCTTCCTGTATCGGTGTGTTGCATTTTCTGGCTGGTTTCTTCTGTTGATTTTCTCAGCATGCTGCCTGAATTTGGAAGGAGCTGCAGGACTGGGTCTGGTTCAGTGTTGCCATGCTTTGTGCTAGAGCTAGACTAGTGCTAGACTTGTCTGAGCTTAGAAATCATCAGTACCATAAGGAGGTACCTGAGGGCAGGGATCTGGGGTCCATCTGCATTGTTGAAATTCAAACCGCTATGTGGCTCATTTCTTAGTAATGTAAAACTTGCCTAAACAGTAGCAGGAGTCTTGCCTGCATTTAGGATTGCAGGATCTGGCCCTAAAACATCTTGGGATATTCAACTGCAATGGTAGCCCAAGGCTGTAGAGGGGGGGAAGTCGTTTGATGTTGTGGAAATATATAGCAGCTGCTCAAATCCAGGGGTGTGTTACTTCCTTGGGGCCTTCAGCTTTGGAGGAAGGTCAGCTCTTTTAGCAGAAGAAATAGGGTGAAGGCCCCTGACGAGGTGCAGGGGATTGTGTTTCAGTGGGAAGTATCAGGGCTAAGAGGGCTAAAGGTGAGAGGATGTACAGAACAGTCTTGGAGGCTTTTCTAGAGGGAAAAGATCTAAAGCCCCCAAATCATGCTCCTGGGATATTTTCGCAGACTCACTGAAGAAAAGAAAAAAACCTTGAAAAATTCAGGATTCTAGCAGTTACTGCATCTTGTCCAGCCGGAACAGCAGCATGTGGCTCTTCACAGATGCAGCGCTGTGCACTGCAGATACCCACTGCACAGTGAGTGCGTGGTCTCTGCTGGCATGGCCACAGCCGGAGCCATCCCCTGCGTGTATCAGTGTGAGTGCCGAGGCAATGGGCTTGTCTGCCAGGGCAGGGCTAGGCACTGGCTGAGAGTGTTAATTACACATTAGATTTTTAAAACAAATTGCTTACAGCGTGCTTTTGAAGGAGCAGATAATACACACCAGTGCCTATTTAGTGCAAAGCTTAAGGTAGTCTGTGGTATCACCTGTTTTTATTTTATATTGGTTTAATTTGTATTTATTTATTTTTTAAACTTTAATGCTGTCAGATGATTTATTATACATACCTACATGCCTACTGTTCACTGTGTAGGTTATCTCCACTATGACAGCTCTGTATCTTCAATGTCAGATACGCTGCTCTTGAGTCAGAGTAGATTTACAGATTCTATTATGCTTCTATTGAACAGTTAATCTGGGCAGAGGAAAACATGCTGCAACCAGCACGTTTTATCCTTTGCCTTTAGTGTTAGAACTCTTTTGGCAGGGTTGGACATTGTGTTACAAATAGTCCAACACCAGTTCTGTCTCTAACACAACCCCCCCCTGCCCCATAACCCTGTAAATGCTGGAGGTAGCGGTTTCTGTCACTCCCAAGCATACCTGAGTCTGAATGAAAACTAGCACTGGCATTAATTGAAGGTCTTTGTCTGGGTTTAGTACACAGGGCACTTAATATTGCTTTCAGCTCTTGTGCTGCATTCCTGTATTACAGCCTTCATGTAGAGCAAGAGTTGTGCGTCTGAAGATAGAAGCTGTCTTCAGCCCCTTATTGTTTTGGCAGCTTTATTTTTGACATCACAGTTTCTTTAATAATTGAAGATTATACGCGTGAAGAAATGTAACTGCTCTGTGCATGAAAAATGACATTTGTTTTGCTTGTATGATTTTGCAAACAGAGTTACTGCATTATTTAGCCTCTTTTGAGCAGCATAACACAGGATGCTGCCCTTGACCTGTAAGGAATAGCAATGGCATTGCTCTGTGTGTGTAGCACCTTGTTATAATTAGCAGTGTTTCTTCATTCTTCAGTTGTAAGCAGTATAATATAAATTACCAGTAAGTAGGTAGGTAACAAGTATTCTAGGAATGTGGTGAATGTGACTAGTCCCTGGTGGGTTTTTTCTCCCACCCCCAGCCCCACATTGCTCGGCTTTCTCCCACCAGCTGCTTTGACCTTGTATCTACCTTGAAATTCCCACTTCTTATTACCTTTTTTTTCCAGTTGATCCCCACTGTTAGCACTTTGAATGCCATTGACTCAACACTGTGGTTATTTCTATAGCTCAGCAGTTCCACCTTGTTTCAGCTGCATCTTTCTCTCGCATCTTTCTCTCCTGTTTTGTTCATTATAGGGAAAGGAAGGAAGAAGGTGAGTTGGAATCCATCACTGCAAAGTATACAATTTGATTTGATTCTGTCTGAGGAGGGGGGAGGACCATGGCTCTTCCTTATGTGCCGATGTAGGTCATGAAAATGTATAATCAGCTTACACTTGTATCCACACGCTGCCAGGAAGTAATCCTGCTTAGCATCACTTTGTGGGGTTTGGAGTCTTTCTGAACCTTCTAATCCCTGGTGATATTTGAATAACATGTTGTGATCACAGTTTGGCTTAATTCATGTAGAAAGGATGGATTATACAGATGTATCAGCATGGAAATACGCATGTGCCTAGACACACACACACGCATGTGCAGAGTGTATATATTCAACATGCAGAATAATTCTTATTTGCAGACTATGGGCCAAACCCTGGAACATGCCAGGACAGCTCTTTAGGCAGGTGCTCTCGGACAGCTGTGTGTCTGAGAAAGCAGAGGTACTACAATAGTGATTTGCCATGGTATTTTTGGATGGAGATTTTGTTCTAAAAGTAGAAGAACTGCCATAGTTGTCCCGTTTCTGCAAATAACGCTCAGAGAGCGTTTGCTACTTCAACACTCAAGATGAGAGGTGTGGAATTTCTTTTTCCCCACTTAGCTGGGTTGTTAGCCAAAGGGGGTCTGCCCTGCAGATCTGTGATTTGGAAATAGCTGTGAAGAACTGCTTTGTGAGTCATGTGCAAAGGCTCTATTCTACAGCATCCAGAACCTACACAACCTGCTCCTGCCTCCTGCATGCAGACACCTTTTCTGCAAAGTATTGAACTCCGGGGAGGTCTAGAAGTCCTGTAGGCACCACTGGCCGGGGCTGTGCTTGACTCTTCTAGGAGAGGAGCTATTTGTGAAGCTTCACCAGAAAATCCAAGAGAGTGGTGCTGGCTGGAGTTCCTCTCTTGCTTGCCATCTCCAGTGGTGGAACTGTGAATTCAGATGTTCTTCCTCCAGCTCCGATGTGTTTTGAGCAACCATCTGTGTTTCCCCCATCAGCTGTGGTGTGGATATAGGACATACCACTCTGTACTTTTGGCTAAATACCTCTTGAGGAATTTGCCCAGCCTGTGTTCAAAGCATGCATCCAAAGTGTAGCTGTTACTATTCTGAGTTAAGCTGTAGTCATGTCCTGCCTTGCTCCAGTCACATACCAGCAAGTGAAAGCAGTGTGCATAGGAGGTGCCCGTACCCCATAAGGGTCTGGCTTTGCAGGACAGGCTAGCAGTGGGTTATCCACATATACTGCCGGTACCCTACATTTGCCTTTCATGTAACTCACAGAAAATGTGTGATTTTGATTGCTGGAAAGATGGACTTTGATCTAGCAAAACAAATGAAGAAATAGATTCACCTCTTAATGCAATAAATGAAAGTGCTTAAACTTCAGCCCTTGCACTTGTGTACCGCTAGCTCTGCTGGCAGCGTGCAGTTAGCACTACTGGTTGCTTTTGGAAGAAATGTCAGAAACGGGAGCAGTATCCGCAGTAGGAAGCCAGGTTGTGATTCATGAACACCAATTTCAGATGCACGGCATGCTTTCCAGATTAGAATCAGGTCCGTACAATGGTGGTGTTATGAATTTATATTAAAAGTCCTTTCCACTGGCATGAGAAATTGCTATTGCAATAACACCCATTCTATTGTTAATAATAATTGAAATGCTTGAAATAAGAAAACACTAGCTGATACTTAAACTACTTATTATCAAATCAAAGTTCCTTAGATAAAATCACTTAATTAAGCTGCATTCTATTTGCTAAGCATCTAGATCAGTATTCAATAGAGGTAAATAATGCTCCTATAATTTCTAATACCAGTTAGCATATTCATTTCTTGAAGCATTACTACAATAACCAGCATTTTTGGAAAGCTGTGTTGTGTAGCCAGAAACCGATCTGCTGTGCAGTTGAAAAAGGATTATTAATTTAAAGTGAATGTTCAGTTACACACAGAAAGTCTTTGAAAGTCTCCAAATACTGTCTTGTGAATCAAGGTTTCCCTTGTCTACTGAAGTTTTATTTTTTATTGCTATGGATATTGATACTTGGAAACTCAGGTGATTTCTTTGACACAGCCAAGCAAGTCATTACTGTGCATTACACAGTAATTGACATGTTTTTTCCTTTTTTTTTTTTTTTTTCTTTTCTGTTTGACTCTTGTCCTGCTTTGCACTGAGAACTATTCAGAGAGGTAGTTCATGTCACCACGATAAGCACACTGCAGCCATCTTCATTTTTCACTGCTGCCTGAAGGACGTTTGGGGAGGGAAATGCTGTTAACCTGCAGAATTTTTATCCTGAAGTGGTGTGATAATTCAGTGGCGTGCCTTATGAACTGTAATTCATTCATAAATACGAAGAATTGATGTTTAAAAGATGTTAAATCTTTGGCACACATCGACAAAAGAGAAGTTGGTGCTGATGACTAAGAGTTGATCCTAAAAATCCTTGATCTTCCCAGGTAGACTAGAAGATAGTGATCTGCGAGTAAATAATAGTTCTCTTTCTCAGCCCTGCAGTGCATTGTGCATGGTTTGATTTCTGCACCTGCCCAGAAATTCACTGTATCATTTGGAGCTGCTGAAATTTGGAATGTATTTCAGAATATTAACTTGTATCTTCTGCATATGGAAGAGGAAAAAAAGCTTTGGCACGAGTGCAAGAGGGATTTGTTGGGATGATTGCAGTGTTCTTTGCAGTATCCCAATAATTAAAAAAGATAATTATATGAATCTCATTTTGAAAATAGAGTTAGGTTTCAAGCAGTTAAATCCCATTGATTTCCTGTGGAACATGATCTCATAAATCACTGAAGTAATTTTTGATATTTTACTCTGTCACCTTTTCAATGCAGAACTTGCTAAGGGATTCCAGTACGTATATTGTCACTAACTATTAAAACTGGTAATTAGGTCCAGTTCAAAAACAAACACATTTTTATTAGATGATTATAATCATCTAGAAAATAATTATTTCAAAAGCATAACAAATGCAACCATTTATTAAAAGAGCACTGTTGACAATATAAGCACTTAGTATGAATACAGAACGGCTTATTTTACTACTTGTTGAGCACCTGTCATGAGGTATGTACTCCTGGTAATACTTTGTTGGTTTGTAATTTTAATTAATGTAAATTACTATTGATTGGTGAATATTGGAGGGGGAAAGTAATTTACATCAAATATTCCTTGTTCTACAGTATTTTGAGGCTTTTTTACTCGGCAACTGTGTACATGCATTTTTTGCTAGAACTGATGTAATTGGTATATTAGAGGGTTTCTGCAGAAGGTGGTCCTAATTTTCAGCTTTCAAAGAAGGTGCTTAAAGAATCAAACGGATAAATTTCATGCTAATGAAATTTTCAGCTAGCTAATTGGCAAAAAAAGCATAAATCATTGTTAGAATAATTGTTCAGCATCATTCAAATAAAGTCTTGCAATTTGCAGAAGGGGAAGAGGTTCAAAAGATTAAATTACAGTTTCAGTGCAAGAATTGGCAGAGTGTAATACTTCCTGAAGGAGAAACTGAGCTTTCCGATGAAAATTATTTCTGATTTATCTGGCTTCCTATGATTTTTCTGTGATTACTCCTAGACCTGGATCAGAACAGAATCCTGTGATCCAAATGCTGAAAATTTGTGAGAATTTGGACAGTGATAAATATTTTGCAGCTGGCTCGCTCTGCTTGTGAATGAGCTCTGCTAGAAAATCTGGCTCCCACAATTAAGTGATTTAGAGACTTAATTGCAAGGCAAAGGGGAATTGTAAGCTCCTATTTTTGTGGCAACCAAGGTAATTTTAAATCCTGAATCCAAATGATGGAACATATGGAAGTTATGGATCCAGGCTTGGGCTTACAATGAGCTTTGCACAACAAAAATACCAAAGGCAATGATGGAGAGAAGCTCATCCACAAGAATGGAGAATGGCTGAAATGATGGTCACTGGTGGTAGTGGAAAACAGTGTGCAACTGCAGAAAATAAGCTGTAGAAATGAGAGGGAGCAAGGAGCAACAGTATCACTTTATGCTGTTGGTCTTCGCTGCTCTCCTAATTAATTAGTAATTATTTATTAGATTAGTAGCCACAGGCTACAGCTGAGATCAACTATTTTTTCCTAGAGTTTGCAGTCTTATGATGAAAAGGTGAAGGAGCAAGGAAGATAAAAAAATGCGAAGTCTTTTGCCTGAGGTGGTGCAGCACATGGGCGACTGAGTGCAGCTGGGCAGCCAGCGCGGTGGGATGGAGGGGAGCTGCGGGAGGGCAGGAGTGCCGTGCTGCTGCTGGAGTCTCTGGAGCTGCAGCTCACTTATTCTGGTCATGAGAATGAGCCGTTCATGGCTCTGGAAGGTGAACTGCAATTTGGATGGGAGAGAGAGGTGGAAGAAGGGAGATGTGCGTTGGGGTTCTGCATCGTATTAAGGAGCAAACACCCTGCGCCGGGCAGGAGTCACGAGAGACCAGCGGGCATACTCTGCTCCACTGGTAATTCTGTACTTGGCCACTTGTTAATTCTGTTGATTTTCTTTCACTGTACAGTTGTGTAACACTTCAGGGAGCAGAAGGTGCTGGAGGGTGTGTAGGAGCAGAATAGCTCCTGCCAGGAGCACAGATGGTTGGAGAACAAGCCACCCTCTGCAGCCATGCTGAGGGTTTTGTGTTTGTTTTGTTTTGTGGGTTTTGGTTTATTGTTGTTAGTTTTGGGTTTTTGTCGTTTGTTTTGGTTTGGGTTTTGTTTTCTTTTTTTTTGTTTTTTTTTTTGTTTGTTTGTTTTCAAATCACACTTTTAAACAAGGAATAGTTTAAACTGAAGTAATCTGGTCCCTCTGGTTGCTTCCAGGGGCCTGCAGGTGCGTGTGCTCCCTGGGTACAGCAGCAAAGCCGGGCGGTGTTTTGTCAAAGGAGGGAAACTCTGGTTTTTCCCTGTATCCAGAGAACAGGGAGCAGCTCTGTCCTGAGCAATGGCATGTCAGGTCCTTTGGGGTTTTCCGTATAGCTGTGGATATTGTTCTTGCTGCTTTTTATTGTTGTTGTAATTTATAGCCTGGCAAGTATAAAAGTGCGGAGGTTACCTTAATCTTTCCAGAGACTGCATAGACCCCCTCTCCTTCCCCACAGGCTGTTGTCATGGCACAAGGCATAAGGTAGCATTAAAAAAAGACACAGCTCAGACTTTTTCCAACTGATGGGAACTAGGAGAGCAGATTTGTGAGCGGAAGACCTGTGCTGGTGTGTGGAAAGAGATGGAAGGGAATAATGAGAACCAGTAAGCATGCATTGCTTTGCCACTGAAGCAAGGAACAGACGTGGATGCACATGTGTTTGGATGTGTTACTGTCTCAAGTGTGGACCTACACAGAAAGAATCTGTCTAATGGAAGAGGGTTGTATGTATTCATGGAAAGCCAAATGCAATGTGGTTATTGCCCCAAGGGATAAAGCTTTTTTCCTGTGGACAGATGTATTTGTGCAGGCTATTTTTCCATTAGCGCTTAGGTAGATGGAGGCAGCAGTACCCCACGTGTTTCCTGGTGGAGGTGTTGGTGCGCAGCTGCTATGTACATCAAATGACCCAGAGTAAGTATGATATATCCTTGAGTTATAATGAAATGTACTTATGTAAAATATACAGTTAACTGTGTTATTTTTGTAAACTGTATGTGCACATATGTATATAAAGTTGTAAACATTTTTTTTTGTTTTCTTGGAGGTGTTTCCATAGTGCATTTGTGTTACTAGAATGAGTAATTAGGAGGTCTGATAAGGAGCTGAGATTCCTGATTTTCTATTTTTTATAGCTGTATTCCTGATTTCTAGCACACCTTTTCCTGTGCAGCTTGAGTGCCTTAGTGCTCTGCCCTGGAGCCGTGGGCTGAGTGGGGCTTTTGGGCTCCTCATCTGTACAACAACCTTCTCGGAGAGCTTGGGAAAGGCTTTGCCTTTGGACATTGTCCTGCAGTAAACTGTTGATGGGATTGTTTTTGTTTGTGAGTTTGGATGCCTGCAGGTACTAGTATCATCTGACGGGTGTGCGTGGGTGTGACTGCTGTGGTGTGTGGTGCCAGGGAAGGCAGAGGCTGCAGGAGCCATGGGCCGCCCTCTGATTTATCCTTCCTGCACTGCAGCCTCCCACATGATGGTGAGGCACCATTAGAGCTGCTGTGTGTGTCCCACGTCGGGTCTGTGCCAGCTGTAAGGGTGCATGTGAGCTCTGGCCTTCGCCTCACCTGGGAAGGTAACCAGGGGATGCTGGCTTGAGCAGCAGCTGTAGGTACTGGGGGTGAGGGCTGGAGGTGCCCCAGTGTGCTGGTAACTTTTCCTTCCTCAGCATGACATTGCAATTACACAGTGGCTCATAAGAATAATTATGTGTTTCTGGAGGGAGAGCTGAAAGTGGAAAGTGCACTGTTCCTTCGGGAGGAGCAGAGCAGGGGCAGACAGTCCATGTATTGACTCCAGCCATGGTGTGCCCATGCAGGATGGGAGGATGCGGACTGGGGGGGGCGGGGGGAATTCGCCAACAAATATGCAGACAGAAAGACACTGTAACTGGGCTTACAAACTAGTTCTACATAGCGTTCATTCCAGTGCTCTGTGACTTAACTTGAAAAAAAGAAAGCCTCATTGACCTTGGGTTGTGTGGTATGGAGTTCACATCCAGCCCCGGGGCTGGAGCTGGGCACAATGGCAACATTGCTGAACCAGGCTTGGAAAATCTCACTGTTCTTACAGTTGGGAGGAACTATTTGCAAATAATTTGGGGTTGGCTTTGCAGTTGTGCTCTGCAAGTGTTCATGGCCAGGTTGGATGAGCAACCTGATCTAGTGGAACGTGTCCCTGCCCATGGCAGGGGGGTTGGGACTGAATGATCTTTAAAGGTCCTTTCCAACCCAGCCCATTCTGTGGTTCTTTCCTGATGTTACAGAATTTAACCAACAGATTTTGAGGTTAGAAGAGGAGGTAGAGTCCCAGGAAATTCCCTTCTTGGCAACTAGATATGAGGAAAGGGTGTATCCATGCTTTTTCCTTAGTGTGGCATGGATTTCCTTATTTCAGCTCCCAGACACTTTGTCACTGCCAGAAATCCTTCCTGAGCTCTAGGAAGAGACGGAGGGGCATACTGCATTGGGAACAGCTGAACTTGCATTGGCAGAGAAAAAACGTCTAAGTATAAAATGTTCCCCCCTTCCTACCCAAGATTAGGAGGTTTCCATTTCAGGAAGGAAATGTGGGTCTGCTCTGTCATACCTGGGGGTGGGAGAGCCTGGTGGCTTAATTAATGCTACACGCCTCTGCTCCAGTTGTAGACTGTAAACAGAGCTGATCAAATGATGGTGTGGGAGAGGAACTGTTTAAAATAAATTTTAATAAATTATAAATAATGTATGACTTGCTTCTGTTTAACCAACTGTATCTAGCCAGCCAGTATTTCCAAACTTATGAAACGCAGCATCGTGTCAGTAATACTCATGTGAGTAGCTACAGTGATTGTTGAATGTATCTCATCCATGTTGAACTCAACTTTAGTGTACAACAATAAGACCTAAAGTCCCAGTTGAAGATCAGGGTTTTACTGTTCTTGGTACTCAGCAGATGTTGGCTCTTATCTAGCTGTATCAGGCATTCTGCAAACCCCAAATTCAGTGACCTTTCCATTCTTTGGATGGGAGGGAAGGGGAAGATTTCAAATGCTGCTTTTAACTGCTTCATCGCTCGGAAGCTTGGAGAATAAAGGAATCTAGTTTTGACATGGGCTCTGTTAATGCTATCCGAATTAGCAGTGTATGTAATATGGTTCGCTCCATGGAGAATCAGAAATGGACCATAAAATAAGAAGAGCTTAGGAGGAGTGAGGGAGGGCAAAAGCCAATTTGATGAAGGCAGCTCTGATATGACTCATGCCCCCTCCCTTGGCTGCCCCAGAATGGCACAGATTGAGGGGCTGTGGAGTTTGGGGCCGTGGCAGAAAGGACTGGCGTGAGCATAGCTGGGACTGCATTAGATTCTGTGCTGAAATTATGAAACTGCTTCTTTATTGAACTTTGGAATTCTGTTCACAGGTGCATAGCAGTTGCTTTCCATTTGTTGCCAAAGAGCATGAATGGTCTTAACATTGTGCTGTTGGCTAAGGTCTCGGCATAGCTGGATTCAGAAAAAAATGGTATTTTATTTAGCTATTGTGGAAAGGAGCTAAATAGCATGAATTGGAACTTTGACTTTGGTGCAAGTTAGACATCTAAAATCTTTGTGCCTCAGCCTTATACCTCCACATTTCCTTCCAGCAAGAATAACAGCACTTCCCTATCCCCAGGGTTGTGGGGATAAGTATGTAATGCAGTGGAAGCCCTTTAGATAAGCAGACTGATTCAGTAAGGATTTCTTTGTTGTTCTTTTATCCTAACAAAATCAGTATTGGAATACAGTACAACTCACTGACGATGGGAAAGCCAACAAATACCTTTTTCATTTCTGTACATGACTGAACTTCTGCTTATTTTTCTTTATTTAAGATGTATTCAGGAGGCAGAACAAAGCTCTGCTATCGCCTCCCAGCAAGTGACCTAAACCATTTAAGCTGAAACATATGACTTGGAGGAAGTATTTTGCAAAAACAGATGCACAGAAAGTCAATTTCCTATTCGTATTTTGTTGTGGCAATTGGTACTTTAAAGAGATGGCAGACTTAAATTAGCTGGAAAAGTGACATCTTTAATTAGGAAAGCCTCTCTGCCAGCACATTGAACAGTTGCCAGTTTCTCAGCATTTAGGGACCATTGATTGCCAACAATGGCAGCTAAACTGCTTCTGGGTAGAAACTAATTGAATTTTCTCAGGTTAAAATGAGGATCTGAAGTTAAAGCATGACAAACTCCTTTGCTTGCTCTGATTTTACTTACCGCTGTGATATTCTCAGCACTCCAAGGCAAACGGTGCTGCCTGGGGCATGGCTGTACAAATCCCTCCAGCCTCAGTCGTCCTGGGACTCTGCTGTTGGCCAGGATTCATATCGCCATATAGATTCATGTCTACCCCGTTGGCCCTCCCATAGTATTTTGGTGGTTGTGTTCTGGAGGAACTCTTTTCCTGCGTCAGGTTGCTTTTATTTAGTCAGGTGCTGCCATGATGGGAGCTGGTGGAGCCAACCTGAGGAGCTGGGCTGTATCCATTGCCTGAGCATCCTGGCCAAGCCAGTGTCACCTACTTGTTCGGGATGGGTGAATAGCCAGTGACTGACATGAACAAGCTGTGGAGCTGGTTACGGATCTGTCGGGGATGTGCCAGCTAGACTCAGCGGCACGTAGTTGGTGCTATTCGCAGGTCTTCTCCCTTTGCTGTGAAAGCTGTGGGCTGAGCATACCCCGAGGTGAAGCCTTGTGCCAGACTGGCAAAGGCCCAGGGCTGGGAGGATTGTTGCCTTTGCTTGGCTGCAATGTGTGTGCTTTAGTCGTACTTCTGTCCCTTCTTCAGTTACTTCGTCAGTCTCAGGTGCAGCTTCTCTGGGACGTATCTTCAATTTTAGCAGTTCCTGCCCCTGCAAGCCCAAGGAGATTTGTCTTCTCTCTGAGCAGGTTCTCCTCCTACTGCTCTTGGTAACCATTCAGGCTGAAGTCTGGCATGATGTCAATTCTGCTGCCATCCCATCCTTCCTCTGTTGCTACACCTGGTCTGAGGGAGCAGTGCAGTCATTGTTCTCTGAGCTCCACTATAAATGCTGCTGAAACCTTTGGCTGCATGGAGATCCTGAGGGGAGTGCTGCTGCAGCAGGGTTGGCTTCTTTTTTTTTATCCACCCCGCACGCCTGATTTTTTTCTTGCCACTGCTAAATCTGAAAACTTTAGGGTTAGCTGCCTTGTGTGGAAGCTACAAATGCTTTGCCTGAACTGTCTCCCTTGGGTTTATGCTTAGAGAGGGGCTCAGAGACATAATTATGCATTTCCCAGAGGGCAACTCAGTTTCTTATTTCCCTCTTTATTTTCATCCTGATTCATCTCCATTTGCCCCCGCTTTCCCTTAGCAGGGGTTTTGGAGGATGGTCTCTGCTTGCTTCCTTCATGGTTTGAAATATAACTCTAGCTCAAGTGAAAATACAAGGCTGGTCTCAGGGGAAGAAGCCTGCTGGAGGATGATCTTATTCTAACCATATACAATGTGTGTTTATTAAAGCTATTCAGCTCTGGTAGACTCTCAGGTGCTGTAAGAAAATGATTGGGTTTTTGGTCTGTTTCCCATGTAGAATCTAGGCAAAACTTAAACTTCGTTTTTTTGATCAAAATGAAAGCGTGGGTGTGGGTGTTGTGTCATCCCCTCCCCCCCCCCCCCCCCCCCCCCCCCCCCGCTTTTTACCCCCAGGTATTTCAAGGACTTTGCTTTGTTTTTCTATTAAAACGTTCAGGAAAATTTTGTGGAAGGGTACCTCTTGCCTTGCCATGTAGCCTTTCCTCCTTGGCAGAAGACAAGCAGCAGGATGAAGGACAAGCTCTTCAGCAGCAGCTGAAAGGGAAGAGTTTATTCAGTGCACTTAAGAAGGGCAACTCTATGTGAAGCATCAGCAGAGTCCCTGGTGGGGAATGGCTTCCAGCTGTTGTCTGCTATAGAAACGTGCTTAAAACCTGGCCTAGAGGTGTAGGGTTCTCCATCAACACAGCCCCGTCTTGTATCTCTTTATTAAAAAACAAACAAGCAAACACACATGCTTGTCCAGTGTGTCTTATCGTGAATTATCTACCTTTGCTGTCTGTAAGAGTCTTAATTAAAAAACAACAATAAAAAAAAGCTGTTGGGATGAGTGAAAACTTGAAACAGATTTGAAGATCAACCTGGAGAAAGAATTCAGTTAAATCTTTTGTTAGAAAAAATCATTTTTTTGAGCTGCTGAGGGTAAATTATTCAGCTTCCCCCATTATCCTCTGGCATTAATCCAGAGCAGAAATATTTTGCTTATGAAATGTACATTCTGCTTTCAGATATAAGTGTTTTATTCCCATTACGAATACAGTGAAAGGAAAAAAAGATCCTTGCACCTTTTATAGGTTAGGGAGCCACTCTTCTTCCCTCTCTTTCTAGTGATAGGTGGGAAATGCAGGGAGACTTCCAAAAGAGTATTATCTCTGAAGATATTGAAGGATATGCACTGTGTAAAATGACAGCAAACATATTGCCTGTATTTGGAAGGAAAGGTTAAAAGAAGAGAAGATAAAGATGTGGTGAAGATAGGTTGTTCACTTAAGAGAAGAATCTGCATGGAGAGTGAAAGGGACAAATTGCTGGGGAATGTATGAAGGGTTTGAATGAAGGCTGTGAAAAGTCTAGTCAGCTGTTCCTAGGGAATGGCAGGAACAGACAAATGCCTTGAGGAAATTGAGATTTCCTGCGTTTCTGTCTGCCCAGGCACCAGGATGTGGAAGGCCATAAGAAGCTGATGCCATGTGTCCTGCATTTGCACTGGGGATGGAGGAGAGGACAAACAGGTGGTTGCTGGCATGGAGGTCAGACTTAGTGGATGTTCAAGGGAGATAAATGTATACTAGGGAAAAACACTGTGAGGAAGAAATACTGGGGAATGTCTGAAGTGTTTCCTCAGGGAAGTAGAGAGGTCCTGGAGCCGAGAGACTCAAAAAAACCCTGCAATAAACAAAGCTGTGTGAATGTTGTGAGAGATGGGAGCTCTGACCTGTGATGTGGGTCTGAGGAGTTTCTAGTAAGCAGCAGGGCTCTAGACTTTTGATTTAATTTGAGATGTTTACTGTTAAAAGAGATGCTATCTTAACTACTATAAAGTAGTGCCTGTAGTTGAAGCAAGGAAAATGGCCAAAGTTTCCTAATAAAAATGCAAATACTGGGGAGATTGGAGTGTAGCTGTGAAAGGGGGCGCTTTCTCACTCCCTTAAAAGACCAGAAGTTTGTTCAAAGAAGCTGTAAAAACCAGCAATAGCATCAAAAAGCCTGTGGTGCCGCGATGAAGCCTGCTCTTCTCCCTCGCTGGCAGGCGTGGCTGTTAGCCCTTCCCAGTTCTTTGGTCTTCTGCTTAATTCACTCGGTGTGAGCGGTGTAATTGAGACTTCCACAAAGGAGCAAAGTGATTTGGTGTAGTCAAAGGCAGAGGCCTTGGAAATAACACAGAGGACAGACAAAATGGTAGTAAGGGGTGGGTTTGATAAATGTTTTGCTGTGCTGTGAAACTTGTGAAGTTCATTGTGTGGCACCAGTGGGGAGGAAAAAGCCCCAATAAACCTAAACCTTGAATGAAATATGAACAGGGGTTTTAATGTCAAGAAACTGAGAAGGTACTTGGGGCTTTGTGGCCAAACAACTGTTGAAGTTGGCTGGTGATGAGATAAAAAGACAGCTCTTGCTATTGTTTGCGGTCAAAGCCGTTTTTCCACAATGCTGTTGAAGATTTACCCATTTCTTTTGCCCATTGAGTTTTGCTATTTGAAGATGTAGGGTTGGTGCAGGCTTTTAAGAAGCTTGCTCAGATTTAAGGCAGCTAGTGCAAGACATCACCTGTATGGATGGCCCTGCATCGGTATAGCCCCTGCATCTGTCTCTGGGAGGAATGTCCCGTCCAGCATGGCTCTACTTGTGTCCATCTCTGCTCACTGTAGGAGAAAAAGCTGAGCTCTGGCGTCCCATTAAGCCTGTCTGTATCTTTCATCCAGCCTGGGAGCAGTCCTTTATCTGTGGGGACGAGGCTGTTTGGACTAGTGAGGCTTTCCTCCTTTCAGGCCATGCACAGGACGTGCAGGAGAGATGGGTAGTACTGCAAAATTACCTGCAAGGGTGCAGGTTTCCATTGTCCTGGAAAATTTGATGCTTCTTTTGCGAATGCAGCCTTGAGAATGTATTCTTTGTCTCCTGAGATTCTCTGCTAAAGTGTGGCACTTTGAGAGGTTTGCCTCTAAGACATACTAGAACCAGACCCTGTTTTCAGCATTTGGTGGAAAGTTTTTCAGTATTGCTAATTTTTTTCCTTGGAAAACTGCTGATTTGTATTGTAGATGTGTTTGCATACTGTTTTAGATTTTGGTTATTTTCCTCTACCAAATGGTAATCTTAAAGTAAAAGTGCAGTTACCTCATCACGAGAAGTGTAGCAATAAAAAGTCAAAGAATTTTCAATCAAGACTGGATTTTAATAAGGTCCCAAGATCCCCAATTAATTCTCCTTCTTATTATGTTTTTTATATACTCATCAATTTTGGGCCACCAATTGCATTGAGTGTCCTTTAAAAATAATTAATACTGCAATCCCTGAAGTACTTTCAAGGTAACTAAGTTTTAAAGTTGAACCACAGTAATGGTATTGTAAAAAGATAGAAACTGCTATTTTCTGTACTTGTCATATATAACTATAGGCCCATAGAGCTAATCAAACATTTCTAGGCAGATCTGTTTCGATTTAGAGATTACAGCTGAAGCAGGGGTTGAATTGCAGCTGGATGTTGTTGAAATTGTACAAGCTCTCTTCTTGACATTTTTTATATTTCGGTTTCCTCTTGCTCTTTTCCTCTTCCCTATGAAATCTTGTATTATCTGCAGGTTTTGAAGACTTTTTTTCTAATCTGTGTTGCTTTTTTTGTTTTGCTCCTTAAATAGAGATTGAGAAAATGAGATTGAGAAAATGTGAGAGTAGTAATTGACAACCAAATTATGAGTGAAGTGAGTTGACTTTGTTGTGTGGAGCTGGATCAGCTGGTCTTCTGGCAAAGTACAGGTCAAGAGGAAAGAGTAATAAATGCTTTATATTTAAGCTTATGGGGTAATGTTGGACACGGCCTGGTTGTTACAGTGAAGTAATCTTTAGAAACTAGTGTTTAATAAAAACACATTCCTTCCGTCAGCATTTTTAGTTTGGATCTGGAGTGTATTTTTAAGTGAATCTTGCATGATCCTACTTGCCAGGCTTCATCTGCCCTGTAGGGTGGTCTCAGTGCACAGGCTGAATTCCTTTCCAGTGAAGGTAAAGGTGAAGATGGGCTCCCATTGATCGCTTGATTCACACTAACTGCTGGCAGGTATTCAGTCTGCATGACCAGATTCTTGCTGATCGGAATGATAATGTTGGTCAGAATGCACAAAACGTGGGGGTTTGGTCCTCAGCACCATCGGTTTCACTCTGCAGACCTGCCCTGTTGAGCTGTACTGCTTGGTAATGAAGACCAAGCTGCAGTTGGGTAATGTGTTCCATTGAAGGCATGGACTTTGCTTTGACATGGGATAAATGGAGAACCAGTGTTTCCGTACCTTCTGGAAATTGCATCCCAGACGTAGAGAGTGCTCTGCTCAGAACAGTCTTCTAACCACTTGCAGCATCCTACAAGTTTTGATCCTACAAGTTTTGACAAGTAGGAGTCTGGTTATTAAAAGCAGCTGTTATGAATGTCTCAGAAGGTGCCTTGTATGAAAAAATGGGTGCTGTAAATGTTTAACATCTCAATTACTTGTGGAATTATTTTGTTGTTTTTCCTGTGAGGTTGTTTTTTCTTTCTCTGAAACTTTGCTCTATCTTGCTTTAAGAGCATCTTGTTTCTTGTATGTATGCTGCGAGCTAGAAATGCGCACATTAGAAATTCATCTATAGATGAGCAAGATTTGATTTCTGTATTCTGCAGAACTAATCAAAGCTCATTTTAATAATGTGATTTGTCTTAAATTTTCAACTGGGTCTAAACCTTTAGATTTTTCAATCTCCCTTCCAGTCATTACAGATGGATTTCTGTATGAATAATGCATGGTTTTGCTTTAAAAATCAGACTACACAAAACCACTTCATTTTCACTTTTTATTGATTCTAACCTTGGTGGCTTGCATAGATCAGAAGTTTCACAACTTAAAAATGTGCCTATCCCTACAAACGAGTCATTGATCAAAAAAGGTTAATTTGACTCCCTTGAAATGTCTCCCTTCTTTGTTTTTATCTAACTAGTAAAAACAATTTCCATTTAGAAACTTCAATTTTCAAAAGATTAGGGATTCACTTTCTCTGCTGAGTACATGTGCATACGGGCTGTTCATTTAGTGGAACCATGTCACAGAAAATGTGAAGCCATCACAGTAATTTATTATTGTAAGAATGCTTAGGTTGCTCTTGCCTCCCAAACAGATTCACCCGTTAACTGCTAATATTTTATTCATCATGAAGTTCAAGTACAACAGAGTTTGATGCTTTTTGAAATGGTGAAGAAAACATTTTTTGACCTCTACATTTGCAATGAAATTGCCAGCAATAACCTTTTTTCTCTTCTTCTCCCCTTCCCTTGATCTGATTTCTTTTCCCTCTTGAATTTCCTCAGCGCTTTTCTTCCCTGTATCCAGGCGCTCTGTCATCTCACTGCTTCAGTCACTTTTTTTTGTTTCTGAGTTGGATGTAGGAGAGACCTAAATCCTGGCTTGCAGGTGAAGGTGGGAAGCCCCTGGGCTCCGGGCAGGTGTGGCTCAGCCCTGTGGGCTGGGGTCTGGCAGGCTGGGAATTCCCACTGGCAGAACTGGGTGCTGGGTCTCTCCTGGGAGGCTGTGATGGCACAGACAGGGCTGCTCTTGGGTCTTTGCTTAAGATGCTGCGGTCATTCATGGTGGCTAAGGTGTAGTCTTGAATCAGTGCTCTGTGATTCTATGAATTAGGAAGTTTAAAACAGAAAACACACGTCAGCTTACACAAGGGCGAGATCTCTCCATTTCACTTCAGGTTTTCCCACTCTCCTGGAAGATGACTGGCAAAATCTGCGGAGGAGCTTTGCAAGTCACCCTTCAGAGTCATCAGTGGGAGGTGAAGGATAATTTTTGTTGTTCTTTTAGGAAAGGCAATTTCTGTGAAATATCTGCCCTTCACCCTAGAGTTTGAAGTTCTTATATGGAGCGCACGCAGTCTTATAGAGCTCGTGGCAAAAATTGCTTGTGCTGTAGGCAGGGACCTTGGTGCAGCTGGGCTCCCTCTCGGAGTAGTACAGATCCTGCTGTGAGTAGATGCTCATGTTCCTTTGCTGCTGCTAATAGTGCTCACCCGTATTGGCACAGGCACATGGAGTACTTTTTTTTGATCACATCTGAATTATTTGCCATTTCAGAGGTTTTATTGTACAACACCTGTTTTTTTTTTTTTTTTCTAAACCAAGCCGCAGCGTGATCTGCATGTTCTTTCCTTTCTTTGTTGTTTTTAGTGCTCCGTTTCATGCTGTTGTAATGTGAAGGGCAAAAGCCTGTAGGGAACTGCATACTACCACGCTGCTTTTCTGTGCTGTCAAACCTCTTGAGGTGAAGTGCCTTAAAAGCAAGACTGTCGATATTAAGCTGTTAGCTGAGTGACAGAAGTGCTGTGCTGACCACTTGTTACACGCTTGGTTAGTTGGGAAATGCCAAGTGGTTTTTATCCTCACCTATAACTTCCCTGACTGAACGTATACGCCAGGACCCTGTTCTTATAAGGTAGCTTTAATTCATATACAGAGTCTTTCATTAACATGGGAGACTGAGCAACATCAGGGAAAGCTCAGGCAGTATGAGAAGCACTGGAGGAGTACACAAGTGCTGAAGGAAAGGTGAGCTTTCCCTTTTCAGTCTTGGTCCGCCTGACGCTAGACCTTTACGGTTAACTACCAGCATGCTTGCAAGCAACAGTATGTTAAAAAACTGTTTTCTGTGGGCCAGGTTTTATTTTCCTCCTAGAAGTGCCTGCTGGTTGTGTGTGGCTCCCTGGCTGACTGCACATGTCCCCATGTATGTGCTGATACGCGTTATGCGGGTGAGGGGCCAGGAGCCTGCTTCACTGTGGCCGCCCCCCCACCCAGCACATGCACCCCGGGCATTTCCTTTTCTGTTACTTTCTCTCTCATTCCGTTTGACACCTGCGTGAGCTGGCACTTAAATATGCTCCACCCAGCCTGGAGCACTTGTGCCACTGATGAAGTTGGTGATTCAAACAAAAATAGAAATTACTGTTCCTGTCCTTCCCGTGGCAGTTTCAGCCTTTCTTGTGTTGTTTCCTTACCAGGTCAGCAGCTTCTTTGGAAACCAGTGCCTGAGCTGGCTCAGTAGCTGGCTCTGTGCTGAAGCGATGGGGCAAGTGACCCCGCATCCCAGTAGGTTAAGTCTGCTTTGAGATGCTCTCAGCCACCATGGCCGCGGGGCCCCTATCTCCTCCCACATCTGCAGCAAGCTGCCTGCCTGCTCACCTGTCCTAGCCGTGCCGGCTTCCCCTGCTTCAGCATCTTATATCCTTCCTATGGAACTGAAATAGCAGTGAGGTGTATTTATTCAAAGCACCAAGGGAAGGGGCCTTTAGCAGTCTGGCTGCCAGCACGACATTTACCTTCTCGTGTCTGTCAGGAATTTGCTAAAATGAGACGTACAAACAGTTCCTCTCCAGACTGCTTCTTCAGCCATTAGAGGTGCCAGATAATAGCTGACTGCCTTCATTTATGGAGTGAGGCAATATCCCAGGTATTTCCAACACTTCTGTGGCTTGTCTGTATCAGTCTTCATCACATGTTTTTTGGTCTTGTGAGCCTGATGAAAGAATCACTTAAACATCTGATTACATGTACTCTTTTTTAGGACAAATTTGACTGATAAGTTGATGTTTATGTTCAGTCCCAATTAAGGATTTTTTTTTTTCTTGAACTGGGCTCTAAGAGCTGGATGTAACTGTGCACAGACTTCAGAAGACGAAGCTGTCCCGTCTCAGTAACTGGATGAATTATTTGTTCTGGCAAGGTCAGAAAGATGAAAATACAGGGCTGGATTTAAAATGTGTTACCACAAGTGGAAAGACATCTATTGCTTTAGTAGACTCAGTCTATTGAGAAACTTCAGGCTTCTTTGTGGGCCCTCCTGCCTGTCCCCCATGTAGGCTGACCAAGGAAGGCAGACGAGACCCCCTGGGCTGGCTGGGTGCTGGAGAAGGGATGGAGCTGGAGCACTTAGGAGTTCTGTCCCAGCTGAAGATGCTCCTGTCGTAAAGCATGAGAGATGTGGTGAAGCATGGGGAAGGCTGTGGTTTGGAAATGCTCTGTGGTGAAATCCCATGAAAGATGCTACCTAACTTTTTGTTTAATGTGGGTGCATTGGTGATGAGTACAACGGCAGTAAAAATAGGTGCCAGGACAGAATGACAAGGATGATTTTTTTTTAAATTTTTATTAACATGTGGGAGATTGCTGTGCTGTATTTGTTTTGCTTTTTTGTTCCAGTATTAATCTGCATAGTCTTAGTACTTGAGACTTCTGTGCCTTGGAGATGTGATAAACAGCTGCCAGATGCTTCATTCTCTTTCTGCTCTTCTAGAGATTACCCAAATGTGTAACATGCTACTTGTTTTCTCAAGGTGTGGTTATAGCAGGATTTGCTAAGATTGTATTGTCCTAAGCATTGGAGAGGACTCCTAAATTGAAAAAGACCTTTTAAAAACGAATGTGGCAAAGGAAGCAATTAAAAACAAAGAATAAAGCTTAACACGTAGGTTTGATGTAATTCTTCTAAAAACTTAATTCTTTTTCTTAAACACTAGCAAGTTTGTTTTACACAGAGAAGGGAAACACCGCTAACATTTTATTAACACCTTTATTAACCTGGCCTTTTCAATCTAACAGCAAAAAGTAGCTTGGGAGAGGGTGTTAACTGTTTTCTAGTCTTTTGACATCTTGTTCAAAATAATGACAAAGCCCCATGTAATGTGCAGAGTGAAAATGAGGTTTTCCTGGTGCTTGAAAACCCTACGCTAAAACTCAAAAATTAAAATTCTCTTTTCTTGAGCCCAGTGACCTAGGCTCCTCTGGTGAGCGACCAGGGGGAGGGTGGGAGAAGAAAAAAGTAGGGAAAGAAAAAGAATATTATGTTTTTCTGAGATGGTGATCAATTATTCTTTAGCTCTCTGGAATGCCATGAGACTTTTTTTAAAAATCTGCAATTTTTTACTTGGCAGAAAGAGGCTCATAGCTTGAGACTTGAATTGTCATTTTATGCACAACACAGTGACAGATCAGTGCAAAAACAAACCTACCAGAAATTACATTTTAAAAATTTATAAAGACACAGAATTAACTAACAGCAAGCAAACAGTATTCTTAATTCAGTGGTAAAACACAGGAAAGAGGGAGCTGCTGGAATTGTGCTTTTGTATTTGCACTGATTTTACATACCTGGTGCTATTGCTTTGTAGTAGTTCTCTCCTTAAAGGTAGTGGGCTTTTCCTAACCTCAGGTAGATGCAGGGGAGAACCTGGGTTTTAGCTCTTTGGAGGCAGAACAGAGAATCCAACTATGCAGGGAACTGCTTGAAAGCAGAGAGTGATCTCCCTTATTGAGCAAGGTGGTGTGTCAATAATTGGCCATCAGTATGTGTCTAAATTTGAATATGAACTTGTTTTTGGGCATGCCAGCATTTTTTCTTGCCTGTGTCCCTACACAGTTGAAGGACTGGTTTTTGATTGCATAAAAATCAGCTTGAATGTCTGGACTTTAAGAAACTGTTCTCAAAATGATCCTTTTCTAACAGGGATCAGCTAGCGTATATTAGCGCAGAAGGAAGAAAGATTTCATCAAAACCCAGTTGTCAAAGCAAACATTGCAATGTGTGGCAAGATAAAAAGGGTTTCACTCACCCGTCTCATTGCCCAACACTTGTGTGAAAGTGTCAGAATATTAATTTTAATATCTGTGGCCCACCTGTGCATCTTATTTTTGCCCACTATTATAAGAAGCAATACTTTGTTCTGTATCTCTCCTTGAAGTATTAGAAGCTTTTTTTCATGCTCATATTTACTAGTGGAGTTTTTTGCTCTCTAATTCTCAAAAGTTTTTTACTTGTTCTGAATGACTTTTGCAATGGTCTGATTGATTGCTTGGGAGTTGAACACTCCCATGCAAGTACTCAATCCACCAAATCTCAAACTGGAGCTGTGCTTCAGTGGCAGTTAATTTGGAGTTATTTCTGTTTTTCTACAGTCAGTAGGTACTATTACTATTTTTCTTAGAGTAGCACTTAAAGGCTTCAGTTAGAGATTGGGTCCCTTCTACACTAAATGACATCTGGACATATTGAAACAGAGGATTCCCGTTCCATAGACTTTAGAGCTAAGTTACACTTCTACAGTGAAAAAGAAATCTTGAGAAAGCTGGTACTGAATACCCCATTTCAGAGGAGCCAGGACAAAAAATTTTGGTCATCCCAACTACTTCAGGATAATGTGTTGCCTTGAATTTGAGGGGAAAGAGCTTGCCTGGTGCTGTTGTCAAGGGTGCACCAAACTGGGTATTAAAAAAAATTATGCTTTGAAGTCAAGTGGTGGGTACGCCGTAGTGGGTTGTATACACTGACTTGACATGTTGACCCCGACACTGCAGATCCCCTGGTAACTGTTGGAATATATATGCATGTATATGAGAGGACTGAGCAGAGCTCTTAAATTTCAAGAAGAGAAATCACTGTATCACTGCTTTCTCTCTGACCTTGAAAGATCTTGAATTATTAAAGAGTCTCTTAAAAGTGCAACCTAGTTTCCAAGCTCTGTAACTTTTAAATGGCATAACTATTGTGAAATTTAATTTTGGAATAATTTAGGCAATTTTTTCTGCATCACTTTAATTACAAAAATTGGATGTTTCTCTTGCTTCAGAATGTTTTATCATCTTAATTAAAAATAATAATTTTATGTACACTGCAGTGCTGTGAATTCAGGATAACAAAAGTTTGAACAACTCATAATACTCTTGCAAAAGTATCTTGAGTAGATGAAATATTGGGGGATTTTCTGACAGCTGAGCAGCACCTGGCTGACTTAGCATATACTTAATTTATGTAGGGATCTAGGTGGCTTTTAAATACCCCTGGGGTAAAAAAGTATTCTTTATGCTGCCTGGGTGCAGAAAAGAGACTTCATTGTGAGAACTGGAGAGGAACCAAGCTTTGAACTGTGTCCTGGTTTCAGCGGGGATAGAGTTAATTTTCTTCTAGTGGCTGGTACAGTGCTGTAATTTGGATTTAGTATGAGAATAATGTTGATGACACACTGATGTGTTAGATGCTGCTGAGCAGGGCTTACACTAAGTCAAAGACTTTTCAGCTCCTCACCTCACCCCACCAGTGAGTAGGCTGGGGGTACCCAAGAAGTCTGGGGGGGGACATGGCTGAGACAGCTGATCCCAAGTGACCAGAGGGCTATTCCACATCGCACGATGTCATGCTCAGCATATAAACTAAAGGCAAAGCTGGCCAGGGGCTGCTGCTTGGGAACTGGCTGGGCATTGTTCAGCGAGTGGTGAAAAATTGCACTGTGCATCACTTGTTTTGTATACTCATTATTATTATTATTATTATTGTTGTTGTTATTGTTATTATCTTCCATTTCTGTCCTATTAAACTGTCTTTATCTCAGCCCGTGTATTTTACCCCCCAGCCCCAATTCTCTTCCCCCATCCCACTGCAGCGAGGGATGGGGAGCGAGTGAGCAGCTGTGTGGGGCTTAGTTGCCAGAAGGTGTTAAACCACAACAAACGGCTTAACAAGATCATCTACATTTGGGCAGCTCGGACTGTGAATGAGAAGGTGTTGAAATAATGCTGCAAGGATGGCACCTCCGTCCTTTTCCTTGGGTTAGAAGTTTTCATACAGCAGAAGTCCCCCCCATGTTAGTATATGATGCAGGTGGCGATGGAATGAAGTCTTTGCCCCAGGCTTGCCCTTGACACAGTGAGGCAGAATCAGGACTACAGCTGCTTACGGCTTTTTATTTTTATATCTCATTTATTAGCATCAAAGAAGTGACACGTCTCCCTGATTTCTGGGTCTGGGTTATTTTATGTTCTCTTGTGCATAAGTGAGCTTTGTATACTGCAGAAGAAACTTGCAATAGCAGATTCATCCAACCCTCCCCCCTCACAGACATGAACTTGTGCCCATGTTTCAGCTGGTACAAGAAATCGGTTCTGGTACAGGAGCACTTGCAGGCTGTGGTTGAAGCTGAAGCCTTGGCCGTGGGACAGCTTCAGGTCTTGCAAATCACTTTGTGCTCCATCTAACAGTGTGGCCTTTGAGTTCTGGGTTATTGTCAATGTTTACAGCAGTGTGAGTAGAGCCAATTAGTGACTTGTGCTTTGTATGTGCTGTGATAACAGAGATGCTGTTTTCCCACTTTACTACATTGCCACGAGGCAAGCAAACTTCCTCCTGGCTCTGAGGAGGGAGCCTGTAGTGAAAGACAAAGTGCCCTCTGCATCTCATACCAACCTCTTGCTGCTGGGCAGGAGTATCTAGAGAAAGCAGGCACGGGAACGTAAAGTGTGTGCTGAGAGGAGGAGCAGGGCAGGTTTTTTCAATATAGATGTGGGCCAGGGCCTGTCACTGCATATGTATTGTGGTTCCACTGGAATAACAGTGCAGTGCAGTATTTTGATGGCTGTTGTTAGCTGTGTGCAAATATAGGTGCACTCTCTGCCATATAATTTGTGTCCATGCAGAGCTGCTTCAGCAGAGGTTGGGGGAGATGGGGAGGGGTGGAGAGGAGCAATTAATTTTGTCTCTTCAGAAAAGCAGCTCCCGTGGATTCTGATGTGATCACGCCCAGTTTTTCTGCTCCTGCATTTGTCACGGATCACACCCTGCTACCTATACCTTTACATGTAATTACTTTAAAAGAGGCAGTCTCCAATTCCAGACTGCTGCATCGTGCTGGAGCTGTGCAAATGTCCTGGAGGAATCCATCCCGCATTGCTCAGGTACAGAAATGTTGCCAAGAAGCATGACCTGTCGCTTTTGCTTCCTCTGTCATAATAAAACAGAGACACCTTTCAAAGTTAATTTCAGAATATTCTTTGTTGTCAGAAGTAATTTAGTGGCCTGAATCCCCCACTCCTGGACAATCAAATGCACTTTTTGACGTTTGTGATGTGATTTGCAATGTGTTAAAACCTCATTGCAAAGCAACAGACCGCTTCCAGAGCCTCTCTCTCTTTATCTGAATCTGTAGACTAAAAACTGTGGGTTTTAATTAGGAGATAAAGTGAAAGCTGTTGAGAGACAAAAAACTGAAAAGAGAACTGCTTGCAATCTGCGTGTGCATTCCTTTTTCTTAAACGTGCTTGTGAGCACACTTGACTGACTCATGGTGAGCAGGAGCTCCAGCTCCGGCTCTGTCTGTGGTGCTGGTGCTTGGAGGAGCTGTGGAGCCTCAGCACCAAGGGCTGGGGGTAGGGCTGGCTGAAGGTGCAGGATCAAGGATCCCCTCGCATTGCTGCTGATGCTGGGGACCAGGATGGGTGATACAGCTGGGGCGGGCAAGGCCACTGCTGCTGTGTGTGATGAAAATTGCAGAGCTGAGGGCCGTGGCACTGGTGAGCCCTTCTGGTGGGGAAGCCGTGCTCTCCCCGTGCACCAGGCGTGTGCGCAGCAGCCCAAGGGCTGGAGGATGTCTGAGCGGTGGGAGATGAAACGCCGCGTGGCTCTGGGCCCGTCCCTCAAAAAACTTGCACAGTGAGGGTAAATAGAAACAGTTGGTTTCTGCTCTGCGAGAGGAATTAAGCATAATAATGTGTTAGCCTAGACTGCTACCTGCCAGCGTTAGACAGACTCAAGACTGGGATAAAAAAAGATTGTCATCTGATTTTTCCATCTGGATGAGACTGCTCAGTTCGCCTGCAGACTCTGTCTCTGGGGGCCGAAGAGGAGCGACTGCTGCCATGCTCCCTGCCTCACAGGAGGAGGCATGGCCACTGGAAAGGGGCCCTGTGGGAGTACAGATGCCCTTCTGGAGCAAACAGAGATGTAGATCCAAGCATGCTGGTGGAAAACATCCTGAAAATATGCATATTGACCAATTATTGTCTCTCCCCCAACTTGCTGCCCACAGAACTAAAGTGATTTCAGATGCTGGACAGATCTATATAAAAGGTTTTCATCCTGCTTGTCACCAGTTTAAAAATATATTAGCAAGGAAATGAAGCAACAGTTGTAAAGTGTCCAGCATATTAATGGTAAAATGATACGACTGGCATCCCATAAAAAGAAGATTTCTATTTCATATCTAGAAATTAAACTGTATACAGCTATGAGACCATTTATCCTTTGTCCAGTCTAGCTGTCCCTACCTGTTCAGCCAAGCTTCCCTGAACAAATTAGTTTTATAGCAAAACCACAAATAGTAATTAGCACAGAAACAGTATTTATTCTAATTATCCTCCAGTGGCTGGGCTACTGCAAGAGTTAAGCCTCATTTGCATCTTTCTGCAAACGGATGTGGATGTACAGAGAGCTGTTGTATAACAGATAGTAAGGCTAACGTGTAGGGTGTGTGATATGTCAGCTTTCTGATCTGGCTCGTTAGGCTTATAATTTTCTGCCAGTTTATCATGGCCTCTGGTTATTTGATTGTAAAGGGGAAGGCAAGCACTTTGGGGCTTCAGCAGCAGGGGAATTACTTACCTGAACGTCCTTCATCTGGAACTGATTTGTTCATTTTAGATTTGAAGACTATACTGGTCTTTTATTTATCTCCTTAAGTCTATAGTTTGCTTCCTTGTATGTTTTATTTTTAACTGCAAGGTTTTACACCCATATTAATAAGTCATCCAAGAAGTATCGTAGCACTAAATAACCTGCACTCTCCCAGTGAAATAATAGTCACAATTTGCACAAATAGAACTGTCTGGTTTGCCACAAGTGACACAAATGTAATGGAGCATAGTTCAATGGTAGAGGCAGTCTTCAGAATAGGTTTTCAAGGATTTATTATTGCTTTGCAATGCATTTTTTTTTTGTGTGAAATAGGCAGCTGAGCTATAGTTCAACTTATAGCCTAACCTGCTGTTCATTATTTAAAATCATCAAGTAATTTTTAGTCTTCAACTCTTCCTCTTCATGTGTGGCTTTTCGGATGGACAGCATGTCAGCTGCTAACTAAATTTCAGATTTTTAGGAAGGCCTTTAGTCATATAACTCAGGATGATAAAAATCCTATTTAATAGGGAATACTCCTTTGCCATGGGCTTGATCAATAAATTAAATAGATTAATTAAGTTAAGCTGTCAGGACCAAGGACTGTCATGAAGTCAGGCCAGCGGAGTTGGCCATTTATCAGAGGCAAAAATTTGTTGAGAAAAGGCAGCTTTTAATGGGTAATTCTGGAGTGCATGCAAATGAGCAAGTACATAAAAAGTCTAGCAAGGAGTGAGTGCCTGTCATCTGATCACAAGTGGTATAAAAGGAGGTGCATGCGTCTGTGCAAAGTCATTAAATTTGCTTATCAAACTCCTTCCTGTGAATTTTTGAACTTCAAGTTCTGAGGAGATGAACTGACTTGTGATGTGGGTATATAGTCTTAGGTATTTCCATTTTTTAATCTTCGCTGAGAAACTCAATTGGTTTTATGTTTTGAGATGTATACACACATATGTATGAAGTGATTTAAAGTGCAGGCTTATTAAAAAATAGGAAAGCTTTTATTGCTTTCAGAGCACTTGGAGAAATCGAGCTCTGCAGGTGGAATCCAGCACAGAGGCTGGAGCTAGACTGATGCATTCCTGCCATTTCAGTGCAGGAAATTTCTAGCATCGTCTGTGCCTAGGCCCATTATCTGCTTATAGCAGAGTCCTATCGATGCTGGTCTGGGAGAGCCTCACAGCTGGGGACTGTGGGCATCTGCACAGGTGACCCTGATGACTGCACCAGGGTCTCTTCCTTCTCCCCAAGGACCCATCACCGGAGGGGGATGATCAGCAGAGTTTAAATGCCCACTTACTGAGATTCAAGAGACAGAAAATCATAGGGGCTCAGTATCTTTAATTTTGCCTCATGTAAATTAGGTTGCTGAAAGAAGGGGGTAGTATTTCTGTGGCCGTTCTGGGTGTGATGGCTGAGGGAGCTCTGTTAAGGTTGTGTCACCAGAAGAGCCCCACAAGGCCGGTGTGGCGTGAGCAGCAGAGCAGCGGCAGCTCCTGGCTCTCCCAGGCAGAGAAGCCGCTTTGCCACAGACATCTTTGCTACCACGTGCTTCTCTGCGGATGCAGTGGGAGTGAGATGGTGTGTGCTTCCCAATGTAGAAAGTGAAGCAGTGCATATAATTGCATGAAAGTTGCATCTCTGTTTTGGTACTTCCAGTTTAGCTGTAAAGCCCTGACCATATGGATGTACTCCTACAGTCACTCTGGAGGCAAGCTGAGAATAAAATGAGCTGTGTGCAAGTGCTGCAAGCCTGTGTAAATGAAACCTGCCTGACAAACCAGAAACATGCCTTTTGGTCTATAATAAAAATAAAATTCTCTCCAGGCACAGAACCCTACGTATGTTCAATTCCTGTTGATTAAATAGTTCTGAGCTCAAAACAGTAAGGGAGTGAGCCAGGGATGCTGGTGCCAGGTTAGGGATCTGTCAGGAGAAACATCTAAGAAGACGGTGCTAGGAGAATGTGCCCGGCCATGTGGGAGAGGCCAGGGTCTTTGTCATAGTTCTGAGAGAAGACCCTGTTTGCCAGGGTGAGAAAGTGCAAGGAGGAGTAAGGACTTACTCGCTCTTTCCTCGAGGCTGTTCAGGAAAGGCAGACTAAAGAACAGGGCTATATGCCTGACATCCCACTGAAGTGCAGCTGTGGTGGAAGAGGATGCAGAGAAGAGACTGTGACTGGTGGTAAATTCTGGATTGCTTCCCTGGCCTGCTCAGTGTGGCGGTGGGAATCACTGCCCTGTACTGTAGTCCAGGGTTTTGTCTTGGGGACTTCGGAGAAAATTTATACATGTTCCCAAGTGGCCGAAGCACTTCAGTCATTTTGTGAGCTGAGTTCCTTAGAGGATAATTTGTTTGTGATATTGGTGTGTAGGCTCTTGATGAACATTTAAAAAATAGCCCTGGTACTTCAGCTGTAGGAAAGCCAGGCTCTCTTTACTTCTTTTCTTATACTATTATCAGCAGCTGTGAAGAGTGATGCAATCCATATGCCGTATGGAGCCCCTATATATAAAAATCTGACATATGGATGTTGTGAAGTTCTCGGAAGATTCCACACGCTTGAGATCACCCACATTTTAAAAACATTCTGTTTGGGAATTAGTTGTTGAGATATTATGTTGAATACTCCAAAGTGAAAGCAGGCAAACTGTGCTGGGAACGTTTGTCATTCAGTGTCAGGTCTGAATTACTCTTTTTGGCCCCCGGTGGAGCACTGCAGGCTTTGGGAAGGATGCGTTGGACTGAATGTTTCCAAGTTGGCTTTTGGAACCTTTGGAAAAGGATGACTTTTACTGGATCTGTTAACCTAGTGGATCTGAGCCGTTTCTAGCTCACAGTTCTTCACTGTTGTTTGCTGCCACTCACCTAGCTGGGAGCCTCTATCTCCGTTGGCAGTATGGGAAGGGAGGATGAGACACAGTATCACTGAACACCTGGTTTTTCAATTCAGTCTTCAGGAGTCTAGCTGCTCAAAAATGTTGTTTTGCTCCCTAGACATTAAGACAGCCTACTGGCTGCTGTTTATGTGGGCCCTGAAGAAGGTAGAGCATTCAAATGGAACCAGGAGTTGGTAAAGCACACAGTTTGTGAGAAGTTGCTGGCTTTGCTAACAGTGATTTGCCATGCTGCTTGTAGCTTACAATGTCAAAATGTTTATCTGGATTCTCCATGGCTAACTAGGATGAGTTTGTATTTTTTTTTTTAAACCTTTTTTTATCCACTGAGATGGGAATCCATCCTTCTACTCCTGGTTTGGCTGATGCAGCAGTGCTGGCTGCACTAGCCTCCCCCCTGGGAATTTGCTATTGGAGCATGTGCGTGAGCAGCAAGGGGGGCATGTCAGTTCCACACAGATGAAGACTGAACAAAACCAACGATTGAGTGAGCAAATGGTAAGGAAGAAGGTACATATAAACTGAAAGACTTTTCAGTTTTACTCTCTGTTTAAGAAGCGCACACAGCAAGTGCTATAAAAATACAGATGAATAATACGTAGTTGGTTGATCCTTCCCTGGCCTCAACAAAGGCAAATGGAAATGGGTCCGTCTTCTCTGCTCATTTTTGGGGCTTGTTTGGAGTAAGTATGAATACAAACTCTGCCTGCACATGAGGATCATGATCTGGGGAGGACTTTGCTCCTCAGATACCACCCTTCTCCAAGCAGCTGGGATATGCTGTGCCCCAAGATGTATGTTTGTGCCAGTGCCTTAAGTTTTCATGAAAGACATCACAAATTGCTGCTGTTCTCTCTGTCAATTTTGTTCTTGTGGGATGGCAGAGGATTGACAGTGATTTGGATTCTGCTTTCTGAAATGCTTAATCCAGGGCTTCAGTGACGTGGAGTAGCAGCAAGCGGCACACTCTGGAGCTTGGTTATTTAGGAGCTCAGGTTATAGATGTACATAAATCCCTTTCTCCCCAAAGAGCTGTCAAGGTGAAGTTAATTCCGCTACCAATAAATGTTTGTTGTAATCTGTGAAGCACTAGCAGGAGAGAGAGCCTACTGCAGGTGTCTGTACATCACACTAATCTGTAATCAACCTGTTATGATTTCTAGTTCATAACTATGTCTTAGTTATTTGCATGTGCTGTGTTACAATGGATTACACTTGCTTAAAATCCTTTGCAGGGAAGAAACATCTTTCTGGCTTTTATTTGAAATGCGAGCTGTTCCCTAGAGTCATGTCAGCTGCAGAAATCCAGACCCCAGCACAAGTGTCTGCATTAAAATCTGGGCTTTGGGCTCCATTAAAATACTGTGACTGCACATGTCACAAACAGGAAAGCAGCACAGCAGCACAGGCACTTAAAAAGATTGCATCCCTGCTTTGAAACCAAGGGGCTTTTGAAACGGAGGGGCTGAAACCAGGGGAAAGGAAACAATTACCTCCACTCTTTGCCTCTTCCAGCCCCCTACCTCCAGCCCATGTCAGCTCTTGACTTTAAACTTTGTTTGAAATTACATGCTTGTCTCTTGGTAGTCTTCCCCCATATTTTAATTGGGGATGGCAGGTAAGGCATAAAGTCAAAGAACTGGAAATAACCTGTAAAACTAAACCAATGAAGCCCAAAGGACAGCCCTTCAGTTAAAGGTGGTGATGGTAACTGCCAAATCTTTGGCAGTGTTTGCAAACTTGTGATTAGAGCACACAAAATTGTGTAAAACTTTTAAGGCCTTTGAATATGAACAGGGCTGGAGGACTCTGAGAAGAGAATGGCAAAGCTCCAGTAAGTGTGGATCATGCGTATCATGACAGTTTACTACACACTGTGCAGGCAACAAGCCATGCTGATGGGTTAATACATCTTTTTCGCATTCAAGAGAAGAGTACATGTCCTTGTCCTCTTTGTATAAGATGTTGCATGTGTTTGTATGTGTATGTATGCCCGTCCTTAAAATAGATAGGCAGTCTGTGTGCCATTCATCGTCCCTAAAACAAGTATTGATCTCCTCTGTTCTGTGTAGGTTTTACAGACAGCTCATTGCCAGGATGTAGGAGTGCCTTTTATTTCTGTAGCAAGCACTATGGCCACTACCAGTTTTATGTTAGTCTGTTTTCCTTCAATTCCTTCTGGAGGAGGAGGGTTGGAGCAGAGTGCTTTGGTTGGCGTTGCTGCTCTGTTTTGGTGTGGCAGCATCACTGCAGGTGTATCTGTTATTAGAGAAGGCTGGATACAAGGGGACTTTGAAGTAGAAGGGATTAGGGTTTACAGTAAGGTCACAGTTCCTGGGGGAATTCGTTCCTCATATCTGCTGATGAGAAATGCTGTCACCTGCCCTAGCAGGTAAAGGTGTGCTTCGCTTTTAAGCATGCAAATACTCCATATTGAACCTGGATTAGAAGTGGAGATAGCTTTTTGATAGTGTCAAAATGAACTAAAAAGCAATAATAAACCCAAAAGAAGAGATAGGAACTGAAGAAAACTGAAGACTCTCATCCCACACGTCCTCTGCTCTTGTCCTACTCTTTTTGACTATGGAGCTGAAGCAAAAAGAGGAAAGTGCTCAAGGCTATTCAGATTTCCAGTGCAAAGGATTAATGTTTTGGTGAGATGAGCAGGAAATAATGGCCAGTGACTTGCAGAAGAGCATTGGGATTTGCATTGATTTTGAATCCCTGCTTAGTTATGCAGAAGGCCTTCCAAGATCTGAACTATAACAAAGGGCATGTCAGAGGTGGGGAGGAGCAGAGAAACAGATCCCATAGATGCAAAGTGCACCATTCTGGATGTAACAAGCAGTTTCTGGGTGTTAATGGATTCTTATTTCTTGGTGTGGGACTGTGCACACTGTTCAGTGTGTGCTTTTAGGCAGAATTAACAATTTTCTCAAAGATTTTTCCAAGGTGTTAATCCCAGTAACTGGGGTAATGCTGCGTAAGTGGTAATTAATTTCTCCTTAGCTCTTTGGTAGCCTGAGAAAACTCTACTGCAGTTGCCCCCTTCCCATCCTAACGGGGGAAGCAGACTGGGGACGTTGAGTCCCAGAGGAGCTGTTGTGACGTTCCTGCAGGTGGTGCGGGATCATTGGAGATGGCAGACAGGGCCCTGCGGTCCCAAACGGAGCTTGTGCATTAGGAACACCCAGAAGGTGAGTGGGTGTCTGTGAAAGTCTTGGTTTAAGGATCTTAAATAGCATCATGAAGAAACCTAGGGGCAGCGAAGAGGATAGAAGCCAGTTCTCCCAGGCCATGCTCAGCTGCCTGCGTTGGTTAAGGGGTGAGCAGCTTGCTTGCTGCAGTTCCTTGCTTCAGCACCAGCTTTTGTTTGTGTTTTCTTCCAGCCCCTGCAGGAAGCAAAGCAGGGCTCACACAAACAAGTCTTTGATAACTAGACCAACTGTGGGAACAGAGAAGGTGTGTTTGGTAAGGAAATGTCCTGGGAGTAAACAGTACTTTATGAAACCCAGCACAAGCAATCCAGACAGCAGTCTGGATCTGGGCTTTCTGAAAGGCTGCATCCCTGTCTCAGTTCAGGACACCTCATTTTCGAAAGTGTTAAGAACTCCCATACAGCTTTAGTCTGTCTTCAGATTCCCACCCACTCAATTTCTAATTAAATGAAAGAATTGCCACTTCATGATTAATCCTTGTTTTCAGGGCAAGCTGCAAAATAGTTGAAAAAAGTAAGACTTATCTGTCTGCTGCTTTCCTTCTGCCTTTTTAGTTTGCAAATGAATGTAGGGTCATCTTACATCATTTGTCTTCTTAGAACTTTTGCCAGTTTTAATTCAGTAAAATGCAATAGTCATTCCTCATACTTATCTGTAAATTGCATTGAGTCTTGTTGCAGTCATATTAGGTGGTAATGATTTATATGCCTTCTAATAATTTATTTGATTATGCCAGCTATGTTCCATTTTTGAAGAATTAAATATTGAATTAATGCTCTTGTGTAGGGAACAAAGAGAAGTATTTTCTGTAGTTCTTACTTTGCCTTTCTGCAGCTTGGTACAGTACTGCATGTTTTGTTTTTTTTACGTAGTGGAATGTAAGGATCAGGCTGACAATTTATTACAAGTTTTTAATATTGTTAAGACTTCAGGTTGCACAGAAACTGCGTATCCAAAGGCAGTTTACATGTGTGTGTGTGTGTCTCAGCATTAGGTGGTTCTGCCACGTGCACATTCTCAAATTCTGCGAGTCTGTGATGGGAGTATCTGTGCTGGGCAGATACTTTCCCTTGTGCCCCAGCAATTCTTCCACGCAGGGTGCAAGGAGCCCTCTCACCCCCCTCACTGCCGAAGGGCTGGCTTAGGGAAATAGTTAAGCACAGGTTTAACTTTAGGATTATAATTACTCCCTCTGATTTCTGAGGTAATCGTTCTCTCACAAACAAATATGAAATGAGGCTATTGAGGAGGGGCAGGGAGAGCAACACTCAGCAGGAGTAAAGGAAAGTGGTTTTTCTGCCTGGCATGTCTTATACATTTGAAACTTTTAAGTATCTCCTTCCTTGATGGACTGTCTACCCTGTCTGTTTTCTCTCCTTTTTGGAAATGTGTGCCTAACTCCTGGATAATATGCCTCCCACGCCAGCTGACAAAACACAAAGAAGTAGGAAGAAGCTTCAGCTCTAGGGAAAAATTCTTCACTTCATGAAAAAATGATGTAGTTTTTCTTTTCTTTTCCTTGACTTGCGTATTTAGAGAGACACAGGATGGAGCAAAGTCATTGCACAAGTGCAAATAACCTCCAACTTTTTTCTCTCTAGAATTTCTCTTTGGAAAATGGTTTCTTTCTGAATACGTTGGCATAAAATACCAATTTTTGGCAGTGTTTGAATGCTGCTTTTTTTCCATTTAAAAGTGGTATTGCGCTACTGAGACATTGGACTTTTGAACAGGATGAAATGTGGTCACTTGTTTGTGCTTACTCCAGAAACAAAATTGTTGCCTTTTCCAGAGTTCGTGTACAGGCTGGTACTGTGTGAGTCTGAGAGGAGAGGTAGTACAACCCAAAGGGACAGATACGATGGGTGGAAGAAGAGAAAGGTTATTTTACCTCTTGTACAAGCACCTGGAAACATGCAGAAAATCAAACAAGAAATGACTTCCCAGCAAGAAATTAAAGCATCCAAGCAATGAAATGAATAATCAAGCAGACATATGATATCCTCTCCCTTTAAACCAGGTTTTTCTTCTCCTGAAGCAGTTTACATTTTAGAGGAGGATTTGAGCCTTGACCCAGTAAGCTGCCCAGCTCCCAGCTTGTTCATATTGCTGTTATTTGGTTCATTCCACCATGGAACATCACTGTATTTGGGAACAGGCCTCCTTAACATCTCTATTTGTGTGCTTTTCAACATTATTTGCTTTTTGATGTTACTGAAGACAGCTGTGTGCACACAGAACATCTGGGGGCCTGCTGAACTATAAAACCTCCTGACATCAGCGGTTAATTTACGTTGATGTATTTTCACTTTTACATGATACTTGTTTGCAGCCTTGCATGTCTTTTGGGTCTTCACTGTCTTACAGTTAAGTAGCAGAGAGCTGAAACAGAGGAATACCCTTGGTTTTCCGCAGAGCTGCGGTGTGTGAATATGAGGTTGCTCCCAAAACTGTTGTGCAGTTGCTGAGGCATGTTGGTGTTTAAACAGTCATTTGTTATTTGCTGATACTCTCTTTTTTAAATGTTACTGTTTTGTAATGGTCATTTACACTTGTACAACCTCCTTGTCACCAGAGCAGCTGATGGCAGCCTGATCTTTTCACAGACGTGGTTACTAGGGAATGCGGCACTTTTCTGCCAGATTTTCTACTCTATTAAGCATCCATATAATCTCCACGAATAAAAGTGCCTGCTTATATAGGAGATGGCTTTAGCATGTTGAGGTCATTTGGGTTTTTAGGACCGTGTGTTGAAACGCAGCTGATCCCGCATGCACTGCCAGTTCTTCGCCTATCCCTAGCTATTTTTTGGTGCAGACCTGAAAGCACCGTGGTCTGGAAAGTGTTGTTCCTTTTTTGCTTCTGGGGCAGCTCTGTTATAAAGACACATTAACATGTGTAAGGAAACATGCATCCCGCGGCATTCTGTGGAGCTGTCAGATTTGTGCAGGCATGGAGGTGTCCCCGGGGCACGGCGGGTCCCCTGAGGCATGGCTGGCTACGGGTGCTGCTCTGGGCCCTTCCAACTGGCACTTCTCTTTTGCTCACGGCATCTTCCCCAATGATTGTGTTCGCTCATTGACCAAATCCTTCTTATATCCTTGCATCTGTAGTGACCCTTTGAGGAGGTTAGGGCTACATTTTCCAGAGATGTGAAATATTTGTTCCCTGCACACGCTGGCCTTTGCTTGTTCTTGAAAACGCAATGTGGAAAATTGCATTGCTGTCTGTTTCTGTTCTGTTGTTGATTAATCTGTTTTTCCACTAGGACTCTGTTATGAGAGAAGATTAATATTACAGAGAAGATACTTGTTTGTTTCAAATATTTTGTTTCCTTTCTCTGTTGGGAATACTAGTATAAACACCAGGCAATCTGAATTTAAATAGCAAAAGTATTAGTCTTGCTACTCCAGTTGCTCGTCATTACACTTGAGGATATGGTTACAGCTGATTATACAAAAATACCTGAGCCATACATTTTACGTTCTCAATCAGCATATTATAGATGAACTGTGAAAACTGGAGATAGCTTTTTATGATAATTGGGAGATATTTTCCTTGAAATATGCAAGACTCGTGAGAGAAGTTGAATTGCTTGTCTGTAATTCTGTTATAAGCTTTACTGGTATTTATTTAACATGCAGTTTATTGCTGCTGAATATTTTTCTTATGGCTCTCTGTCGAAGGCTGCATATTCAGGAGGTTGCCCTCGGTTTTGATATCCTCTGCACAGCAGCTTGTTCGTTAGACCAATTCTGAAGCATCCTCCACAAGCCTGACTCATGCGCAAGGCAGCGGTGCACTTATGTGGAGAAAATGTAAATTGTTATTGCCTGAGTGGCCCCCTTCAGCTCCTCCTTGACGTGCCAGGGTAATCAGCCAGCCTGGGTCACGAAATACAAACTGGCTTAGATGCTTCCAGCCCTCAAACTGGGCCCTTTGGGGCCACTTCAGACCAAAACTGCTAATTGCACAGACCCCTTAGCTTTGGAGGCTTGAGGTTGAGGGTCCTTGTGTTGCTCCTGCAGGTCTGGGCTGTCCTGTCCTCAGTGCCAGCAGTGCAGGGACTTGTATTAACCTGCTTTTGGCTTGGGGATGTCAGTACTTAGCAAGTGTCCACCCTATAAAGCTGTGTGGGGCAGCCCCAAGGTGCTCCCTGGTAGTAGAAAACATGCAGTTCTGGCAGCTAAATGCTTTTTAAAGGGGATGAGGGAATTCCACGTGCTGGGACTGCGCAAGCAAAGGCGAAAAGGGACATTATGTTTGACTGAGCGGCTACTCACCCAGCACATCACTGCTTCAGGCCCTTCAGCTGGGAAACTGGCTGAACCCACAGCTTTTTCTAGTACCAGGAGGCTGAGCTGTGCCAGGTGTGGGGACTGATGCAAGTACACAGGACAGCAAGGTGGCTGTTTGGAGACCCAGCTCCCAAGGAGGACCTGGCCCTGACCTCCTTCATCTGCAGAAGCTAGACTTGAGCAGAGATGCTGCTGGACTCTTACGGTCCATCACGTGTCTTCCTGTTCAGCTCTTCCTTGCAATTATTGCAAATAAAAGTAAAGAGGAACCATGCTGATTGCCCTGTTGCGTTTCAGGTTAAATTCAGTTAAAAAAAAAAAAAAAAGGTTAAAAATTAAGTTACTAATAAAGAATAATAAAGAAAATAAAGAATAAAAAAGCAAGCTGGAATTTGTGAGATTTTGCTGCAGAGGGTTCAGCTTGTCCCTGGGTAGAGGAGGTGCAGATTGGGATCCCAGGTGTGAAACAAGGAGCTTTCTGCCTGGATTTATGGTAATGCACGTAAAGTTACCACTCTTGCTTTTCATTGTTGGCATGTGTGAACAAGGTTACTTTATGCTTGGCTGTGCTGGTCTTGGCTCACAAGAGTTAGGTTCTCTATGGCTTGAGGGTAAACTCACATTTTCATTACCCTGGGAGATTGCTGCTGCCTCTGTCCCTCCCGTTGGTGTTGTAATAGAGTTTTTATATAGCTGGAGATTGGCAGGCAGCGTGGGAGGAGTGCCCTTGTGAAGGGGGTATTGTAGGTGACATCGGGGTGGTGGGGCAGAGCTCACTCCTCAGCTTATGCACAGTGATTCAGAGGCTGGAGTGCCCAGCTGAGAGCTGGTGTAAAGAACTTGGGTCTGATTGGAGTTATGCTCAGCACGGTGTGTCTGGATTCAGCCCGCTGAGCCATCCTGTCTGTTTGTTTTAGTGTTTGCGGGGTCGACCTCTGGGGTATTAACTCCAGAGGAGATTTTTGTCTGTTTACCAAAATGGAAATTGCCTAGTTCAGGAGTGGGCTGCAATCCCTTCAGAAAACTCATCTTTAATATATTTCCTGTAATCACAGCTTAAAAACAAACACACGTTTTGAAAATGTTCTTCAATTTGTCACCCTGCTATTTCTTGCACAGGCATTAATCATCCACTTCTCCATTTAAGTACAGAGCACAGAGTATTGCAATGAAGAACTGACTTCTCACGCCTGGTGAAAAAATGAGTGGTTTTACAGTGAGATTCCTATCGCTTTGGGGAGTAGTGACAGTGCCAAAAAGATGTGCGTTGACCTGTGTGACACAGGTGCTGTGTGTCAGGATTTCAGCAGAGTTAACCCCTGGTAGGTCACTTGTAAAACATAATGTCTCACACCGCAATGGTACAGTGCCAGCTTTTGGGTTGTTTCAGCCTAGCCCAGCTTGGTAGTCATTAGCTTATCAAGTGTGTGCTGGCCCAGGTTGTGCAGGACATGACATGCTGGAAATTTGAGGTGCTTGTTTTTTGCCTGCTGTGGTTTGGTGATGACAGTGGGGTTTATCCCAGGGAGCCTGTAGCACTGGGTATGTTCAGTGTAACTTATAGTTACGAAAATGCAGGTGTCCTGCAGCATCAGCTTAGGACTAAGTGACAAAGAGATGTCTAAATCGTTATTTTCTTCTCTGTGGAAGGGGTTGGGTGGGTGCTTGGAAGAGGAGTTCAGCAGGCCAGGAGCGGTGTGACCAGGCAGTGCATCAATGCCCTGCCCCACCGTCTGTGCTGCTCACCCTTAACCCACTTCCCCAGGCCCCTTCTTCCACCATGATCTGCTTTTCTGACCTGAGCCCTGCACTTCCCTGGTCTCTCAGCCCCACGTGGTGAGCCTGTGAGCGCAGCAGCAAGCTGAACCTGAGCTTTGATTTCTGTGCAGCTCAGGCACAAGGGCTTGGAAAGGAAAACCAGTTTCTGGTGGGGATGAACTGTCGGGCTCATCAGGCTGTGATGGCAAGGTCAGAAATCCTAAGGAAGCTGGAGCAGGATTCGGTTTTTGTACCTCCCATGTTGCCTGCCACAAGTAAGCTCTGTGTGCCATCAAGCAAGAGCTATTCTTTTTTTTGTCTTTGGATTTTGAACTGCGCTGGTCAGCTCTCATGGCAGAGGGGTCAAACACAGCGTACCGTCTGTGGCTGCACCTTCGCGCCCTTGGCAGCCTTCTGTGTTTCAGCTTCATACGCAAATGGTCAGCTCTGCTGAGCCCTGTCCCCTTCTGTTCCTGAGCCCGCTGGGCTCATGCACGTGGGAGAAGGGTGTTTGCAGGCAGGTCCTACTCAGACCAGGAGGGGGGATCTGTGCTGAGAATGCGGTCTGGGGCCTCGGCTCAGAACCCATCCTCCCTAGCCCCAGACGTGCCACCCAGCAGTGTGAGCACGTGCTGCCTCTGCCCTCGTGTCCCACCAGCCTGCACTGCCTGTGCCTGCGCCAGCAGGGAGTCCCTGCACGCCCTCTGCTCGCGCCCTCTGCACAACCTGAAAGTGAGCCCTTGGCAATGGAGCAGCCAAGGAAACCACCCCAGGGATCTGAAAATGTGTTGCTTTGTAATTTACTGTGTAGTCTGACATTGTTCTGCAGGAACTCAACAAAGCAGTGCTGGCTGGAGACCCAGCTTGTAGGTGGTGCCTGTCCAACACACACATTGCTAGATAGGCATTTCAAGGTAGCAGGTTTGTAGCAGTGGGGAGGAAGGTTGAAGTGGATGCTGTGGGCTTAAATTTGCAAAAATCTTTGACTGCAGTAAACTAAATCAGTAAAGCTGGGGACTAGGATGTTTAAAAATTGAATGTGCAAACAACAGCCTGGCAGCCTGCAAAACCGTACCAAAGACCTTTAAAAATTAAAATGCCATCATGTTTAGTGGAGTCACCAAAAGTAATGATGAAAAGGTATTTGCTTCTGATGAAACATATTCTTTGAAGTAAAGAATGTGGTAAATCTCAACTGGCTTTGTTAACTAGGTAATTTAAAATATTTCTTAGAGCTCAATATGCAAGTGAACTGGAGGTTATATATAGTTAATATTTGCAGGATAAACAACCAGTAATTTAAGTTGATTATGAATGAACTCAAATCCTCTGGGTGATTTACAGGTGTGCTCCTATTTGAGTTCAGTTTAACTCAGGTTTGACATTGACACCAGAGTTCCAAAAAGCACTTAACTGTTAGGTGACTAGGGCATAAGTACATATGCCATTTGTTTTCGGTGTCTCTTCTGTGGCTTAAATGTATTCACACTTCGGTTCCACAGGTACGTGAGTGCAGTAGGAACAATTTATTTTTCAAGTTTAACACAATTTAATAGACCCAATAGTAAAGACCTCATTTTTCTACAGAATTTCAGACTGCTGAGAAGACAAATGTCTTTCAAAGCTACCATTGAATTTGATGCTTAACTTCAAACAAGTCAGCTTGTTTGTAAAAGAGAAGCCACATTACTGAATGATCAGTCAGCTGCCATGATGAAAACAAGACAGGGAACGGTCCTCTGTAATTGGTTTGGGTTTAGAGCCCACAATTTCTTCAAACTTTTCTATGTGCATGGTTTAAAAAAAACCAAACAGTGCCCTCTTCAACCCCCCCCCCCCCCCCCCCAAATCACCAAAAAAACCAATAAAGACCCAAACCAAACTAAGCTCCAAAATAAAGGTGAGCATGCAACGTGTGTTTTGCCAGGTCTTTTAAAAAGAAAGAGAAGGCTGATGTGAGGTAAAGCAGGATCAGACATGCTATGCCAATTTCAATCAACAGATGTAATCGGTGTTGGATTCACTGAAGCTGTGTCTCTTCATACCAGGAATGAACTTGGCCAGACGATTACACTCCATTTTAATAGGAGATAATGAATATTGATTAATACTGTCGCAGGTGTTGCTGCAGCCTGTAGCAGTAGCCAGAGGAACTGGCGATACAGTAGGGTACATGGCAGGTGGACCTTCCTTCCTGCTGTATTGGCCAAGAATCTCCAGCAGCTTGTGGTGCCCCAGGCATCAAACCAGGCAAGCAGGGCTTGGTGGGAATCGCGGGGCTGCTGTGTCGCAGGGCTCCCCCACGGCTGCGGGCTGGGCTGTGCAGGGCTGCCTGGTGGCCAGGGCTGTGACATGGGCACACTGGGGCCGTCTGTGTAAGTGAGGAGTTGGGGCAGTGTTAAAGGCTGGGCTCTGCTCTGGGTGGTTAACGTTTGGGCTGCCTGTATAGATCGGAAGAAATAACTTACGGAAAGGCTCGAGTGCTTATACTTTGGTAACTGTTTGGCATCCTAACTGAGGTTGGCTTTCTAATGGACTTCGGGCATTAGTAAAGAGGAACCTGTATGTGTCTGCTATGGAAATGCTGAGCATGGAGTATTTATGTACTATTGTTAGCTGAGCTATAATCAGAGCTATAGAGGGTTTAAAAATAGTGTGGCCTGCCGGGAGGAAATGTAAGGTAATAGTGTGAATTAATATATTGTATTTATACCCACAGCGTGCTTTTCTTTAGGCAAGTGAGTTTTAATTATAGTGTGTTACATACATGGCATAGATCTCAGAGATACCTGCATGGCTCTGGGGACAAAGGGATGGAGTGCCGCGGCTGTGGAGATGCTCAGGACAGTGTGGGAAGGACAGAGGTGGCTGTAGGCAGGGAAGGGACAGCGGGTCCATGCAAGGCAGACGTCGCTTGCACTATAACGCAGTGGAATTTAAATTTAGAACTCTTATGCGACCCCATGTCAAGTCAGAAATGTGTTGTTGAAAATGTATAATCGGCTCCAAGCGGCTGCCTTGTAAATCTCAGGAGTGGAAACTGGCCTCAGGCTAGCAGCCATCTCTGCCACATCTTTGCTCAAGTGAACTTTAATTTGACTCTTTATCAAGAGAAGCAGTGAGAGAAAGAGGGGAAAAAGAAGAACACAGAGTGAGTTGCGCAAAGTAAGCTTTGCATGGATAAAGGTGATTTTGCAGGAGACTTTGCAAAGACTTCCCTGTGCCCTCAAAGAAAAGCAGCGTCCCGTTACAAAGTGTAGGGAGAGAGGAAGGGGCAAGAGAAGCTCAGAGAAGTGCTCTCATTCTGACTTTGAAAGCTCCTTTTGACTTTACTAGGTTGCAAGTGTGCACAGCGCTGCCAAAAATGAAGTGATTTCAAGTTGGGCTGTTCAAATCCGGGGCCGACCTGGAAAGCAGGTCATATTTTGTGCATGGCTTTGCTTAAGGTGCTGACAAAAAAGAACTGAGCATCTCCGCAAGCATCCGCAATGATGCTAATTGGTGTGCTGCGTGTACACAGAGGTGTTTAGTGCGGGAATTGGGGATTTAAATGCTGACTGAAATTTTGAGCAGCTCCTGGCTAGGGCATTTTTCGGTGACATTATAATGTGAAGTCTACATTATGAAGAGATATTATCAATGTTGTGGAAGTCAGCAAACCTCATTCTATCTTCCTTGATTATATGTTGAGTATATGGGAATCTGCCATGCTGGAGAAGGGGGAGTATTTTGAGCCAGCAGTTTTACACAAGTCTTGGACAGTGTAAAATAAAGAAAATATTAGTGACAAATGCCCATTTAATCTCAGGCCAGTTTGTAGTCCTGGGAGCAATCTATTTTGGAGCAACCTGTTACTGATTTTTGAGGGAGGTGCTTCATTTTGCAGGTGCTAAGCATAGATTGATTCAGAGGAGCTGGTTCACAGTCTGTGGACCCACTATGATCTGAAAATCAATTTGTTCTTAAATGAGTCAAGTCACTTTTCAAAGCTGTGGTCTAGAAATTTAGCTTTTTACTGTTTTCATGGGCGAAATACTTGATATTTAGCAAACTACAAATTTTACACATGTCCATATGTTGACAGCAAACATAAACATTTATATGAAGTAACACTGAAAATCTGTATTCTTCACACATTGGAAGGGTGTCTGAGTCCATTCCATTTTCCTTGAAGGAATATCAAAATAATTTTATAAAAAGAAATCTGATATAAAAATAATGCTTAGTACTGAGTATTCTAAATATATAGATCTACTAGAAAAACTGCTGTTTCCCTTTTTTCCAGGAAAACACGGGCGACACAAACTCACTATGTGCATACATACAACACAGCCTAAAAATCAGTCATGAAAATAAACAGTCAAATTCAAGTAGCTCAATCTGTTCAGTTTAAAGAGAATGTAATTTGTAATACCTGCCCAAAGAATTACAATCTGATCAATGCTATAATCTTCCCCTGGATTTTTTTTTCCTCACATAGTTTATCATCATTTACCCCTCAAAGTCATGGAAGCGCTTGAGAAGTTGGAATGTATGGAGAACTTTTAAGAGCTTGGAATACTTAACTGACCTTCCCTGGTGGTTTCAGTTGATTCATGGCACGACCAGTCTTGGCAGGCCTGCAGGGGAGAAACCTTCATGCTTCAGTCTGCCGAAGTCATAACCCTACAGCCAGCTGCGTCATGCCTTCGCCGCCCTCCTCACCGATTCATTCAGCGTTTTCAAGTTCAAGCCTAGGCGCACTCACATTTTCACACCCTTGAACAGTAAAACAAAGTGACACAAAGCCAACCTTAAACCGTGAAACCCCAAAATATCAGGAAGGAAGAAGCATGAGTTATTTTTGAAGCATCTGCTGCCATCTCTTTTGTTAGGGGAGAGATAGTCGTGAGATGCTGTGAGGTGCTCTGGTAGGTGCTGAAACCTGTCATAAAGCTCTTTGTTCAAAAAGAAATCTTAACTAACGTAAACTATTTGAAGAAGTGTTTACCAATAAACTTAAAAATAGCTTTAGCTATCTTCTGATCTGAGAGGCCTCTCTTTTCCCCTAACCCCTGGCTATTTACAAAATGTTCTTGTCTTGAAACTAGATGGATGGTTACAAAAAGATTTTTTTCCCCTTTGACATCCATATCGGAGGAGAAAATTGTGTTAAATCCCCTTTAGCTTAAAGCTAATTAGAGCTAGTAATGAAGTCTTTGTTCTTGTATGCTGTTTCTCTTGTAACTATGATAATTACATAAGGGCAGTGGCATCTGTTGGGGAGATTGGCAGGCTGAGAGGCTTGAGCAGAAAGCGGAGGTCTCTGTGAGCCGTGGATGGAGTTGGGTCTCTGCAGCCCAATGCCAAAGTCAGAGTCTCCCAGTGGCTCTTGTCTTACTAACAGCCAGGATCTGATGCCCGTGGGAGGACACCAGCATGGTCAGTGCATCCAAAAATCATCATCTCTGTGTTGTGGCATGAGCCATCTTAATTTTCAGCTCAAGTGTAAAACTTCGGGGAAAAAAACGTTGCCGATACTGTGAAAAGAGGTTTAAAAAGTCTTGTGATATATAGTGCTTCTGGGCTTTTCACTCGTTTATCCACATAGCCCTGCCTGAAGGTAAATGAGCCTCTGAGCTTCTGGAAGGAGTGGGTGAAAAAAAAAAAAAAAAAAAAAAGGGTGTAGTGGGGTGAACGTGGGTAGACAGTGTATGTGTGACTGTAACAGGCACCAGGCTTTGATCTTTGGAGTCTGAATTCACCGTTTATGAAGGAAGGTAACGGATCTGAGAACCTGCTCCCAGATGCTTCTTTTAGTCAGTCAATAGGAAATGAACTGGGAATGAAACTGCCACTTGAGCAAGTATTTTAAAGCTGAAAGCTTTGAAGGTCAGCCCCACTGGAGTGACATTTTAGCCAAGGGGAGCAGAGATCATATAATTCCGTGAGTGAAGCAGAGGTAGTTGTGACCTTAATGGAGTCATAAAAGCAGAGCAAGACAGTGTGGAAGTGAGTTCCCAGATCCAAAGAAGGGTTTTCTATTAAATCAGGAACAAAATAGGCAGTGAAAAAAGTAGTTTGAAGGCTCCCCTCTTTTTTTGTCAAAACAAAAAGCACAGTTTTGCAATTGATTTCTTTCTTTCCTTTTTTTTTTTTTTTTTGTCCAAAAATAGTTTCTGTTTGGTAACAATCGTTAAAATAAGCTCTAACTCCAGGTACACGAATATGTAAACAAAATTATCTCTTATCCTTGAGGATATTTTGTTCTCATCTAATTATTTTCTTTGCAGAGGTAATTCAGTTGTTTGTAAAGCACCCATCAGAAATCTCTAAAGTTCTGGGGGCATTGACCATATATTCAAGTTTGTTCAATGCAAGATTCACAGAACATTTAAAAATGTGAATTTTGTATTGGAATTTCATGCTCTCCAATGAGGGCTTCTATGCAGTTTGTTGATGACCAGCAAAGGCCAGTAATGAATCCTACAGTCTTGTCTGATGTTGGTTACTTCAACTGTGCTGAAACTTTTCTGGGGAAAGGTGGTGGGATAATTCACCGTTAAAACATTACCATAAGAAGAGCAGTGTTCCAACAGCCAGAATTTCCAAATTGAGATGTCTTCTTTTAAAGACTTTTTAGGTCAAGCATGAGTTAATAGATGTGATGTAGGAACTGTAGAGCGCTGCGCACACAGAAGGGATACCATCCCTGGGTGAAACTAGATTGCATGTGCTTAGAAACATCTTGGTCACAGGTAGAATCCCCCTTAATCCCTCCTGCTTTACTATAGTAAGATATATTTAGTATATCTTGCTTTCCATTTCTTTTCTATTATTATTATTTTGTATTATATTAAGAAGATTGAAAATTCTCAACTCCTACCATGCTTAATTTTTGCTTCCAGTTGAAATATAAGCCCTTCAGACACATGGCTTAGTGCTTCCAAAACACAGATGATGGCTTTTTTCAGGCTTTTAAAAAAATAGTATGTTATGAACGTTGTTTGTATTTCAGTTCTTTTATACCCATCTCTTCGTATTGTCAGCCAGGGCTATGAGGATGTGAGAAACACGGATTATGATGAAGGAATTAATTTATTTCCCTAATACAGATCTATGCAGCAGCTATCATAACACTCTTAACTGGTCTGCAGGAAGAAGCAGAATGACTTTGGTAGGCTGGCCAATCCTCTTATTTCAGTTTAACCTCTGTTCCTTGCTCCCTGTGCCACGCTTCTCTCACAAGCATTACTTGCTTCCAAGGCTCCCTGCTCCTGAGCCTGTTACCTCTTTGTGTGGCAGAGTATTGAACCGTGTTTCCTCTGAGTGGAAACGGGGCCTTCTAACAAGGCAAGCAAAACCAGCGTTATTTAATATCTGTGCTTGAAAAAGTGACAAAGTGCCTTCAAGGTAACAGTTGCTACTGGAATGGCTTTCCACGTTACTGATAGCCATTTTTCTTTGGTAGTAATTGCTGCTTGCAGAGGACTGTATTGATTTGTACATCTAATTATCTTAAAACAAAGCAAAAAACATTACTGTAACAAGAATATAAAATCTTGTGCTGTGGAGAAGAGAGGTTAATGCTTTGTCTCAGAGGCAGGAGACTGCCTGTCCAGGCATGGAGAGCGGCTTAAGAGCAGAGCTGATGAGCCTCAGACAGTTAATGAAACATCTGGAAAATGGGAAAAGCTTTGCATCTGGGCGGTGGCCAGCTGGAAGGGTCTGGAGAGGTGATCAGACATGAGAGCTGGGGGGGTTCTTCACACCTGTGTTGTGGGACCTCCTTGGAGGTGACCAAAGAAGCTTGCTGTTTGCAGGCTGAATGCTGAGGACAGCAGTTCCTTCTTGTCTGTGTCCATCAAAGTCTGCTTGAACACCATCTCCTCTGCACAGGTGAAATGGCTGCATTTGCTGTCGCTCTCTCTTGGTGCTGCTGGCTGTAGAACATGCTGTATGAAGTCATGTAGGTCTTGGAAAGTACTTGTTTGTGATTTCTTCATCATCTAAGGAAAAGGACCCATGTCCCTTCTCATCATCAGGGTATTTGGGTGTACAAAATGTACCTTCAATAGTCTACTAATAGCTTGTTCTGTTCTTAATAGTTCTTTAATCTTCGCTGCTTACAGGATCAATTATTAAAACTCACTTCATGCTCCTGACTCCAGTTAATACAAGTTATTGCCTTTATGTTTCATCCAGCCACTAGGCAGGTCCTCATGCTTTGTATGCTGCTGTAAATGGAAAGGAGCCTGTTTTGAGGCATTTTCGACAGAAGGAGATAGTCGTATGCTGTTTTCATATTGCGTCCTCGCTGGCTGCTGAGACTAATTGCTTTCAGGGCTATACAAAAGACTAGTTTCACATGCTCTGCTCCGGGTTCAACTTTACATTGTCTAATAGTAAAGCAAGGACAGCATGTGAGATTGTAATATGGTGAGAAGGAGAAAAATCAATTTTAATCGCAGAAGTAGAGGGCTAGGGGGGTAGAAGGTCATTGAAGATTAGTGATCGTGCTACAGCACTGAACCTGGCACGGAGTTCCTGGAAAAACAGAAAACCATGAGCTGTGGAACATAACCTGTCAGTGTATCAGTGCTCTGGCATATTGTTAAGGGAAAGATTACTCACAAAACCAGCTGGGCAATGTAAAGCTTGAGTTTCAGAGGAAAGGGGAATTTGTTTTGCACAACATTTACTAATGACGTGTAAAATAAGGACAGAATGGGAATTTGAGACGAAAATGATCGGATCCTGCCATAATGCAGCATTTTCAATCTTTACACATGCGCATCCTCGCTCCTGTAAACAGCTCTCTGGGTATCTCGCTGGGAATGGTATGTTTGTAAATGTTCCGCTGGAATCGAGAATGGTTGTGTTAGCCTATATGGGGCATTTTGAAAATACATAGGAGGTGATGCCGCCTCCGTTAGAACTGGTGTGCCTGCCCAAACTGGCCTGTTTTGTTCAAGGCTTCCCTCTGCATTGTTTGCTTTGACCATTTTCTCCTTTACAAGGAAACGCTGGTGGTTAGCAAACTTTCTCATAGGACGTGTGCTTTAGGACACTCGCAGGAGTTTAGGGATCTTAATACGTGCTTTGAAAAGAGCCAGAAACCCAGTTACTTGCTGTTTACGCAGGTAACCTTGCACAAGAAAAGCTCGTAGGGGAAAGTCAAAGAACTTAAAGGGAAATTATATACCAGCTTAGCTTTAGAAGCATTAGACAGCTTTCTTCTTCCTTATCAAAGAGCGATAATCAACTTTCTTCTTTGTGACAGAAGTAGCTGTAAAATAGTTCTTTTCTCTCCCACCCTGCCTTTTTTCTTCTGTATTTCTTTAAAGTTTGTTTTCCTTGTACACAGACACCTGCTCCACTATGTGAGTTGATGGAGATACTCTTTCATGAAATAACCATTAAAAAAGCCTGTAAAGCTTTTGTTGTCACACATAAAACTGCACTTTCTTAGTGTTTTAATATTTAGCTAAAATTCTGTTTTCATTTTGAAAGAGTCCATAGAAATAAGATATAGGATAAGAAAATGAGTACCAAAAATATATATTCCTGAGAGATTATTAATTCTTACAAAGAAATAAACTCTTGAGAGTAATTTTTTAATTAAGTGGTTCGGGAAATGCTACCAAGGGGAAAGCTACAAGGTGCAGCAGCTCCTTTTCTAGATCAAACATGGATCGCTTCCTTAGGACTGATAACCAGACTATAGATTTCTCTAAATAGAATATGTTTTCCTTAAAGACACTTTCTGTGTCAGGTTAAGGAAACTAGATGCATTACTTACTTGATTTCCTTACTTGATTTCTAAGAGCAGAATATGTTGAGAAATCTCTCAGATCTCTTCTGAGAGCTATTTACATGTCTAACTCCCATTGAATTCTCAGTTCAATAAAATCAATGGGCGTTAGGCGCCTGTAAAGCTTCACAAATCTGGCTTTAAATTTAGTCTTTGCACAGGCGGGTGGGGGACCGGGGCTGTGAGTTGGTCCCTCCGTTTCAATTTTGCCTCTAGCAGGCTCAGGTGGGAGCGCAGGTGTGAACCCTGCAGCTGCCTTTGGAGCTCAGGGTGTGTGCATGTGTTTTAAGCAGTTTTCATGTTGCTTTTTTATTTTGAAACAACCACCTTTATTTTTTGGAAGTAAACCCAAGGAGTGGGGCATACTGGATGGGTCCCTGTGCTTGACCTCCCATGAAGAGAGGGTGTCTGGTCTGTTTTGCACTTAACGTGGAAACAGGACCCAAAGTAAGACATATCTTAGTAGCTGATTTTAATTAAAGTCCAAGTTGCTGTAAGGAATTTATTATTTTTCAATGGAAAAGAGTTCTGCTGTTAGGAAGTGACTGCATCAAGCTAATTACACTGTCAGGATGAAGCCTGTGCTTCAGCACTGAGTACCTCATTGATTTTCAGTGTATCAAGTGCTTCCACCAGAAATGCCGGGTCACAGGCCAAAAAATAATCTGTATGAATTATGATTCTGTACCGTTTCCTTTTTATTAGTAGTAGGGAGACCATTTGACTCAATTACTATTGCAGCAAAGTAAAGAGCAAGTATGTTACTCATTGATATATGATGGGAGTTAGCTGCTTCTTGGTAGGGGTCAAATGTCTTATTATCATCCTGAATATTAACTCCTTTAACAGTCTGTAACACTTCCGCGCCCCTTTTATTGCCGCTAGTGCTCTCTCTGATGGCCAGAATGTCAAAATGGATTCATTAAAACACAAGTCCTGTGTGTAAACAGATTTAAAGCAAACGAGGCAGATGTATTAGGTGGCCTTTTTTCTTGCCTGTAAGGTCATGCGAAGGAGAATAGTCAAAGATAAGTATACAGCATAGCCTTTGGCAAGGAAGAATGCAGCAAAACTCAGCTCTTCTTTTTCCACAATCCTACCGGCTCTCAGCGAGAGGTACAAGACGATCTCTTCTGTAGTCCTCCACAGGGACACATGTTTATTTTGCTTATGTGACCTTTTTAATTTTCGTTTCCATTGCATCTTTCCCTGCAAGGAGAGAGTGTTTTGCAGAAGTTGTACCTGAAAAAAAACCCCTACATTTAATTTCTTGTTTCTCAGAAGACTAAAATGTTTGGGTTGACAACCAGGCTTTCAAAACAGCCAGTAAGGTTTCATCTGTTGACCAGAAAGAGAAATGTGTCAGCCTCCACACTTGTTTTTGTTTGAGTAATAACCAGGGTTTGGGTTCCTTGTCCCTGATAGTTGGGGGAAATGGGAATGTAAAATCATGCTAAAAGTGGTGGCTGCTTTAAAATACTCCTGTACATATTCACAAGTATTTTTGCAGAAATGTAACTTGTATACAAATTTTCAGTGTGCTACGGTAATTGACAGTCTTCCATGCATACTCATTTCTGTTGTTCAGCAGCACTGCCCCATACTGCGCCCTATCCCTTTGGTATCTCCCCTGAATTTTAACCCTGCAGAAGGCCGATTTTGCTGTCTACACCCATGTCTTCTTCTTTATCTTAGTGTAGTAGCAGACATAGGGATCATCTGGGTCTCCCACTGTAAAGTAGACATAAAAATTACTTACAGCCATCGGTCTGACATATAGGAGAATAAAGCAGTGGCCTTAAAATTGTTGTTAGTGGCTTCATCTTCTCTTGATAGAAGAGGTGGGCAAGGTGGCACTGTTTTGCATCTGTCCTCTGTCGGGGGCTGCAGTTGGTGGCAATTGGTTCCACCGTAGGGGAGGAAGGTTCTCCAAAAATTCATCAGTTAATGTGTCTTTTTGTTACCGCAAAGGCCAGGAGAAAAGATGTCTACGGGATAGCTTCAGTCACATCAGTCAGGTTACTGCACTTTACAGTTTATCGTCCCTCTTCCAGTAGTCTAATGTTGAGTGATCCAAGCACGAGCGGAGAAATCCTGCTGTGGAAGGGGTTTTGCTGCAGCCCTTCTTTGCGAGGTGATGGGGGACAAGTTGGGTATCCAGAGCAGAGGTGGTATGACATATGTGTCTTTACGAGTCAGTTTTTACTACTGATGTTTTCCAAATCCAAGTATGTTTTTTGTTCACCAGCCAAACATTTTTGTATTACTGTTTTTATTGTTGACAGTGTTTTATCTGTGTCTTTATCTAATATGACTCCAGGTAGTTTTGTTTGCTCTGGCACATTAACTGGTGTGGATTTTTGTGTAGCAATTCTTCATCTTTTTTGACATGTGTATCTGTTATTTTTATCAATTTTTGCCGAGACCAGACTGGGAGAATCTTAATCACAGTACTTGTTCTGGAGTTGTCTGTGTGTGAGCCCTTTCACATGAATTCTCTTTCTTGGTGGCTGAAGGTCCCAGTGTTTTCTGAAAAGGAAGGTTTCATTTCCTTATACACTAGTTGACTAATTTATTCAAATGCTGGCATTAGTCAGTCACTTGTTAATTGTTTTTACATTCCGGTGCAAATACCCTGACTGAGATCATGAGCCGGGCCATGTGCTGGGCAAACAGAGAGAACCCCTGCTGTGGTCCTTGCAGGGCAAGTAGAGAAAGAGCAGCCAAGACCCAGAGACCCAGACAGGTCAAGTTTTTTTGCTCATGATCACATAGGAAGACTGTATCAGAGCTGGGAGTGACATGCAGGTCTCTGACTTTCAGCCCACAGTACTGCTTTTGTTCTTTGCTCAACCCTTCTGATTTCACAGACCCCCCCAGGCATCATTCTGATTTTGGTTACGAAAGGGTCTATTAAATTTTTTAAGCTGTTCTGGTGTTCGCCACTGCCAGCTTTTCTGCCACTGTAAGCCAATAGTTTCCTGCCTTTGTTTCTATTAGAGCTGGCTGAAAAATATGTGTGGATGAGTTGTTGGATGATATGGCCCAGCCAGATTTGGTGTTAAGGGTACCTTTCTCATTTTACTCTTTTTAGTCCATTCAGAGTTTCTTTTATATTGTCCCTCTGGGACAACCAGTGTCTCTAATTTTTTGCATACTCAATGGAAGGAGTTAATCTGTCTGAGGCTCTGTCTGTCCACCAAATAAAGAGAAAGGACAGCAGTTTCCGAAGGTGGGATGCAGGCAAATTGTGCGTGATGTGGGATGGTCACCCTTGGAGCGTTTACTGCTGATCCACTGGGAAGGCTATCTGTTTCTTGTAGGTTTATAGAGATACCCTTAGGTATAATCTCTGTTAGGTCCTGGGAGTTAATGGTTGTTGCCTGACTTGATGAAGCTGGACATTCGCTTTACCTTTTCAATTTGCTTCCAGCGACTGTTGTATGCTGCAGTACTCAATCTTTAGCACTGGGAATAATCAGGCTAATGATCCTGCTCTCTGCTTTGGGCTTGTGCAGCACGTTGAAGGGTTTTGTCCCACTAGCAACAGTAATGTTGCTGCTCTGCCTGCAAGAAGGTATCTGTCTACTTGCTTAGATAGGCTGTTTCTTGGAAAGGAAGGGGAGTAATGAGGCGAGGCTTTCTCGCCCTCGTACAGCCTTACTGTGCTCCTTGCCCATGCCTCCCTCACCTGCTTGATTCATCCTTTTGTCTGGAGCTGTTTGAGATTTGTTTCATATCCATCTTCCTCTGTTACTTTCCCTCTGAGAGGGCACTGAAAGAATAATGGGAGTGTTGGAGTAAATAAAAAACAAAACTGGAAGCAGAGGCTGGGGGAAAAGGAGAGGTTGTAGAAGGGAGAGAGGAGATGTAGTAAGACACAGCATGAACAGAATCTGAAAGTTTCTTTTTGGATTAAATCATTTAAACCTATGATGCTTGCCACAACTCTGATCTCATTCAAGTAGTTCAGTGATTTGGACAAACTGTGTGAGTTTGTGTATGAGGAGTCTTTTTCTTTTTTTGTTCTAAGTTATTTAGAGACTCCTAATGAGCCATGATTGTGCTTTAGGCTAATAGCTATCCAAGTGATTCAAAATTGTGGGGAACCTTGAGTGCATTATTGCTTTATCTTTATTACTGCCAAAATCTGAAGGGTACTATTACTGTAAGCTGACTATAATAAGTTGCATCTGATTTTCTTTTAATTAGTGAAATGTTACCTCCTGAAATACTGGTTAATGCCAATTAAGGAAGCATTGTAAGATGTGTCTGATGTAGTGCTGTTGGAATTCCTCTCTGTCAATAAAGGGAAGGGAGAGAAAAAGAGAAAAGTAAGTTAGTTCTTGATGGCTTTGTCTTCCTTACACACTTCTTCATTTAATAAATGTCCAGAGTAATTCAAATGCCATGGTTGCTGATGAAGGTTACTCTGGGATAGCTCTGTTCCTTAACGCTCAATAATTCTTCCAGTTCAAGAGTGTGGGGCTCAGTGCTCTGTCAAGCAAAGTTGTTAGGTGATGAGGAACTCTGGAGATTCTATGTCAGTCCTGATGACAGCCTTCAAAGCCCCAGAAAATGGCGAAGCGAGAAACCATCACTGGTTGGCTTCTCATGCTGAAGGAAAATGCAAACGTTAGCTGTCTCTGAGTGGACTTGGCACGGCTGAGGGGATTTTTTCAGTGTTGGGCGTGACATTTTTGGTTGATGACCTCTTGGGTCAGTAAGTAGGAGGTAGGAAGCAGGGCTTCTGGGGCTAAATAGAGGAACTTCAGCAGCTTAAAATAAGATGTTTGACCCCAGCAGAGTGATCTTTATGCTTTAGAAACAGCAGGCTTTGTAACACATAGCAGGGGTTTATGTAATAATCGGTGAAAACAGGTAAAACATACATAAATAAACAAACTGTTGTGCCATTGTCATTATTTTTACGTGCAATTTGAAAGGCAAATTATGTTTCTATAGTAATTTCCTCTATTCTCTGCAGCTTTCATTCCTGGCTGTCAGTAACTGGTTCATTAAGAGCTAATATTAAATTCGCTAGTGTATACAAGGAACGGGCCTCCGAGCCACTGATTAAAAAGCAAGGTAGAGAAGGCCAAAGCATTTAATTGGAAGCATGAGAGCCGTTAATTCTTTTGTTTTCCTCCAGCCAACAAATTGTTGTTAAAGAGAGAGAAGGGCTTTGCTTTTTCAGAGCACAAAATGTTTGCAAAGAGATCCTTCAGCTCCTACTGCCTCGGCTCCAGTGAATGCGGGATAATTGACTGGGAGAGGACAGTTGTGACAAACCAGAAGTGCTTAGAGTATTGCAGAGTGTAAATAATGATGGTTTGAAAATGAGCAAATGACAGATAGTGCACACTTGTGACCGTGTGCTTGACTCTAAGCAATTTTTGGTAGTGACATTCATGTTTTCAGAAGCTTTTAGCAACAACTCTCGAAATGCTTTTGCAGGCAACTGGCAGCCAGCAAAAATGGCGAGATGTTTTTCATTTCTTGATTCAGCCCTCCCTAATGACATTGTGGTTTTGTTGAACCTTTTAATTTAAAAGGATTGAAGCACCTTCCTGCGTTAATGACCGTGCGGGAGGAGAGTGCAGTTACTCTGCTTACCCAGAGCAAGCCACCCAGCAGCTATTGAGCAGTACCTTTGATAAATGCCCTGCGTGGCAAAATGCTCCTGCAAGGGTAAGGCTTGCCCCATTCTGTTTTGGCTGCTGCATGCTCCATCCTTGACTGTGTCGTGCATTGTTTACTGTGTCTCTGCCACGTGGCGATCACAGCTGGGACAGGGATGAGCTTTCTAATCTGTGTAGTTTCTGGCAGAATGGTGTCAGCCATAGCTGGTCTTTAAACATTAACTCTGTACAAATGTTAAATACGAATATGTAGTAGCATAAGGGATTGGACGTCTGGGGAAATGAAGAGAACCTGCTCTTAAGATTTTTAACAAGGGACCTGCCAGGAAACAAAGGAAGCACTGATAGGGCATCTTTGAAACAATGAATAAGCTGCTCATATACGGCGTGTTGGGCAAAAAATGAGCCTTTGGCAGGGCAGGGAGATCCATTGAATAGTTCATCTCTGCAGACTCTTTTCATTTAAAAAAACCCAGAGAGAACATATAAATATATAATAGCTATAAATCACTGGGTTATTCAATTATTCATATCCATGCAAAACCCTTGCATTTATTTTAAGAGAGGGAAAACTAAAAGGGATTATTTCTCCTAGTTGTTTTTTAATATAAGCAGCAGATGAACGGTGGTAAATGATCTTTGTTTTGTGTTCTTTCACAGAATTTGTAGTGCTGTGATTTTAGAGTACTTCACTAAGTCAGTTCACTGGCAAAAATTTTTATACCTTCCAGCAAATGGCATGGAACAATGATGGGAAACAACTTTTGCTTTCCAAACCGTGTATTTCTGGTGGACAGAAACATGGCTATGTAACCTTGAGGACAGGTCAGAAATTCTCGCATCCTTCTTCGGGCACCTCACAGCAGTGTCACGGGCCTGAATTGTTCAGTGAATAACTGCAAATAAAAGTAAGAGAGGAATTTGGAGCCTGTTAGTGTTCATGCTGGCAAATTGAGATTAATTAGATAAATGATTCAGTATGAATTATTTGCTTAGATCCTTGTAATGGGACAAAATTTCCTGCTGATGTAGTTTCATTGACCTCAGGGAAGGTGAGTCACTGCAATAAAGAACTTGGCCTGTTATTTCTTTATAATACAGTATTGGCTCTGATTTAGCACCCATTTTTTTCCCCATTAATCCCAAATTAAATGCCTGGCAATAATGATTATATGGCAATGGATGATTTGCCAAGTTCAAAAGTGTGTACAACACCAGCTGTCTTAGTGCCGAGCTGGCCCCTGTGCTCTTGGGTGTATGCAGCCTGCAGAAGTGATGCCGTCTCTGCAGAGAGGAATCTGCTGCTATACCTGAAGAATTAATTTCTCACCACCCGTAGCAGCTCCAGGCACCCAACAATGTGCAATGGTTAATTGCATGGTATCCTCCAGCTGATACTTCCTTGTTACTGTTGCTGTAAGAGAGCTCCTCTCCTCCTTGTGCTACTGAAGCAGTGAAGTAATGTTTGTGGTGATGGTGTGCTCTGTGTGCTGGAAATGCGTACCTGTGCCTGCGAGGGGAAGCCAGGACTTGGTATGTACATGGAGCATGCTAGCACTCCTTCTGTATGGCTTTGCTTTTGCATAAGCAGGATCTTTAATGCTATTTAATGTAGCTTTCTATTTATGAATTATGTAGCTGTACATTTCACACACTCTGGTTACAGCATCTGAATTTTAATCAGCCCTTTCTAACTGCTGCTGCAGGTTTTGGTGCTGCATCAAATACCTCCAGCTCCTTCTACAAGTAGAATCAGTCTTCATCTAAATCTAGGACGTGTTTTTTTTTTTCCTCTCCGTTTCACTCATCTGAAATAATATTTAATGATCTTTGCTAAGAGAATATGGTGCTGAGGTAAAATATTTTTGTTTTTGAAGTGGCCTTTTGTTGTGGTCTTCTTTCTCTGGTTTTCTGGGGAAATAGCCTTTCCCTTTAGCATCCCTTCAATATATTTATATGCCTACTTACAGTTTTATATATTTACTTCTAAGTAATCAATTCTCAACATAAACTGCATCTTTGGAGCATTGTTAACAGGCACTAAAGGACTGACTCAGAAATTTCTGAGGTCAGGTGGACTCTTTCAGTTGATCTCTGTGAGCCTTGGGTAAGATTAATAGCAGTGGGAGCACGCTAAGTAACTCCCTGTCCACACTCCAGCCAGTTGGAATGCTAACTCTCTCTGAATACAGCTGAACCCAGTCAATATCTAGCAGAAATTACTGAAACGGTACTTTGGGTGGAATAATTCAGGATTTGTAACTAAGTAGTTACTTGGGGAAACCTGCTAGTATGAACCTTTCTGTACGGCTCTTCCCTGATGCCATGGAACTATCTCCAGTTGATGCTTAGCTTGAGTTTCAAACTTCTATTCACAGCTCAGTGAAAATAGCTGGAAAGCTAAAGACTGAAAATTGGCATTTTCTTTGTTTTGTATGTTACTTTGTCTGTTATGTCATCCTTGTACATAAATTGTGGAAAACACTCTGAACAGGTAGCTCTCAGAAAAATGAGGAGGAGCTTAAATCCTGAAGATAAGTGAGCAGGAGTGCAGTCTCTGGCTAGGTATGCACACTGACTCCTGCACAACTTAAGTCTTCAAACAGAGCATCAAACAATTTATTGAAATACAAAAATAAAGTATTGGTAGCAATTCCATGGTGCTCAGCCCATTTTCAAGACCTGCTTGTTCCTGCCGGTGATTGAGTAAATGTGAGGAACTGTGTTTTCTTTCAGGTTGAAATGAGGAGTCGTCACATAAGTATACAAACACAGGCCAGTGTATCCTGTGTGTTTTCTTCTCCTCTGTTGATACAACTTAAAAAAAAAAAAATAATAAATATCTAATATTTACTTCTCTTGACCTTCATTGTTGATCCTGTCTCAAAGAATGCAGGCAATGTTGTTTAATTAGGATAAGGAAGGACTTCTAGACTGCCCCTGTAATCATTACTAAAATTTTCAAAGCTGTTTCCTCTAAAGTGCTTTGAAGCCTGGTTCTTGACACTCAAATATGATGGAATTAATTTTGTGGATGGCCTTGTCATAAAAAGCAAGATAACATCAGCTCTATGAATAGTATTCCAGTTAGTACGTTAATTTTAATTATATGGAAAAAAAGATCTGTTTTACCCTGATAAGTTAGTGCTTGTCATTGCTTTGGATTTTCTTGGATGTTCTCCAGAGCAGGTAGAAGGTTAGCTAATTTTAACACGTGAATAGAGAAGAGAATATTATTAATACCCTCCCCCCAAACAAAACTATTTAACACTGCTTGGAAGAGAAAATTATAGGCTGCAAACAAATGATACTGTTCACACCTAGACTTTACATGGGTCTTTGAATACAAAATGATAACGACTTTCTCTAGTATTCCCATAGCAATGAGAAAATAGTAACACAGATGTAAAGTGATGATATATCAGTGACGTTCCCGCTATCTTCCCCTGCGGAGAGACTTTCTCTTCCTCTCTGCTGCTGTCGAGTATCTTCTGTCCCGTTCAAAGCCTCTCTAGCTCAGAGCTGATGCAGGATAGTCACGTTTCTGTGTGCCTCTGGTTTCTGAAGCTGCTTTACCGTGAGGTGGTATCTGCAGCCTCACCAAGGGAACAAGCCGTTGTTCCCAGAGCCGAGAGGAGCTCGCACAACACGGTGTTTAAGTAGCTGCAGGCTGAGGATGAGTCTTTCCCTGCCACCGTGGGCATGAGGCACTTTCTTTTTCTGGTGACAACTGTGCTGAACTCCCCAGTAAACTGAGAAGAGTGGAAGATAGGACAAGTTTACTCCCATCTGTTGTTTAAAATTGGCTTGCACCTTCAAGTGCATTGTGTTCACTTAAGGAACGAATCTTGATCCTTACCGGTCCATTCCGACATGAGATATTCCATGATGCTGTGATCTCAGAGAGGCCTTGTTAGCTTTGTAATAGAGATACGCTGCCAAAACAGGTGCTGTTAGTATGCCCCTTCTTGTTTTCTTGTTTGTGTTTGCAGGTTATTCATGTTTGATACTATTTCAGTCTATGTTCTTGGCAAGGTGGGTTATTTTCATACTGAAGACATGTTGAAATTATTGGTATTTACAATATTTATGGAAAGGTGCTAGCTGAAATGGGAAGCTTCACTTCTGAAATGTGGATATTTATAAATTTGTTTTCTTTCAATGTAGGTCAAAAGACATTTAAAAGTTCAATATGAGATACATATACTTTGTCATGGAATTACTGACAGCTGTAAAATCAGAATGTTTTCTTTCAGTTTGTTGTATAAAAAGTGAAGTGTTTTGGCCACCTGATAAACTGAAAATGAAGTATTCTTGACACTATCAACACTAAAGTTCAGGGGACTTCTAAAAGTCTAAGAAAAGGGTTTCATTTGGAAAGATTAGAACATTAATTTAAAAAATCTTAAAATGCCATTGGAACCTGAGCGTGCATAACCTGTCTGGTTTTTTATTCAGCCTGAACCCTTGACATTGATGATATCATGTACTCTTATGTTCCACAGATGGATAATGCATTGTGTCAAGTTTGCAACCTTCAGATAGTGTTGAATATATCCTTGATCTTCTTTATGAAAGAAACTGAATGGTAGACCTTGATTTATCTTTGCTGTACCTTTTATCATATTGTCTTCTTTATTTTCATGTCGTCTCTACCTTTGCTTTTGCTTCTCTGATCTAAGAAGTCCCAACATCTTCAGTCTCTACTGATACGGAAGACTCAGTGTGACTTTAATCACATTTATTGTCCAACTTTGAAACTTTTATAATTCCGCTGCATCCTTTTGGAAGTGATGTGACCCAAATTAAATAGGACACCTCACCCTTTTTCATGTGCTCTCCTCCCCTTCGAAGCACATTTTGAACTTAGTATTACTTCCTTCTTTGGTTGCAAGAAAAAGATGCATTCAGCTGGACAGAGATAGTATCCGTTTTGAATGGGCAGATTTATTTTTCCTTGCAAAGACTTTGGGCATGTCACTTGAAATCAAGTGGAAGACAGTGCCAGTAGCTTGCAAATATTGTACCAAATGTGAAAGTACAACTTCCTTTTGAATAATGTATTATTTCTCATGCATTAAGCTATTAATAGAGTGAAGAGTCTAAGATTGCCTAAGACGAGTGTTGGGAATTTGGTTGGAAGGGAAAATGTTTTTGTTGAGTGAAACTTTTTTAGTGCATTTTCTTTGACCCACATTATTGAGGATTCTGTTGTTGTTCTGAAATGAATTTCAGTTATTTTGGGGAGTGAAGGAGGACTGTTCATAATTTCTCTTCTCTTTACTTTTTTCTTTTAGAGTCTAAATGTCCTCATTGGCCACAGCAAGTGCGTACAAGAGGACTGGCAAAAGTACTCTTCTAGTTTCTTAATGAACAAAAGAATAAGTCAGAGTTAGAATTCTCTGTGCTTCCTCCGTGTTTTGTGTTTGGAACTAGCCATGGCTGGCCACTGACATGGCTTTCTCTCTTTCCAACACAAGAATGTCCACCACGTGAGGTAAAAGTTTGTGTCCCCTGCAGAATGGAAACCTTGTAGAACTGGACAGGCAATGCCTTGCAAGATCAATCTTGCAAAATGTACCTGATTTTGCTGTGTTTCTAGATATTGGCCTGCACTTCATGTTGAAGCATGTTCTGTGGAGGTCCTCAGTTGACCTTTTTTCAATGCTGGTTGGCTGTACTATTTGTGGAGGTTAATCATATCATTGAAATTAATAGAGAAAAGTGAAGAGGAGTAGGTACTTAGGAAGAGGTGAAAAGGTTGAAGTAGTCTTGCTAGGACCAGCAACAGTGAGTCTGTCAGCCTGGAACAACTCCTTGTTCAGCAGAGAGTCTTTGTCGGAATGAGACAGAGGAGGAGATGAGGATCCAGCCAAACTTATGGGACTGATCTCTGAGGAGTATCATAAAACTCTGTGCTTACCCTGTGATTTATCTAGTCAAATTTGAGGATATTGCAAAGCTGCTTTAATTTTCCTGATAGTGAGAAGGACAAATGATACAGTACAGAAAATACGTATTTTCCCCATCTCATCCATTTTATTTGGTTGCACTTGTTTTTAAATGGAAGAAAGATCGGGAATTTATCTTTTTTCGGTAAGAGCTTTTAAGTGTAAAGAATTAATTGTGTGTCTTTTGGTTGGCTTGTTTTTTAAATTTCCAGTAACTGGATGCAGCAGCGTGACTGGTGCAGTCGGTGCATAGTGTGACAGAATCACAGAACGGTCAGGGTTGGGAGGGACCTCTGGAGACCACCCAGTGCAGCCCCCTGCTACAGCAGGGTCACCTACAGCAGGTTGCACAGTCACGGCCAGGCGGGCTGGGAACGTCTCCAGAGCAGGAGCCCCCAGACCCTCTCTGGGCAGCCTGTCCCAGGGCTCTGCCACCCTCAGGGTGAAGAACTCCTTCCTCCCATTCAGCTGGAACCGCCTGTGCTGCGGTTTGTGCCCACTGCCCCTCGTCCTGTCGCTGGGCTCCACTGGGGAGAGCCCGGCCCCATCCTCTTGACACTCGCCCTGAAGATGTTTGTAGGCACTGATGAGACCCCTCTCAGCCTGCCCTTCTCCAGGCTATGTAGGCCCAGCTCCCTCAGCCTCCCCTCACAAGGGAGATGCTCCAGCCCCCTCACCATCTTTGCAGCCCTCCCCTGGACCCTCTCCACTCGTTCCTTGGCCCTCTTGAACTGGGGAGCCCAGAACTGGGCCCAGTATTCCAGATATGGCCTCACCAGGGCAGAGCAGAGGGGGAGGACACCTCCCTGGACCTGCTGGCCATGCGCCTCCCAACGCTCCCCAGGATCCCACTGGCCTTCCTGGCCACACGGGCACACTGCTGGCCCATGGGCAACTTGCTGTCCACCAGGACTCCCAGATCCTTCTCAGCAGAGCTGCCTCCCAGCAGGTCAACACCTGGCCTTACTGGTGCATGGGGCTGTTCTTCCCCAGGTGTGGGACCTTACACTGGCCTTTATGGAATTTTATGAGGTTCCTCTCCAGCCTGTCCCGGCCTTGTTGAATGGCAGCACAGCCTCTGGGGTATCAGCCACTCCTCCCAGTTTTGTTTCATCTGCAAACTTGCTGAGGGTATGCTCCATCCCTTCATCCAGGTCAATGATGTTGAACAGGACTGGAACCAGTACTAGTACTGACCCCAGGGAAACGCTGGTAGCTACAGGCCTCCAGCTAGACAGCACCATTGTTCACAACTCTGAGTTCTGCTGTTCAGCAGCATCCCACATCGCTGTTGGACATGTTAACTGAGGAAATAGTCTGCACCGTTGACTAACCTAATTCTGGGAGCTTTAACTGGTCTGAAAGGACAGGAATGGAACTGTGAAAACTGTCTTGACACTTGGTCATTTCTTTTTGATGCTAATGGGGTTAACATTCTCTTCTGCCATCATGAATTAGAAAGGTTCATCAGTTGGCTTTTAGCCCACAGGGCTATTAAATGTAACCATCAAATGCAAATGAAGCCCCAGTAAAGTCTCTTGAAGTTTTTCTCCTAGTAAAATAATGGCACAAATGTATAAATGAAAATGTAGATCGCTGGAATGTAGCAAAACCAGGAATCAGAAATAGTATGAGTGATAAAAATAGTAGTCATGGTAGGTAAATGATCTGCTTTCTCTGATGGTATCAGCCTAGTAAGAACATCCCTAGAATGCTTGAATATTTCGGTATCCAGTGCCATTACTGTATAGACTTCTCTGCTGTAGGAGCCACCCCAGGTAGCAGACAAGATGACAGAATGAAGATTTCAAAGAAGCAGCCAGACCAAAGCTGTAGGATCCCATGCTGTTATGCAGTTTGTGTCTTGCGAGTGGTTTTCTCACCAGTCTTCACTGGTCTGTGTCATGGAAAGCAGCTGAAGGAATTTACACTGGCTGTGGGACTTGAACTCTGTAGCACCTGCCCTTCCATCAGACTAATGATTTCTGACTCAGACTTGATTAAAACATTAATACACACACATACAGAATCATAGAATTATTTAGGTTGGAAAAGACCCTTAAGATCATTAAGTCCAACCGTTAACCCAGGACTGCCAAGCCCACCACTAAACCATGTCCCCAAGCACCACATCTACGTGTCTTTTAAATACATCTGGGGATGATGGCTCAACCACCTCCTTGGGCAGCCTGTTCCAATGCTTGGCCACCCTTTCAGTGAAGAGATTTTTCCTAATATCCAATCTGAACCTGCCCTGTGCATATCCACATATCCACACGTAGATCATTCAGCTGTACAATGTTAAATGAAGATCAAGAATTTGATGACACAACCCTGGTTTGACAGACCCTGGTTATCTCCTAGTTCCAGTCCTGTTTTGTGTTTCTTGCTTGGTATCTTACATGCAGTGGAAAGCCAAAGTGAACCAAAATACCAGCTTATACTTGATCAAGAAGTTAAAATGTTTAACTTGCTCTTCAGAGTTGCTTTCCAGTTAGCTCTGAAATTGGCTGAATTAAATAATTCAGTCTATCTTGTACAGGAATGGCTTGTGGCTTTTTTTTATTGAGGAGGGTGTGTGTGTTTGTGAGAGACAGTTTATTAACATGCCATGTTGTAGAAACTAGTTCCCTGTAGAAAACAAGCTCAGGCACGTGGTGCTCACATCACTGCAGGGCTTCTTCCAGCACAAAGGCAGATTCCATTCTCTGTGGCCTGCAGGTGATCTCTCTCCTGTACCTCTGCCTCTAGGGCACTTTTCAAGATTTTGAGCTTAATGTTGCAATTTGGTAAATGCCAATTACCACAATAAAGATTATTCTTATATGCCGATTAAGATGTCTTTTTATCCCTAACCAGTCAGATTACGTATCATTGTCAGAGTGGTTAAGCCCAGTGAACTTGACTGATCATTTCAACGTGTCGCTTTGTAACGTACAACATTTTAGTACTCTAAAGTTGATGTAGATGGCTGTTGAAACATGATGAATAGGGCTGTATGAATCTTTCATAATGAAGCATGAAATAGGATGGAATTCGCCTGGACTCCAATCTTGCAGACACTGATTTAATGGAACTGTATCCCCTAGTAAAAGAGAATTGAAGCCAGTAATAAGCACTGAAGCTGACTCAAATTTGTTGTCAACACTGTTTTTGAATTACTAAAAAAGAAAATGGTGCAGATAATACATATGTGTGAACTTTCCCCTATATTTTGGCTTTTATGATTTAGAGGATTCTTTTGTGCCTTGCAGGAGTTATCACAGGAGGGGAAAAAAACCCAGAAAGCAACTGATAAGCACCAAAATAAGTAGCTCCTGCAGTTCTAACTTACTAATCAATTAGTGGAAGATATGGGCATGTACCATGTGCCTGAAATGGTGGGGTTGAAGGTGAAACCCTGTTTGTTTGTCTCTGGAGTTTAAAGGAGATATGGAAGAAATCTGAAGATTGCTTAAGAGGCTTTGGAAGGGCTAAGGGAACTTCAGAGCATTATGCAGAGAAAGCAGACAAATTTAGGTGTGATCTGAGAAAACCCTAAAAAATAAGGGATGATATAGTGTATGTAATAAGTACTGTTGCTTGAGTTCTGCAGGTCTGGGAATAAGAGCAACTGACGTCATCTACCTGGACTTGTGCAAAGCATTTGACGCTGTCCGGTATGACATCCTTGTCTCTAAACTGGAGAGACATGGAGCTGATGGATGGACCACTTAGTGGATAAAGAATTTGCTGGATGGCCGTACTCAAAGAGTTGTGGTCAATGGCTCGGTGTCAGAGTGGAGACCAGTGATGAGGGCCGATCCTCAGGGCCTGGTACTGGTGCTGTTTAACATCTTTGTCAGTGACATGGACAGTGGGTTTGGGTGCACTCTCAGCAATTTTTATGTTGATACCAAGCTGTGTGGTGCAGTTGACCCGCTGGAAGGAAGGGACGCCACCCAGAGGGACCTTGGTAAGCTTGAGAGGTGGGTCCATGCAAACCTCATGAAGCTCAACAAAGCCAAGTGTAAGGTCCTGCACATGGTTAGGGCAATCTCAAGCACAAATATAGGATGGGTGGAGAATGGAATGAGAGCAGCCCTGAGAAGGAGGACTTGGGGTGTTAGTGGATGAGAAGCTCAATGTGACCTGACAATGTGCACTCACAGCCCAGAAAGCCAACCGAATCCTGGGCTGCATCAGAAGAAGCATGATCAGCAGGCTGAGGGAGGTGGTTTTCCCCCTCTGCTCTGCCATCATGAGACCCCACCTGCAGTGCTGTGTTCAGCTCTGGGGTCCCCGACATAAGAAGGACATGGGCCTGTTGGAGGGAGTCCAGGGGAGGCCATGAAGATGGTCAGAGGCTGGAGCATCTCTGCTGTCAAGACAGGCTGGGAGAGAGGTGGTTCAGCCTGGAGAAGAGAAGGCTCCAGGGAGACCTTAGAGCAGCCTGCCAGTACATAAAGGGGGCGAGGAGAGAGCTGGGGAGGGGCTGTTTACAAGGGCCTGTAGCGATAGGACAAGGGGCAATGAATTTAAATGACAGAGGGTAGATTTAGATGAGCTATTAGGAAGAAATTCTTCACTGACAGGGTGGTGAGACACTGGCACAGTTTGCCCAGAGCAGCTGTGGATGCCCCATCCCTGGCAGTGTTCAAGGCCAGGCTGGATGGGGCTGGGGGCAACCTGGGCTGGGGGGAGGTGTCCCTGCCCATGGCAGGGGGCTGGAACTAGGTTATCTTCAAGGTCCCTTCCAACACAAATTATTACGTGATTCTATGATTCTAAGACTGTGGGCTGCATGGTTAGTTCTGGCTGAAGAAAAGCTGGAGTTAATGGAGCAGTCTGAAAAATGTGGAGTGCTCGGTGCTATTTTGGAAAAAAGGGGTAGGTTTGCTGTAAGAATAACAGGTTGGTTATTGCACTTGGTAACTTGGTTATGCACAAACTAAAAGAAAATGTGTAATTAGTTAGGTGGGAGGTTCTGGAGGAGTTTTCTACCAGAAGCAGTGAAAGTAGAAAGCAACAGGTAAGGCTGAGCCTAATCAGCTAATGAAAAAGATTAGCTGGTGTGTTTATGGATAGCAGTGGTGAAGTTCTGGTTTTAAGCAGTACCTGTTGATGCATTTGTTTTTCCTCTTCACCAGATCAAAATTTTTTCACAGACAACTGGAGAATTTCAGCCTTCCATATTCTCTGTCTAGCACCTAAAATAATCCCACTGCCTGCCCTTTCCCAACATTCCAAGGGCTATTGGGGCAGGCAGGGAGGCAGAGGAGAGACTGAACTGGAGCAAAAAATTGTGACTAGCAATAAAATTAGGCAACCAAAAATTAATGGTTGTTTCTTCAGTGATTAGTTTTTAACAAAAAAATTCAGATTCCAGTAACAATTCCAAGTTTCCCAACTTCTTGTTTTCAACTAAATTGGAAAGCAAAAGTTGTTCACTAAAATTCCCACAAAAAGAAACTTGAAAACATATCTTGCTTTAACCTTTCAAAAGAACAATACAAAGGTTATTTGGGTAAAAACAACTGGTGAAAAGGAAACTGAAGTGTCCTTAATAGTATGAGTTTTCTTGAAATTAGTGTAGATAATTCACAATTTTCAAACATAAAAAAACACATTTCAGTTTAAGTTTAGAAATAATCTGTGGGAAGAAATGTTTCAATTTTTATCAAATCAGCATTTTTTTTCCTTAGAAAAGTCTGAATGTCAAGTGAGTCAGCTTCTGAGCTGTGTGCCAGACTGTATTATTAAGTCAGAAAATGGAAATAATAATTGCAAATCATCCGCAATGTCTGTGGGTATTGTATGTGCTTACACTTGCCAGAGTCATCCTTCTTCATTAGGAAAACATGAAAATAATTGGTGAGGTTAAGAGAAACATGACAGCTGAAGGGACTCAGGTTTATGGCAGATCTGGAACACTACCTCTTACGTATCTTCTCACCACAGATGGGGGGAACCAGTGGCATTGTGGTTTGTACCTAAGTCCTTATCTCGACCCCCTCCTACACAAGCAGCCCTGCCTGGGTCCCCCGTGTCCTGCCTTGCAGAGCGGCACCGACTTTCCGTGCAGGCTTCTCCGAGTCCCCGTGGAGGGGCTGGGAGGCAGCAGCATGGAGAAGGACCATTGTCCTTTCATGTATTTTCAATTTATTTTCATTTCACCTTCCTTTCCATGTCCTTCCTATCCTGGCTGAAATACGACCTCTGATATTTATACAATAGATCAACAAATTTAAGGCAGGAAAATGTTCTATTTATTTTTTTCCTGCTTGTATATCATCCTGTTAATAAATAGTGCTTCACTTGTCAGGGGTTTCATTAACATCTATAAACTGCTCAGTCTATATTTAAAAAAATGACAAAATTCTTGTTATTTTGTTTTTGCTGACCTTCCTGCTAAAACTGATGTGACTGATGACATAATAGGTAATAGGGAGAGATTGTGTATTAATATTTAATAGGGTTAGATAGGTTTATTACTGAAACATATAAAATGCTCTCACAGCTGTCAGCTGTAATTACTACGTCTATCTAAAAGGTACATACACATTTGTGTATTTATGGAATTAAGTTTAGAAAGTCAAGATGATCAAAGTTAAGTGCCTAAATAGCCTGTGTTTGTCAAAAGTAACTATTAATGATTGTAGGGTTTTAAAAAAGAGAGCATGTTTCAGCGCGTAAGGAGTTTAGTTTGTAACCCTTATTAATTCATTGTGTTTCATCAGTTGGGTGGATCTTCCTGCAGATTTAAGGGTTGGTGCTGGTCTTGGAGATAAAACGTGTTTTATAGGAGAAACAGCAGAACTGTCTCCAGACCAGCTGAGTATTGCCATAGCACAGCCCGTGGTCAGGAGGGCCCGTGTTGACCCTGCTCTCTGCTCTTGGTGGGATGGTCTTTAGCTGGGGTTTTCATGACTCTCGGCATCGAACCCCGCTCATGCCCTGTTGTCAGGCTGTGGAATTCAAACTGCAGCTGTGCAGGTGGTTTGACACAACTTTGAGGTAATGCTGCTATACTACTTGGCAGGTTCAGAATATTTGGATCCCCAAAGCAGAAGCGAACTCATGAAGTGTCTGAAACAGAAAAGGTCTAAACCAGATATTATTGCAATTCACCACGGAAATACATGTTTTTTTCCTAGTGGCTGATAAAGTTGATTTGATTTATTTTTTATTTGATATTCAAGTGACATATTTTATCAACCTAGAGATTCTCTTCAAGTGTTTCCATTCCAGCGGGCAAATACTAAAAGCAGAGCTTCCCGAGCTTTCTGTCACTTCTGCTTTCTGTCAGCATATACACGATCCAAAATTGTATCCTGTTATTAAATGAGTGAGAACTGTATGCTGGAAGCATGGTTATCCGCACCCAGAGGGCAGAGATCTTATGAAAAAGTATGTATCTTCACATAACAATGTTTGTTTGTTTGTTTTTTCTTTCCCTTGAAATCCCATTGCAATGTTAAGAAGTTAATTTAGTTGCTCTTGCTTATCATACGCACTTCACAGGGATGTATGTTAAGGTTAAGGAAACAGCTTTTGTGCTTTTTAAAAATCAATTCAGTCTTAAAATAGGAATTGTATTGTGAGGCAAAGAGTAGAAATTGTGTTTCAGGGGCTGAAGAGTTTCCTTATTTCTTATCAGTGATCAAAATGACTTCTTAGTTCAAATTCAGAGCCGATGCCGAGTTAGCTTTTCAGTGCTGTCAGCTCATGATGCCCACCGCTTGGGTGCTGTATGCACTAGGGTGATGAGGACTATTGCTACTTCATCCCTTCTTCTGTTTTCTGCTTAAAGACAGGAAAACTTTAATATACATAGACTGACAGCATTTATTATAACAACCATATCCCCTGGACTGTGTGAGTAAGGCAAGCTGTGCTCAAGTCAGCCTTGTGCAAGCGCTCAGACATGCAGCTGTTGAGATGCTCTCAAACAACTATTGCTGTGAATTCCTAAGGGATTATTATTTTTTCTTTTAAAAAAAGGCCTTCAGAAGCAGGAATGACTTGGGCATCTGCTTCCTGGTTCCCACAGGTTTATAGTCCCCGAGTTTCACATTTAAATGTGTCCCATAAGGAAAGCTCAGTGAAGTTTTACCTTTTGAAAGTTCCCTAATCCCTGCCTTAGCCCTTGTTGTTTGGAATACATCCCACATGAGCTACAGTGCTTGTGCACCTTGAATTTCTCCTTGTTTCAGGTTTTCTTAAGAAATCTTCATTTTCTTTGCCCAGTGCTAGAATGTATTTCAGTAATGTGAAAAAGCAGACCTGATGAATGCTATCTTTATAAAGGACTGGTCTGAAAGGATAGAAACTTTGGAGATGGTCAATTTAAGAGTGAGTCTTTGCTGATATTTTATTTCTACAAATATAATATTTGTATATATTGCCAATATCTCTCTTGAGACATAGAAAATTCTAAAATATAAAGTCTCTATCTTCACATGGGTCACACCTCATCTCAGGTGAATCGGTGTGTTCCAGAACAGCTGAAAGTACAATGTCTCTCCAGTTCCTGTTAAAGCATTAGAGGAGGAAAACCTGACCCTTCACACCCCCATCACCCTCCCGGGCTCCCTGGCAGACCCGTGGCCGACGTGCTGGCACAGGGGTGGGCTGTGGGCTGGGCAGTGCTCAGGGGCTGGGGGGCACCAGCTGCCAGCCCCGCAGGCTGCACCCTCAGCAGCTTCCCCTCCTGGAGCTCAGAGCTGTCGTATTTGCGTAATTGCTGCCTGGGTGTATTAACGTAGTAATTATGCAATTATGACACTTGTGTGACTGTATTGTCTGTGTGGTATATGGAAATCATAGGATGATTATAAAATCATTATACAACGTAGCAGCGTGCTTGTAAAATCTAGTGCCTTTCCTGCGCTATTGATAGGTACCTGCACTCTATAAAACGACTGGCTCTCCCCAGAAGGTCGGTGGAGTTTGTTTATTTTTATCTGCTACCCTTTGCTGTGAAAAATTTAACCAATTTCCTCAATTCAAGCTTTAATGGTTTCCTCTAACTACTGGCCATCTGTTGTAGTGCGGAAAGATTTCCTACAGGGATGCCTGCTTTAACACATTTTTGCCATTGCTGTCATATCAACTCAGTGTTTTCCTGTCATCTTTCTGTTGGAATGAATGATTTCTGAATTGACAGCTGTCATATACGTGCTTAGGTAGCAATTGGGCAGTTGGGAAGATTCACTGATGGACTAAATTTGAATTCTTTCACTTGGTCGTTGCATCTGAAGAGGGTAGGAACAGATAAAAGGTTCTCTTTGGCATTTTACAATGAACTGTAGAATTTAATCTAACTACTGTAATTTATAAACATTAACATATAGCAAGGTTTTCTACTGTAAGAAGTCAAAGAGAATCACTGTAATGCACAATGACCATAATGCCATGGTCATGCCTAATTTTGCAGACACAGAATTTAATTTATTTCAGTAGGACGTCACTTGTGCATAAAACTCAAATCTTTTTGCAGAAAAACTATTAAAGATGGATTTGATATGAAAGATGGTGATTACTTTGTATTTGTCCACTTCCTGAATTAAGATTTTCTGATGGTTTTACTAAAAACAGTCTGCTGCTGTTTGGAGACTTCCGGAAGTGAGTCCAGAAAGGGAAAAATACAGTCTGGGCTGAAAAGTCCTAAGTCTTTAACAGCGGCAGCAGTCCTGTGTCTAGAAGAGGCTCTCCAGTGTGGGGACTGCCTTGTCTGTTACACTCAAGGGGGGCAAGAAGATGAGTGGTCATGGATGTATTGAGGGAAGATTTTATTTCAGCCTTGGTGAAGTTTTGGAGCTTGGCACCTTTGGGGTTCGGTGCTGGCGGGTAGGGGAATTGCTAGAGGAAGCATTCTGGGGAAAAAGCACACGTGAAGCCATTGCCCAGTGGTTGTGTCCTGTTCAGGATGTGTCCAGCCAGTGCCATGGACTGAGCTAGGGAGGGTTGTGACCCGTGGGGAACCTGCAGCAGCCATGCTTTAGGGCAGGGATGTGAGCAGCTCTGACAGCCCTCCTCAAAGAGAAAGCAGATACTCATTTACAAGAGCGTCGCTTCCACGACATCGCTGCTGTGGCTGTGTGGATGTAGCATCTGAGAGTCTGTGCTACCTGTCGTGACATGTCTAAGCAAACAGTTACTGTACAGGAGTGAGACTTGGGTCTGTAGCAGACAGATATGCGAAAACATAGGTGTTGGACTCGGTAGCAGGCAGAAAAGCAGGGTATTAGGAGAGAAATAGGGAACAAACTGGAGAAACATCATTGTTGTCAATAGATCTGTGCTGTTCCAGAACCTTCAATATCTCATGTGGTTTTGGTGCCCTTTTATCAGAAAGAACGGAATAGGGAAAACTTACAGAAGGGCCATGGGTGAGCTTGGGGCAGGGATGGGCTGTCCCGGAGGAGCCCAGAGGCAACACAAGGCAGGCAGGGAGGGAGTCAGAAAAGCCAAAGCTTGGCTGTAGCTGAACCGGGAGCTGGATTTCTTCTTGTTTTGTCTGTGTAGCAGTCAGGTCCTCCTCCCTCATTCACAGCTGCTGCGCTGCAAGGACGCTGCTGCCAGCACACTGGCTCTTTGCAGGGAACCAAACTGCCCTTTCTTCTTTTTTTCTTTCCCTTCCCACACGGGTTTGTCCTCTGCGGCTCTTTTCCTGCCCAGCCCTCCCCTTCGTTCAGTGCTATGCGCTTCCAAGATCTCCCTTTTTACCAGGATTTTGGCAGGCCACTCTGGGTACCTGCTGTAGAGCAGCACTCCTCGCCGGCATCGTGCTGCACCCTGGGGTCCCAGGGCTCCGGGTAAACCCACCCAGGGAACACAAAAAAAGCAGTGCAGGGCCACACGCTGCACGTCTGCCATCAGCTTGTCCGTGACCAGAGCAGATCTTTGCGTTCAGACGGCACAGATGGGCTCAGATGTCTGCACCAGCTACCCCCAGGCAGAGTCCTGCCACTTCTGGGGGAAAAATATCAGACCCCAAGTGGGCAATTTGGCATTTTGCAATGGTGCGTTTTTGTGGATGGCCAAGTATACTTTGGAGAAGAAAATGCTGGTGGAGAGCCGCGTTTTACCCAAGTTTTATAATTGAGTTATTACGGAAGTGTGTAAAAAATGGGGTTTAGAATAGAAGTGCTGACACTAGAACAGCATGAACACAGCTGTTATAATATAGTAAATTTGTAAGAAATTGTATAGCTAACAAAGTAGGTCAACAGCTTCAGAGGAAAAACTGTTTCAGATGGCATGCTACTCTATCTTAGGAGATCTTGATTTTTTTAAACATGAGAACAGAGATGTTTTCCCTTCTGTGCTAATTCCTGTCATTTTTTTTGTAAAAAGTACTCATGCTGGAATTTGGGGCTGACCTCCAAATGTGAGTAAATGCAGATCCGGAATGCACAGATAGAGCACAGTGGAGCACAACCCAGAGAACATAAGGATGACTATACCATGCCAGAGCACAGGTCAGACTTGCCCAGTATCCTGCCCATGACAATGGCCAGTGATGGATGGATGTGAAAGAGGGTGAGAAGGCAGATGTCATGTGTGACAGCCTTTCCAGAGCATTCTCCTAGACACAGGAAACTTGTGCATTAGGGACTTCCCAACAGAAGGGATGAGTTTGTATGTAACAGTCCTTACACCACCTCTTCTTCTATGAATTTGTCCAGTTTCTTTTTGAATTTTTTTAGACTTGCGGCATGCTGCTGTGGAAAGCAATCCCAGAGTTTAGGAAGCAACATGAGACCAGCTTTTCTAATTCCCTCCGTGCCTGCTGGAGCAATGCCTCTGTGCTCCTGGACAGCCCGTGTCTCCCCTGCCCTTGCTGGTTTTTGCTTTCCAGCTCAGTTTGGAGTTTTCTCTTCAGCTCTGCTGGCTTCTGCACTTTGGGATGGGCTGTGCTTGTACTCCAAGGAGGTAATCCCTGAAGATCAGCTAGCTTTTGAGCTCCTATTAGCCCCTCAGAGCAGTGTCTGATAAGATCCTACCTACCAGCTCTCTGAGAGGCTCTTAAGATATTTAGCATTACGTGTCATTTAGGCCTCTAAAGTGCTAGTAGTTTTGGCTTCACTCAGGTGAAGCATCATTTATTGATGCTCCCTAAATATGCCTTTGCCTTTTTTGCATCTCCATACGCGTATGCTCCCAAAGGTCTTGAAAAGACTAGTCCACCTACATCTAGTTGGGAAGTCCCCAGGTCCCTAATGCCCTCCGAGAGAGCTGTCACGCAACTGCAGTGATCAGAAGAGCAGGAGATTTCCCAGTATACCAGTAGATGAAAAATACAACTCCCCACTGATTAAAGCTCAGAGCAAAGTATTCTTTCTCTGTTTCTGCCTCATTCTTGGAAGGATTTACATTGCTGTCAGTGAGCTACCCAACATTAGATTTTCATTAGCTCATAACAAAGTTGAGGACTTGCTCAAATCCATTTACTGGCTCTCTGGTCCCTTCGGGGTCTTCCTCAAGTCTCTGCTTCTCACCTTGCTCTCCCACCCTGCCTGTTAACCCCTGCTTACCCATCCAGCTTACAGCTTAGCATAGCTTAGTCTGACTCAGTGGGTCTGGATAGGAACACTACCAGCCTATAAATGATAATGCCAAACTGTTCTGGGGAAGAAGCTTAATCAAAATACTCAATGAAGCCATTAGAATTTTTGTAAACACTTTGTTTCCCTGAAAAAATATTGCCACAGAAAGGTGACACTTCTCTGTCTCTCCGTCCATCCGCACCTCTGTTTAAATTCCAGTACCTTAATCTCATCTTCCTTGTCCCATTTTTTTTTCTTTTACTCCGCTCCTGACAAAGAGGTTTTGAGGCTCTCTTCTCTCCCTCTTTCAGCCTTCCTGTGGATCTCCGTTGCTAGCCGATTTGTTGCTTTGGACTACTCTACTGCTGTTGGGAAGGTTCAGCAGTAATGCCCACCTGGCTCAGAATAAACTATTCATAGATACAGTTGGTCTCTAGAACCTCCAGTTCTGAAAACATGTAAATGTTAGTGGTACTTTGGCTGACAAACATGTTGCTTAATGGCATAGTTTCCCTGAGGAAGAAATCTTATTGAGTGCTGGTGGTAACCATATTGGGACCAATGGTAACATTTTCAAGGAACTCTACCTTCCCTTCTCGAAAGTGATCTATTTACTGAGGAGGCAAAATCAAACTGTTTTTTGATGAGTCAAAGATTCAGCATTGAACTTGTTTGTGACAGTGGCACTTAATTGCTCTGTGGAGCCTGAGGTTTTATTTTCAGTACAAGTAACTACCCTGCCCTAAGTTTTATTCTGGACCTTTCCACAATATCGATAACCAGCTTCACAGGTTAATCCTAATGGTTTGGAGTTTTTTAATCATCTTCCTTGTCTCACTCTAAAATTTGCTTTTTATATGCGTTTGAAAAAGTCCAGTATTTTATGACTGAGGAAACAACCACGTTTGTTGTCTTTTCTGTACTGTGGCTTGAGTATGTCTCATCATTTGTGAACAATTTCCTCTCAAAACAAATTTATCTGCATTTTTTTTAAACTTCATGCTGCAGGATTTCCAGTTTTTATTTCTTGTGTTGGTTGTCCCTCGACTGCTTTCCTGTCACAGTTGTTTTTTGGACAAATTGTAAGCACTGTAATTTTGTTATGAGCTACCAAAACTCTATTCTGTGGTGATAATATTCCTACTATTTCTTGGATGACACCACAATCTGGGAGCTGAATATTTCAATGAAATATATCCGTTCTTTGCAGAAGCTAATGCCAGTATTTTTTTTCATTTGGCAATAAATGTGTGTTTCTTGCACAGAAATGGACCCAGATGTGACCTGTGGTCCCTGTCTCAAAATCTGAATTCTTCCATGTTTGAGTCATTTATTTTCATGCTGACTTGCAGTTAGATGTTCACGCTATTTTTTCCCTGGGTTATATAAACCTTATCTAGGCAGCTGACACTGCAATCTGAGTTGCAGTGGTACTTAGCAAGGAGTGGAAAAATGATTGGAATGATACGTTTTAACATTCCGGTGTCACAGGATGTTCAGCTTATGCTTCATGACTGCTGAGTAACCTTATTGATAACAAGAATGTTACTGAAATACTGACCCTCTTTTTAATAATGCAGCAAAATCATGCTATTATGTGTTTTACCAGTAGAGAACTGGAAAAATTATTTACTCCTACGTCTAGTAAATAGGTACTATCTGTTATACAGAGAAAATCAAATACCAAGAATTGAAACTCTTCCTTGCAATGAAATTAATGTTGCATTATCAGCTGTGTTTCAATTTAATGTTGTTTGCTTTGATTTCACATTTGCAAAGAAGTTTGTTCACAGAGGATTAAATTTTACCTACGTGATGTACAACAGGTAATAAAGACCAATATCCACCAAATACAGTAGGTGTATTCATTCTTCAACATGAACACGTATTTCAGCCACATATACATTTTAAAGGCAGGCAAACAGTGGCTGCTAAAGAGCTTACTACAAGTCTTACCAAAGTTACAGGTGATTGAGTAAACTTGGGACTGTTCTTACGCAGACCATCTGGGTCAGGGGCGGTGAGTAAAATGAAATATTTGCTTTTGAACTAAACGCTTTGCAGCGTGCAGAGTATGTACCCTTTCATGTGTGAAAGCCTTGAGCCCAGCTTTAATCATCCATCACTTTGTGCTGCCCAGCTGGAAAGCAGCCTTGCAGAAAAGGACCTGGAGGTCCTGGTGGGACACTTGACCACGAGCCAGCGAATGTGCCGTTGCCACAAAGAAGGCCCGTGGTATTCTGGGCTGCATTAGGATAAGCATTGCCAGCAGGGTGAGGGGGGTGGTCATTCTCCTCTGCTTAGCGCTGGTCAGGCCACAACAGGGTCCCGGGCCCAGTGTGAGAGAGGCATGGACATACTGGAGAGAGTCAAACAAAGGGCCACAAAGATGTTGAAGGGTCTGGAGCATCTTGCAAGAGGATAGTCTGAGGGAGCTGGGACTGTTTAGCCTAGAGGAGAGCAAGCTCAGGGAGATGTTATCAATGTATATAAATACCTGAAGGGAAGGTTCGAAGAGAACAGAGCTTTCCAGTGGTGCCCAGAGGCAACAGGCACAAACTGGGACACAGGAGGTTCCTTCTGAACATCAAGAAACACTTTTTTAATGTGAGGGTGACTGAACACCGGCGCAGGCTTCCCAGAGAGGCGGTGGAGTCTCCATCCTTGGACATGCTCAAAAGCTTTGTCCTGGGCAATCTGCTCTAGGTGGTCCTGCTTGAGCAGGGATTTGGAGCAGATAAGCTCCAGAGATCCCTTCCAATCTCAACTGTTCTGTAATTGTGTCCCTTGTGGGCCCTCAACCTCATGGAGCATGAGCATGTGTGCAGGGCTGGGGACCACATCCTCTGGTTTTATTTGCTGTAAATTTTGCCATTGGTTTTTTTTTATGTTTTATAAGTGCTCTTTTGTATTTGTGTTGGCTCTTTTGGCTGCAGTGAAGTTCCTTGGTTACATGGAGTTGTCAGTCCTTGATCTTCCAGACGTTTTGGAGATTGCAAGTCATAGGTTTCCCTGCGGATGGCTCCAGAGTTTCAAAGCTCATATTAGTTCCAGGAGTTAGAACATACCAGCCACAGCAGAAGGATAAAGGAAGGGTAAAGAAAGGGTCAAACAGGACAACTGAGGTTTAGGGTCAAACAGGACAACTGAGGTTTGTGTATGGAGAACATAAAAACAGGGTAGGAGCTGGCTCACTGCTGTAGAAGGGATAGAACCAAAGAGTGGTTGAGAAAGGCTCAAAAATAACATTGAAATTGTGAGTATAGCTGAACAATTTTATGAAAGTAATGAATCCCAGTTGCTTGAAAAACTACGTGTCAGGTTAGAACCTATTTTTGTTGCTGTGGCTGGAGTTAATGCTGCCATGGGCAGCGGACACTTTGCTCATCATCTGAATCACAGATATTGTACTGAATTGAAGTGTAGACTTTGAGTAGTACTTAATCAGTAATAATCACAATCAAGATTGAATTTTAATGCAGCTTAGGATAATTAGTCATTTATCAAATGGATTTGGTTGGAGGGCATGTGAAATGCTTGACAGCATGAAGCCATATTCTTCTAAGTTTCGTTCAAGAGCATTCACCAAATTATTTTAATGAGTAGGTTTTGGCCTGTAGTTCATTTGTAAATGGGTTTTGTGCAAGTCTGTGGTGGGCTGTGTGTTATGTTGTGAAGGGTTTGTGTTGTCAGTGGCTGATAGTTTTCAGTCAGTGCTGATTCTGTAAGGCAAGTAGAAGCAACAGCAAGATCAAGGGGAAATTGGAATCAAGGGGGTGAAATTTGCTAACCTGGTTTGAAAAGACATTTTTTCTATTATGGGGGCATAAGTTTTTATGATTTTCAACTTTTTCGTGCCCTGTGTAAAATTAAAAACCAGAAAGAACTTTCTTTGCTAAATAAAATTATTTTTTTTCTTTATTGGAATAATTGGTTTCCAAAAACTTCCAGTGTGGTGTTCAGATTTTTACTTGTCATTTTTCTTTAAAATAATTCATTTAGGAGTGGATTGAATAATGTCTACTTGACATGAAAAATTGAAAACTACTGCTAGATAAATGCAGAGAAGTGGTACTTTGTTTGCATTTTCCAGATATTTTCCATTTTCTTATAAATAAAAATGTGAGAGTGGATCTGATGCTGTGAAAATGTTATGGTGGAGTGATTTTTGACCTCTTCTGAAGTAGTGGTGTGGAGACAGGTACAGAGATGATTTGGAGCATGCATGTTCCTGAGGCATCTTTCAGCAGTGGTTCTAGAGAACGCTGGAGCCTTTCCCTGGGAACCAGCTCTACAGCTACAAAAAACACTGGACTCTTTGATTGTGTATTTATATGGTGTTTCAAAGGATCATGGGAGAAATGGCTGACAGTTTCTAGGATATTTTTTTTTTTTCAATCATGCTCACTGTAATTCAGTTTATCTTGCTCTGTCTTTAGAGCCACATAGGCCAAAGGCAGTGACGTGGGGTGAGACAGCGGGATATTAACTCATCTCTTACTTAAAAGTAGGAATATCAAATGCACAGATGTTTTAAAATCACATTTCAGCATGTTATCTAATTTTTATGGTTAGTCATTACTGTAACTAACTCAACAGAAAGGAAAGAGAAAATTGCTATGGCTTCTAAAAATCAATGAGCCATTAAATAGGTGACAATAATCTTGATATAAACTTGAAGTATTTAATTGGCATGCAAAATACCTCTGGAGAGTATGAGCATTACAGGCTGGTGTCTAAATACCAAGTGTTTACACCTTGCCCACGAAGTTCAAGGCAAGCCTGCTCTCTGACGGGGTCACCACAGCCCTTCTCCCGCGGTACGTGGATTTCGTTTCATCCGTCTTGCGTTTTGCGTGTGTCTGTTTGCTTTTGTGGTTTTCTGCCTTCGGTTCTGTGTGAAGAGATGGGGCCACGGAGGTGGCGGTGATGCCCTGCCAATTTATACCCTCTGAGGGCTGAGCCCTTTATTTTGCCAAGCGGGATTGACTATTTCACACGCTGCATTTCTGCGTGTGACTTCTGTTCTCATACGTAACGCAGGTAATGGGACCTGCACTGCTGTCTGGGAGAGCAGGCTTTGTGGCTCGGCTATGAGCTACAGCTTGGGTTTGGGTTTGCTTTCATCTTTCCCAGTGTTCTTCTTTTGTCCCAAATGTCACCTGTAATAATCTCTTTTTTAGAGTCACTGTATTCAGCCGTGGGCTGGGAACTGCTCAAAGGAGCCACTGCTCTTTCTCTTCCCATCTCGTGAAGGGCACTGGAAAGCAGCTGTGCCTACAGAGGGTGCTCAGCATCCCTGCTGGCTCTGAGCAGGGAGCAGGCAGCTCCTGCACCCTTCCCTGGGTCCCTCCTTGCGCTCAGCTGGATCCCTTCCCAAGAGGAGGAGAGCCCAAGCGGTGGCTCCACTGTTGTCACCTCTCTCCTCGGCTGAGAGCTGCAGGAATGCAGCTTCCCACGGGCTCGAGCAGCGTATGGGTGCAGCTCTCACCTCTCTGCCTTTCCCAACCCCAGAACTGAAGTGGGACCTGTTCTTAGCTGCTGCCCTGGGCTGACCGTGCTTTGTAGTTGCATACGTCAGGAGATTGCCTACCTCTCAGGAACCTTGCAGGCTCTTCAGCAGATATCTTACCATTATTTTTTGCTTTATGTTGTAGAACGTGTTTCCACATTGTGTTTGATGTTTCAGGAAAAAAACATCTGGAGAAAGAAAAATAAGACAAAGTATTGAGGTGGGGCTAATAGAGGCAGAGAAACGTGGCATGGCGTGTCCAGACAAACGGTTGAATCAAGGGTGGATCTCACGGTACCTGAAGCACTGGTGGCCTGGCCAAGTACGATTTTGCGTTAAAGTGCTGTCTATTTTATTTCTGTTCTTGATATTTGCATTGTTCCCATTTTACTCCCAGTTTACAAATTAATTTTATATTAATAATTGTTTTTCGTAGTGTTCTTATAGTAGTAGAATATAGTAGTACTATGAATGTATATTATGGCACCTAATCATTTAGGAGCAAGACAACGTAAACAGGACTTAGAATTGAAATCACATGCAATTGAGATTGATGCTTCTCCCCCTGAAAATAAGAATTTAAACTTCTCAAAATTGTTTACATGAAGATAGACAAAAATACGTTATGGAAAACCCAAATCACATAAATGAAACATTATATTCCATTCTCCTGCAATGCTAAATTTTCAAAGCCTTTCCCCCTTGCCCTGAAAGCATTTTCTCATGTGTTTGTTGTGCTCTGTTGTTGAAAATCTACCCTGGGAACATGCAGCACCCCTTTATTAAGTTGCCAAATGATTTTAGCAATCTTATTTTCCACATCTGGTTTTTAAACCTCTTTGAAAAGCAGCCAGGCCTGTGAAAAGAAGTCATGAATTGCAAATGTATGTGTCTCTGAAAAGTACCTCACATTTTTAAACGTAGCACTGCTGCTCCGGCGCCATGCAAACAATGACTCCACTGAGTTGTTCTGGCAGCAGCCCGATGCTGGTGGCTGACTGCGTGCAGTTGTAGAGCCCTGCGCTCTGCAGCCCAGTGTGGCTCAGGTAGGACAGTTCCCTGCGAAGGGCATCTCTGATGAGGTGCCCGTGTGCTGGAGTACCCTTATTAGGCTTGTTGCTTTTAGCATCTATTTCTCTTGCTTCTTCTGTTCTCTCCTTGGTCTTCTCAAGGAAGCTTTTTAACTTCTTTTTCTTCTGACGCTTGGTTCACAAATGTTACATGTTTAAAGTGAAGTACTAGCTCAACGGTATTCTCAAGGATGAGTCCTTCATGTCCAACAAACTCATTTTCTTTGTCGTGAGAAGCGAAGATGGCCAGTCAGCCCCTGTAACAGAGCGGGAGAAGACATGCACGGCCACGAGCCCTCGCTGCCACCATGGAAGAGCAAAGGAACAAGGTGTAGGACCTGAAAACCCCAAAGTTCAGCTGAAGTGGCATACTGACAGCCTCCTGCTGCCCCCCCGGCCCTGACCCCATTCAGAGCCTCCCTCCTGGCAGAGCTGAGCGTTGTGCCTTTTTGTATGCTAGGACAAAGAAATTACTTCTCCGCTTGCTGTGGTCTGTTGTGTAATACAAAGCTGTGCTGTGGCTGGTAGATGATTCATTAAGCTTAAACCATAAGAACCAAAACTCTTAAGGTCTGAAAGAAGCTTTGACCTATTTATTACTGTACAGAGGTTAGTAGTACTGTACAATTAGTAGTAGCATGTACGTTAGCAATTAAAAAGTCAGGGTAGTGTAGACATGAACAATAGAAGATCTGTTTGACAGAAATAACTATTGAGATCAGTAGGAATTTAGATGCTTCTTTACTAGTTAAACTGCTTTAATGACTAACGTGCTTATGGTAGAATTGCCTCGTTACCTAATGAAAGTTCTTTGGGAAACCCCCAGGAAGAACACTTATGAATTAGTAGGCAAAAATTAAATATCGATTATTTTTAATGCGTCAAATTAAACTTAATCATACTCTAGGAAATACATAATGTTTCCCAGAAATAATTTAAAATCCCACTACTGGTTTCTGTACAAGGTGATTTCATACTGAAATGAGTTGCAGTACAATAGAAGCTACTGCTAACTTATAATTTGTGAAATTCAAAAAGTGTTAGCATATCATTTAGATAATGAAACCTTTATACCCATCTAGATTTGTAAGTACCAACTTGAGCGAAGGAAATGCTATTTCAGTGCTATTATATTAAATTATATACATTTGCTGGGAGGGTTAGATGGCTGTATGTTTAATTTACAAGCTTTTCATTCCAAGCTTTTCATTTATTTTTAGCAATTTAGGAAACCATAGTTTTAAAAACTACTGATAGTAGTGTTAAAATCAAGTGCATATTCACAAGGCTGACCAAAGTCTAAATGATCAAAGTAGTCAATGAATATGAATAATTTCCTAGGCACTTTTAATAATGCTATTTCTGAATGTTTTAATTGCACGTTCCTCTTACGAACCACCGTCAGTCTCCCAGTCTTCCCCATTTAAAATGGAACCATTTGATTTAGGAGCATCAGCCAAGTATCTTGCTGCAAGTGAAGGGAAGAGGGAGGAGTGAAGCGAAGGGCAGCCTGGGGCTGTGGCAGCGCTGGGGAGAGGTGTGCCAGTCCAGCCCCCCGACACGTAGCCTTTCACAGAAAGCTAAACTGTTGGTGCCATGCAAGCTCCACCATCTGATGAGGACTTTTTCCTTGTGGGTTGCCACAGAGCAGCCTCATGGTCAGCCTTACCCATCCTGTGCCAGGGTGGGTCTGGGAGGCGCTGCCCAGATGTTGCGGAGGGGGCACATCTGGCTCCTGGCAGCCACGGCAGTGGGGCTGTGGGGCTGACGGCCACCGAGGAGCCTTCATGGGGGCACACATCTCTGGTGCTGCTGTCCGCACATCCCAGCGGCCAGCCGTCTCCCCATCCTGTCACACGGCCTGAGGCATGGGGTCTCATGCTCAGCAGGTACAGGATTGCTAGGGACAGTTGATGCTTTTTTGATCCATTGTTTTCAGCACAATGGGGTAATCTTACAGGCAGCTTGGGAAAGGATCTGTGAACGATGATCCATTTCCATATATTGTGTGGGGAAGTCTATGCTTGGAAAGTATTAAGAGCTTAGAGCCTAAAAAAAATGTGAAACTTAAAAAAAATATTGAAAACCACTGTTCTGTTTTTAAAAACCTTCATGGTATTTACGCTGAGCCAGGGGTGTCTTGTTGCTACTTCCATTTAAGAGTATCCCTCCGTCTAAGTAAGGCAGGCTGCAGAAGCTTCAGCCTTGATGTTGGTACGTGCATGGGGAAGAGCAAGGTCTGGGTCTGCAGGAGAGGTGGTTAGAAAACCCCTCTTTCTGCTGGTCAGCTGGCAGTTGAGCACACACTGTGCCAAGTCACTGGCATCAAATATAAAGCACCTCTTATAGCGCCTTTTCTGAGAAACTGGCTGTCTGCAGCAGAGAACGTGGCCTTGTCGATTCGCTTGTTTGGATCCTGAGGGTTTCCTCCCCTGTCAGGGAAATCTCTCCCTGATGACAGTGTTAAAAGACTCGGCGAGCTGTTCCCATCAGCTTTGTGGGATTTATTAAGATGCAGTTCAGGGCTGTTTGGTTTTTCCAAGCATTAGCTCTAAAGTTTTCTACATTTTGGGTTTTATTTTTTTCCCCCTCTTTTTTCCAGTAGGTTTGTGTGTCCCGCTACTTGCAGAACGAGGTGCTTTGATGCACTTGTGCAGTTGTGTTTTGCTGCCGGAGGGGCTGCAGTTGATACTAGCAGAGAAGGCGCTGATGAAGCACGGCTCTAAGGAAGGGCTGCCTGGACCTGTCAACTGGAATGAGAGCTCACAGGAGGGGCAGCCCAGGAGCTCACAACTGCATCTTGGTTACAGCTGTTTAAAGATGCCTTACCTGAGCTCTTGAGCTCTCAGTGTAGCCGCATTAAGCTGGAGAGAAAGACCAAACAGAGCTGGTGGGACATCTGAGGGGCAGAGCTGGTGGGACATCGGAGGGGCAGGGCTGTGGCACCGGGGGCTGCTCTGGTCCTGCTCGGTGCCAAGGCTGGGGCTGCGCAGCTTCCCCCAGCCAGGGCAACAGCATGGGCAGGGTGGACTTCTCTGACCCAGAGAAGTTTTATGGTTTTATGTCTTGGAAATGGGAAAAACATGGTGACTTTTAAAAGTAAGTCAAGAGGACCCGCTTTAAAGCCACACAGATCTGCTTTGGACTGTTAGCTGTATTACTGCCGTGTCTTGCAGTGGAGACATCCTGGAGGCATGAGGCAGGTACCAGCAGTTTCCCTGCTTAGCAGCACCGCGACATGAGATGCTTCGCAGAGCTAGTCACACAGTATTGCCTTGCTGATTTTTATTTTTCATCTTTGTTATGAGATCTCAAGCAAATTGTTGGTTTTTCTTATCTCAGTTTTCCCTTTTATGACTTGTTGAGTGTTTTCTGTAACTGTTGGATGTTTAACTATCCCGGTGATAGATGCCTAAGGAGAACAAAGCAAAACAAAGGGTACAGAAGTTACAGTCTGCAGTGCTGTTTGTAAAGCACTGGGAGATTCTTGCATGCGAGTGCAAAGCATTTACAGCAGATTTTGTTTAATTGTAAGCAAGCTGTTTGTTGCTGAGTGCATTTTTATGGAGTTACTGCATTGTCAGGTTGTTGAAAATACTTTCTGGAAGCAGGACTGAGCCTTTGTAGGATGGTAGAAAATTTTTAGCCTAGGGAAGGAAGAAGACAAGTTTTAGCAGTGCTCCACTGCCCAGCTCCTTTGGCTTTTGAAGTGCCTGGGCAGTATTCAGGGTCCTGGCGTCATTGCAGACTGGTTCTAAGAAATATTAAATGTTTTTGAAATTCCCACCCAAATTTAATGAGTTTTGTGCATGTTGAATATCATTCAATGTGAGTAGTGTTAGTGTGTGTTCAGTAGAGCCAAGAGTTCCAAGATTGCTGCCAAATCAAGAAACTATGAACTGTGCAACAAATTCTCTTGCTGTTTTAGTACCATGCCTATACCTGCCTGTATTTTGGTGCTTTCCTTGTTTTCCAGTGCCAGTAAGAATGCAGCTTGCAGGTATCATGGCACTTCAGAATCTGCTTGAGCAGGAAATAGACATAAAAAGAGCGAGCTATGAACACGTACCTTTCCATAATCCTCATAAATTGTTCATTAGAGCAGTTGTGTCATTATCATCGATGTGCTTTCAGCATTTTTTTAAATCATCCCCCCATCTAAGGAGGGATTTCCTTCTTTGTAACAGCTAAAATAATTTTGAAACTTAGCACAAAAAGCCCACAGCACTTGGTTTAAGGCCATTTATTTTTATTTTATTTGGGGACCATAAGGTGGTCAAAAGACTGAATCGTTAAAGCAAACAGAGTGCAGAGATATTTTGGGAAAGGATTTCCCATTCCTGTAATTTCACGCTTCCAAGGGAAAAGGAGTAATTTGCAAGGATTTTACACTTTCCTTTTCATACTTGAAGTTAATACATGGCACTGTTACACTCAAAGTTAATGCATTGCAGTGTTCCACAACGGGTCATCAGCGCTCAGTGTCTCATGGAGAGGGGAAATGTTGGGAGACAAATGTGGAGAGACAAAGTCATTTGTCCAAAGATGCAAAGATGAACAGTGAGTTTGAGAGAGCTCCTGATCCATAACCAGGCCATGAACCTACATGTTGTGTTTCATGTGTCAGAGCTGTGTAAACTCAGCTGTGAGCCCTGGGCTTGGTCCATGCCCTTTTCCTTCTCTTCTGCCAACGATCTGGTGCTTAAAGCCAAAATGTGGCTGCTGACACTTGCAGGGTGGTAGAAGAAGGAGCTGGGGACTGGTAACCATAGATGGGAAGAGAATGTGGAGATGCCACATGGGCAGCCCCAGCATGGCTTATACCCTCACAGCTGTGGGGTTGGATGATCCTCTGCTGTGCAGAGATGTTTGGGAGGGCTTATCATCCTGATTTCTCTGGGTTTTCTGGGTTTTTTTTGGCTTTTTCTTTGGGGGTGTGTGTGAGAGAGAGAAAAAATGAATTAGGGAATAAAACTGGCTCCAAAACAAGACTCCTGCAGAGCACACTGAGTACATCCAGCCTGTATGGGGCAGGGCACCATTGATAACTGCTTTCAAAGAATGCTATTTTACTTGCTTTTGAACGCCTCTATAGGTGGTCATAAAAAGTTTTCGACTTTATGTCAAAAGCGCTCTCAGAGCAACGGGCTATAACAATGGAAGAGGAGGAACTTTAAAAAGGTCTTGAAAGGTTTTTGTGAAATGCATTATGTTGGATCGTTTGAAGCTGTTGGAACTGATCTTTCATACTTAGACCCTTTAAAAGCTCCTGAAATCCATTCATGTTTACAAGATGAGGCATGATTTTCAGAAGTCTTTTTTCTTCTTCTTCGTTTTAGTTACTGCATTAATGGCCATGATTCCTGTGGGGAGACGAGCATTGCCGAGGTCAATAATATGTCTTAAATGTGAACTGTCAGGCTAATTGTGTGTGCTGAAATTCACCTTGACACAGAGGAAGTGTGCAAAGCCCTCACCTCCCACTCCAAGCCTTCGTTAGGGAAATACAGTGCAAATACCCTTATTTCTTTGGGGTAGTACAGCACCGAGGGCCTGGATGGGCTGGGAGGGATCGCTGCTGGGTTAGTCTCAGGCGGGAGATGGATGCTGTTGGATAAAATACAAGATAGTGTTGCTAAGAGAAGCGATGGAGAACTCTGCAAATGGGTTATCTCAGAGCCTCGTTGCAGTTTTGTCCTGGGTTTGCCGGGAGAATAAAGGAAGAAATTTGTGTAAGTTTAGGTTTCTTTACTGAAACTATGTGGAAAATGAAATCATCCTTTCCTACATAAAGTTTTAAGTATTTTTCCTGAATAATAACTAAAGATTGCTCATTTAGCTTGCCGGTACAAACAGGCCAGTGTGAAGTGGGTTCCCTAAACTGTAGGAAACTTACTGAAAGTAAAATGTATACAATTTTAAAAATTCATTAAAACTGTCGTATGAGATTTACAAAAACATTTAGTAATCTTAAACTTTTGGCTTCAGCTATTTGACAGACTCAGCTGACCACATTTTTAAGCAAGCGTTTTGCATATTTGTCTTACTATTATCATTTGCAAATTAATAGTTGGAATCTGTTTTGTGATACCAGTGATTCATGAAATTTGCAGTGCCCTTGGATAGCACAGGCAGCTCGTAAGAAGGTAGGGTGTGGAACCCGTATTGCAAGAGGAAAGCTAATTAGTTTTAATTAAAGGTAGGCAAAAATCGTGGACTTCAGGTCACAATCTAACAACCTCCCCAGGGCTTATGTGGCTTTTTCGTTAAAATTAAGTTTCAGTAAGGCAAAACTGATTCTGCCAAGAAATCTGGTAGTCTTATCTGTAGTTCCTCAAGCAAAATTCTCATTAGCTTCACTGTCATGAGCATGCAATCTGTAGTTCATACACTAAAAAAATATAAATATTACTTGCTTTAAATTATTTTTCTAGATCTAGTAACTTTGACACTAGGAATAACTGACTTGGGAAGGTGACATGAGCAAGTATTTATCGTTCCCCATGATGCAAAACCTAGAAGGCACTTGGTGAGGACTGAGACAACAGATTTAAAATAAATAAAAGCAGTATGTTTTAGACGAGACGTGAAATTAAATTGTGTAACTCATTGCCACTGTGTTATGAAGACCAAATGTATAGAAAGGTTACAGATTCCCTGGCTAAGTTAGTGGAGGATAAGCCTGTCAAAATCTGTTAAATATGGTACTCTGAATCAGGCTGTCACTTCGGGGAGTCCCAGGCTACTTATTTCTGAAATGGAGAAGACGGCATCAATCTTTGTGCCCCCACCCCTGGTCCCTGGCAGAGCACGGTCCTGAGCAAGGGGGACCGGTGAGCTGGCAGCACGTTCCTCCTGTGGGGTGGCTGAGTACTGCAAAGCTCAAGTCACAGGTGCAAGAGGTGACCATGTAATTTCAGATCATGTCTTCAGCAGCCCTCGTACCGCAGCCATGGGTGCCCACAGTGGGTGTGCTTGCCGGGCCGGCAGTGCGAACACAGCTCCTCGCTTCCAGGGGGTGATCGGGAGGGAGTGTTTCATTTTGAATTGATGTTGTGAAATGATATGTTCAGCTTCAGCTAAGACAGTAGGCATTTTTTAATTTCCACATGTCCTTACTAATGTTTTTCAAAGGTTTTCACTTACAAAAAATGTTGACATTCTGGGAAAAAAATTATTTTGGGACAGTGTATCACTTAAAATGCATATTCTGGAACATTTAGCTTATATGGTGTAGAAACTTACCTCTCTGTACAAACCCAAATAATCTGATCATTTATTGGTGAAGAATAATTTGACAAGCTGTCAGAAGGATTTCAGCTTTTTTAGATGTCTTCTATTTCGGTTGCTTCTGTCAAGAGGATTTTATTTTTTTTTAACATGAGAAAAATTCAGTTCAATGGGACAGATTTCCTTCCAGAAGATAATTTTGAATGTTTAGTTAGATGTAGTGGTTTTCCTCCAGCTGTCACTGCTTTCTTGTTCCTACGCTCTTGAGAAAAGATTTTAAAAATAATTAAGTGTGAGTGCGTCTGTATCAGCCTTTCCTAGCAAGAGCTTTTGTTTATTTAAATTTGGCAGCTCCTCATGCTGAACCGCAGACTCTGCACTACGTTGTGCCCCATGGGTCATGGGCTGGAGGATTATTATTCAGTCCTCACCCTTGGGGCATGCCGTGGAGAGGCAAAGAGGAGGGCTGATAATTAGAGACAGACCACGAAGTCTTCAGTGCTACGTATGGGATTGTCAGATGAGTAGTGCAAACTGTCTCCCTGGCGGCACTGGAAATGTAAGGATAAATCCTGACCTGGTGTCCAACAGCAAGGCCATAGGGGAGTCACCCATGGCCCTCATGAAGATAATGGATTTAGGCTGATAATTCACACAGGGGGCACCTGCTCCTTGGGGTAGCTAATAGCTATTGAGGTGTGGTGTTTCATACCAAAAATATCTGCGTGGGCTTGGAGTTGTAAGGCAACAGGGAAAAGGATCTGCAGTGGTGAACGTAGGGGCTTAGCATGGAGGTGATTTCCTCACTGTTTCCTGATTTGGAAAACAGAAATCAAAGGGCAAAAAATACAGAAATTTCGGTGGTGGTATCATTAGTTGAGAAGTATTTCCTTTAAATTCTCAGGAATCGTTTTATCCACCCTTTCCCCCCTCTGTGATGGAACTTTGCTGCTGTTCCCCCGAGAACTCCTGGCCTCCTGGGGAGTGTGTGGGTGGTGGCACATCTGCTCTGTTCCCACCTTCACGCAGCCCGCAGCCGAGAGGTGGTCAGCCCCAGTGAGATGGCACCCCTGATACTGATCCTGAGCTGCACTGCAACTCTCTGCCATGCTTTGGCTTTCCTGGGGCCATCCACATGGATGGGCAGGGGGGCTTGGACCCTGCTGCTGGGGCTGGCGATGCACCTTGGGGGGGGGGGGGGGCTGCCTGGCTCCCGGCTGGTCCCTGCCCTAGGGGCTGCTCCCAGCAGCTTGCCTACCCCATAGCAGTCAAGCTGAGATGCATGAGCTTGGAGTATTTAAATGACTGACCGCTGCAGCTTTTCCTGGAGGGAGGCAGCAGGAGCACCCCTTGCTATAGCCTTGCTGTATCCCACAGCAGTCAGAGCTGGTAAATGCACCAGGGACTTGGCAGGCTGCTTGGAGTGATGGTTTGTCCCCGCATCTCTCTGCCGGCACTTCAGTGCAGGGGTTTGGCTGCCCCTCTCCTTCCCCCTGTCAGGAAGGAATTGGCCTTTGGGGTGAAGACTGGAAGGAGCAGGGAAGGCACAGTGCTGGCTGACATCGCCGTAACGTCTGGGGTGCACGCAGGTTCTGTACCGTGAAAGAGCAGCGTGTTTCCTCGTTTCAGCAATAGAAGAATATTTCCCTCCTGGTGCTTTTGGCACTGTTTGACTTGGCGTTCGTGAGCTGGTGGCCTGCTGTGCTGAGTGCTCGGGGAATTACGCAGGCATGGACAATTAGTCTTTTAAAAGGTCTGCCACTTGGCAATGTGCCAGTGAAGCCGGCGTAGCCCCACTACATAATATCAATTTTTAATGATGATAATTGTGCTAAATTCAGCCCTTGATAAATCTTGGAGTTGGGTTTTCAAAGTTTAAAATCAAACATAACCCAGTTACTTCAGCATTTGATTAAACTGAACTGCCACTTTGGTTAAGTGTTTAAATAAATCAGTATTAATATACTCTTCTGTAGTAAATAAAGTTACGTCTATATAGTTCAAATATCAATATTCACATGAAACTCTTGTAAATGAAGCACTGCCAGTCTGCATAGAAAATATATTAACTTAAGGAAGTAAATATTTTATTGATCTTTAAAGGCTGAGATTATGATCTTGGTGGTGGTGACTGAAAACACTTTTTAGAATGGTGAAACAAATATTTGTAACTACATTGTGGGAAGGCCATTATGTTTCATTCTGTTAATTCTGAAGACCACCTGCTGTAAACACTCACGGACAGACAGGCTTTGGAAGGCGATGTCAAATGGACTTTTTGGAGGCTCGGCGCTTATGGACACGTGCTCTGCTGGCATTAGCTGCTGCTTGGCAGTGCCAGGAGATGCCTACTTTTAAAGCCAGTTTGTGAACGCAGAAGAGGTCTTCACCAGAGGCCACCTGGCTTTAGCCCTTGCAGAGCTCTTCCCTGCTAGTGTGCAAAGATGCCCCTTCTCCTGTGGGGCCTCATCCAGAGCCCTCTCACCCCAGTGGGAGCCTGCCCGCTGGCTGGGACAGCTTTGAAATGTGTCTTTGTAGGACAGGGCTGAGCTCCAGGGCCTTAATACACAGTTGTGCATGCTCTTGTACGTAGAAATAGTTTCAAGGAGAAGAATTAGGGGCTGCTCAGTCCCTCTTAGACCTCTGTGGAGTACCTGAAACCTGCTCTGCCAGGAGCCATTGCCAGCCAGAGGTGGACCAAGGCCCCTGTAGTTTGACCTTTGCTGCCTGTAGAGCGCAGAAGGGTACAACTGGCTAAACTCTACGTAGTGACTTCCAAGCTGTCAGTAATTCACACGATGACCTGCTTTCAGTTGCTCATTTCCCAGCTTGTTTCAACAAGTCTTACTAAAGACATGATCTTCTTGTCAAGCAAATTATAGGCCTTCTAGAAATGGTAGGAAAGGCCAATCTGCCCATGCTTATGGATGATTTCATCTTTTCAGGCTTGTAAGATTTGGGAAATTATATCCTTAATTACACATCTACTCTTCAGTCTTGGTAAGCCTCAAGAAGTGGGCTTTGCTTACTACCTTCAGCTTGGCTCAGGAATGCAGCCATCTGCTAAAATAGACAACATAAAGACGCTACCCCAAAATGTGAAAGCTGTCACTGTTTTCAGATGTGTCTGTCTTGGAGCCCTTATCTTTATTGTTGCAGAGCATATCGTATTCCCAGAAAGTTTATTTTGTGCTTCCAGGAGTGGCTTCCTACCATCCAGAGCTTCTGGGTGTGTTGTGCTTGTTTGGGCTGCAAAAGTCTGTTCTGAAATCCTTCGGATTTCAACCTGTGCCTGTTCTCAGCTGCTTGACCAGGTGTAAATCCATATCCAGCATACCATGGTGTTCTGCCCTCCTTTAATTGTGTCTGATGTTTCCTACTGAAGTGAAGAAAAGTAACTATCTTCTGAAGCTGGATGCGCTTCTCTGTAGATGCCCCTCAAAGGGCCATCTTCAACTCAGGATGCCACTGGAACATTCTTTGAAAAGGGACCAAATGTTGGAGAATACCAAGAGAGATACTCGGTAAGCCCACTGATTAGAGTTGACAAATAAAAATTACAATTAAGTGAAACTGCATAAATGAAAAAAAAAAAAAGAAAAGAAAAGATGGAACTTTCATTACCTTTTTTCAGAGGGTGAAAAAGCATTTCTGAGAGTGGGTGTTCGAGTGACTAATGTGTTGTTACATTCAGTTAAATCAAGTCAAGAGTGAAAACTTCTTGTTGCTTTTCAGAACATTCAATATTTTAACATTAATTTATGGTGAAAAAACATGCCCAGACAGTCTCAGCTCTTTTCTTTTGTAGGCTTTTATGCTTAATGAATGTTTTAAAGGCATTTTTTCCCTACTGGTTTATACTATTTCCTTTACTTCCCAGGGCCGTCAGGGGTAGTCATGCTGGGTGAGTCTCCTACCTGTGCTGTGGCCAAGCAGGCGTTGGGATGGAAGGCTTTTTGCCCTAAAAACCTATTCGCTCCTGCTAATAACTTTGGAGGAGAGAGCCGGAAGACTAGAGCAGGGGACTGCTTGGTTCCCAGGTGTGTCATTGAAAGGATCTCCTGAAAAATTATGTAACTTGGCTTTTTGAGGTTAATTTAGGAAAATGCAGAATCTGACATTGCTCAGAGACTTCCCTTGTCTAGTAGCAGGGGACCTGGAGACACGTCTGGTTTGGAGACTGGCGAGATCGTCTGTACGTGCTGCTTTCCTATCTGATTTCATTCTCTGCACCTCTGCTTTTTCTTTCCCCCCTCCTCACATATGCCTGTGCTGAAGGTCTCTATGATGGGTTTAGATTTCATCCCGCCAGAGGAACACGGTTATGCATTCAGTTTCTCAGCTGTGTAGCATCTAGAACAGCTGGGCTGTGCCTGCATGGTGTTTGTGTGCTTTCATAATAAAAATAGTTCTGTTTTGCTGGCTTCCATCCCCTGCCTGCTCAGTTAGTTATCTGAACCTCCTGTTGTTCTTCTGCCATGGCTCACAATCGGTTAAATTCATGTAAGAATTTTTAAATGGCATACACAGCTCTGCAAGGCCAAGGAATGGAGACAAATGTGAAGTCTCTGTCTGTCGGGGGGGGAAAGTACAAGGTAGAATTAAATAAATTCACATGAAGGCACTGATGTGGAGAAGTAAGTTTCAGTATAAGACCGACCACAGTGAGTGATGGCCTGTCAGATTTGAGAATGGAAACTACATATATATATATATATGTACATATATGTACAGACAGAGGGCCATGTGGACAGTGTAATTGGTTAATTACTGCAAATATTTAAAAATACAGTCCTGGCCATGCTGTCTGCGCTGGGGGGGCTGGTAGGCAAAGGGGAAATATCTTTCTCTGCTGTCAGGCAGAGATGTATATATTTCATAAGTAAACACAATAGTTGTATGATTTTATTCCCCGAAGAGCAAGGCAAACATGGCTGTGATTCGCAGCTTTCCTAATAAATGTATTATCAAGGCACGGCTCATTTTCATCTATGGCAGAAATCAGTAGTGTCTTTTCAAAAAGAGCTCGTCAGTGTTTGTGCCAGCAAGTAGATCTCTCCCCAGCACTGGGACATACATCAAATTTAGCAGTCGAACTTGAGGCTTCGAATCTGACTTCAGTGTTGCATGTACAGATATAAAAGTTCTTTGTCTTTCTCAATTTTATTGTGGGCTAAAGCAGATCAACACAGGATTTGAGCCAAAGCTCATTACGGACAATGTAAGTTTTGTCCGGTTGATTTCTAAACAATGATCCTGTTCATGCAGCAAGAGCTCTATTCAGCAAAAAAAATAATCAAATAACATTCTGTAAGCTGCTGAAGTGAAGGGTCCTGTTACTTTAGTAACATTATTCCCATTGCTAATAAGTATTTACTGTCTTCCCAAGCTGTGAGCAAGTTATGAGAATAGCCACTATTAGGTGGGGGTTTTTTTCTGTTTCTTTGCAATGGCATAAAGCAAACAAACAAACAAAAGGAATACGAACGATGTTACTATGATGATCATGTGTTTTGTCTAAATAAGATATCAACGCCAGCTAATTGTTTTGATAGTGTTAGAAATGTGAAGTGTTGCATACTTGTGCCTATTAATTTGGTGCTCTGCATGCTCCCACGATTAATAATATTACATCAATACCTTCACAAATGATCCTGCTCTGATGAAACCACGAATATATATAAAATACTGAACTCTTGCTTCAGTGTATTCACTGAATTAAATGTAACATGATATCTTTGCCAATGTGATTTCCTGAGTGGAGGAGTCTTCGCTGTGGTTAATTTGCAAAGTTCAAATTCTTTTGAATATATTCTTTAGATTAATGGAGGACCAGGTTTCAGATCACAGGCTATGTGAAATGATTTAGAGATGAAGAAAAGTATTAATGTTTTGCTTTTCTCCAAATGGACCAAAAGTTAATGGGGCGTAACGATCAGCTGGGATATTCTGCAGAGATCTGTGCTTGTCCTACCACTCTTGTTTTTCAGTGAAAGTAAAGTAAAAAAAATCTTCTGATAGATTTTTTAGAAGGATTAGATGTTGGCAAAGTGATAAATAAAAGATTGATGTGAAGTCAGTCAACGTAGTAAACTGGATTCATTTCTTTTAAACTAGTTTGGAGATGAGGTGATGCATCTCGGAATGAGAATGTAGCTTGTGCTTAACTGGATGGAGAGCTACGTCTGGGGAGCAGCGGCTCTGAACAGGGTGTACAGCTCACGTTGCAGAACCTATTAAATGTGATCCCAAGATGTAGCAGAGCTGTGGTTAAGAGAAATAGCATGAATATGTAGGCGCTAAAATACCAAGTGGAGAGAAGCAGTTTATTTGTTGTATCCAGTACTAGCAGTTATTGCAATATGTCCCATTCTGGTGGTTGAAAAGAACTGGGAAGAATTATCAAAATAATTTCAAATTAATAGAGCTGCCTTTGAAAAGGTTATTAAAGGATCTTGATGCATTTATTTGGCACAAGAAAAACAACCCAAAACATAGGTGTGTCTTGATCAGGCCATGTATTCATCTATTTGAGGAGATATTATCCCATTATTTGAAAATTGCTAGTAGACCTGAATCTGGTCCTTGAAAAGTCTACTAGAAGGCTCGCTGCTCTTTTACCACATCAACGGTTTTCCACCCATCCTGCTATATAAGAATCGTATTGAATTAGTGTTAGTTGTTACCAGTAGGGTGTGAAAGACTGATTATATTAGAGACTGTCACACCATATTAAACAAAATTAATGCTGAAAGAATATGATAAAAAAGTGTAAGTGCTTCAAATGTTGTATCTTATTAGCATGGGAAGCTTTCTTCTCATAAAGCCAGTGTTTCCTCCCTCTGTCCTGCTTGTTGATGTGAGATGAAATGCCATGCTCCATTTACACAGGATGCTAATAATGCTGTGCAGAAAGGACTTGACCAGAGGAGCTCAAGTGACAGTAGGCTTCGGAGCCCGGTCAGGATTTGGACTGCTGTTCACCTTAACTTTATAAGATGCAAGGTAGGAATGTAGTTAGCATTTACAGCTTCTGACATGTCAGTTTACAGCCTGACTTGTTAAATGTAGGGCAGCATCACTTTTTTTTTCATGCTGTAGTTTGCAGACGTTCAGCAGGTCTTACATGGGGACTAAGGCACAGCAAGGGGGACAGCTGGGAATAACGAAACCCTTCAACCATCCTGGGGTTGTATAAGCCAGAGCTGAATTAAACTCAGAAAACTGCTTGTGGTTATGTAGCGTATCTGGCCTTTCACCCCACTTTTTTAAAAGCTAGCTTGGAGAAGGGAAACTGCAACTTCAAATGCAGTTGCCGCTCCCTGCCTGGCTGGGGATGCCAGCTGTCCAGCACTTGGCAATGCGCCATTAAATACCAAAATGTTTTATACATAGAAATCTCATGCCTCTTTGGATGACATTAATTGGGTTTATCCTATAAACTTGAATGAGGTTTTGTGGTAATGACATAGTATTATTCTGTATTAGCAGCACAGCAAAATATCCTGTCCTGTACCTGATGCACAGTTATTTTTTTGAAGCTATCAATGTTAATGCAGTGACCTGAAATCTTGTTTGTTTTTAGCTCAGAAACTTTTCCCTGAAATGCACTGTATTAATGAAACACATTTCAAAGATGGACAAAAACCAAAAGGAAAAGGTTGAAATTAAGAGGGTGGGGGTCAGGGGGCTTAAAACCCAAGGCAGAAAGATTTCTAGGTAAGAACTGGGTTCAGGTGAAGTAGAAAAGAATTTACAAGCTGCTTAATCTGCTGCATGGAAACTCCTGCGAGCCAATTGCTGGGACTGGGGACTGGGATCTGCATTTTTCTCCCACTGGGGAACCAGTAGCTCCCTGACATCCCTCAGCTGCCCCACACAGCTCTGCATGAGCCAAGCCTCTGGCTGGCCCTGCTCCTGCTCTGCCTCTGCTGTTACAGGAAAGCTGTTACCATGGGTTTTTTTTTTCTTTTGTTTTGCTTTTTCCTGGAGTAGGTGGTTATTTTGCAAAATGGTAATTTCTTTTGGAATGCCAAGGCGAGGAAAGCTCCCCACATCAGCTGTGCCACGTTACCCACAGTGAGCCTGTGGGAAGGACCAGGGGAAGGAGGCTTCTCTTAGCCCTCAGGCATGCGGTGCTGCGGTGAGGGCATGCACCTCTCTGAAGTGAGGATCTGGAAAAAGACTTGAAAACATACGTTTCCAGGAGCTTTCTAAATAGTTTTGTAGTACAGGTCTTGATGTAGTTCATTTGAGGTCAAGCCATGTGTCAGAGACCACGATCTCTTTCTGGTCTGTGATGCATTTGTCTGTCTTTCAATTCAGCTGGTTTCCAAGAGCTGCAGAGAGGACTCGCTGTGTGCTTCGCCGTGGCTCGGGGGGCGGACGACGGGTGGCTGCATTGCTCACTGCCCTTGGAAGTGAGTGGCTCTGAACTCTGCTAAAAAGGTATCAGAAACAAAAAGAGACATCAGGGCTTGTTGTAGGGGGCGAACAACTTATGTACAAAAAGCGTAATTTCCTGTAGACGTCACAAGTTGCCTGCTTCGTACATTTGACTAGTCAAAATCAACAGCAAAGGGAGTGCCTTATTTCTGATTAGAGTGGGTGATACTGTAGAAGTCTGGTTATATTTCAGCAACAAGGCCCAGTTAGGGTATTCCACAACCTAATTCAGTGGTTTTGTGGCTGGGCCCCTGCAGGATCTTGCATATGCTTGGACTGCAATTTGTATTGAGTGTCTGTTTAAAGTTTCCCATTTGTGATGCTTTGGTCAGTGATAAAATAAATACCTAGGTTAATTCAGTGCATTGCTATGTCAGCCTTCTGTACAAGCATCTACCTACGGGACTGGCTGCCTCCTCTGCTTAAACTGTTACGGACTGAGGCCAGATTCTGTATTTTGGCAGCCTGACCTGTGTGAGGTGATGTGAAACCAGCGTGGTTTGAAAGAATCATACCTGTCATGTGCAGGCCTTGTTGGATCCTTCAAAATATAAAGTGACGTGATAATTGTCACTTGTTGGCTGGTTTATGATTGTGTAACTGCTGAGGCTTGTGCACGGATTGTCACACGGGCTGTGTGTTATCGTGTCATGCATGATGCATCTGCGACAAGCACACCAGACAAGCAAACCAGATTCCCATCAGCTCATGTGCGTGTCTGCGCTGAGGATCAGAAAAGAGAGTAAAATGCTGGAGCTAATCTTCAGCAGTTGCAGCACATGTAAGCAGATTATGCAAAAATGTTAATTTTTTATTATTAAATACCACTTTAGGGAGAAGCAGCCCTTAATACTCTGGCTAAAGACTCCAGTCACACCAGATTAGCATTGTTGTACATTAATAATAAAAATAGCTGGGTCTGATTAGTGTCAGTTAAAGTTTTCTCAATGAGAGATATAACTCTTTGAATTAAACTGTTTGAATAGCAGCTAAGGATTCCCGGGGAATAATTTGTATTAAAAAGTTAAGACCTTCACTACTTTTCTAAAGGAAAATCTATCGCCAATGTAGGAATTACATACCATTCACATAACAGCGTGAAAAGAAAGGAACTTTGCAGATCATAAAGTGTAATAAAGGAACATCTAAAATTGATTTTCATTTAATAAGTAGATTACTTATGTTTTCCTCTGGAACAGGGAAAGCACACTCCAATAGTCATTGCTTTTCACAAGTAGACCTACTGGTCTGATCCAGATATCCATTGTGAGATGCACTGAGCCACTCTCTCCAAGAAAACCTCAAACCTCCCTGAAACCCTTATCTTTGCATCCGAGGGCATTGCGTCCAAAATAATTTAAAAGAAAAAGGAGACAGGAGACCTTAGTTATTCCCGTTTTGATGGTTGATTGGTATGTTAATTTAGGATATCTGATTTAATTCTTCTGCCCTAGAGAATCCATTTGTGGAAGTGATTTGGGGTAAGGTCCTGTTCCCAGGCTTGCAGCAAGTAAGCAGTTCAGCGGTTGTAGGTTCTCTGTGGGAGCTTAGCACTGCGCTGCAAGCTCCTCAGGGCTCGGCACCAGGGTTTGCATTGGCTCATCACAGGGGTTTTAGGTTGTCTCCAGTGAATAGGTGACTTCCCTGTGGTCTGAGTGGTTTGGGCTCAGAGTGTATCTGTATTTTTCACTTGTTGAGAGGTTCTTCCTGAGGGCTTTGGGCTGGGCTCAAAAACTTGTGCTCTCCACCAGAGTGTTTCACATAAGATATTCTGTCTTCACGGGGGATTTGACTTGGTTTTCTTGCAGAACACCTCAGCCACAAAGTATGAGCTAATGTATTTTTAGCTTGTTTGATCATTTTTACCCTGCTTGCTCAAAGAAATGAGGATAATATGATCACCTTCTGTGTGTGCGCGCTGCTCTGTCTTCCCCTGTGCCAAACAACTTATAAACTGTTGCCCCGTTTTGACAAGAGAGGTGTTACAGGCAATTACAATTTTATGAGAATGAGTACCAGGTACAGGTATGAATGGCTGATATGGAGGAGAACAAGCTTGTTAATTGGATTTCTGGGAACTGGAATGAGAGAGAGGTTATGGATGCACCAGCCACATGAAAAGCTTTGATTCAAGCTTGTTCCTTCTGGAACATGAGGGAGTCCAACCACCAGAAATAAATTCAGGAGCAAGCAGAATTTGTTAGATGTGCTGGTCCCAAAACAGTTTGTTTCTTTGACTAACGTGGGGTTTTTTGACAAAAGAAACCTGTTTTATAATTGCACTCATTACAGACGCCGTTGTATCAGCATCAGAGATAGAGCTGTAAATACCTGTCAGGTGTCCTCAGCAGAGCGGTGCGTGTTCTGTAAGCTTTAAATAGGAATGTTGCCTCAACAAGCCAGTCTAAGTGAGCAATTCAAAGGTGAGACATCCCTCCTATAGCAGCCAGCAAGGTAACATCAGAGACAATAAGCTTGTCAAGGGAACTTCTGAAGCAAGCTGTTGCACGAATGGCTAGAATTTGCATGTGTCTGTACTGATTCATTTGTACAGAGAAGATTGTTGCCTTTCACACCTATCCACAGTTTTATTGTAGCTCAAAGGCCTCAACGGTTTGTAGATTGGTCAGGTTCCGTGTTAAACTGGAAATGGCCTTACTTTGGTGCTGTTTGAGCCCTTCATATGAGCTACCCAGAACATGGCCCATCACAGGATGCCCCAGCCTGTGACTGTGTGCAGACCTGGCAGGCTCTGCCAGACACTGGCTTTCCTGGCCCTAAGGGGAATCTGGAGCATCTGGAGGGAAGTGTGGCATGGCATAGGGTGCTGGCAGTTTCCAAGGGATGGTGAGAGACCAGGGGGATATCCTGATCTTAGGTTTTGTTAATCTTTTGTTGAATTGTAGCTGAATCCAGCAAGCAGTGACGTGCTCAAAGATATGCAACTTTGGAAATGCTTGTGCTGGCTCATTCACATTGTTTTTTAGACTACAAAATTAAGCCCTTTGATATGCTAGCCCCTTTCTGAGGTTGTTCGCACTTCCCCTGCCACAGGTCTTTCACTAGACAGAAACATCTTCAGAGGCTGCTTTTATCACTGTAATGATGATGGTTGTACTGGCTGCACAAAGAGCTGGAAATGAGACCGTAGCTGTTTCCCTGTGCACAAGCAAACAGGATGCTGTCCACAAGAATTTTCCTTGATCACTACAACACATCTGCTGTAGGCACGGTTTAAGAACAGGCAGTTTCTCTGTGATCATGCATTGGAAACTGGTTTTTGTTACACAATCAAAACAGAACAAGGAGACTAAATAAAACCTTTGCAGTGAGGATGCTTCCTTAGTACCCAGAAGATGTTAAAGAAAATCATGCAACTTAAATGGCATGCACTCATACTGTTTTAGAGATAAGGTGTAAACAGTTTTCATTTGGTGGTTTTAGTGGCAGGATATTCCAGGGATAATGACAGTTGGGTGTCCTAATATTACATATTCCCAGTTCAAGAACGTGTATTTGAAGTGAAAGAGCTAATTGTACAAATCATTACCTCCAGCCTGACGTGCCTCTGCTGTTTATTCTGTGGCAGTAATTAATTCTATAATTAGAAAATGTTCTGTTAGATAACTTCGCTGGGAACTCAGCCTGTTGTCCAATGCAGGAGGCCTTCAAGGAGCTGAAGTGACTCGGGGATGACCTTGGCAATTTGACTACTTTCATCAGCGAGGGCTGGTTCGCTTCACTGGGAGATCATTACTGAAAAATTTAGCCTTTATGAGTGGGACTAGAGATGAGCCTCTTGATGCTGAGATTCCGTGCTGTAGATGGATAGATAGATTTGCCCCCCGCCCTGCCCCTCTGCAGAAGCGGAGACCTGACCTACCTGCGCATTTGCATCTGCTTTTGACCTGCTAGCATCTGCCGTTCTATGAGAAGTTTGCATGAAATGAGTGTACTTTGTAAGTTGTCAGAGTGAACACAAGAAAATCAATAAGCAATCTGTGTGATAATTAATTAGCGTGCCAGGATGAATTACTGTTTCTTCCCCTCCTGATTGGCGTCACAGTCACATCTGATTTGGGAAGTTGTCAGTTTTTCAATTATAGCTTGGTCTTTGTTGTTGGTATGTTTTCTGCTTTTTTTTTTTTTAAAAATTTGTTGGGACCAGAATGAAGGACTGGCATATCGAAAATCACACTGTGCAGACTTGCTTGTCATGGGAAGGAGGCAGTTGAGCTCAGCACCCAGCAGAACCTGTTGGCGAGGAGGTGTGCTGTATGCTGGGCTCATGCAGAAGAGTCGTTCCTTTTCAGTGTGTCACAGTGCAAGAGGCTGACCCAGATCTGCAGCTTTGGTGTCCTTTGTGCTCATCTCCATTTTCCTCTCTGAATTCAGAAGTTAATTATTTACTGTAGCCCTTGAGAAGACTTGATTGGTGCTGTGGGTCTGCAGGGGTGATGCCACAGGCTGTGATGGGTAGCGGTCCCCTGCTTGCTGGCCCCCCAGGTTGGCAGCAGGTTAGTTCATATCGCATAGAGGCTCTCTGCCCTCTTTCCACCAGCGTTGCCCCATGCATGCTCTGTGTTGCCTGGTGTGACTTGCCTCTGGTCTGCATAGTCCCCTAGTACCACACATCTCCACGTCATGGGCTGGAGGAGCTGCCAGGGGGCCAGCAATGCCAGGTCCTTACTGCTGGAAACCTGCTCTAGTCGGCAGGTTCTCATCTCTTCAGTTCTCCCTGGGACTCAGATGTCATTCCTGGGAAACAGGGTCTCTTCAGCGCGTACGCTCATGCGTAGTCACCCACCACCATCCCAAAATACACGTGTAGTCTGGCCTACTTTCAACTAGACCAACATGGGAGTTATTCCTCAGGGTCACCTCCAGGCTTTTTACTCCCTTCTCTGGGAGGAGAGCTGGTGGTGTGCGCTCTCCAGAGACTCCTGAAGGCAAAGCAACTACTAGCTTGTCATCAAGCTTCTGGTGCTCCTGTCCTTGCTATCCTGTTTCCTTTCTGTAGTCACACAACAGACTAATTATACATGATAGATTAATGAACTCATTTTGTAAATACATCAGTTAGTGAGATAGATGCCTACTTAAAAATCTCAATGAACTTCAAGAACCCAGATTTCCCTTCTTTCTAACAAATTGGCTTCCATCAACAGAAAAGAGCCTCTCAAAGCATCTCTGCCAGGCCTCTAATGATAACAAATAACTATGCTTTTTACTTGATAGTAGGCAGGACAAAAGCACTCTCCATCTAACACGCTGAGTGTTTAGTAAGGATCTGAAGTGAACTGGTGATGATCACCTGGAGCTTTATAAATTAGCATGTGCAATTGAATGGTGTGCTTTGAATTGTTGTTGTTGTTAGGGTTTTTTTGTTTGGTTTTTCTGTTGGTATTTTTTTTTAAACAACCAGTTGTTATAGTGTCAGGATTTGTAGAAAATTAAATGACTCTGGAATTTTCATTAAAAATTACTTTATGAAAGGCAGTTTTAATTTTCTCCATTCTAACTCCTAAATTTTCAAGTGTTTTTCAGTTTGCTTGCTTTTAAAACTGGCTTTCTTCCCTTTTTCTCTTTTAAACCTTAGAGAATATGGGATTTATTTCCTATTTGCCTCACTATTAATATGTTTTCCAATACAGCTTTCAGGGCACACCAAGAGCTCATCTTTATTAAAGGTCAAATATTGAGAGGCACCAAATACCTGGAATATATGCCAGGGATGGTCACTAGTGAGGTGTAATTATTTGAGAATGATTTTGATTGGAAACAGTTTCCTTGATGTCTAAGAAGTTAATTGTATTTATATGGAAATGTCAATATTTTTTTTATGAAAATGTTACCCTAGTAAGTACCGGGTGTTGTTATTGCCCTCACTTTAAGTCTGTCTGTACTAGTTCATGTGATTGCCATCCTTGCGGTATTTTAATGACCAGTGCTTTAGGTAAAACAAAGGTGGTTTCACAGGTAGGATTAGCATGTGTGGGAGATCTGATTTTTCTTTACAATTCACAGCATCAAAAAGAATACCTTGTGCATATGATAAATATTCTGAAAGACTTCTAAACACATTCAGAACTTCCTGACCGTGTTAAGATAGATCTGTGGTTTAAAACCTGCAGTTTTCGCTAAAACAGTCCAAATGCAGCTTTTGAAAGAAGCCTAATGGAGGGTTTCCTCCATCACAAGACCACAGTTGATGGCCACCAGAATAATTCTAACGTGGCTATAAGTACGTTCAAGGAGAAAAAACTCCAACCCATTGTACTCTGGTTGGGAATCCTAGTGGCATTACAAGGGAGTTGAAGCTTGGCCCTCAGCGTGTTGTGGAGGCAGTGGGTTCTTACTCAACGTCTGCCTCTTACGTCTGTCACATTGTCAGGAGCTGAAAGCAGAGAGTCACATGCTGCCTACTCAAACCCAGCTAAACTGCTGCTCCATTTGTAAGGAGTTATTTGGCTTTAATTGGCAGAACCTTTTGGATAAGTGAATTGATACAGTGGAGTGTCTCCTCTGGCTATGTGGAGAAACAGGTTTTCTCTGGTTCCTGTGTGAAATTTCCGCCCCCCACCCCCCCCCAAGTGCAAGAGTACAAAGTTTATTTATAAAGCAGCTTTTGCCGCAAGTTTCATATCCAACCTCAGCTAGATAGGTTTAGGTTTTTAAGCAAATTGTATTTGGCAGAGGTTGGCTGGAAGGCATCAGCTCAACTGTGGTGTAACTTTTATTTCAGAATGAAGCCAAGGAATTTCTCAGTATCTCAATGTTAAAAAACAGGAGGTGAAAGACCTTAATAAGAGTAAAGTGCAAAATTGTGGTATAAGGTACTACTGTATGCCAGCTTAAGTGATTGGAAAGAAATATAGAAAACCTTCTAGTTTCTCCAAGCAATGATGGACTAATTATCCTGCAGTTGTCAGTAATTCAGTGTGAATGAAGGTACTGGAGCAGGAGCTGAAAATTGGAAGTAGTCCAGAATGATGGAAGCCGCACATCAGTAACGAGCCTTTCTGCCCTGAACTCCAGCTGCTGTGGAGAAAAATTATTTTAGCTTCAGGCACTGTGTTCCCTACACCGTAGTAAAAGTAATGGATGTTGGGTAGCTCCTTAACTTCAGAACATCTCCAATGATCAAATTATTCACTTTAAATCATGGTAGTTACTTGTGAAAATGAACCTTGAGTACTTTGAACTCGGTAGTTCAGGTGTAGTTGTTTTTGGTCTGAAATGGGGATGCTCTGACTGTGGTCCTGAGCATCCCCTGGGATGGTCCTCTTCCACCTTGGCTTTCCAGCCTTTCCAAGCATGAGCATCCGCCTGTGATTTTGCTCCTCACACTTCACATCCCACTCTTTACTCATCAGCACTGTATCAGCTCACTCTGCCAAAGTGAAGTCCTGGTTTTGTTTTGGGTTAGGGTTTCCAAAACTTGAGCAAAGGTATTTATGTTTGTGGGTTGTGTTTTTTTGGCCTTTTTTTGGGTTTTTTTTTTGTTTTGTTTTTTAAGCCACTGAATAAGGTTTTGATAGTGAAAATGTGTGTAAAGGCTCTGGGAGAGCTGAGTTCCCAGTCAGACTGCTCGTAGATGAGTAATAGCTGGAAGGTGCAGACCGTCCTTGTCCTCACCAGGCAAATCTCTGGATGAACTTATGCTGTGCATCTAAACACTGCAGTAGTTTTAGAAAGGTTGGATTAACATTTGGGTACAACATCTCAAACTGGAGACCCAAGGAACAGCATTAGATCTTTTGAAGGATCAAGCAAAAAATCTTATAGGAGGCAGCACGGCTTATCCTCTCCTCCCTCCCTGGTCTGTAAACATTGCAGACTATATAAAATCCTGAAATGTGAGTGTTATCTCCAATAGTGTTCCTATTAACATGAGCTATTATAAATTTTGTTACAGATTTTTTTCCTTGTGATCCTTTCATGATAATTAGGCAATTAGTGTTAGTCTAACGTTAATGCTGAAGATCCGCCCAAGTGAATGAATTCCTCCAGTTAATGATGGTTTTATTTGGCTGCACTGTGTAAGATGAAGACTTTGTGTGCTTGATTAAAAACAACAATAAATGGCAATATACCTGTAAAGAAAACGGATAGAAAATTCTAGGGTTTTGCAGAGCAGTACTCATCATGGAGTCATGGAATCGTTTCGGTTGGAAAAGATCATCCAGTCCAACCATAAACCAAACAATGCCAAGTCCACTAAACTGTGTCCCTAAGCACCACATCTATGCATTTTTTAACCCTTTAGTATGGACAGAAATCAGATGGCATATAATTTTAATTAGGATAGGTGTATAAATTATTATTGGTCTTTGTTTATCATCGTTTAAGATCTACACAGACTATAATCTGCATAATATAAAATTGGGGGAAATTAAACTTTATCCAAAAAAATCACATAATGGCCATGTGAAGTCCTAATAAACTTTTTTAGCTGGGAAGGTTTTTTTGCTAATATTGAGCTCAATAATGTGCTTGTCTTCTGCATAAACTACAGGGAGCTGAGAGTGAGCGTGTGGGCTGGCAGCTCCCAAGCACTCGGCCTGGGCAAAGCCTCATCTTGGTGGCAATAGCAAATTCCCCTTGGCTTCCACGGGAGTAGAGTAGAAAACCGAGAGAACTGATGACAGGCATTTAAGTAAGAAGTTATCTAGATATTTATCTTTTTTACTAGGAGGCTTTGGCTATGATCTTTTTTCTAAAGAACAGCTGGGAGATGTATTAAGTGTTTGTTCAATGGATGTTGAGTGAGCTGAGCTGATGGCATCTCTATGTTCACATGCATCAGGTCGAGTCACTCCAAACGAGTCGCTGAGCCTGTATTTGGGATAAGTTTAACATTTGGACTGTTATTTTAACTAGCAGTAATACTGTTGTACTGATCAGATTTTTCCTGTTCCCAACAAAGACTGAAATATAATCCAGAAATTAATTTTTATCCTAACAACTCTTCAAAAGAAACTGCATTTTTTTACTGAGAAACTGAAGTCTAGAAAGATTTTTATCTCTGTTGAAAGCATGGAAGAAGTTGAAGAGAGTTATTTATTCGTTATGCTTCTCTGCTCACTACTTTCCCAGCTGCATAGATTAGTGGGTAGTCTCTGAGAATATTGCGTCGTATCTAAAGAGGAAGAGAGAGTTTCAGAAACCCCATTTCTCTGAATTCCCCAGGAGTGTGAGACTTGGTTCCTGCTGGTAATGCTGCTTTGTAGACTTCCAGTGCCTGTGAGCCAGAGCTTATGACAAGAAAGAAATATCTGAAATACAGTTACTGTATACGTGAACTTTTCTTTATGAATGATAATGTTACAGTTACAGAATATTTTTTGCATTTTACCCAAGGATTCTGTTATTTTTGGAGTCTGGAGCAGGGTCAATTAGTTTGTGGATGGTATAACTACAGGAGTCTCTGCCTGCAGGAAAACCATTTATTATGTTTAAACTGGTTCTATGACAAATGCCAGAGATGAAAAAGTTTCTTTTTTCCCCCCTCTCCCAACCCCAGAAAAGACTCTTAAGATGAGGCTATTGACTACACATTTCATCTCAGTAAAAATACACCTTTTGGTTTTATTGAACTGTGTGCAGTTTTCCACATTGAGGATATTACTTTGGAAATTTTTCTACCTGAACAAAATGTCTCTTCAGTTATATGTCAATTAAATCCGCCTTGGTGCTATTTTATTACTTTATTTGTGTATTCACTTTTCAAATAGACATTATTTCAAATAGACAATGTCGCAGACCTCAGGAATATTGCATTCAATGATTCATAGGAGAATCTTGCTGTGACTCCACCGGCTGCACGTTCCATCGTGTTGGCATTTTTTCCTGTGTCTTTTTTGCATGGTCTTCACCCCTATAGTATCTGAGTTGCAACATCTTTATTCTTGCATCCATAAGGTGGACCCTGGGTATTACAGGTTGCTTTTGCCTGCTGCCCAGGTCATCCCCAAGAGGGGACCCCTCCACAGACCAGGCACTGACCTCTGCCAGGGACTCCACTCCGCGCTGCTCCACATAAAACAGCAGCCTGGTTGGAAGAGCTGACCCCAGTTCTTGTGTGGAGATTTGTATTGAGGGGTAAGGGTCAGCATTGCCTTTTGTACCAATAACCAAGTTCTTGTAGGACAGTTCAATTTAGACCGTACCAGACGGTAACAGCACCCAGGTCCTGTCTGTAGCAGCAGAGCAGATAACCTCATTTTTTATATCCTGTGTGGCCTGTCTTCCTTGTTGTGAAGGATGCAGCACAAACTAAATTCTGTATTTTAAAGTGTCAAACTGAGTTACCTAAAACATCATTAAAAACCCAGGTGGGTGGTTTTTTGCCCTATTTCTTTTTATATTTGTCAAGTTGAAACATTCCAATTTTGACTTGAAATTTTGTTGTAGTGAAAACGCTGTCTGGCTTCTAGTTGTAACAGCTAGATGTTAGGTAGGAGCAATATATTTTTCTTGCTTAAATAGCCGCAAATAATTTCTATTTTAGGTTATCTAAAAGTCTGATCTGTGTTCCCAAGATGAAGGAGGAATTATTTTTTCTTGGGAGATGCGCCTGCAGGAAAAATTGCCTTTCACCTGTGCTTTTGTGCTGTGATTGTAAAAGCATCTCTTAGGAGACCTCGTTCAAGTTTCCATTTGCCCCTGGGGTGTAACAGTGTGGGGGATTACTTCTGGAAGGTGTGTTCCTAACCCGAGGTGCTTGCCGCTAACTAAAGGTTTACTGCTGTTGTGTTAATGCATGGCTGTTATTTGTCTTTCAGACGGCCACTTCATTGTGCAAAGCCGTTTGGATAGAAACAGGCTGATTTAAAATTATTCCAAGACAAATGTGAATGAGAAACCTTGTAAGTTTTGTATACGAAAGTTTGATAATCCTCACATGAACATTGCAATTTTTATGTCAACAAGCATTACAGAATAAAGTAATATTATAATATTAAATACTGAGTGTTAAAAATATCACTAAATTATGCATGTAGTAAGGGTGCTGAAATGCATGATTTGGTGAGGGTGGAGTGCAGCTCTCTGTATATAGCACTGGATTTTGTAGGCTCAGAATTCCCAGTGGCATTTGGTTGATTAATCTTTTTAAAACCCCGGCCATAAATATCTCAATTTCTCCGCCCCCCCCCCCCCCCCCCCCCCCCCCCCCCCCGATGTAAGTCAGTCTTAACTATGTTAAAGTCAAGTAAATCTTAGTGGAAACATAAAAGTGCACCAAAGTTACAACACTGAGTAGGTGGCACCTTCAAAAGTTGGAACTACTTTGGATTTGAGTTTCAAAACCCGGTCACACTTGGCTGGAGTTAAAGAGAATTTGTTGTTGTCACGAGATTTGGGGGTTGAGATGGTGGCTAAGATAGGACCAGTCATACCAGTCATCCTGAATCCAAAGGCTACTCCTGTGGGGACCCAGAAGATAGGAGCTCCACATCCCCTCTCTAACAAAAACATGTTTTGAAATTACAGTTTTGGGTTGTGTCAGGATGAAAGTCAGAGTTGGTGGTGTTTGTGATTTCCAGGAGTAACTGTTAGCCTTGGTTGTTACACTTTTAAAGAATTCCAGCTTGCGTTGTGTGGGATAGTAACTCCAGCATTATGCATGGATGCCATGGAGACCAGAGCAGATACAGAGGGAACAGAAAAAATCGACCTCTGCTTTGTCAAAAATATTAAGAGGGGACATTTCTGTGTTTCTGAATTCTAATCATCCAGGATGAATTTATTTTTTCTTACCAGGGTCGGTGAAAATATTAAATTGCAGGCTTACCTGCATTTGAGGCTCAGTGCGGAAAGAATCAAGTGAGACAGAGTGCCTTGTGAGGAGCATCCATAAGCACTTATTTGATTCCTTTTTATTCCTCCACGCTTGTTCCTCATTTTATTTCCCTGCTTGATATTCTTCTGTCAGTGCTGCCTGATCCTGGTTGCTCTTTGCAGCAGGGCTGTGCTTGCTGTGGATTCAGAGCCCATCACTTGCCACACGCTGTCTGGTCAGCAGTGGATCCCAGAGGTGAGGTGCACTGAAAACACCGAGAAGGAATTGAGAGCATCTGCAGAGAGACTCTATGGCACTCAGAGAGCTTGTACCTCCCTGCGAGTTGGTGAAATAGTGTCTGTTTCTTGCCCAGGAAACAAATGAAGAACCATTAACCATCATCCATCCATTTTTACTAAGATTATAAATGCAAGTAGTTAAACTGCGGGTTGATGGAGATCATTTGTTAATGTGGCAGTTAATGTGAGAAAGCAGCCTCTTAAATCAGGCATCTTAACGTTTTAGGCAGTGGGAATTTTTTAAAACTGTTACATTTTGGTGCTATGTTCTGTCTTTTTCCATCTCCATGCTTTTTAATTTGAGTTGGATTTATCTTTAAGAAAGGTAAAGTGAAGAACAAAAGGTGTCAGGGATGTTATGGGGGTCCTAAGTCAGCTTTGGAAAGATGTTTTCAGTGGGAGGTTTGACGGTCTGCCTTGTCAGGGCAAGTTGCTACATTAGGAGTCTTTTGTATTACAGCTGAGAACTGAGAGGTGTTTAAAAATGATGTGATTTTGTGTGAAAATTAGTTTTCAAAGGTGACATCTTTACAAGAAAGTCAAGGTTTCTTTTTAATTTCATGATGAAATTTCAAAATGAAGCTTTTTCCTGAAAGATCTATTTAGAAATCACAGAAACCCAACAGTTTTCTTTGTTGATGGTGTAGGTATTTTTTATCGCTTCCTAATTTCAAACAGCTGCTTCCTTCCATTCCTGCTTAGAAACTGCTTAGAAAGAGGACAGTGGAAATGAACCACTTCCACAATTTGACAGCCTTGTCCTTTTCCCATTTCCTTCTTTTAGGAAAACAGGCAAAGGGTATTAAAGTAATCAAGTAGGAACTGGCTTTTTGTGCTTACTGGTTTTTATACTTTTGGCAGGGATATGGGATTCTGCGCAGCCCGGTGCTGCAAAACACTGTCTATGCGAGCATAGACCTTGGAGGAATTTTAGTGATGGTTGCAGTCCAGTTAAAGTATGCCTTTCCGCGATGACAGGTGGTTCCCCTATTTTATTATGTCAGCACCTACAACATACCCTGATACCCTGTCTGAACCATGAACAGTTTATCAGTGTTGCAAATGGAACTGTTGGCACAGGTGTTACAAAAACCTACATAACTGCAGTATGCAGAGGACCAGAACAACTGTTTTTAATTTTGTTTGGTATTCACCTTTCCTAAAAAATTTCCAGTGGAAGATCAGTATCAAGAATTTAATTTTCTTGTTGGTAGGTGGCTACTTTGCAGATTTGAACCCTGCAGTGATTTCTGTAAATCAAGGATATCATAATGGAGCGATGCTGTGCTAAGATGCTGAACATCCATGGTTCCAGGTAGTGTGTTAGGGATTTTATCTGTTCTGCTCTTCCAATTGGACCTATTTTTGCTGTCGTTGGGGTGTGTTTGCCTATGTAATACAAAGCTTTTTCTGTCACTAGACCAGTCTGGCATTGCTCATCTTTGAGCGATCACAGGATAACTCAAGGGATCTGACACAATTAGTGCTGAAAACAGTGAATCAGTTTAAATACTGATGTTTTGGAAAGGATCTTGTGCTTGATATAAAATTTAAATTCTGTGATTCTTTGAACATTAATGTGGATTTACAGCTCCTGTACTTGCTAAGAAAGCTTGACCTAGTAATGCACAGGTATAAATAATTCAATCACAGTGAATATACATATGAAGATCAAGTAAAAGCAAATGAAGCAGATCACTGAATTTATGAGAAATAAAGTTATTGGATAAAATTCTACAGTACATACCAACTCCATATGCTGTCATAGTAATGCTATAATTAAGCCAAAGAGTCATGTCAAACTGGCCTTTTCCATCTGCTCTGTGATCTGCTCAGGGAGTAATTTGGAAAGAATGACAGCTGACCTCAAAACTGATGCGTTCAGTTAATGTGCGTTCCACCAGAGGTGAGACTTCAACGGAGCTCATCCACTTTCATATATGGGTACAAATTGTTCTTTGTTTAATTGGAAAAATCAAAATTGGGCTTGCTGTGAAGCAGGCTTGTTCAACATTTTTGTTTCAGTAAATTCCTCTTGGTATTAGCTGAGCCATTTGATGGCTCATAAAAATATTCTTCCATTTTATTTGCAGCCATGTAAACTCCAGTGTGACAGCACAAGTTTAAAATAGCACTATCGGGTTTTCAGTTCATTTTTTATAGCTTTTGCCAAAACAAACCTGTTAATAATAAACTCTCAAAAGTTCAATATGAATAATTGACATGTGAGACACGTGAAACTCAGCCTGTATTTATAATACTAATTGATTTCATTTATTTTGCATCCCCTGTGAATTTCTCACTGCCAGTCTTGCCATTATCTTAATGTTGTTGTTTCCAATAACACTCAGAAAAGTCGTTTTAAAGGCAGGGGGTCTTTCAGCACAGATGCATCAGGTATAAAGCTTCCTCTCCTCGGAGGTGATCAAATTGGCTAAAGGAAACCCCGTGGAATGGTACAGCTTAAAAACCAGGGTCTGTCCATCTGTTTGAATCTGCGTTACCTTCTGAAAGTCTGCTTAATGCTTGCTCCCACAAGTGCCTGTATTCAGATAATGCGGGCATTTAGTTGTTGTTGTGACAGCAAAGTGTGAAAAATGTTAATGCTGGAATCAGCGCAGTATCTGGAAGGTCATAATCATTCCTGCAGAAGGGTAGCAGGACCTGCTTGCCAGTGGCAAGCTGAGGTTAGACTTTCTGATGAGGGAAAAATAATTCCATCTGCATGGTCAGGCTGCTGGGAACCTCAAAACCCACCCCGTGCATTAAAGCTGGAGGCAAACCATCCAGTCTTTGGAGACATTTAGATCCATGTCTGGACTTCATATCTGGCCATGCCGGTGTGCCTCGAGCGGATGGCAATCAGCAGGGCTTCCCACAAGCTGCCTGCCCTCCAGTTCCTTAAAGGTAGAGCCATCCACCTCAGAAATGTGAGTCTCGCTCTGTAGGTAGTGACTGGCTCCAGTTTCTGCAATCCCATGAAACAGAAAAGGCTTACCAAACTCTTCTTTGTCATCACTGAAAACTGATCAGGATAGACAAGCCTAATGCAACTCCTTATATATGCTCTCTGCTGGCCTGCAATAAGAAAAGTAGTAGCTGAATACTTTGATGGAAAAATCTAATTTCTGACTCTATCTGATGAGCAGAGTGAAAATATATACGTGGTTGAGAATACTCTGTTAATTGTGTGTTGCCTGTCTGGCTGGTGGTTCTGCCCCGTGCCTGGTGGGCAGAGAATCCCGGGAAGTTGCCATTCTCCTAGAAACACAGCCGTCCACAGATTTTTAGCACCTGCCTTACTTCAAAGTCTTTTTAAAAACAGGAGTTGTCTTTAACCTGAGCCTTCCTGGAGTGTCCTCCCCTCCCTGCTGTCTGTCAGTATTGCTCTGGCGTTGCCTTTTACGCTGTGTCCCAGTCCCAGTGATTTTGCTGGAGAGAGGGGCGGCTGGCTGTGGGACGGCTGGCCGGGACAGCCACAGTGACTCAGGCTGTTCCCTGCCTGTCACCGCTGTTGCCACCTCAGAGAGGAATTTTTCCCGAAGTCGTCAGCAGCTTGATGTTGGATGTTTCAAGTCACTGCACACTGTGGACTTTTACCAAAGGCTTTGTTCAAGCTGAGAGCAGTTCCAAGGTGAAATTTGGGCAATGTAATTTGAATGAAGCATGGTCAGTTGGATTTTTTTGGATTTTTTTTTTGTTTGTTTGTTTGTTTTTGTTTTTTTTTTTTCAACTTCTGGTGTGATTTACTAGACAAAACTATGTTTGGGAAACATTTTTCACTTGTGTTTTCTGCTTTTCCTGCTCTCTCTTCTGAGGGCTTTATCCCAAAGTCTCTGCTTCTCTGCCGTATCGCAAAGCATCTGTGCTCTCTCTGGTGCATGGCAGGGACCTTCTCGTCAGCCCAAATGGTCTTATTCTTTAAGAGGTGACAGAGATTCTCTGTGTGTAAGTGTGTGCTACCTCAAAAATCAGGAAAATTAGAAGACAGTGAGTAAAGACCAGCAAGAAAGTCAGAATTAGGAGTGAGGAACCTGCTGACATGTTCCTGTTTTAAATACCAGAGTGGGGTCTCCTCTCTGCTTGCCTGCCTGCTGGGTGTCACTGGCACAGGGGATACAGGTGTGTGGCACTCCTGCTGCGGCAGGGCGATGTGCAGGATGTGGTATACTTTTGGCACTGCCTTTTGTTGTGTACTGAGAAGGGAAAGGCACCTTACCCCTGCTGTCATGACTCAGGGAGCCTTGGAGCCATGGTGTCTTGGAGCAGCTAGTGTAACACTTTATCATAACACAATTTCCCACCTCCGCTCTTGGAAAAGCCATATTGTGCCTCACAGTGGAAACTGCATTAGCAGTGTCATCGGTAATGTACTGCACCTCTTAAGTAACTACAAATGAAGCGGCGTGAGCAGGAGTGAGCAGAAGTGCGTGCCTGGGGTGACCTGCTGAGGCTTTCTGGGGGAGGCTGCGGGGCTGAGTGGTCACAGGCTGGTGACAGCAGGGCAGTGCCTTGGTGCAGTGTCCGTCTGCTTTTGCTTCGGGATTGTTGTGGATAAGGAAGGGATGGATGCTTGGGGTGGATGTTACAAAGCTTTTAATTCACAGTCTGTTAATTACGCTGCAGTGGAGCTTTACCTGTCTGGGGCAGCAGGTTTGCACTGAAGACTGTTGTCGGGGGTATTATGCAACGGTCTGTTATTTCAATGAAGTATTAAATAAAATTGTTTCCACATCAGGAAATAGGGAGATGACTTGCCACGAAGCCTTAGCTGAACTTTCAAACATGCCTGAACATACTGACCTTCAAGATACAGTACAAGGCTCATCTTTTCTTTTTCATTCAGACTTTGGCCAGATGGAATGGCTGGAGGCACCGTATCAGTGTGTGGGGGAAGGCCTCTAAAATGCTGTCACTGTCATTTAAATATTGATCAGACCATGCAGGAGGGACCATGTGATGGCCTTTGTGGGAGGTTAGTGAGCAGGGTCCCTGTAGGCTTTTCTCTGCTTGAGCGAGCAGAAGGAGCCCATGTAACCACTGGCTGCTCATGGGTCAGTGCCGCTACGCAAGACCAGCCTTGAACGGTGCTGGAGCTGTGAATCATCAAGCCCGTGCAAGGAAATGGCTCTGCACCTGGGGAGGGGAAGCCTCAGCCTTCCCACTTGCTTAGTGGGGTCCATGGTGATGAGGTGCACGGGGACATGGGGCAGACAGTGCCTTGGCAGCAGTCCCAGGCTCAGCTCTTCATAAGCGCAGCACGGGCGTGTTGAGCCAGAGCTGTGGCGGGTTTGTCAGCTTGCAGTGCAGGTCTGAAACGCCTGTGTGCCGTCTGGTGCTCTCCTATAAGGCGCGGTATCTGCCTGTCTCTCTTGAGACTGCTCCTTCCCTCGGGACGTTGCTCAGGGCATGCAGCTTCCTTGCTGCTGTGTGTGCCCACAGGCTGCCAGGGCCCTGCAGTGGGACCTGGGTGGCTCAGCTAAGAGGCAGCATGCATTTGGAGTGTGTCCGTGCTGCTTTGAGATCCTGCTGAGTGCCCTCCTACTCATACATGCACCCTGGTGCTGGAAAAAAAGACAATTAAAGAGAGGGCTGTCTGCATGGGTTGTTTCCCAGCGCTGGTCCGAAGTGCCTTTAGGGAGAACGGGTCCTCCAGAGAAGGATTTTTGCCCCCGTGGTGCCCCGCTGTGGAGGCCGACGCAGCACAGCTGGGGCACTCTGCCAAGTGGGGTTCACCGCCTGCACAACTCGGAGATGCACATTCCCCCCAAACCTGTTGCAGTGGACCTTGCCCCGGACCCCCTGGGTCCTTGCTGCTCAACTGCCCATCCTGGGACGGAGCGATCTCAAGAGTTCCTGCTCTTCGGGAATTCTTGCAGGAAGTAAAGGACAAAGAGTGGGAACAGTAGGAGTAAGAGTAAGGATTCTGCTGTGATATTCTGGAATCCATTTTTATGTGTCCCTTTACAGTGGCTCCTGGCACTGCATGACCACTGTCGTATGATTCAACTGAGCCAAGGTGAAGAAAAGGGCAATTAAACTTTAATCAGAGTTACGGTTCACTTCAGGTATACATTGCCTTTTAAAAAGTGATTGGTTTTTAAAATTTTTTTTTCTCCCCCCCCCTGCCTGCCCTGAAGCAGAGAGAGGGCAGTCCAGGTCGGAGGAGAAGCAAGCTGCAGGGGCAGCGGGGAACCTGCAGGCATGGCCCAGAACCGCTGCCAGCTCAGCCCAGCCCCCGCTTCACGCTCGCTGATGCTGCGGTCTAATAGGATAGTGAGAGCAATTGGTGATGCTTATTAGGTTTCCTTCTACTCTCAAATGAAAGCAAAGTGTTGCAAATAGCTTGCTGTGACATGTGAAGACCTGGCTTGCAGCCCTTGAACTCCACCATAGTAAATGTGAAGCTACAGCAGCCTGTTTGGAAGAAGCCACTCATTCAGTGTGGCCACAAGTAAAATTTTTGGCAACCTTTGCCCTGAGCCATAAACTGTGGGATCTACGCTCAGTTGTCTGGAGTCCTGCAAAGTGTCCCAGCTCTGTGGAAGGTTTGTACCTCAGCTGGCTCACCCAGTAGCTGCATGAAATGTGCAGATCACTGATTTTCCACTGGTAGCATGAAGGCTCTTTTATAGCAATTGTAGAAAAACGTCACCTTTTTTGAACTGTAGCTTCATGGCTATAATGTGCTGCAGGTGCAGGTGGAATACAGTTACTGTTTTTTTAAGAGACAGGCAGTGATGCTTGGCCTTTGATGTGATTTGGGGATGAAAGCCTTAAAATACAAATAAAAAACATAGTGCAAAGAAATTGGCCGAATAATTAAGTTTCTTCTTTCCTACTGAACTGGCAGCCTGGAGATTTTAGGGCTCTGTCTGTTCAGTGAATAAAAGCAAGTGCCACACTGTCGCCTTAACGAGCATCATTCCCAATGTGATGTGGCCATATGGCACTGAGCGTTCCTTGCTGGCTCACACGTGGGTGACAGCACCGTTAGCTCGGTATGGGCTGGCTCGCCGCTGAAGCTGAAGTCCAGCCCACAGCATAGTGTGTCTTCTGGTGATGATGTTACGGACATCTGACCTTGCAGAATGGTGTGGAGCCATGTATTTGAGTCACATCACTTCCTGATGCGGTCCCCACCTTATCTCCTTAGAAATACAAATGCTCAAGGTCTCCCAGCTGAGCTGTTGGGGCAGGTATTGTGTAAATACTGAGTGGGGCTGAGTGGAAAGGAACTTACAAGTCAAGAAAGGCAACGCTGGGTCTTTGCAGGGAGAAAATAATGTTCATTTGAATAGAGTCAGGAGCAGGCTTTTATAAATGAAAAGGAAAAATAAATTCAGAAACCACAATAGATGTTAACAAAATCAAATAGATAAATGATGCACAGGTGATTAGCTATAGCTTCATGTTTTTGTTGTTTTTTTTTTTTTTTTGTTAAACAGTGTACTTTAAGTCCTTAGCCAACCCCTGACATCCAAATGATTCTCTTTTAATCTGTATTTTAAAAATAGTTATAAATAGGCAGACTTTGTAGCCAGCTGTCTGCAGAAGCAAACTGAGGTGTTGAAAGGTCAGCTAGCATATTCTTGTTTGTAGACTGAAAAGGAAAACCTGGTGAGGAAAAAGTGGGGAGCCAAACCCCCCTGACCCTATAAGGGGTTATGGCAAGGGCATCATATACAATAGAATAAGATCATGGAATCATTTAGGTTGGAAAAGACATTTAAGATCATAAAGTCCAACCGTTAACCCAGGACTGCCAGGCCCACCACTAAACCACATCCCTAAGCACCACATCTACGTGTTTTTTAAACACCTTCAGGGATGGTGATTCCACCACCTCCCTGGGCAGCCTGTTCCAATGCTTGCCCACCCTTTCACTGAAGAAATTTTCCTAGTATCTAACCTAAACCTCCTTTGGCACAGCTGGAGGCCGTTTCCTTTATGTCCTATTGCTTGTTACCTTGAAGCAGAGACCGACCTTCACCTCACTACACCCCCCTGTCAGGGAGCTGTGGGGAGCCATCAGGTGCCCCCTGAGCCTCCTTTTCTCCAGGCTGAGCCCCCCAGCCCCCCCGTGAGCCTTGTGCCCCAGCCCCTTCCCCAGCCCCTGCCCGGCTCTGGACACGCTCCAGCCCCTCAGGGTCTGCCTGGGGCTGAGGGGCCCAAACCTGCCCCCAGGGCTCGAGGGGCGGCCGCGCAACCCCCCAACCTCCGAGCGCGAGGGCGGTGCGTGCGGGATGCTGATGGGGAGAGGCGCCCCGTGCGTGGTGCGAGGTGCCCACAGCTCCGAGGAGGGCTCTGGCAGGGGACTCACCATCTGGGGGTCCATCAGTGCTTAGGGCTTCGCAGAGATGCCTGTGAGGTAAGTCTACGTCGTGACCTCTGCTCTTGGACTCTGACAACTCTGAAGTGAAAATAATGTGGAAGGCTGGTTTCAGTGATTTCAGTCTGGGTTTAATTTTGATTATTATTCTATTTTTAACTTGGAGACCAAGCAAGCCATGAGCAGGATGCTCATGCAGTGAAAGCTGTGGACTGCAGATTTGTGTTCAGATCCCTTCACTACCATTACTGCCTGAATAGTGTCTTTTTTGAAGAGTTACTGTGTATGAAAATGTTTTCTTGCCTTGAAGCATCAATATTTCTGTTTTCTTTAAGAAACGGGGATAGTTAGTATTTCCTCTTATCTACTTTTCTTATCAAGCTTTTATATTCCTGGGGATAAGCCTGTTTTTATCTGTTTGATAAACATCTAGGCATGGCTTGTGATTTTTATTCAGCACACTAAGTGGTGAATGTGCATAATAATCACACAGAGGAGGTGACCAAGTGCTGTGTGGCTAAACCTTGGTGGCCATACAAGTGCCAATTTACCTGCACGCTTGAATTCCAGAACTGAGGCTTTTTGAAAACTCTTGTGCATTTTAAAGATGCTAGTTAGGAAAGGATGGCCATTTTGTTTGCTTTCTAAATGTGGTTCTAGTGTCACAGCAAGATACTTCTTTAATTGTCAGAGTTCCCCAAGACTTACCCTTTTCAGCAACATTCAGGTTTCTAAGCTGTCGCTGGGAGTAAGAGGTGCAGCTCCTCTGTGTGCTCAAATGACTGCCAGGGCATATTTTGTATAAAGCATGGAGGCATTGCATGCGTAGAAATGAACTTTCCTCAGGTGTTTTTCTCTAATGTACTAGTTTACTAGTATAATAACCATTTTTAATAAACCAACATTGTGTCAACAAGGCTATTGGTCAGATGGCACATTTAGTCAGGTTTAAAGTGCAAGTGTACTCTATGTAAATAATAAATGATAATAAATTAGCACAGTAAAAGTAATAAAAAACTGGCCTCCCACCTACTCACATGGTCAGATATTAGAGGCTGGGAGGGAATTGCTATAGTTCATTGCTAAGTGGCATAAAAGTACAGAACAAGCAGATGGAAAATGTCATATTAGCATAGTTGTTTTCCAAGTGTTAGTGTTAACAAAGCTCTTTTGACAAGTTCCGCACTAGATCATTTTTTTCCAACAAAGGAAAATCAGAGTTAAAACTGCATCTTTAACAGTCAAGGGATTTTGTTAGCATACTAATCTTGCCTCTGAGTGGTGAGCAGACTTTGTCTCCTCGAGAAGACCATCCTAGGATAGCCTTCGCCATTTGGGGGGGTGTAAGGCTGGAGAAAGCCTGGCTGTAGCAATGCTGGAAGAAATGCTCTTCAGACATTTTTTGTAGGTTGTCTTTCATTTGCAGCTTGAAGCTTAAAGAGCATAATGCTTGGTCTCACCTGACTACGAAACTTTTGTCAAAGCTCTAAAGAGACTTGGTAAAGTTACAGACATTATAAATGCTTGAGTGATTCAGCCACCTTCTTGTGAACACAGTCTTTTCCATCCCCAAATAAATACCATCACTCTTGTACACCATTCCACTAGGGAAGCTCGGGTGTATATGGCCAGAATATTTTTCATTGTTGTCTCCCTGCAGTGAAAGTGGCAATCCTCCTGCAGGCAGAAGGGAAAGGGCAAGGTGCTTGTAGGAATTCCCACTACAATGTTTAAAGCAGAGCAAACACTCATCTGAAGGCTCTTGGGGAGGAAGGCGAACTTTAAATGTCCAAATTTTGAAGTTTTTACTTGCGTGCAGGGTGAATATGAACCTAGTTAAACTCTGTGGGTTGGAACAATGCAAAAAAACCCCCAATCTGTAGGAGACACAAGAAAAATAAAGAAAAAGCTGGGGAAAAATAAAAAGCTCATGGAAGCCTGTTATTTGTGAAAGGTTTGGAAGTCAGAGATGATGTGCTAAGTTTTCTTCATTGAATGTGAGCAATGGTAATTAAAATCTAGAGGGTTTAACAAAAAGTACAAGGCTGCATGCTGTCAAAGGAGGCTGAGCTGCATACAAACGGTTTTGCTGGGGAGCAGGTTTTAAATCAGGGTTTTTTGAGCTGTCATTCCATAACACATCAGAAAGTGACCCCTGCATCAGCTATGAAAAGACGGAAAAGAAGCAGTGTGGTATAAAATGGAATCAAACAAAAGCAAGTGAAACATTTTAAAGTTGAGGCTTATTTTGATGTGAAAATCACTACGGCAGCAGGGTGAGTAACATCTGTTTATTGCTTCCCTCAGATCTAGCTTAGGGTATTCTTCAATTTAGGACTGTTTCAACTGCCAGCTGATGCCCTCTGTCCACTGGTAATTCTTAGTCCCTTCAGTTTAGATATAAACCAGAGCTGGGGTTACAGAAGTGACTTCCCACCTGCACCGCTCTCCTAAGCCATCATGGTTCTCCTGTGGTGAATCTTGCTGATGTACAATATACTCCAGTCACATTTTGCATGGGGTGAAAAGGACTGGCTTATGTTGATCTCCAAGGAATTCTATTGAACGTTACCAAAATATATAGTTTAGAGAAACAAGCAATGATAGGGCAGATTTTGTGAATTATTTCCCTTAAGATCCATTCAGGGATGCAATTCCTGTGGTTTCATTTTTTGTGTGCCATGCCTTAGGGAATGCCACAGTTTAAAACAAACACAACACTCACAATTATTAATTTACTTTATAATTAAAGAAAGGGAAGGGTAAAGTAGAAAACCAGCCTAGCGCACTTCAATTACAATTTTCTTCTTTCTACCGAAAGTTCTTCCCAAAGATTACATCTTTGGGAGTTGCCTTGCCTCTGGGAGCTCTTCTTTTAATGCATGAAGTCTGAAGCATATCACTTTCAAAATGAATAGAAAGTCCCATCGTAAGGCACCCTGGGCTAGATCTATTTTAGCACATAATTTGGTGCAGCAAGAGCAGATCATTAGAACAAAGGATTTGGGGCAGAGGCATCCACATCTAAAAGGGATGCGGTTGGTGGGGGTTTGATTCAAACCAGAATTGAATCCTGGGATTCGGCTGATCCCTGGGACTGAGTGTCTCCCAACCTCGTGTCTGCTTCGGGGTGTCTGAGGATCAGCTATTGCCTTGGAGCTGTTTGTCTCCATTTGGGGCAGGAGAGCGTGTTGTGTGGGTACCTGCAGCAGAGCCTCTGGGGTAACACCCACCTGAGGAAATGTCATTTTTATACACCACCAAAACCCACCTTGTGGCTTGAACTGTGAGAGGGAAGGGAGGACAGCAGTAGGATTTGATTCAAAGCTGCACTACTGTTCTGAATTCTAACGATAATGTGAATAAGATGACCAAAGTCTTGTTAAGGTGGACAACGGCAGGTGCTGAAGGTAGGGCAGGTGGTCTGCCAGGGATCTGTAAATCAGCTCATAATTAGTCAGGTGTAATGCTTAGTTCTGTTAAACAGATGAATTAAGTTTTATTCAGTTACTTTAAAGAACCTCTTCAAAGCTCAGTCTTGTAGCAGGTGAAATTATTGTGGTTTGGTTTTGTTTTTTTTTTATTAAAAATAAATGCATCTCTTTGCAAATCTATCTTTTGCTTTAACAAAGCAAAAACGAAGTCCAGCAGTTCAGACATACTTTGACAAGTACTGTCTCCCCTGTGAAATGATGTATTGGTGAACTGCATTGCAAAAATGGTGCTGTAGTGGGATTGTGGTACTTGTTGCTACTGTATGGGGGATCTTTTCATGTTCTTTGTTATCCTGACATGGACAAGCTTAGTTCGAGACATAAGATTGTGTTGCTTGCTTTATTGAGAGAGCTGTAGTTATCTTGCTGCCTGGTTTTGCTGTATGTGGGAGAAATTTTGTCTTTAGAGTTTGTGAGGAGTCAAACACTGGTCTTTGTCATCAGTACTACGTGAAGGCCAGTCTGCAGGTATGTAGCACCGTGGCAGCCCACTGAGGTGCTTCCAAGTGGCTCTCCAGCTTAGGCAGTGAATCTGAGCAGGTACCCACCAGGACGGGAGCTGGAGAACAAGGCTGGGGGCTCGGGGTTCCCACAAGCAAGCTTGGTTTCAGCACCTGAAATAGAGGGAATTCGACCACTTATGGATTTTAAAGTTTTAGCACTTTCAGGTATCTCAGCAAATGAGCTGAATGTCCCTTTTGTTCCTACGGGTTTTGTCTGGAGCTTTAATTATGAGATGAAATTCTGTCTGGACTGGGTCCAGGTATGCTTACTTTTTGTATGAGTAGTTTAGTTTTAAAAGTCATTTGAAACTATCTTGGAGGACCTTGGACTTCATCTGTTTTCCTAGCAGTTCTCAGAGAAACAACCGGATTTGGTAAGCTGAGGAAATGCAACCAGATAATTACCTGTGCACCGTCACCGGTGTTCTGTATTTAAATGTTATAGGGTTACAATATTATATTCCTGAATTGTACTGATATGATGAAGTATCTTGTGATTGTACAAAATTGTGTTTGAATGAAAATATATGAAAACCAGCAGCTTGACAGATTTCCTACCTATTTAAGGAATTCACAAAGAATGCATATATATACACCCTCTCCTGGCAATACTCATTTTTGTTACTTACTGTATAAAAACTGCAGAGCACTCATAGGAGGAGAATTTTTCCAATAATTAGCTACTTGAACTTAAAATAGAAACATTTTTTAATAAGGGATAAAGGGAAACAATATCCATTTCCATTTTACAAATGAAGGATAGATTTAAACCCCAGAGTAGTGTAGGTGTTGAACTCTTACAGGGAATGGATACTTAATTATCTTTGATGGTCTGGGCCTTAGAAACTGTAATTTCTTTACTACCATAAACAATTCACCCAAAACTGTGATTAAAGGCTTAAGGAATGTGTAGTTAACTCATAAAAATATGTACATAAATTTTGCTGATTCATTGCACTGTAAAGCACATCCTTATTTATTATTATAAATGAATCTCTAGTGTAGCTCATGCAAAATCTTAAATGAGCGCCATTCTTTTTCATTAGGTAGCTCTTTAAAATCAATAATGTTTTCTTTAAGGGAAGGTTTTGGCTGTTACTAATTTAAATCTCATTAACTTTTGCATTTTTTTTTCCTAAGGTTCAATTGGAGATACATTTTTCATTTAGATTTGAAGCTGCAGGCTACATGTAATTCCATTTAAAAACCCAAGGTAGTCAGGAATAATGATGGGTTAACAGTAATTTAGAGAACCAGAAATTCAGATTATTTTGCATGCAGCCTACGCTTGTCATTTAGAAGTAAATGGTCTTCCCAGCAGAGTCTAGAGATGCATGGGCGTTTGAGAAATCCTTTCCTAATTAATGTAAAGTTTGCAAAAAGAGGTTGAAAGTCACTCTTTCCTGCACCATATTTTTTTGATTTATGCACATGTAGGTGCAGTGAAAATTTCTGAGTATTCTTGAGACTTAGAGTTGTAACCTGAGTCCCCTCTGTCCATGCCTGTGTTTGCACATCTGTTGGTTTGGGTCTAGTGGGACGCTGCTGTCACTCCTCTCATCCTTCAAGTGTGTTTGTTATCTGTGCTCTCTAGAGCGCCAAGACTATTTTTTGAATATATGCAAATAGAGGCAAAGAAGTGCAGGGTCCTTTATGCCTGCTGAGTAGATTCATCTCTTCTAACAGGAGGCTACTACACAGAGAAGCAGTCCAGTAGCAACTGAGCTGTTAGTGATGCTTTTTGTTATCTCAAGTTGGTGGCTCATTAATGAGGTTGTTTTTGCTTATCTTTTTCACTAAAGACACAGTGATCAGTCCCAGGGAAGAGGAAAAAAAAATTCCATTCTCATAATTTTGATGCTGTTCTTTGGATTATTCAGTATTAAACAATAGCAAAAAGTTGCATTGTAGAGGTTTTTGCAGCCCTGGGCAGTCTGGAGGTTGAAAACTCAGCACAGCTTTTCTCAACAGTGGTTGGCTGGAAGGGTTCTGGCACCCTGTTATTTACTGCACATCAAAATGAACAAATTACAAGCAGTGGTTATTTTCAATTACATAAAATCAGATGAGTCTTTAGAGAGATTAAAATGAGATTTGTAATGGCTTAGGAGAATTCTTGAAATTGACAACTTGACACAGCATGCTTTCAGATTATGTGAAATCTGGCATGAGGGTATTTATATTTCTGTTTGCAAAGATTCTATTCAAAGTCATCATGATGGAAATATTTACAATGAAGTCATAATAATGTCTTTAATATGCAAATCATTCTAATTGCATTTCTTACACTGTCAGCCTCACAGTGAAATATCATTTATTTCACTAGTGACACATGAAAAAATACGATTGCATTTGTGATTGTTATATTTAATAGAAATACAACAGTAAGTGTCTTCATCTTTGAAGAACTTCTCTTTATCAGCGATTCCCTTGGCATAGTTTGTATGACATCCACACCTCTGTATCTGATTCGTACCCCTGGTTCTAACACAGTCTTTTTTATTCTCTCTCCCTTTTCACAAAGAGGGTTTGCTGTAGGGATGTGGTTGTATCGGCACCCACTGCTGCAGGGTGCGGAGGCTGTGTAGGGCACGCCAACCCCTGTGGGAGCTGAACACCATTAACAGCTCCGAGGCTGGACCTTGTATCTTATGAAAACGTGACTCATTTGTTGCCATCAAATTCTGCTTTAACCTTGATGCGAGCCGATTCAAAGTGCTTTTTTTGGGGGGGCTCCAGGAACACCTGTTACACTGTCAGAGACCTCTCACTTCACTTCCCTGTCTGTAGCCCAAAATCCATAGCCTGTGGTCACATGCCTCCTGTGTGCTTTTTCCCCTCAGGCTGGGAACAGTCGTTTTCCTCTTCCTTCAGATGTAGAGCTGGACAGATGACAGCTCTGTCCTCTGAACTGAGAAGCATGTCATTGTGAGCTGAAAAAATAATAAAATCACAATAATAATAAAATTGCCTGGGTTGAATTAAATAGAACATTTTTAATCGGGAATGCATCCACTCACAACACTGTCAGAATTAGTCCTCCCCCCCAAACCCAGCTTCCTCACTGAACACCATTTCTGGTTTCAACTTGCATTTAGCAGAGGTGATGAAGGAGGGATGGGGGACAGGGAGGCAGGAGAGCCCCCAGCCCAGAGCTGGGAGCCGGGAGCCCGCCCCAAGCCTGCCTGGAGGAGTGGGAACAGCCTGCCTGTGCCAAGCAGGGAAGGGAGTCCCCAGGACACTGAGCAGCTGGAGCCCCTCAAACTCATTGAGATAACTGCAGCCAGGCTTGGAAACGAGCACCCTCTCTGTGAAGAAGACAGATGGAAGAAAAAGCTACCCAGCTTTGGATTTCTGTCCTCTCTTCCGTAATCACTTGAGGTTTTTCTGTTTAAGAATTTAAGTACTGATTTTCTGTATTTTAAAACATGGTTTCCTAAATGGAAAACATACTGGCTTTCTTTGGGGTGATCCCTACAGAAGCCAATCCAGGTGGAGTCACCTCAACACTTAGTTGTATTAGTAATTTCAAAATACTACTTAAGCACTTGTCCTCAAGCTGTTATGGCAGTCAGTTCCCGAGGCTGGGAAAGTAAACAAAGGCTGGGGCTTAGGTCAAAAAAACAGGAGTGAAAGGGAAGCAGGATAGAACATGAGCAGTCTCTACACTGCTTACTGAATGCTGAGTAACCAGGCAGTGCAAGTGGAGAGACATTAATCCAAAGTGTTACTCCGGTTAGATAATTTTTCTGGTTTATCAAGTAGCTCAGGTGAAGGCTTTTATGATGATTTTTCAGGATCATCCTTTAACATTGAGCTATGATGATTTAATAAAGACATGGTGATGGATGGTGGGGCTGCGGGACAGTGTCCCAGGTGGAGGACATGGTGATGGCCAAAGAAAGAGCTGAGGTGCCAAGGGCTCCCTGGCTCCCCTCCTGCATCCTAGATCCCAGCTCCCATCTTTGCCTGACCTCAGCCGGGAGCTCCAACATCTCTCCATCTTCCCGTCCCGCTCTTGGGCGCTGCTCGGTGAAACACAGGCAGCTGCGTGTTTTGCAGAGTGAGTTGGGGCTGTCGAGGATGACAGGAGGCCCATGAATAAAACACAGACCTGTTTGTTTTGTGCCGTTCTGAGCAAATAATGTATTAGTAATGAAGTATTTGCAGTTAGTCGCTTTTGCTTACTAATAAATGAAATGTTCCCACTGCCAGGTTTTTTTTTCTGGCTTGTGAAGTTCCAGGGAAGCTTGAGGAAGAGGCTGTTTGGGCTGGTTTGGGGTCTGTCTGCTTTATGACAGTTCTTATTTAAAGATAAATAGTAGGTGCTCTGGACGGCTTGAAGCGGTGCTGGTTTCTGTGGGGTTTCAATCAGCCGTCAGCCCTGGTCTGGGTGTCTTGAGCCAAGACTTGGGAAAATGCCCAGAAAGCTCATGAAGTCCCCACAATGTGCCCATGTGGGGAGGTGCAGCCCCAGTGATGGCCCCTCTCCCCCACCGAGGGGCTGTCACCAGCGCTGGGGCTGGGGAGGAGCAAGGCCCTGGGAATGGGAGGCCAAGAGGGGACCGAGAGGAGTCGTGGTGCTGGTGACAGGGCTGCCACGCATAACTGATCTGGAAGCGGGCTGAGATTTTGGGGCATCTGGCAGACAGGGGTGGTGGGGGGTCGGGGTGGGGGGCTGCCATTGTAGCTCTCTTTTCACAGTCTGTGTTTGAGCGATGAAAGTGCGTGTGGTCCTGCAAATACATTACTGGGGTGCGTGGAGCTGCCGGTGGATGCAGTGCTGCAGGATGTTGCAATAGGCAGGTTTTAGAAAATGTGTGTGTAAATGGTAAAGGTGAACCTAAACAAATGTGCAATGCTGTGCTACAGCGCACAGCCCTGCGTTACCGCTTGCTGCTTTACCTAGAGAGACACGTCTGTAACACAGGTAGCTCTTGTAATAGTTCATTTTTCAATCATCCTTCATTTTTGTTCCTTACATGTAATTGTAATAGCTTGCAATGAGGATAGCTCTGTGTTTGTTTATTTAAATAGAAACAAGTCTTAAGAACAATGTTTACTGTTTAAAAATATCTCATTTTGAAAACACTTCATAATTCATCAGTTACAGACACATTTTAATCAAATAACCCTCTAATGCTTCTATTCATGGTTGTCCTATAAAAGCAAATATTGTTTTGATTTGTGAGCGTTCATTTTACTGAAAGGGAATCCAGAGTGTTCTGCAGTCAGGAGAATTTCCTATTTAAATAATGCTGCATACATGCAGCTAATGAATTAAAATGAGAGGAGGAATTACAACCTAGGTTAGAGTGTGGGTCACAACCTTTTGAAACGGAGGTCCTCCTGTCATGCAAGTGGAAATGGTAATTGGCTCATTGCAGCTGAAATTATCTGTGCCAGATAACAGGAGGAATGGCATAGCAATTGTAAAATGGTAAGTATGTCTAGATATCCAAAGGTAAATGTGTAAAGACAAAGCAAATGACCAAAGCTGGTTATTTTTGCAAGTAAATTCAGATGAACTTGACTTGGTTTTTTCTGTTTATGAGCATGTCCTGATCAAAAGTTATGCATTCTCTCTCTCTTTTTTTTTTTTAGCATTGCAATGTGTTCATAAAGTAGTTTGCAAATGTCCAAGGCCCAAAACATTCATTCTACCTAGTGTGTTTATGATGGGCAACCAGTTCCGTAAAGCATTTGGTAATCTGATGGACTGACCACATCTTTCTAAGCTAGAAAATAAATGATTAATGAGCAGGGTAGAGAGTGTGTGCACCCAGATATGGGCATTTGTACAAAAGGCCCCCTTATGTGTCTGCGGACTGTGAGCAGCAAGGGCTGTGGGGGTGGCAGGACCAAGTCACTGGGCTCAGGTAGGCTGGAAGAGGCCTCTGGCACCTGGGCTCCTGCTCAAAGCCTGGCACGATGGCATGGTTGGCTGTGCGGGCGAGGCAGGCCCATCGGTCAGGTGTGAGATGCCCATGGTAAATGGGGAATTTGGACGATGAGAAGTGCCCCTGCTGAGGTGTCCCAGGGCGTAAGGGCTTAAACCTTGCACAAATACCATGTGGATCACCCTCAGGAATAACAGTCCTACTTTCCTCTTGTGGTGGGGTGTGATACTATCCCTAGGCTCTTCTGATGGTCTCCTTGCTTTCTTCTGTTGAGCAGTCTTCCTCTGCTACAAGTGAGAGGCAGTAAGAGCCCTTGCAGCAGACCTGTGTCACTCAGGGATTCTCCTCTGCAGAAGAAGTAAGTTTAGCCCAGCGTATTCAACCGGGAATCCATCCTCCTAACCTAATCCACACTCCAGAGGACTGTCCCCTCAAAGCAGATAATCCAACTCATACTGTCCACATGCTTGAATAACAGATGAAAAATAAAGTAATCTCGTGAATGTACACCGGTCCCTCTGCCCCACAGGGACCAGAAAGTTAATAGAGTTTCATTCTCTTTAATTTTAAATTCTTATTATTCACAGCTATTTCCTACAATTCCCTGCTGGGAATAACAAGCAGTAGATACAGAGTTTCCTAATTGTGTGATTACTTGAGGCTGCAACTACCTGATCTGGGATCTAGTTTCCATTTACTTTACCTTCAGTAACTTTATTCAAAGGGACTAATGAAAAGGGACTCATCAATTATTGAAATGAATTCAGCTTTGTTCCCAAAGTTGGCATGGTGCTGAAGACTTGAAAACAGAAGTGTGTGACAGTCTCCGTGGGTTAACGTGGTTGGCTGGAGAATATTAAAACCATCTCGGAGAGTGTCCTTAAAGCACTCATGTATAGTCAACACCGGTTAAAACATTAACTGCATATACCGTCAGGTATAAAGCATATTCCAGTGTGTTGCACCTTAGCCGAAATCTTCTTAAGATAAATTTTTTATTTACAAATGCAATGAAATTTTTTCAGTCTGTTTTACTCATTACTTAAATCTGTTATTATTCTCCCTTTCCTTTAGATACTGATTCTTCTTGTTTTCTACCTAATTTGTCTAAAGGCAGTTCTGTGCATCAGAACAGTATCAGAGGTGGTGACAAATCTCTGTGCTTTTCCATCGTTCATTGACTTCCCCAGGAATCCGAAGAGCTAATAAAAATGGCAATATTAATTGTGGAAGATTTTAGACAAATGCCACCCCCCACCCCCACTCCCTTCTGGAGCTTAGAAACTGGAAGGATTTTTTATTTACTAGATTTTGTGGGCATTATGAGAAAAAAAAAAAAATGGGTTCAGATGGGTTTCAAAGCTGGGTGAAAAACTAGTTTACAGTCCTGAGGTCATACCTATGTTTGCAGTGAGTTGTTGGGTACCTGAGATGTTTGTTTATAGAATTTAAATTTTAGTATTTAACAGGAAAGTTTTGTTACTTGTTCAGTCTAAGAAGCAGATGTAATGTCATGTAACTGATATGGCCACTCCAATCTAGACCAACATACCTTTTGCTTAAAATAAAATTCCCTTGCTAGTGGGATAAGGAAAAAGGGGATATTTGCTGATTTAATGATGGTAATTTTGTGGCTGACTCTAAAGAAATGGGGATTCGGTTATAAATCCACAAACAAGAAGAGAAGTTTAGTTGTTTGGATAACTTGTTCACTGCAGATCACTGCCTTGGCTTTACTTCTGTGGGAGGAAAGGCACAGGCTGGGCAGAGGCAGGAGCTTTGTAAATGAACTTTCCCCTCAACTCTTCCAAATCTGCCTGCCCCAGTGTGGGAAGGGAACCGCACTGGGAAAGGCAGGGGCCAGGCAGGGCAGAAGGGGCTGAGAAGGCAGGACAGGCTGGGGCACATTGCTTGAACCCATGTCTAGGACTTCACAAAATACACAAAAGCACAAAGCCATGAAGTGTGATTTCTTTGTTGTTGCTGTCCTGTCTCTACTGCTGTTGATTTTCAAGGTGCCTTTTACTTTTTCTAATGTGGTGACAGCCACGGAGAATCAAGGCATTACACTGAATACTTAAAACCAAAACACTTTATAAGTTCCAATTTCTGTACTGTTCACTTCCACACAGACTCCTTAAAAACCTGCCAGATACTGAAGTCATGAGAAGATCAAAGTCACCAAACACTCATTTTGGGGGTAAATATGATGCATTTTAAACAGTTGCTCTAGTGCCCTCCTTTTTCTTTGCGCTCAGCAGAGCAATCTGCTTGAAGCAAAGAGCACAGCTTTGGAAGGGTCTTCAATTCAGGTCCGTCTGTCTCCAGTATCATCAGACCTGGAAGAAGCAGCAAAGAGTACAACGAGACCAGAGATTTCCTGTCCATCACAGAATGTGTTTCAGAGCTCCCTGTCTCCAGCAAAATCTGACCTGCCAGCTGTGATTTGCTCTTCTCTCCATCAGCAAGCGTTCCCCAAAATCCCCATGATAAGATGTCACCTGAAAAGCTGGCTCTGGCAAATGCTGCAGGATTAAATGTCCCTGTCCAGTAACTTCTACTGACACGACTTTAGAGTTTTTGTTCTTCAAGTATAATTTCTAAGTCTCAGCCTCATTAATATGCCATCACTCCTGGAAGCTGAGAATTTGTTAAGGGTTCAAGCTGTTTTTTCTCTCCCTGGAGAATTTTACAGATTGGTGATCTACTAGTATGTTCTTTCTTTTGCATTTTCAATACAAGACTAAAATGCTTCTAGCTCCCTATAAATATGTAAGTCAGGACAGAGCAGTCCGTTGTTATTTGGACCTCTGGCAGTATACATTCAGTTTCCTTGACCTGAAAGGAAATTATGAGTGGTCAGCTGGAATATTTGACATTTGAGTTGGGTTGTTTAGCTGTGGCTCATAAGAAAATCTGGTCAAAAAAATGAAGCATACACAAGTCTTAAAAACCTTTTAGCCCATCTTATAGAAATTTGAAGCTTTGATCAAAATTTGGAAAAAAATCAGCCAGTGTATAAGGATAAGTAAATGCATTTTTTCTTATTTATGAGCCAGATTTTGAGAAATATTTGCATGTTGCTAAACCTAATGAAGATTTTTTTTGCACTCATCATTAATTGGTTTAGGGATTTTGGAATATTTGCACTTTTATGCGTCTTGAAATTCCCAAACGTTTTCACCAGCAAAGTTCAAGGTTGAATGGTCTGAATCTTGCTAGGAGACATTCAGAAAACAGAGATCAGAGTAGAGAAACTGCAAAGTCTGTGAGTGATCCTTTTCTTAGATGAGGTATTTCTACGGCAAAGTAGTCTTGGTTGATCATTGCTGAATCTAGATGTTTCTGTGATAGAAATGAATTATTTAGTTAAAGTTGTTAACAGGGTAGTAGGAGAAACATTGCAAAATTCACCCAGTTTGAATCATGATAAATCATCAAAGGTGGTTTTGTAAGTGGTCTTCGTCTCTAACAGATAGATTTTTTTTTTATTTACTATATGCCTCAGGGGACAACTATTTGATTATTTTTTTTTTCTAAAATGCAGTTTGAAATACGAGTATAGTCAGAGTCAAAACCAAAGTGTTCACTTGACTCAAAGAAAGGTGAAACTGTAACTCACAGAAAAGAATCATCACAGACTCTTTACCTGAACCTCCTTCTGCTTTCCTCCCTGCTTGATGTTTGAGATCGACACCCTTGCTGCTGGAGAAGGGCACCCTCCGCTCCCTTCTGAAGTACTGCCAGCGTAGGCTGCTCCTTCTTCCGTGTAGAACTGGGTAACTTAACTCTCCTGTCAGAGATACCAGGTCAGATGTCTTTCGGTAGAGTGGCTTTTCATTACTTGTTATGACAGTCTGCCTTCGACCACGCAGTTTGGTAGGGCAGCTAAGGTGAGGGAGCTCTACAGGCAAGACGTTACCTTGCTTTGCAGGTGACATCCATGATTCTGAGGAGTGCGCAAAGTGGCAATAGACTTTTCTGTCTGAAATGTGTTCTTTGGCCACCGAATGTATCTCTGAACACTGGAGTATTTAAAGAATCACGGATAGGGGTAGGGGGTGATGCTTGCTGTCAGTTTTTAGGCAGCTCAGCTCCCTGACTTGGCTCGACATGGTGTGAGGAACAGGAAGAGCTCTGGGAGGAGGCACGGTGGCAGGGGACCACACGCTGGGCTCTGCTCGCAGACAGGTCTCATATGGCAGCACTGGGCTGTGCTGAGATGCTGGAAGGGGTCTGCGAACACCATTAGCAGAATTAGCATAGCACAGACAGAAAGCCAGAGATGTGAAACCAGTTATGTGTGGTGAGCCTGATCTAACCCCTGACCCTTTGTGAAGATCGCATCCAGCCAAAGCTATTAAAGGCGTTACTGCTCAAATGTAAGCTGCGTTCCCTTTTCTCCAGAATTAAGACTGGACAATACCAAGTTGCCTAAAATTCATGTGCTGTAACTGATTTCACCCCTTTAAGATTTTAAAAATTGGCATCCTTTCTTGGACCTCCTTAATGGAGTGCATCTATTATTGCTTCATGTCTGCAAACCCTGAGCATGATGAATATAAATTCCTAGAGTCTGCTGTTCTATGGGTAATATAAAAATAAAAATAGAACTCCTGTATCAGAAGAATGGTGTTTTTTGTTTTGGGGTGGGGTTTTTTTTTGGGTTTTGTTTTGTTTTGTTTTGTCTGACTGTATTTACAGTCACAAGTATTGCTTGCTTTGTGGAGCAATAGATGTAATACATTAGCTAGTATTTTAATTTTTTATTTGTAGATTATTTCAATTTTAAATGAGATTTTCAGGTAACAAGGCAGGCAAACATGGGTAACAATGCCATGATATAAATTGCTGTAGGTGACAGATCCCTACAAGAATTATTACAGGCAGATTCGCAATGCAAAAAATTATTTATATGACAGCAAGCAGAAAGACAAATTACTCAGAGACTATGTACATGCTCTTCTATAATTGCTCATAAATTATTATGGTTCATGTTAAAATGCATCTAGACTCCCTAGACAACTAGATTTATTTAAAATAAGAATAATGGGAAATTACCGGGAAATGTTGGGGAAGGAGATGCAGTGCATACTTTGGGTGTTTGCTAACGTAAAAGTAGGTTAACTTATTGTCAGCCAACTTAATCTATAATTTGCTTGGTAATTTTGAAACCTTCATTTTTAATTCACCATCTCCTCAAGTTGCATTAGCCTGGATAAATAACTGGGAAGTGGGGCCCCACTGTGTTTGAATGCTGCTGTGTTCCCTTGCCCATGGGGGACACATTGGGACTCTCTCCTGCAGCCATGTAGGGCACTTGTGTACCTGAACACTTTTGTGTTCTACAAAAAAGGATTGAGTTTTGTCAATAGGGTCAGAAGTTATTCCAACAGGATGGGGGGGGGTGACTGACAGATAGATAGGCAAGCCTCTTTCCATAGGAAGCTGGGCTAAAAATGGGACAATATTCTCCATATCCTGTCAATGCTCCAAATTTTACAAAATATTTCAAATCATTGTCTTTATTGAAAGTGTCTAAAGTACACCCACAATAGATAGGATTTAATTTGAATGGGCTTTCAGTCAGGCGCTTATTAAGGATCAGCTGATTATTGGGTAGCAGAGAAAAGATGTATATACATTTATTATATAATAAATGTCTCTCTCTAATGCCATTGTTTTTCTCATCTTACCACCCTGATTATATTACTTATTGAGAGCCAGCCCAACAAAAATGACAGCAAACTTTGTTCTGGATAATGGAGTGCTAAACTCCACCTAAGCAGCTCCAGTCATTTGTAATGACAGCTCGGAGAATACTCCAAATGAATATAACAATGCTCACGCTCCAATGACTGACAGTGCAGCAAGAGGAAAAATTCCAGCTTCCACGTGAGTGCGGGGAGCCTGACCTAGATTTTAGCCTCTGCAGCTTTGTAAGAGAAAACATTCTTGACTGTGTATTTAACAAGAAAAAAAAAAAAAAAAAAAAGACCAAGGGGAAAAAGTCGTCTCCTGTCTGATTAGTCTTTCTTCAATAATTAAGATTTAGTCAAGGCGCTCTGTGAGACTTCTCCCCTCCGCAGATGTCATCAACCCTATAATGAACGGTTGCTCCGTTCCCTGTGTGCTCTGCTCTCTGTAATTACCACCTCCTGGCATGCTGCGGGGAGCGAGCTGCTGCAGGGGAGCAGCCGGTGCAGGCAGGGGCCATGGGCAGGCAGCCTGCCTGCACCTTCCCCCTCCGCTGCGCTGCTGTGGTGGGGTCAGCTTTGCTGCCGGCTGCTGAAATTCTTCCATTTGGGTCCTGCTAATGGGAAAAAGGTCTTTAGTGTAAATCTCGTTTTCTTCCTTTGAGGTGCAGGTGCTGGGCTGGGGTCAGGTCACTGTGTCCGGTGCCTTGCTGGCAGTGGCTGTCGGTGCACCAGCCCATCTTGCCCTGCACTGGGGGCAGCTGGAGATGGCTTTTAGGCACTCTAATGACCTGGTTGTAAATGACCATTCAAATGTATTTCCTCCGCTGTGCTTTATGTACTCCAGCAGTTGTAGTTTTGAAAATAAAATAGTACAGTAGTGCACGCTAGAAAGGAGAAAAAATTTTCAAATGAAAGTGGAAGATGTGGCAGATCTAATGACAGTGAAGAATGCACAGTGTTTGTTTAAGCTGTACTTTGAAAAGTTGTTTGGTGTGGATGTGGGAGAAATTCTACTGGAAGCAGAGGCGTTTTCAGCTTCCAAAGCTGGATTTCCATATTGGGTCAGTAAGTAACTCCGTAAGTCTTCCTAATTGTGACTCTGCTCTGTGAAATAAATGAAAAACTGGCACCTTTCTGTTTGACCCACAGGCTTTCCATGTGTGCTTGAATGCCAGTTATTCTTCACTGTGGTTTAACTTTGTTGAACCAGCACAGGTTTGAAAGCATTAGATGACATGACAGGATTAGATTGACAGAATTAGTTAGATCAGCTGAATTAGTTTGGATCTAAATTCCAGTTCTGGGCACCCCTATTCATTTCAGTTTACACTCCTACTTAGACTTTTGTGACTTTGCTAAAGCACAGGAGGAAGGGTGCCTTTGAGAGTACCCGTGTGCCCTGGAGAACGGGGATGAGCCACCTGGAGAGCTCAGCACTGCCTTTCACATCCCTTGCTGAGAAAAGGCAGCTGTGAGCTCTGTGCTGCTCTTTAATTGTAAAATCGCATCAGCCTGAAGAGCAGGGCTTAAAAAAAGCACATGGCTTTTGTGAGGAAGCTCTGTATGGAGTACATTGTTACCTGCTTGGCAGCTTACAATGGCAGAACCAGGCTTTAATGTCATAGTGGACTGGATGGGTTTGTACGACTGGGAGAGTTGGGTTCTGTTCCCAGCTCTGCTGCTAGTTGCCGGTGCCTGTATAACACCATCACAGAAAGAGGTGAATGCAGTGTTTCACGGGGTCCTGGCAAGAGAATGTTTGAGTGACAGTGTCTGGCTTTGGTCAGGGTGAAGGTCTGGAGGGTTCGCACTGAGAACAAATACTTCAGTACCTGATTTTCAAGTAAGGGTTATCCAAACTCGTCCTGTTTTGTGTGGCACTAAGCTATGAGAGGGAGAACGCAGAGGAAGAAGTGACGCTGCAGCAGTGAGGAAAAGGAAAGTCAGTAAGTTGCTACCGGCCTTTTATTTTATGTCATTAGTAGTAGCTTCTAAAAGCAAAAAGCAATGCATTTTAAATCATCAGGATGTGTTCAGCAAAATGAGAATGGAAATGAAAATTGAAGTTAACTGAAACTTACTTCAGCTGAATGTTTTTGGTTTTGGGGCTTTTGTTGAAGTAAGAAGTCAGTTGGCACAACCAGCTGCTGCGTTTGCATGGCCTGGGGGGTGGGTGGCAGGAGCAGGTAGCCTGATCCACACCACGTGGGGTGAGGGTATGGAACGGTTTCCCTTCACCTGTCAATGCCGTCATGAGAGTAGATACATTAAAAGTATAGTTTTGAGTAATGAGTTTCCCTTCTCTCTTGAGCTATGTTGGTTTGTTTTATAAGTAACGTTTGTTTCACAACAAGATGTTACGTGGAAGTTTATGTATTAGAGATGGATGAAAGCAGTCAGTGTCAACAGGCTTAAATATGGTTCAGTTGCATGGTTCATGTGGTCACAGTGCAATTAAAGCTGATTTACTATAACGGGAAAATTAAAACCTTCCATTTATCAGGGTTAGTTTTGAAGGATTAAAGAGAAGCCTGAAAAAATGGTAAACATAATTTAAAGTCAGTAAAAAACACTGAAAAAAAAGGACTAGACTGATATTCCACCTTATGTAGAATTTTTGACTCACTACGTTTGTTTAGGAAATAAATTAAAAAAATCACTTAATGAGTGAATACTATTGAAGATGTATATGAGATGAAGAATGTATGAGAATGTGTAACACTTAGTGTTTGAGAACTGATAGCGTAAAATGCAGAAGAGGAATCTTTAACCTTACTTGGTTGAATTTGAGGGAGCTACATCAAGAGTAAAGATGTTCCACTTACATGTAGCTGGATATGATCAATAAATTCTAAAAATTACACATTTAATCAAATCTATTAATTTTAGATAATGTATTTGCCTATTGATGATCTGCCTTTGCAGTCTTTTTCTTTGGTTATAATCTTGGTTGACTTTCAGGCTTCATTTTTTCCAGAAATAAAAAGGATTGTATTAAAAGGTCTCTGATATGTGAGGAAAGGAGGTACGTGCTGATATGTGTGAATATTCTAGGATTATACTGTAACTAAGATGATTTAAAATAATGGAAGAAAAAAATGTAGGGAGAGGTAATGTTTTATTATGTCATTATGGCTGACATATCTTCATTTTTAAAGCAGAATATCAGAAAACTATTTCAAAATTTTTCATTGAACAGAACATCAAAGGATGCCTTTTTGTATTTGTACAATTCCTGTGTTAAGCTTGATTGCATAGGTAGCATGTTGTAGTTGTATCCTGTTGTATATAAAACATATCTCTACAGTTTGAGTAGGCTGTAGGAAAAAAAAAAAAAAAAAGCAGCTGTGTGGAACTGCCTGGAAAAGAAAATTATGAAAGTCACATCTGTTGTTTATTTTTTATTTTTACATAGCATAATTAGCAGAGGTGTATGGAAAAGTTTTTAAGGATGAGATTGGGATCAGATGCAAATGTACGTTTTCCTCCAACAAGGAATTAAAAAAATTCAAAACTAGTTTATGGGGACAAGTAGGTAATGTTAAAACAAACACTTGGTTTATTTTTTAAAGAATTAGTGTTCTGGGGATTAAAAGAATGATATGCTAAAGAAATGGAGCTGAGCAGGCCTAGTGCGCTCTATTTAGTATCTGCATATTCACATTTACATGTAACTAAAAAAGGTGTATAAACCCCTTTATTTGCCAATAGCTGCTTCAGGTTTTTCACATTGCTATAAAACAAAGGTTCTTTTCTTTTAATTAATTGCATTGCATTTCACAAGCTGCCTTTCACTATCTTGAAAAAATATATCTGTATCTAATATTTCTTTATTATTGTTTTGCTTTCAGTTGATGGTTGCATTGACTGGTCAGTGGATCTCAAGACATACATGGCTTTGGCAGGTGAACCAGTCCGAGTGAAATGTGCCCTTTTCTACAGCTATATCAGAACTAATTATAGCATGGCCCAAAGCACAGGTCTTAGGCTTATGTGGTACAAAAACAAAGGAGATTTAGAAGAACCCATTATATTTTCTGAAGTTAGGATGAGCAAGGATGAAGATTCAATATGGTTTCACTCGGTTGAGTTGCAAGACAGTGGTTTCTACACATGTGTTCTAAGGTGGGTATTGTGTTAAAATGTGACTAAGAATGTATAGATTGTCTTGGTTAAAAAAAAATGTTTAGATTTAGCTCTCAGGATTGAGATATTCTTCCCATTAATATATACTCATTATTTTTATTCTCATGATTATATATGTCACATAATGCTTTGTCTCAAAATTTGTTTCCCTTGAAATTATAGTTACCTCTTGCAACAGCTGTAATTAAACATGTGCTTTCACTTTTCTTTTTTTTAAGTCCAACATTTGCAAATTCTCATTTTGCCATAAACCTTCAAAACTAGATAACTCTTAAATCATAAAGTATGGTTAAGTAATGCTGTTTTCAGATCCTTTGAGTTATTCAAGAGTTAGACACAGTTCAAATTATTCTGATGGGGTTAGGCCATGGGGAGTTACAGTTCTGTCTAGTTTTGAAGAAATGTTTATTTTAATATACAGTTATGATTTCTCATAAGTTTAAGCAGACCTTGTTTGGTAAGGCACTGAAATGTATGTCTCAGAATTATTTTGGAACTGTTGGATGAGCCTTAAATTAAGCATGGGCTGCAGCTTGTGATTTCCATCATGTGGATGTTAATGTCAGCTCTATGCCTAAAATGAGAAGATAAAAAAGGAGGACTCTTCAAGAATGAATGAATAAATATTGCTTAAGTGGTTCAGTTTTAAATGAAAAGTTTACAGATGCATTATATGATTTGGTTTTAAACTATTTCGTTTCAGAGAATGAATATTGCTTCATCCTTGTCTGCTGTTCTATGCTGAAATTATACACAAGTTTGCTGAATTTATTATCAAATATTTGCAGCAAAATAACAGCACTGTTCAGAGCCCAGAATTGTCTGTCTCTCCATCTCTGCTAAGTCTTGATTCTGATCCTAAAGAGCGCTATTAAAATCAAAGATTGTGCTGTGGCATGTGGTGGTTTGTACTGGGGACCATCATCCAGTTTAAATATCAGTTGCATTTGCCAAACTCAATATTAGGTCTGTTATTCTTGTATTAGCAGCTCTGTCACAGATTTGGTGTAATGTGAACTTTGTAATTTTGAAATGTTATGGGAAGATAGTGATTTACATGTTTCAAGGGAGCTATACTTTTTTCATAAGAAGTCACTGTTGTGATAATCAAGTTACTAGTTTAATACTCTGGAAATTTTAATCTGCATCCTATGTGAACAATGAAGAACTGATCTTGATTCAAATTCTGGGTCGTATTATTTTTTGCATGAAATTTCAAAACTCTCTGCTCATTAACATGACAAAGTATTGGTAACAAATGGGCAAGTTCTTAAATAATTCATGCGTTCTCCTCATTTTCAGATAAAAACTATATGGCATACTTCTTGGAAGGCGTTACACAGCAATAAGATCTTCCTTGTCAGTTATGCAGTTTTCCTGCTTTGGCTAGAACTTTCTTATATAATTACCGATACTTTTGCTTTTTTCAAATTTATGTTGGAGTGCAGAATATTATATATAGTGGTTACACATAAAAGATCATATATCTTACTTTATTGAATTATCTTTTTCTTCCAAAGATTTGGTAATGTATCCTTGTTGTTATTTTTTATGAAATCATAGGTGGCTTAAAATAGCTGAGGAAATAGCAATATTAATTTATTTCAATTAAATTAAAATTGTGCTAGATGTAACCTTCTGAAATATGATCACACTTTTGTGGTAGACTATCCACACCATTAACTGTGTAATTTCAGCTTTATTAATCCATTTTTTTGGAGGGGGATAAGCAAATTTTTGCGTTTTAGTCATTAACCAGGATCTTCTGCTTTGTAAGAACTAAGAGGTCCCAAATAAGAGCAGAAATTCTAAATATATTTTTATTTCCTAGAAACATTAACAATTTCTGCTACAAATGTCATCTTTTGTAGACTGAATGGAAACTGGTAGAGAAAACTCAGTGCAGTGGAAATGAAGAGGTGACTGTGTCCGTCAGTGTGCAGCAGTGAGTTTAGGGCTGTGTGCGTAACCGATTGTTTTGGTTTGGTAGCTGAATGAATAAAACTGGGGAGGAAAATGCTTTTGATTCAAGATAAATGTAAAACTTCTGAAGTTTTTCTCAACTAAGTTTTCATTTACCTTCTCTGAGAGAAATTCAGAAGTAATTTCGTTCTAAACTGCTGGCCACTCACCAAGGAGGTGGAAAGCTCTGGTGCAATTCCCTTTGCTGCCCGAAGGATGGAAACCCACATTTGTGTGCCCCAGGGGCTAGGGTGTGCTGCATTCAACCACGTGAAGTCTCTTGCCTTAGAACTGTTCTGTCTGAAACTTGTATTTGTCTATGCAAAAGGCTGCAAGGGAATGAGACGCTTGGGTGCAGGGCTAAGGCTGAGTGGGGACAAGAGGTCCCTGTCTCAGAAGTTTATGGCTTGAAAGGAAGGACACATTCTCAGGATGGGAAGATCTTCTCTGACATAAGGGAATTGAACACCAAGGGTGTTTAGCACGTCATACATAAAGGTTGTCGTCACAGGCAATAGTGAGAGCTATGCTAATTCACTCTCCCCCAACTTACCTCCTTTTTTCCAAGTCAAAGCAACATGAGAAATAAGAAAACGGTATGGGGAAAAATGGCAACTGCACATTTCACTAGATTTCCTATTTGTTGGAAAGGTTCTTCACAATTCTAAAAAAGACCCACCCCATTTCTCAAGAAGCTGCATTTTCTGGTTGCTTATGGGTGCTTGTAGGATTGAGGCATAAGTATCTTTGAAAAATTGGGAAGAACTTTTCAGAAGCTGCCTGAAAGGGGTGGGTGTGAGCAGGTGAAGGATAGGCTAATATGACAGTTATTTGGAGATGGGTAAAAATTAAATGTGTCAGTGAGTTCTTTCTTGTACAGAGTTGTCATTTCAATAATCATAATGTCTGTTTTATAAATGAACCTGTAATACTGAATACAATTAAGGAATATTTGAGCAGCCTTAATGAAAGAGATTGCTTCTTCAGGCTGAAGAGGTCGGATACCATAATTTAAATATTGTCTCTCCTTTATTAACCAATTAGACATTGTTCCATAGGGGGTGTGTGTGTGTGTATAATAGGAAGAAATTATTGTTGCATTTAAACTTACTTCTCTCTTCTCACAATACATTGAGCTGACATTCAGATGCAAAAGGAACTGTGGGTTTTTTTCTCCTGTGTTAAGCATGGCTGTAACATATTAAGGGGTGCTGATTCTGCAGAGACTTTAAAAAAACCACAGAACTGAGCCGTGTCATCTAATCCATATGAATTCCATGGATTTGCTTTGTTCTTAGATGCCTTTTCTGTGCCAAATCAGGGATATTACTACAGCAAGATCCAGTGACAACCAAAAGGGGTCCTGACTAATGGATAGATGTGTGTTTCTTTAGAATTCCCAGATAAATGCTGGGACACTTGTATTGTGACTTCACCACCCAATATGGAAATGCTGTGTTCTGGAGGTCTGTATGCGCTGCAGGCCCTGGATATGCCATTAATCTTCCAGCACCCACCAGTGCTACTTTCAGATCAAGCTGTCAGCATTTCTTTTACAGAGGTTTGATGTTCTGGGATTTTTGCATCAGCATGCTGGATTGAAGCATCTTCACTGAAGGATTCAGAGATGAGAATATCAAAGCCAAACATGGAAATGAAAACAGATCTAAATGCATAGGGTGGCCCTAAAGTTCTGCTTATGTAAGACAGTCATTGGCCATATCATGTACTGCTTTTGCTCTCGGAACAAATACATTTGTTTTTCTGTGTTAAAAGCCTCTGTTTTTTGAAGAGGGAGCAAGAACTGGGCTTACTTGGATATTTTTAACCTGGTAAAAGAAGAGAAGATGAGCTAGGGAAAAAAAACTCAGCAAAGATTAAAGGTCTTTTCCAACCTAAATGATTCTATGATTCTAAGCTTAGCTGCACCTTTGCCCTCAGCAAGGGACCACTCCTGAAGCCCTTTCCTCATACTGGGCCCAGCTTTGACATAAACTGAAGAAGTACTGAATAAAATGCTTTATAAGCAAGATCGGTAAGAGCAAAACATTAGTGCGTTTTTGCTGTTAATTAACTGTTGGTGAAATAAAATGACTCAATTTCCATAATGTGAATCAGGAGGGTAGACAGTCTGGGCCTTGAGGGGGTGCAGGGAAAGTAGGAGTGGAGGTTTGTTGTTGCCAGACTGGGTGACGGAGCCAAACCTCAGATTTTGTACAGGATGCAGAATAACAAAGGAATAAAGGCTTTGAATGCCTATGAGGCAATAAACCTGCAGATCTTTAATACCAGCATTTGATGCCAGAGGACTGCTAACAAATCAAGTTAGGAAATCTGCGTATCCTTTTTCCCTTACTTTGTCCCTATCTGCACAGTTCTTAATGGAGAGTAGCATTGCTATGGACATGCACAGAGGAATCAAGACTTTGCCGAGCCACTGGTGAAATATTGAGATATTACTTTCTAAGCAGTAATAAAATAGACCGATAATAGATTTTTAAGCCTTCCAGCTTCTGAATTTCTGTGGAGCGCATGACCAGCAAATCAAAATCAGATTTAGACAGCCTGGAGGGGCTGCCAGTAAAACTTCATTTGCAGCATAACCTTTCTGCTCTCACTTCAGTGGGTCTGAGGCAGAGCTGAGGAACTTGTTTCAAATGCCTGTAACCTGGACTGCGGTATGCACTCATCATCCCAGGAAAAGTTGCACCGCTTTTCTGTGCCCTGAAAGTCTGGCTTTGAAGTGAAAGGAAAGAAGAGGTTTTTTTCAGGTCCAAACAGAGGCCAAATAGGAAAACTGGACTAAACTGTGACACAAAAATGTGCAGGGGTAAGGCCACTTTCTCTGCAGGCATCTCTCATGTTTCTTACAATATGTGTTTTAATACAGTCATTCATTCTGTTGGTGGCAATATATTCTCATTACAGAATGTTTCATTTTCAGGTGTTTTGGCTTTATTCAGTGCTCAGCTGCTCATGACAAAGGTGATTTTGTATCTCAAATCCCTCTGAATACAGTGTTGTAATTCCATTTTAGTCATGGGATACCTCCTTCCATATGCTTCACTGGCAAGTGCTTTCTTTTCCCATAGACTTACTCTGAAAAGATCCAAAGATGATACTTTCTAGTGGGCCAGTGTCTTTGATCATAAGATGTCCAAGAGGAGCACATCTAAGTAGCTGATGGATTAGGTTATCTCATAGTTACCTCTCAGACTTGCACACTGGCATGTGATTGCCTTTGTGGCTGTACTGTCCCAGGCATGTCTTTAGAAGCCAGATGAATTTCACATTTGGAGCAAGTGCATGGATTCAGCATGGCATACGCTTCCCAAGCTCTGTATGACACTAACATTAAATGTCATGCATTAAAAGTGTGTGACATTTCCCACATCAGAAATGACTGGTTCTGTATAAACAAAATCTCTGTGATATATAGTATTCAATACTTAAATACACTGTTAGAGCAGATACAATATAAAGTCAGTATGATTCATGATCAAATAAAATTTAACTTACTGAGGTTTTGGCATTATCAAAATGCAGGAGAAAGTGGAATCAGAATGCTTCTACTTTTCTATCCAAAATTGTGTAAAAACTCATGATGCTCCTGCAAATAATTTTGATGACATTGTCTTTATTGAGAGAAATCAGTTCTATCTGTTCTTTTGAACACTTACACTTGCAGAAGAACAAAGATTTGTTTCCTTTCCCTGGTGATATGTATATTTCTGCTCACTCACCACCCTCTAAAGCTTTAAAGAGGAAATATCCATCCCCTGTCTTTCTGAAAGCCAGTGTTTACTGTTGGTGAGAAGCTGCAGGAACCATCAGGGCTTCGAGCAGAAATGCCTGTGCTGCTCTGTGGCTGGAGAACATCCAGCGACTCCCCTGTTGCAGCAGCACGCACAAGAATGAGAACATTGTGTATCCTTCAGTTTTCCTAATAGTAAAATCCCAGACCTTTAAATGACTGGCATTACTTTCTAGCCCCTACAGCCAGTCATAGCGAAAGCTCCATGTCCTGCTGTGCCTCAGTAACTTTTTAGCTCACTGTCACTGGTTGCTTGTGAAAGAGGTGCCTTCCCCAGTGGGCTTCAAACCTTGCGTGGTGGAGAGAAAGGCTGCAAAGAGGAGTGACAGCTTCTGCATGCAGGAGACCTACAGCTGAGATGCTGTTCAGCCCTCCTTCCCCATCTCCTCTCCAACGTGTCAGGAAGTTTTCATTTCCCTTCGGTTCCCCACTTAACAATGGAGGAGAATGTGCTCACCCAGGTACCATCCTGTGGAAACCCGCATCAAGCCAGCTGTAACTGTACCATGTCATTGTCAGTAGGCAATGTTGTACGTGTCCTGTGAGTGGACAGACAAATGGGTTTCCTCAGAAAATCCATCATGCCTGAAGTACAAGGTGACAGAACCAGAGGGAGTTAAACTGGTATTTGATAAGTGATCCTGGAGGTTGATTTCTTCTTTTCTGGCAAGCACTTTAAGGGAAGACACAGCCAAGAGGACTCAGCTGCAGAACCCAAACAGCTCTCATTGCAAATCAGCATAAGGACATTCACTTCAGGATTCTTCATGATAGCCTTCCTTGTAATACCCTATGAGATGGTGACTACCCACTGTTTTACATGCTCACTTGCCCACATACAAACTGTGAGGGGCTTGCCTTTCCTCATTGCATCTGCATGAAGAAGGATGTGCTCCACAGGTTTTATTCCCCAAGGCAATAATATTGGCGAGGTTTAGCAATGCAGACAAGTCTGATGGCTGTCCTGAATGCAACTTTCGTTTTGCATGCTGTCTAATAAAAAGTGTAGAGGAGCAGATACACTAATTCACATACTGTGTGGGTAGGAAGAAATAAAGGAGAAAGCGTTCAGTGCTCTCAGAAGCAGGGTATTGCAAATACAAGATTATTGGAAGGTGATTTCTTAATACTTTCTAGGGAGCAGTCGTCCCTGTGCCTCAGATTTATGTCATTTGTAATGGACTTTTCAGTAAGACAATATAATTTAACAGTAATATCCAGAGTTCTAATAGAAAATCATTAGCAAATGAATGAAAAGGACTTAGTCATTTGCAGTAGCAAACTTTAGGGCAACTTGCTACTTTGTAATTCTTAAGGGCAAAGAATAAATTTTCCCTGTGAGCAAACCCAGCCAATTACAGGGCTACTACTGGCACAGGATGTGCTGAAGCTGGGAGACCAGGTAGTTCATGAACTTAGGTGTGATACACTGAGATAACTTGGTGTTCTTTCAGTTTCTGCATTTCTTCCGCGTTCTGCATTATATTTTCATATGTTCACTTCTAATAACCAACATTTTTTAAGACTTAAAAACAAACAACCCACAAACCCAAGGAACAGTGGTGACCTGTGTGATTCAACTTAAATGCTTGGAGATTTTCTCTCTCTGCCTGAGTAGTCCCTGTTGGAATGACTGGTGATTTGTTTGTTTTTCAATTGCTTCTGTCATGATGCAGAGGTCAGCTGGACCAGTGCATGTGTGTGTGAAGGCAACCAGAAAAGAAATAGCTTCTGACCCCTCACCATGTGCAAATCAGGCTCGCTGTCACTTACTATTCTCAGAGAGACTTAAGAAACATGATACTGAGATTATCCCTGAATTTTCAAATCATGGCCTTGCTGTTATGGGCTGTATCAGTGACTGTACTAGGCACATCCTGACATTTTTGTGTCACATTTTCCACTTCCTAAGGATGGTAGGTGAAATCCAACTTTAAATTAAACTTAATCTAAGCTTTGGTGAGGCATACCCAACTGTGAGAAACTACCCAACTGCCAGATCCAAACATCTTTTTTTTCTCTGTCCCAGTATCCAGGAAGCCTGAAAATTCCCTAAATAGGCCTAAACTCACAGCAGAGAGTACAGGTCTTGCTTTTAAGTGCCTCTGGTGAGAACTATATTCCTGATTAACTTGAGGAGACATCCCTCAATATCTGTTTTTCAAGCTGTCATCAATGTGAGCCTTTCAAAACTGCCTTTCAGTGACTTTGCTCAGAAGTTGTTTCTTTTGAACAGGGTTGGTATAGCCTTTCATCATTGTAAAACATGGGCCTCTGGGACATGTAGTATGTTTTAGTCAAGCTCAAATTGTTGTCTTGTTTCCAGTGAGTCTTGTGTAGTGATTGAACCTTAGCAGAAAAAAAGTACAGAAAGAATAAAAATTCTCAGAGTGATGTAAGGTTAGCTCAGCACAAATACTTTTTCTGCTTGAAGGGAATGGGGACTTGAATGGTACCTCTGTCTGGATTCACAATGCAGTTGTCTGTTGGAGGATCAAAGGAAGCAGAGCTAATGCAAGCATATTAGATTTGTAATGTCGTACTGTTTTAGCACTTCGTTTTCTGGTATCATATTTCCATGATGATGTTTTCTTCTACTAGTAGATCTTGAAAACCACTCAGACATTAAAGGAGAAGTAACATGTAGTTAGAATTTCTCCTTATCATGCATAGGAATTGGTATTAGAATTGCAATTATAACAGCAACAAGCAAGGAAAATACAAGGCAGGAATGTTTGAAGTTGTGCCAAGGGCAGGTACCACACACACAAGCCACGGAATCGCTGCACCTCTTGGCCTGTGGTTCAGGGACCAACTACAGCAGTGCCAGCCATCTGTTGAATTATTCCTCTTCAAGCATTGCTCTCTTACTTGACAAATCCATAAGAAAAAAAAAATCCAAAAACTTTGAAGGATCTCTGTTGTAACTTCTGAGTGTGATACTCATCATAAATGGGAAATTGATCTTTTCCAGACGATGACGCCAAACATGTAGCAGTGGTAGTCACCGAGTTGTAAGTTAGTACTTGAATGAAACCTTGGAAGAGTAAGTAATCACGGAATGGTCAGGGTTAGAAGGGATCTCTGGAGGTCATTTAATCCAACCCACTCTTAAAGCAGGTTCACCTAGAGCAGATGAATAATCCATTTGTTTTTAGGAAAGCTGTTACATTTGTGTAATATAAAAAAAAACCCACAATGGTAAGAAATAAATCATTTTTCTTTAACTAGATCACCAGACCATGATCTTATTGATCTGAGCGAAACAAACTCAGATACCAATGAAACGGCCTGGTAACCATTCTGTGAAGTTCAAAATTTAGACAGGAATAAATCTATAAAATTCTCGTGAAGAGAGGGGAAAACAATCAAATGCTCAATTAAGTCTGAAAGAGGATAACATAGCACATTTTTATAGCAGCTGGCAGTGAATCTGGTAGTGCATTAATTGCTGTGGACCTTCAGATGGACAAAGACGGTTGGTGGTGTAGTTATTGCTGTTACTGCTTTAACTCAGAACAAGCAAAGGTGAATGTAAGGGTTGACCTATACAGTTGGGCAATCAGTATTTCAGTGAGGCAATAAAAATGTCATTAAAACAGCCAGAGTGTTTAGGTGTGTTGGCAGAGATCTAAGTCTGAGTTGGGCTGTTCCCTGAGCACTGCTTTGATAAATGCACTTCTCAGCTCTTGGATCTACCAATACAGTCTCAGTTCTGAGATCAAAGTCTTAGAATGTAATAAAAACCCCAACACTTAATGAAAAATGAGCCTGCAAGAGAAAAATAAATTTAAAAAAAGTGCAAATCCTCTTGTATAAATATGCAATTCAAATTTAGGGATTTTTTTAAATCTAGTAGATATAAAATACCCAACCACTTTGCTGCCTCCTTCCTCTTTATAAGAAAATCAGTAAATGGAGGAGGAAGGTTCTATGCATACTGGAGACAAGATTGTTTTACTTGACTCTTAACAAACCACCCTCACATAGCAAGAACACAAATGCCAAATAAGTTTTTTCCAAAGTTGTGAATATTTCCTCTAATTTGAATTCATCCTTAGGGCTGATGAATTGTCTTGAATCCAAAACAAGATGAAAAATAATTTAACAATTGACACTTCAATTTCAAACATCCCTCTTATCCGTTTCTTTATATCCTCCCTTTTTCCCTCTTGTCCTTGCTTCGAAGTCAAGCCAAATTCATAATTTTTCTTGCTTTTGTTTTGAGACCTGTTAAACTCCCTTGGTTTTCCCTGTGGTTTTCTATTGGACTCGAAGCTGGCTTCAGTTTGTGGTTCAGAGCTATTTCCAGGTGGCCTGGGGATTACAGATGCCTTGCCACCAGAACAAAGGAAAGTGCTTTGTGAACTCTGGCAAAGCTAAACCCTTCTTCACATTTCCAGTCGAGAGAGTAGGCCCACTGTATAACTAGTGCCTTGAAATAGGGAATTACAAATCTTAGTTTAAGTGTGAAAATATAAGACTTCTTTTTTTCTTTGTACTATGAAGTGATTATTTTCTTCCCTCTTCCTGCTCCCCATATGACCACTGCTACCTCCTGTAGAAATGGAATCTACTGGAAATCAGCTGCCCCGAAAAATAAATGGTTTGGAAACCTTTCAGAAAAGACAAATTATTAAAAGACTCACTTTCAGACTCATAAGCTTATTTCCCTTATATGTGGAAAGTGGGCTGTCTGCAGTCTGCCAGGTTCATTTGGTCCCAATATTCTCTGCTTATACACAGCTCTTCTTACCTGGCCTTGCAATACTGAGATCACCACTGGAAGCCCTCCAGCATCTTTCTCCTGGAAGATGATTCCCTTTAGCCACCAATTCTGACAGCAAAACCCAGGTTACCAGCTTTGCTGTTGTTGTCTATTGTTCTTCTTGTGTTCCACCCTTCCTCATTAAATGTGGTCATATAACCTTTCCTGCCAGTCTGCAAACTGCTGGGAGTACTGACCTGCCCCACCAAACTCCATGACCATGTACTGAAAACAAAGGTAGATCCTCCTTTTTATAATTCATAGGCCATCTGATTAGCTTTTAAAAGAAGAAAAGTAATAATGAAGGATTCATGGTAGTCAGTCTCCACACCTTTACAAAAAACCTAAAAAATCAAAAAAGACCCTTACGCTACATAGTTTAAATGCAGCTCATCAAGGAGAGCCCTTGTGGACACAGAGGTCCTCAAAACAATTGTAAGGAAAGAACTGGATCCTTGCCAGACTGCAGCAATATGGGCTTCCTGAGGGACCTCTGTAGGTGAGTTCCCATCAACTCAATGACCTGTGTGGTGGCCAGCACCATAATATTCCTGCCTGTTCACCCAGGTGGTAAAAACAGCGCTGTCGTGACCATCGTTTGCTTTGTGACCCACTTCCTGAGTTCTCCCTTGAGCTGTCACCTTCTAGAGAGCCCCATTATGTGCCAGGCCCCACAAGGGAGGAAAGACAGCGTGTTCTCTTGTACCAGTGAAACAAGAGCATGGTCTTCTGGAAATTCCATTTCAAATTACAAGGGCGTTTTATGTGTAGGAAAATTAACAGGTTCATTTACTAATTCCCGCATAGTATGAACATGGTCAATTCCATGTCAATCCTCTGGTTAAAACAAAGGGAATGTATCTTCTTAGGAAGTTCTGTCTCATAGCATCTGAGCTCACAGAAAAATGGTAGCCATGGGAGTCTCCAAGAAAAAGTCAGTACAGATCCATCAGCAGCTCAGAGGACTGAGCGATGAAATCCATTCCCACAGGGGCACAGCTTGCCTAGCACACGGAGGAATGGCTCACGCCTTGTACAAACTTCGGCTCGCAGTCTTCTGCCTCAAACCTGAGAAAAACAGTGAGGCTGATCAAACTGCTGTTTCCTTTTGCACATGCCTGAAATATAATTGTTATTCCAAACCGACTAAGAGAAGGTTGCTGCTTCATTCATGGACATTCCTGCAGAAGTTGCCCTTTTCTGAATTACCAGCAGTAGCGCTAATGTGAATGGCTGGTGAAGAAGCATTCATGAAGCTTTCAAGACTCTTGCTGTTGGCTTAGTGAGGGCTTTCTTCATCATGAGCCTGAATAGATTTATTGTCTCGGTCATGGAGTGTGAACAAAAGTGATAGTGCTCACCAGGCACTTAGTTTTCTGAATTCTATCTACTCAATTCTAATTGTAACTAATGAAAAGAATACTACATTTTTAGGTCGTGGTTCCAGGAAGCATTTTAAATAGAAGTAGCCTCCAGCGCTCTTCAAAATACAGTCTAAATAATGCAAGATTGTTAGCAGAAAATACAGCACTATTAAATAACGCCAAGTAATGGACAACTGTTCAAAGTCACTGTTCCTGATTAGCCTGGATCATTGTTACTGAGCACATGTGACCTTATTTGCACTCAGTAATACTTGTAGTCATTCAGGAAAGTTAAACAATCATTACTGATTAATTACTATGGATTATACTGAGTGTTTGTGTCCATATTTTGTGGCTGTATTAGGAGCACTGAAACTTCCCGAATATGTTCTATTTTCTTCCTACAAAAAAGGTAATCCTTTTCAAAAGCAAGTAGTTTGGGAGAAAGTTGACTTATGTTCCTTAAATCATGTAAGAATTTTTGTTGAGCTCACCCAAAATTATGCATTTTTTTCAGTCCAGAAAATTTTTGTTTCATATAAAATAAGATGTTTTGTGCAGGTTTTGAGGATGAGACTTTTTTATAACCTCTCAACTGAAAAACATCATGGCAGTGTGCAAAGTGAGCCTTTCCACTCTGCGGTAAGGGATGGAGAAAATGCCCACCAATTTTATTACATAAAGGTACAGGTGGCATTTTGAAAAGAAGGGATTAGGGAGGGGGAAGTCTGTGGTTCGACTGAATGTGTAACACTAATGATGCTGAAAATGGGACGATTCTGAAGATTGCCTGTTGACTTGCCTTGCAAATATTTCTTTATGTAAATGCCTGCTCATGGCACACCTTCGACGAACAGCCATTTGCACAGAGTTTTGTCAGTGCTTGTTTAGCATGAAGCTTGTTTAGGATGAAGTGTCCCTGCAGACCTTTTTATTTCCTCCCTAACTGCAGGCTCACTTGGCAGAGTGGCATGTCGAAACATTGAGTAAGAAAAGATTCATTATGGAGTGCGTTGAATTTTTTAGCTTTTTTATTTTAAATTAGAAGCATTGGCGTGAGTCTAATTGGAGGCAATAAGCAGCCAGTAGTGTTAGTGTCAGGGTTTGGCTGATGGGTCACTTTTCAGGTGCATAGGGTGTTTTTTGTGCCCCATGCCACCCTCTTGCTTCCCTTACTGCCAGGGGAGCGGTGGCAGGGTGGCAATGTCTCCCGCAAGAGCTCCCTACAGCTCCCTTTGACGGGAGCAACCAGCCGGCACGGCGGTGTTACCTCAGGCAATCTTTGGTTGTGGTGCAGTCAATTAAAACGACAAAATGATGCACAATAGGAGGAAGAGCCCCATTATGTTGCCACCTGCACTGAGCAAAGGGCAGAAGCTGGCACTTAGGGTTGCAATGACCCTGTGTGAAGTGTGAGCGCCTCACAGGAATGCCATGGCAGGCACCAGTTTGGTTTTTTTTTTGCTTCTTTTTTTTTTTTTTTTTTTACCGTATGCCTGATAGCTCTGAGGTATAAGTCCAAGGGAATTTAATTTAATCCTGTTTTCACAATTGTGAGGCACAGGAGCTGGGCTGGTTATGTCTATTCTACCCTGATATTGAGAGAAACCAGGTGTAGCTCGCAGTCTGCTTGCCGGGATTTGCCTCTGTCAAGGCTTTTTGGTGCTAGAACAGCCAACGGTTTGAATTGCTAAGGAATTACATTTTTCAAGATTTTTAAGGCCAAAATATATCTGTGTAACTACCAGTCCGACCTCTTGTGTGTGTGGGGGATCGCTGGGCCCCTCTGAGGGGAGCGGAGGGGCTGCCCCATGCCAGGCACAGCCAGTGCTGGCCGGTTCCAGCCGGTTCCAGCGGCCCCAGCTCAGGGCACAGCCAAGCGCCACCGGGCTGGCGGTGCCTCGGGGAAGGTGCTGAGGGGAAACCTGTGAGGAACAACTGGGCTGGGGAGCGGGGACCCCCCTGCCGCCATGGGGGGACCCTGGGGAGCTGAGTCCCCTGACAGCAGCTGCAGCCTTGGGGGGCCCATGCGTGAGGCGGTGACAGGGAGGAGCCGCTACTGACTGACCACAGCCCCTCATTCCCCACCCCCTGCACCAGCTGGGGAGGGAGAGGCAGAGGAGTCAGAAAAGGAGGTGAGAGTAACGTGTTTTAGCTTTTTTTGCCTTTCTCACCATCCCAGACTATTTTAATTTTCAATTAATCAAAATAATTTTTTCCAAGTCAAGTCTGTTTTGCTTGTGACTAATTGGCAGGTGATCTCCTTGTCTTTAGCTTGACCCACCAGCTTTTTCATCTTATTTTCTCCTTCCCATCCTGTTGAGTGGGAGTGAGAGAGCAGCTGGGTGGGCGGCTGGCAGCCGGTCCGGGTCAACCCACCAGAATATCACATGCTGTAGATTTTTAAATAGCAGTTTGGTCAGGGGGAGGAATTCTTCATGCATGATATGCTTTAACATCCAGCACATAACCCTTTTTCTCAAATGTATAGCGCTGCGTACTGGAGTGATACCTTCTGAAGGTGGGAAAGAAAGAGGGAGACGGGGAGCACGTGTGACACGCAGAGGAAACGGGACAGCATATCCTGACCAACATTTGAGATGCCAACAGATTCCTGTGTTCGTAGACTTGCAAGCTCAAAAAAGTTGCTGTGCTGGGTCAGATCACTTGTCAACAAAATTTCTACAAGGTTCTTCATAGTAAATCAGAAACAAGCCTTTACTTTTTCTAGTAATTCCTCTATGTTGGAAATACACACGCAGCATGACAGTCACTATTTGGATGTGTTGCTGAGGTGTTTGTGAAGATAAGAGCCTAACAAACTTACAGTGCTGAAACAAACATGGTGAAAAGGAGGTAGGATAAATGAAAATATCTTTCTGTCCCTGCAGAAACTCAACATATTGCATGAAGGTGTCCATGTCCTTGACGGTAGCTGAGAATGAATCTGGTCTGTGCTACAACAGCAAGATCAGATATCTGGAAAAATCAGAAGTCAGTAAGAGAAAGACAATCTTCTGTCCTGATATTGAGGATTACAAAACAGCCAGTCAAGAGCCGGATGTGGTGTGGTACAAGGTAACTATTGCTGTCTTATCACTGTTGTGCTGAAACTATACAAAACTTCCACTGTTTTGAGTGTGAGGCTTAGAGATGGGGTTTTCTGAGCCTGCAGTGGTTTGTGGCTGGTCTGGAGGATGCTCTCCCAGTATTACAAAAGTACTACTGAAGTGTTGGCAAAACTACCCAGTATAGTCATTATCCGACAGAAATCAGCATTAATGAGGATGTTCTGTGCAAGGGATTGCATGACTTCTCTAACAGCAGTACGTTCCCAAACCACTGTGCCTCTGTACCAGTCTCTACCTTGGTGGGATGTCTCCCTACCTGATACTGTAGTAGAAACAAAGGGAGGCAACCTACAATGGAACCAGAGGTGTACCAGCACCGCCAGCTTCAGCAGTGCTTCCCAATGACTTTTTATTAAGTCTGTTGGGTAATTTCACCAAGACTTGCTCATTTTTACCAAAGTCTGCTGGACAATTTCACAGAGATGCGTTTACTTTTCCTGACGTTCATTGAATGATTTTACTGAGGTCTGTTGATTTTAACTGAGGTCTGTTAGATACTTCTACTGCTTGGCAGGGAACTTGACTGGCTGTACCTTCTCCAGTGCTGGTCAGGTATCACACACCACTTTCAGCAGCAGATGTATTGGTGTTGTGTTTCCATAGCTCCCCAAGAAAACAAGATAATGACTAAAATGTGGGTTGTTAGGCAGACATCAGGTACCAAGACCATAGCAAAGTCTGGTAAATTTTACCTGTTGTCTGGACTTGGACCAAACTGATATTTGAAAAGCCCTTGGATATGAGTTGCTGCAAGAAACAGTGGAGAAGAATGAAAAGCTGAGAATCAGAGGGAAGAAGAGATAGCTGGGCACAAAGAAGAGCTCAGTGGGGTCCATGGAAAATAGAGTTTGGATTGTAGGGATAAAGGCAGAATGAGTTTAGGACAAACTTGGTTCAGGTAATTAAGACAGAAACATACAATCTAGTTAAATCCTGAATTTTGCATGCTTCATTTCCAACCTTAATAACATTCTTTAAAGATAGTTATTTTGTGTGAAATAAGTAATATGTGCAGAGCTGCAGATTTTTTTCCTCCTTAGCAGGTTGCATCAGAAAAGAGCAATTATAAAAGTTGCCATCTATTTCTATTTTTTACAGAAATCTCGCACGTTCTTTCTTATAGTAACAAAATGTGTGCCATAACCCACTGTTGGTATTAAACAAAGTTTCTCCTTCAGCCATTAAAGCTGTTTCTCTCAGCATATGAGTGGTTATCTTCAGCGCTGTTCATATATAAAATAGATGTATTCAGTTAAGTCTGAAATCTTGGAGAAAAGAGGGTACCATAGAGAAGCTGTTTCTTGCCCTATCGATGTAGGTATTACTGAACAACAGATCACTGAAGATCTCGGGGTTTTTTGCAAGAACAGACTGCAAAAATAGTCTGGCAGGAATAATCTTCGGCTGTCATGGAACAGAAATCAGTCTAAGGAAGATGAATGTGCAACCCCACATCAATGATGCTTTGTGCTGACCAAGAAAAGGAACAGAAGTGTCTTTGTTCCGTGTACCCCCATGTGTTATCTGGGTTGTACACACAGGTTGTGTGACACCAGGCTGGAGTGTGACAAGTCATCAGCATGGTGAAATTGAACAGAATTGATGTGGTTGGATGGTAACAGTGAGACAATCGAAGTTGACAACCTTTAGTCTGGCTTGATAGTGAAGAAACATTATCAGTATAACCTACAACATATACCTCCTTATCCATAAGTAACAATAAGGTGCTATCAGTTCAGTTCTTAGACAACACCTGTGTTATCTGCACCGAGTTAGGAAGCTCAGTAATGTGAAATGTCAATATTAACGTTATGCAGAAGGTATACATGTCAGGATATCACTTGAAACTTATTCCTGAAACAGGGTTTTGGAAAAATATTCTGGAGGATATTATGGTACTGTTAATGGAAATCTGCCTATGCAAAAGAGACTAAGTCCAGTTTCTAGAAAATGTATAATTGCTTGGATTTCAAAACAATATGATGAGTACTGGGGTAATCCTAGAAACCTCAGTCTGGGACTTAAGATAATGCTGTGTGGGGCAATGTATGTAACAAAAAGCAGGTCCATTCTCCCAAAGAACAGTGTAAAGTGGTATTCCACTTTAGGATCTGACCCTCACTTTCTGAAGAAGGCATCTGTTTCGGTAATAGCACACTGGATCCTCAAGTTTTTCCCTGCTGCTTTTGTGGCTGAGTTTGATGTGTACATGAAGTTGTAATCAGCCATCTTCTTGTGCAAATCTGTTCCAGAGGCACTGGGGGCAATTCCTTTTCATTATGGTGAAATATTTAGAGAAGATTTTCATTCAGGGGGACAGCATAAGTTGTACAAAATAGAAAAATAGTTAAATAAATGTGAGGGAGTCCTGGAGGGTCCTTTTTTATACCTTTGACTGGAAAGAGAAATCCTTGTGTTTACTAGAACCTGCCAGTTCACTGGTAGTTGGAGAGTTTGGACTTGAGACAGATGAAATACCATCAGATGGGACAGGAACGGTGGAAGCCCACCCTGTGTAGGATGTGCCCTGCCTTCCAAAAGGCTTCTCTATGTGTAGGGATTAATGAATCTGAGGCAATAATTGCATCAGTTTACAGGGAGTTAACTGTAATTTAAACATGCTCTTAAAACAATTATGCCTGAATAGATTTCCACATGGATGCCCAATAAGTAATAAAACATTTGCTGTGAGGATTTGTTTTAACAGTAGTATGAGCTTCACTTCTGGCTAGAATTACACTGCATGAAATACTTATTTTTGAAGATTTCCACAACTAAATGCCAGTGATGTACACACAGCTCTGTTACACATGTTTTGACAAGAAGTATAAGGATTTTTTTTAAATAAATGTATGTGTCAAGGCATGATTGAATGAACGGGATTTAAAAGTAAGAACAGTTTCATGAAAAATCAACTGGCAGAGGAAAAAGGTATATTACGTCTACAACGCTGAGTCTTAATCCATTTCCGCCATCTCTTTTCTAATACGGGGTTGAAGGAAGGGTTGTGAAAACAATCAAAGTGTCAGGTGGTTGTTATCTACCCCACAAAAAACAGAATTGTTGAGGTGCTGCCACTTAAATTTTAAAGACGAGAAATAGAAGCTTAATAGTGCACAAATAATTACTGAGGGAAAAAAAACCCCAAACGTTTATGAGGCCTAAGGAGAATGAATAGGCTAGAAGAAGAAAGTTGCAGATTCTTCTAGCAGGTAAACATGGTGCAAAAGCAGAAAAGAGCAATTAATTGATTAAAATAGCAACAGTCATACAATTGACCATTTACCTTTTTAGAGAAATTAGCAGACCTCTGACAGTAAAATCTAGATTTTTTTCACAATATGAAAACTAGTTTGATTTTTTTTTTATTGGTTTGTTTCTTGGCCATTTTTGTTGCTTAAGATACAAATTGTTATGATATTCCAGCATCTCCCTTCTTTTGCTTTCAATTTTCCATGTTGAATTAGTCTGCGAAAACCAGGCAGAATAAAACAAGCATTTGCAACATATGTTTAGAAAGCTTGCATAGTCAGTAGAAGAAAAATTAATTAGCTAAGATGTGGAAAAGAAAAGCTTATAAATCATTCTTAATATGAAGTGTTTTAAATAGATAGAAAAAGAAACAATTAGCAAATTAGTGGTACAATTCCAACAGAACAATTCCTCTCTGTAAACCACATTATATATACAATAAACTACATAAACCACAAACAATATTTGTGCTAAATCATTAATCTCTGTAGTAGTAAAGGTGTCACCCTTCTTATTACAATCACGTAATACATGAAAACATAAAAAGAATATGAAAATATATGTTTGACCTCTTTGTTCCCATTCTGTAAAAAATTAAATAGAGAATATTAAACTGGTAACATACAATAGAGTCTTTCAGTGCTACACTGAAAGGGTGCATATCTGAAATATGCTTACTTTGTGTATTCTGGGAATTATATTCCTTCTAAATTAGAATTGAACTGAATCATACTCTTTGCCCAGTGATCAGATTTAGTTACTCCAAGTAGGTGGTTGATGTACCTTAGGACTAACAAATTGAGTGCAAATCAGAAAGGTTTTAATAGCATTTTCCAGCTCAGATCTGTCCTGCATGAGTCTCAAGCGATGTCAGTGCAATTTATTAACAAAAAAAAGTTCTGATTCTTCTTAGCACAGCAGATAGGATCTGGATTCTGATCGGTCTCTGTTATCAGTGTTAACTAAAGTTCACATGCAAGACAAGATTACACTTTCCTTAGAGCTGTAGTTCAGAAAGATAACCTGAACACCTGTTACCTGCAATTGTACTGCAGTTTCAGAATTTGAAAACTGACCACATTTTAACTGAATTTGGCTTCCTAAGCATAGGGGTGAATGCTTCAGTGCTCCATTTTCACATGCAAGGCCAGAAGGTCACAGTCCCATCTTTTTATTTCTTTATTATTATCCTTTAATTTGGAATCTGACATCATGGATTTGGAATGTGTATGGAGTCCCATGGAAAAATCATGTTTGTGTCATTCTGATCTCTTGCTGTTATCCCATATATTTGCATGTCAATGTATTTTCTTGTTTGACTGTTTTCTTAAGAGAGTGTTCTGTTCTATTTGCTACGTTTCTGACACCGCTGTTGCAGATGAGCAGAAGATGGGGCGTAGGTTTGGACTATTTACACAAACCACTGAAGTTGCTGAGCCTGGTCTAACTGATGTGAGATTGTTAGTTGCAGTCCAAGAGCTTATTCTGTGTTGCCACCTCGAGAGAGGGGCATTAAAGGTACTCGGGCCCTATGCTGCTTTGTGTGCTCCGGGTACAGAAGTAGCCGGAGCCTCCATAACTGTCAGTACTGAGCGTTTTAGAGAACTGGGAAAAGCATAATTTTGTTTGCAGGCAGAACAGGCTTGACATTAAAGTTATTGAGACAATAAATATATAACCTTAAGGTACCATTTTAAAGAGACAGTCATCAGATTGTGCTGTGCTTTTAGTTCAGAGCATTCCAAGAGGTATTCAGTCGGTGAGTACTGCTAGCGTGGAAGGTGACTGATCTGGCTGCGAGGATACAGTATGTTAGAAAAGCCAGAGCCTCTTCCTGCACTATCACACACCATATGGGACTCAAATGCTGTTCCAGTAGGACAGCAATTCATGGTGATGAACCTAAGTCTGCCAAATAACAGCCAAGGTCTGCCTGGCAAAATCACTGAGAATTGCAGGCCATCAGTGCCATGTACTCCATCAGAGCATGCACATGGGGGTGATGCTACAAAGAGCCCAGTGATGGGAGACAGCTGAATCAAAGCTCATCAGGTGCTGGAGAAGCCAGTGATGAGAAACAAGACCATGAGGAAACCAGGCTTCCTGAATTCTCTTGCTCACAAAAGTTCTGTTGTTCTTCCTGTTTTCTTCTGTTGGTAAACGGTTCTAGCCTGAGACTGTGTGTAAAGTTTGCCTTCAGGCTTACTTTTAACAGATGTTGCTCTTACTCCCTTCAAACAGAGATGCATTTTAATAGTCCATCCTACAGCAGAGGTCTTGGCAGTTGTTTATCATGAAAAAGAGAAGATACTTCACCATTGCTTCAGGGTACCATGTATTAAACACGGCCCATGTGATACAGTAGGAGTTACTGAACCGTAAAAACATTTCTGTTTAATTTCTGTCTTCAAATTAATTCCAGTTTCAGATCTCTGTGCTTTCTGAAATTATGTTTGAATTTGAATTGCAAAATACATTGAGCTGGTTGTTTACTTACGTATAATACTGAAAATCTGATCAGGAAACACTGTCTTATCTCATACAAGCTGGGTAATTTTGGCAATGGATTTTTTTTTCTGCAGGAATGTAAGCCAAAAATGTGGAGAAGCATTGTAATTCAGAAGGGAAATACTCTCTTAATACAAGAGGTCCAGGAAGAAGATGGAGGAAATTATACCTGTGAACTGAAGTTTGAAGGCAAGCTTATACGAAGAACAGTTGAATTGAAGGTTACTGGTAAGAATCTTTGTTCTATACCAATGGAAAAAATAAAGCTTTGAAATAATAAGAAAAAGTGCTTTCCACCTTTCGGGAATTCATTTGGTAGAGCTAAGTCCAAACCAAATCTCAGTAGCTGAGCAGTGCCAAAGTAGGGAAGATTTATATCAAGATCTTACAAAATTCCATGGAAGAATACTTCTACCTTTTGCTCTCTGGAAATACTGGTTATAAGGCAAAAGGTAGAGCAGACCTGTGTCCTCCCTATACACTGGAAGTAATTCAAACTGCAGTTTTGTCTTCAATGCTGAACAGAGGAAAGGTTGACTGAAGCTGTAAAACAGGCTTGTGCAGTCAAAAGAGACATCTTGAGTCTTTTTTTTTTTTTTTTTTTTTTTTCCCTCCAAGTGATTGTTTCATATTTTTAAGCTTTGGTTTAGTTTGTGATGATCAGCTTCTCTAGTCTGGGGCTTGTCTTTAGCGAAAAGTGTGGCACAACATATTCCAAGAATGAAGTTAGATCATTGGACTTTCAGGGGGATAGTAACCTGCTTATCAGGAGGTCGTTGCATGGTTCTGAGTCCATGTAGTAATCTTACTAGACAACAGTACTTTCTGTCCCTTTTTGTCAGGTACCAGAAATGAATGAGCGGAAAAGTATTTCCTACCAATATATTCCTTTTCCCTTTCCATTCCACTGTACAGTATGACATCTGTAATTATTGTTTTGCGTTCTGTGTCTGGAACTTTGCAAGCATCTGAAAACAGTTGAGTTTTTTCAGCCTTTCACACTAAGCCTTATAAACAAATGTTTAGGTATTTTCCTGTCTGTGTTTTAACACACTGATTAAAATGAGGCCCTACTTGAAGTGGTGATAAGTAGAATTCTACTTTCTTATTTCAGACTGAATTAGTCCATGTGATGTTTTTAATAGGTTCTTGAAATACAATTCTTCCCTTTATTTTGAGTGAAATCCATTTTTCTATTCTTATCATTGCTCCTCATTTTAAATGAGTTCTTTTCCCTGTGTGCCAGATTCATGTATCGTGACTCTTCATTGTCCATTTTTGACCATGAACAGATCTTTGAAGTATTGATTTGACCTACCTGATCCCAGACCTGTCAAATGAAGATATAATACCTGCTTTATGGGTAGTTGCTATCCTAGGTAGTATGCTGGTCTTCAACCAGAATATGAACTAAGTCAGACAAAGTGAAAATAAAATGCATTTAATTCAATTCCCACGATGGATATTCTTTAAGTAACAGATACTCTGTTCTCTCTGTCTCATCATGACCTTGCTAGAATTCAGGTGTTCTCATCATTGTTTGAACAGTGTGGTATATTCATACTTCACAATTTAATTAATTTGCCCTAAACTAACTGTAGTATGTATTAAAATTATTTGTTTTATTAAAATGTTTATGACCTGAATTATTAAAAATGTAAATATGGAATACGCAAGTGTTATTTTTGGAAAATACTTGAGAACCAGAAGATTGTTCCCCTTGTAATTTGGTATGAAATCCATATTACATTAAATTTCCTTTAGTTTATTAATAAAGCACATATGTTAGTAAACACCTTTTCAACATTTAAGTGTTGGGAGACATCTGATGTTACATTTTGCTGGTTTGATCTCTTTAGAGAGAGAATAGGCTGGTATAGGCTAGTAAATTTATGTAGATGATGGCCTGAAAATATGGATTAGAGCAACCAATGTAATAGATAGAACCATTTAAGCATATTATCTTATAGCTTGGTGCTTGACAAAGTTTCTTTCTCCTGTTTCTGTTTTGTTTCAGTTTGTGAATTTTATATGCATGTGGGTTTAGATCTTTATGGGGGAGAGGTCAAAGAAAACTCACAAAACAAACAACCGAGGATTATTTGTGTTGTGTGGCTGGCTGTGTCAGGTGGAAGGTTCTGAGGCAGCTCAGATCTCAGGGTAGGAGCAGGTACATGATGTACTCAGGGACTTCATTGAAGAATATGTCTTGTGGGAGGCAGAAAGAAAACTACATACTGGTTTAGTTGTTAACACACGCCCTGAGCTTGGTTTCCTTGGGGCTAGTGCAGGTCTAGGATGGATGCATCTCTGGAGATCATCCCATCCAAACCCCAGCTTAAGCAGAATCAGCTACAGAAGACTGCCTAGGGTTGTGTCCAGTTGCGTTTTGATTATCTTTGAGAATACAGACTACACAACACCTCCGGACAAGGCTGTCACAGTGTTCAACCACCCTCACAGTAAAAAAAAAATAATTCTTAGGTTTAAACAGAATTTCTTTTATTTCAGTTTGTGTGCCTGTTCCCTCTTTGTCTTTCACTGGATACCACTGAGAACAGCCTGGATCCACCTTCTTTATACCTTCCCACCAGGTGTTTACACATGTGGATAAGATTTGCATGAGCCGCCTTTTCTGCCGACCAAGCCACCCCAGCCCTCTCAGCCTCTCCTTATATGATGGATACTCCAATCCCTTAATCATCTGTGGCCCTTCACAGACTTGTTCCAGTATGCCCATGTCTGTCTTGTAGTGGGATTGGTGTTGCACTGGGCCACATTGTTCACCTGTCTGAAAACTGAGTTCTCATCAAAATACTGTACCAGGAGGAGCTAGGGTGAGACCAGAGCTCCAACAGCTGAACCTTTTAAAGACAGACAGCTGGTCTTTAAAATCGCTGTTAGGAAATACTGGTGAAGGCATACCAGCAAAGCTGTGGTAGAATTGTCTGTGAGAGCCTGCAATGTAGATGTGGAGGAAAGGATCTTGCATACTGTTTTCTTCTGCAGGAACTTTGTAATGCTGTTTCTATTTCTCTTACTTATGTGCCTGAATTGACATTTATTGGCAAGTGTCTGAGTTCCTCTAACAGTACAGATTTTGAACAGCAAGACTCTGTTGGCCACTGCTAGCAGCCATGGTAACCTGAAATTGTTATTAGAGGAAAGAGTTATTCTGAAAGTGAAGTGGGCAACCCCACAACTCCCTCAAGCAAAGAGAGCTGCACTGCCATGGAGGGAGAGGAGGCTGGGTTATATTTCCTGTAGTCTTTCAGGCATTTGCTAAAGTACACAATACTTGAAATGCCAGTTAAGTCATATTTACTCTATAACTTGATTGTAAGACAAGGATCTTTCCTTTTTAAAAGTTGTATCAAATCTGGTACCTGAGATTTTAGTCCTTTTTGGAGATTGTGGTAGGTATGGGAGTAGCAATATGAAATAACTGATATTCATAGTAAATGAAGTATGAGCATCTGAAGAATGAAACTTGAAATCAGAATAAATGCAGTGCTGACGTATCAGCTTCAGGAAAATTTGAAAGGACAGGAGCCAGTAGCACCATTTTAACTTGCTGTTAGTAAAGGTAATCAGAAGAGTTAATGATATCAGAGACTAATGCAGCAGCTTTACTGAAGACGTGATCCCACAAGGCAGCCTGATCAAAGTTAATTGCAGACAAGAGAGCAGGGGTGGACTGCATGAAGAATGACTGTGTATTTGGTATTCATATTAATGTTGCTTAAGCATTTATTTCAAGTAGAGTCTGCTAGGTGAGACTTTTAATTAGGGGCAAAGCCCTGCTTTTATTAGTTAGTTATCCAGTGATTATTTAAGTGAACTTTCAGTGAAGTCATTAGAGCTATTAGAAGGTGCTGCCTTAACATCCTGTGCCAGTGTCAGGGCAACTGCCGGAGTGGCTGTGGCTGTGCAAGGGAGCTGCAAGGACAGCACGTGCTGGTCCTCAGGCACTGCTTTCCTCAGGTCCAGCCTTGCCTTCTCACTATTGCAGGTCCAAACAGAAGATCTCAGTGGGTCCGTTAGAGGTAGAAGGGGAGTTCCTACTCCCTTTCTTCTTCCTGTGACTAAGTCATGATATTAGCTACTATGAAGTAATTTGTAAGAAAAAAATATCTGGAGTCGTAGATGGAAACTGAAAGCCATCAACGTAATGCCCAGCCAAAGTAAGAAAGGTGTAGAGATCTCAGTTATTATTAGTATTAGTAGATGAGCAAAGCACAAAACAAACAGGTAAAATGGCATTTGTAGAAAGGGGTACTTGGACAATATATGGAGTACTGTACGTGGCGGGCAACACTATCGTATGACTTCGATGGTAATGTACAGATGGGCAATTAAGGTGATCAAAGGCTTCAAAGGCTATAGCTCTCTGGGGTTGTAAGGAAAAGGCTTGCAGCCTAGCATGTATTAAAAAAATGTTTTGATGTGAAGTATTTATAGGGACAAAATCCTGAGCTACAATACAGCACTAATGAGCAGTGCCTAAATTGTGGTGTTTGGGTGCATTTAACAATCATAAATTGTCAACAAAACAGCTTTTTCATCACTAGTTCTTCATGGGTTTGTTATATTATGCAGGCAGATGTGAAACAAGTCTTGTCAGCCTTTTTTGCTGAAGAAACGTGACAACAGCGTTATCTGAGCAAGTAACATATCACCCTTCAGTCTATGTAAAAAATAAAATAAAATAAAAATGTACTTTTTGCTTCTTAGTAGTTTTGTTGTAGACAAACAAGTGAGATTAGCAACTGTGATCCAGGGTTCTAAAGCCTAAAAATGTAACAGAAACTCAGGTTTTAATTAGATAATAAATTAGGGTGCACCCACATAGAAAAAATGAACATAGTAATGTACATTTACAGATAATCAACAGTATCAGAATGTATTAGTTTTTAAAAAAATTACAGATAGTCAGGAATATCAGAAATCATAAACATTTTGATGAGTATTGTTAAATGCCAGTGTTTATTGAAGAACAATTATACTATTCAGATAAAAAGAAAAAACCAAACATATAAAATCATACTGTTTTTAAAAGGCAATTTACACAACCTCCTGCTTTCCCGAATCCTACCAGCCAGTTTACTCTGTCTTGATACATAGCAATGTTTCAGTAATTTTGGGGATGAAAAGATGCAATTGAGAAAAATACCTGCTGTGTTTTCCTGCTGCTTCAGCACTCTTTTCTATTGTCATTGTTGTTTTGGGACACTGGTCTGTAAGAAGACAGGCTTAGAAGAAGATGTAAGCAGATGTACGTTGGACATTAGGGAAGGGGCAACCCCCCTGAGAAAGGAGCAAGACCTGCTCTTGTGGGGTGGCCCAGGTGTCCCCTGGCAGATGGGGCGATCTTGTAGGGATCTGCTTTTCCATAGACAGCTATGCTAGTGGGAGAGGTTGCATTGTTTTTTCTCTTCCCTGGGAAAAGAGGTGATTTGTGAAATTGTAATGGTGAATTATTTTCCAGTGTGACAGCAGAAGGTGGCCATCTGACCAACTTCATAAACTGCTGGTGATGGATTGGAGTGACAGGCAGGAGTTACTGAACCACTCTGTCCAGCAGCCCTGTCCTCCAAGTTTCCTTCAACCTCTACTCTGTCATATTCTTCACAGACTGCTAAAATGCCTGGCTGTTCCTAAACGTCATTTATGCAGCAATATTTGTTTTGACCATCATAAATGACAAATTATTCCACATGGCTACATGAATTGAATGATTCTGCCTGAATTCACTCTTTGCTCATAGTTTTTCAATTAAATTCTTTCAAATCTCATTACATTGCTCACTTTTCAAATTACACCTGCTGCTGTTGCTAGATTTTGTTTGTGTGTTTGGGACCCCTTTATTAGCACAAGTGGTTGATGGTGATTCGATATTGTTAAGTCAAAGGGGTTAAATAGATTTAAAAATGCAAATGATTACTCATAGTCTGCAGCAGGTCTAGGGACACACAGAGACAAGCTACCACACAGTAAGTGAGAATATGAGATAAAAGTGTGTCCACTATTTGGTGGTAGTTGCTTTTCTGCACATTTTTAATCCTGTAAGCTGGGTATGTTATTTTACATTATTTGTAGTGGAGTCTAGTGGCCCATTGGCAGGAATCAGTGGGCGCTGATCATTACAAATTTACACCTGCAGCAATCTGTAAGTGCACTCTAAGCCTTATGAGTTTACAGAAGATAAAGTATTATCAACACAATCATACAAATGACATGTTGACTGACAACATTTTTGGCTGTTGACAGTTTCCCAAACCACCACAGCTAAAAGTGTTAAGATAAATTAAAAGCTTGTTTGAACTCAACTGAAACGTGTCTTTTGGAATTCAGACTGTTATAAGGGATTTACTTTTATAATGGAAAATAAGAATTGTTGTTTGCTGAAAAATCTGAAAAAATTTCATTGTGATTCTATGCAAATGGCATTATATTTTGGCACAAGCAGTTTAGTAATCTTCAGTGAATTTATGAAATGCTTCAGGATTGCCTAAGAAGTTACTTATCTGAAAAAAACAGTTTAGCTCTAAAAGGTCACTGAGCTCTGAATGCCATTGTGTAGACGGGAATTGGATATACATAAAAGAAGGGCCAACATAAGACACAGGTTAAAAAAGCAGGTGGCTAAGGAACGAAAGTAGATCATATTCAGCAGAGTTTTCTGCATTAAGATGTACTATGTTAAGGACATGCCTGCTGCACAAAACTCTGGTCTGTAGGGATTCCTGAGTTAACTGGAGTCTTTCAGCAGAGCTAGTTAACATGTCTGTGTGGCTTTTGGTAGCCAGAGTAACTCTGACAGCACTGTCTGGCGTTGCGCTCTGTAGAGAGGGCAGAGCCTCTGGCTCCTGGTGGAAGCTGGATGGCTCTCACCCTCATGTTATTGCTTCATAGCCTAAACTCCAGAACCTTTTTGGGGGGAATAGGATGAAATAGCTGTTGTTACCACCATTTTATCAAATAAGATAGTAACATGTCAATTAGAGCACTGTGTGGAAATAACATCCATTTCAGTTTACGTGATTGTAACACCAAAGATCATATTGCAACATTTTGCATTTGTTATTTTGTTTCATCAAATTACTTATTTTTCACGAGCCAAGAGATTTTAATTTGATTTGTGAGTGTATCATTTTTAATCATACGTATAGCTTCTAATGTATATTACTGGAATCTTCCAGCATTCCTGAAGTTAGATGTTTTGATAGTCCCTATTAAAAAGTTTTTTGGAATTGATTTTTTTTTTTAAATTAAATTGATATTTCACAGGGATTTTCTTACAACATGCCAAAATTTTCACCAGATGCAGATGCTACTTCCTGGCAGCACTAGACATCTTACCTAATCCCTGGGATCTGTGAGTTGATTGGAGTGCAGGGATATCTTCATTCCTGATTTTGACCAGTGGATCTGGTGAGAGCTGGTAGCTCCACTCTCTCTTATTTATTTGTATTTTCAAACATGTTTCAGTGTCTGTTGTCTCAAATAAAGCAGAAAACATTTCAAGTAAAGTCACCGACTCTGGAAGTACTTAAAAGACATATAGACGTGGCGCTTAGGGACGTGGTTGAGTGGTGGACTTGGCAGTGCTGGGTTAATAGTTGGTCTTGATGATCTTAAAGGTCTTTTTCAGCCTAAACAATTTTATGATTCCATGAAAGCCTAAAGCAGCCTGTGAATTTTCCTGATGAAACAGACTGAAAAGCACTCCAGGGTAAAACATGGTGACATGTGCATGGTGGGAGTTAGCCTGGCCTTCAGGGTTTACTCCTCATCTCATACTTGCGTGGCCGCTGCTGACAGGGATGGGAAGTGTTTGCTCTATTTGGAATTCCTTTTCTTGGAAACAGCTGCTCCTTCTAGAGAGGTTTTTTTTTAGCTCCACATCTCCAAATGAAAAATTTCCCCTATTTAGGGTTCACCAGAATTGTATCGCATCTGAAGTGGTGTTGAAGCTGTCAGCAGCTGTTGGAACCAGCAACGTATATGCTTTTCCTTCTTTCCCTTTTCTCCTGGTTTGGCATCTTTAGCCCTTCTTTCTCTGGCATGAACAATGTTCAGTTCACTCTCAGGGCTTGGCAGTCCTCTCCACTCTTGACATATGGCCTAGGGTGCCTGTCCCCTGCCATATCCCATGGGAGTGCTCTAGCTAGAGCTTACTCTTGGCAGGAAATGTACTGTTTCCAGCTGAAAGCCCAACTTCTGCTCTCCATAACTTCATGGGGAGCTGCTGGAGTACAGTCAGAGAACATTGGTGCTTTCTACTTTAGAGACCAATTCTGTACTTAACAAGCTATTTTTATCTGTAAGCCCTAACACCCTCCCATGCTTAGTAATATGGACAGCAAATCGCTGTGCAAAATGCTTCTGGAGTAAGGGGGTGATAGATGTTTGCACCCTGTTTCCTTGGCTGATGTGAGGTCGTATCTCAGCCTCAGGAGGGATGCAGGTAGAAGAGGGCTAACACTGTGGCTTCCATCTTCCTGTGTGCTGCATTGGCCTTTAAGTATCATTCTTTTAATAGTGTCAGAAGGTAAGATATCAAGATTAACTGACCAGAGCTGCTGAGCTCAAAATCATGGAATTGTTTAGGTTGGAAAAGACCTTTAAGGTCATCCAGTCCAACCATTAACCCAAGACTGCCAAGTCCACCACTAAACCATGTCCCTAAGCACCATATCTACATGTCTTTTAAACACCTCCAGGGCTGGTGACTCAACCACTTCCCTGGTTCAACAGGTTCCAGCCTGTTCCAATGCTTGACAATGCTTTCAGTGAAGAAATTTTTCCTAATATCCTATCTAAACCTCCCCTGGCACAGCTTGAGGTCGTTTCCTCTTGTCCTATCACTTCTTACTTGGGACTGATGCCCACCTTGCTACACCCTCCTTTCAGGTGTCTGTGGAGGTCGATCAGGTTCCCCCCGAGCCTCCTTTTCTCCAGGCTGAGCCCCCCAGCCCCCCCGTGAGCCTTGTGCCCCAGCCCCTGCCCGGCTCTGGACACGCTCCAGCCCCTCAGGGTCTGCCTGGGGCTGAGGGGCCCAAACCTGCCCCCAGGGCTCGAGGGGCGGCTGCACCAGGGCCCAGCACAGGGGGACGGGCACTGCCTGGCCCTGCTGGCCACACTGTTTTGGGTACCAACCAGGATGCTCATATTCTTCATATTAATACATAAAGTATGCATTGTTATATTTTCATCAAAAATAGCGTAAGCAGTTAAGGTGGATAATAAGCTGGTAAGATTTTCGTAGTGACTTACATTTCCTTTCAGATTTGTGCTGTTAGTACATGTCATCAGCTGATGGACTGTATTTATAGTGGTAGAGGAAGCAGAGCCTTCTTTTCTTCTGGAAAACACCTTGTAACATTTTTTTTCTAGCAGAACTTTTACCACTATTTGAGTCTAAAAAAGAATAAATGAAAAAAATCTCAAGAAACCTATTATTAGGGGAAAGATATTTACAAAAACAAAAGGCAAAGATAAAAGCAGCTTGCTTGTGACTGCTGTTCTAATAACTGTGAATAGGATGTATTTCTTTAATTCAGAAGAGAAATCTTAAAGTGAGCAAGTTAAATCTGCAAAAATTCTATACTTCTGGGAAGATACTACAGATTGTTTGGGAACAGAAAATCCTTCCTGTTCCCTTCTAATGCTGACATGTTAAAAAATATGTAACAGTTATGTCATATATGAACTGACATTTTCTTGCTGCTATAACTTACGCATTGCCATAGCAAGACTTCATCTCTTTTCCTTTTTTGCAATATCTTGGCACAGCCAGAGAATCATTTTTTCATTAAATGCAATGGATTGAGATTTTTACTTTTACAAATTAGGTTTTTATTGAGAGTCCCAAACTTTGAAATACCTTTAGTAGGAGATATTGTTATTAGCATTTCCTCTGCTGCATTTTCATATAAATGATTCATTGAATCTTCTAGTAGTTTGAATTTCTAATGGAAACCTTCCTTTTTATGACAGCAACCAAGGCAGAAATGGGTTAAGTGCTGACAAATACAGTGCTAAAAGACCAGGAAATGAATTTCACAGCTGGGTTTCAAACCATTGCTGAAATAACTGTCTATTTAAAGCTACATATAGGAAGTGCCAAAAATTAGGCATTTATTTTGCTGTATTTTATGTGATTTGTATTAATTTTTATCAAGGTCCTTGTTTTGTAAATATTAGGTTTCTGTTTCATAAAGTAAAGTATTTATCTTAAATCTTTAATTTGTGACTTGTTATGTGTCTGGCCAGCAGCATCCCATTAACTGTAGACAACTAAGTGTGTTTCTATGGTCAAAGCACACTTAATAGCCACTAATTTCTGTAGTGACTTCAATTTTTCTAGCTACCTCAGGCAAACCCAGTGTGATCCAGAAATAGAAATGTGGCCATTTGCTTTTGACCACATTTGGAAAATTGAGCAATTTCTGTGCCTCTTTCAGATTGTGCCTTGTTCAACCACACAAAATCCCCAGCATAAATCTGCAGCAATTTCTGTGTCTGCAAAGAGTCAACAGGAAAATTCAGTCCAGAGCAAGGTATCAATACAATGCAGGTACCCATTCACCTGGAAGAAGTGACACAGCCAGTCACGTTCTGTCTTTTAACATCTCCCTTTCACCTGACACCCAGAAAGGTCCTAATAAATTGATCCAGCTCTGCTGGTTTCAAGAGCACCTCATCAAAGTCAGTAAGCTGAGGATCTGGACAGTATCTGAAGGATGCACATGCCCATTCGTGGTTCCTGTGTGAACGGTGTTGCTGTTGAAATGACAACGCAATATATCCAGAAGGATAAAAGCTCCTTCATTTTCAGTCCCTTAAATGATCCAGATTGATGACTTTTCCATTCACCAGAGTGACCTGTTAATATAGGGCTCATGAAAAATGAGTTCGGAAGATAAACATTAAGTATTACCTCCATATTTCCTGGAGAAAGTACAAGTTCTAAGGACAATGAGAAATGTAGCAATATGCTGCTGTCTATGAATTATATATAGTGTCAGTACTCTTGGCGCTTTACTTACAGCTTCACAAACTGCCTTCCTAGCTCATGAACGTGCAAAGTAATTAGAATGGCAAATAGCGTTAGCTTTTATTGACCTGTGATGCCCTCTAGTTCTCTGTCATGTTCTTGAACACCATCTAGGTTTTTCTACTTCAACCTTAAATCAGCAGTTTGCAGTTTGTAGCATTGATTATTTGGTATTGTCTAATTTATTGATGTGGACAGCCAAGGCTTCCACACTTGTTATCAGTTACTCATTTATCCAATGATCTGTCATTGTGCACAGCAACTGTAGCTTGCTGAATCACTTACTATATACTGTAAGTGTCAGATATGAGCTCCCACTTTAAGAATTGCCTTTTATTCTGGGAGCTGCTGAGCCATATTCTCGAATTGTATTGTGCTTTCAGTAGTAGAGATGATTTAGTATAAATGATAGCATTGTGGGTTTTTTGCCCACAACAGTGAGGTAAAGCACAGCCACTGAAATAAACCTGTACATTTTCATTTCCTATATAAAAGAGGCTTCCTTCATCATGAAAATGTAGGCTGGGTGCTCATTCTTCTTTATTAATAATAGATAGGCAGATAGATGCGCAGACACAGAGTAACACTGCCCCTGAAACTATTTTGCAAATGGTAAAATAGATACACATGAGTGAGCAGATTGCTTTACCCACTAAAAATGCAGCCTTCCCACTCTCCCAGAGAAACACTGCGAATCTTGACTAACGTTTTGTCTCCTAAGGAGAGTGTGAGAATAGGAAGCAGTGGCTATCTAGTTCCTTTGAAATGACTGCGAGAATTTTAATAGGTGAACTGTAGTACCTTTAGCTGGGGATTAGTGTTACGTTTCCTCAGCACAATGGTGATGCCTTTCAGAGCTGGTTTGTGCTGCATAGCACTTGTGAGTATCTGAGATGAAAAGTTCTGCTGTGGAAGGAACAGTGCTCACTACTGAATTGTCAGCATTATTTCTTGCTGCACTTATGTGATCCTCAAAGGTGCCTTATTGAAGTGCCTGTTTGGCCTGACCCTGTTTAGCTTATGAGATCTGACAGTAGTAGTATTGCTTCAGGCTCTGATGTTACTCATATGAAGTTCACCAGAAGACTGAAGCTAATAACTTGCCGATGTTTGTTCTGTGCTTCACAGTTTTTAAGTTGAAAGAACATACAAAAATATGGTTGGTGTGTTAAGTACCCTGCCTGTCTTTAATACCATGGAGCAGCATGGAATATATGTTCTTAATTTTTATCAGGACCAACCAAGCTATTTTTTGTCTTGATAGTATTGATGACCTCTTGTAAGCAGGAGAAAAATAAGCATTCAACTAAATTTGTGTTTATGTGTTTATGACTTCAGACTATTTCAAATGGATAGGTAGCTGCTAGGTTACATTAGACTTTCATGTACTGACTTATTTAGTGTATGTGTTGAGTGGTTTTTGCAATTCAAGCATGTTTCAGTAATTTGCAACCAGTGGGAAGGGAACAGTAAGTCGTTTAGCATTTCATCTTTTTCTTAGGTTAAAATAAAAAGCTCTCAAAGGTATTGTTTATGACAAGCCCTATGGGCTGGAGTACCTTGAGAAAGTGCAAGAAATATAAAGCACAGATTTCCAAACCAAAATGATTTAACAGTAAAATTAATAAACAATATAGTTGTAAATTTGTAAGGCAGCTTTGGGTTCTTATCCTCTATTTTTTTCTGGTATAGCCAGCTATGGACCTAAAGGACTGTTTCAACTAGTAAAGGGCAGTGTGTTCCATGTGGTCTCTGATTTTATTTTGTCTTGGCTGGTGCCAGTTTTCTTGTGTGGGTACCTGTCTGCCAGGAATTGGTCTGAGATAATTTCTTAACGGCTTGAGATGATAAAAGGCCTTTGGTTATATCAAAGCAGACTAGACTCAAGCACCAGATGGTTTTTCATCTTTATACAGTACATATCACATTAGCAATCCAGTTGTGGATAGTTGCGTTGCCCATCCTGGACCAGGAGTGGTTATAGTTTCTGACAGTGGAGGAACCAATTTGCCATAAGCTATATATGCCCTTACTACTTCTCTGAAACACACTAACGTGCTGCTTTTTCTTCCTAAATGGAAAAAAAGTTATGTCTGGAACAAAGGAGGTATGACCCTGCCAGCACTCCGACAGCTCTGTAACCTCTAAGTGGCTGTAACAACTACATTTAGCCAGATGTTTTTAAGGAGAATATTGTTATCTGAATATGTGTATGTACATGTGACTGTGCAGTAAAGTGATCTGATTTAGAGATGTCATTTCAGTTGTGCTTCTCTTGGGACACAGGATGTTGCAGAAATACAGGCAACTTAATTTGTAAATAAAATAGGAATGAGAGGTACACAGTAAATTTTTCAGCATGGATGACAATATGAGAGGAAGGGGCCTCAGAAACACTGGGAAGGATTGGATGGGCAGAGAGGAAGACCTTTGGTACTTGGGTAAGTTTTCTGATTTAAAAGTCTGTTTGAAACTTGTAAAAAAACACTAACCAAAGCATCAGGTTGATTAAAAAATGTGTTTTCGGAAAAAATAGTGAGTTTTGTCAAAGAGGAATGTTAGTATTAAAACACTTTTTCCGTCAATTGACAAAGAAGCCTTGGGCAATGCTGCATTCAGAGGAAATACTGTGATCGCAGTCTGGAGGTGGAAAGAAAAGATGGTAGAGAACTCAGTCTGGAAAGATGGTGGTGCTCAAAGGTTAGTATTGGGGTGCCTACACCTCCAGCAATGACAAAGCCTATTATGTCCTCATCTTTAACAGGTTTCATACAGCCTGTGCAAATAAATGTTTCATAGTTTACTCATAGACTAAACTTAACTCACTTGGATTAAGTGAAACTTAGCAGAGAGAAATTTCTCTTCCATGTTCGTGGCTTCCCATACTAGACAGTTCAGGTTCCTATAGATGATGCCAACAGGACTGAAGCAGTATAGTAAAGCATGGAAATATTTCCAGCCATTCCCTCAAGGATAATTATCAATGCATTCATTCCAGAAAAGCAGTCACAGAAGCTGGGCACATCTAAAATATCCATGTTGTATTGTTCTACTTGTAGGGAAAAATGCCCCTTTTTTGGGTTTTATTTTTGATTTCTGCTTTTTCTCCAACTTCCAAACATGAATAATTTTGTTCCCCACTATCCACTGTTCTGTCATCGCAACTGGAATTGTGTATTTCACAAGCAAATACAGAGATTTGTTTCAGCTGGAGCTCATGACATGGGGGAGAGGTTAATGTGATCCATCATACTCTTGAAGATAAGGAGTGGGAATTATATATATTAGTTTAATGTGGAGGATATTGACTGGAAAGAATTAAAGATGGTTCCTTTTCATTAAGTTGTGGGAGGATCAGAGCAACAGCTTTCAGCACCTCCAAGATCTCTGGCTATGTGCCACTGTATCCATATTCCCCATCAGCCCAGACCTCATTTTAATATTTAAAATGGTACCTGTTTTCTTTTTCTAGCCCTCAAAAGGGCTGTAATTCTTTTCCTTGTTCTGCCAGTGCTCTAGCTGCTACAGCTGTTGCTGTCACATTTAATAAGGACTTTGTAGAGTTTAAATATTGCATTGCTGCACCGGCTTTTCTTTGACATAAGAAAAAAGCTTTGTTCGTTAAGGTGAGGTGTTCCTCACTGCCTCTGACACGTGGGTTTCAGCTGAAGGTGACAGGAACTTGTAACTTGCCCTGGTATGCATGTGAAGCTCCCTGTGGTGCAAGTGCTGCCTGACACCGTCATGCAGCCATCAGTGGAGCTAGGAGCTTGCCGTTCTGTGTGATAGTCCCCATCCAGTGCTGAGTCCTCACCGATTTGTCCTGGGACTGTGGTATACACAAACTTAACGTATTTCAAGTAAGAATTTTAAATTGACCACATTATAGTTCCTGACCTTTAGTTGTGCTATTACTCCGACTTTGTGGTCATGTATTTCTCATTTTAAAATCACCAGTGATACTGTGGTTCCTTTTATGCAGCAAACAGGTAACTTTCCTGTGCTCGCTTGCAGACCAGGTAGGAAATAAGTCAGCAATGTGGACAGTAGCTTGACATTTAAAAATGTCAGGGGGAGGAGAAAAGGAGACTAAAACTTGATGTCCTCATGCCTACAGTAACTCAACTGCTTATTGAAATATTTTCTCCCTAGCCTTAAGCTCTGTTTGTGTCAATCGAGCTGAATATAATTGGGGCTGTTTACTTTGACAGACAGACAATATTCAAGAAAAAGCATGGAAGAAAACACTCATCCCCAAATCTGCAGTGTACTGCTGTATACCATCCTGTGCACATTATATCTCCTCCTGTTCTCCTTCCCCAAAACTCTTCCATCCTTCTGCACAACCAGGCTAGATATTTATTTTCATTCTCAATGTTAAACTGTGCATTAAAAAGCCCATTTCCTTCCTGAAGCTATTCATCATCTCCCAGAACCTTTGATGACATCTTCTTCCTTTGATTCTGAATCATTCTCATGATAAATAAAATCAGAGTGATTTTATTTTCCTCCCCCCCTAACATTACCAAAAGACCAACTTCTCTTGTTAGGATTTCTTTTGAAGTATCTGGGGTGAAAAGAGCTGAGCTGCGGGGTAGAAAAGTGTTGCTAAAACATGACTTTTTAGAAAATTGATAATAAAGTCTAGGTTAAAAAATAAGTTACTGTGCAATGCATGTATTTTCATCTAAACATTGCAGGCTGTTCTTTTGTTCGAATTTTCTGGGTGATGAAGAAAAACAGATGAGTGCTCATTTTGGTAAAAATACTACATTTCAAGAATATTATCAATTCTATTTGGACACCTCATGGCATGTTTCTGTCCTTTAAATATGATTTGTTTTGGCTTAGTGTTCTTGTACTGCTCTGATTCTGCTTTAATTCAGACATTTGTGTTTCTCTGCTTTCGCTGTTGGTAGCATGCTTGGTGCATAACAGCTTGCTGGGTTTACATTATGAAAATAAGAAAAGGAAATGAAAATGCAGATCCTTATCATCGATTGAAGATGCCTAAATTAGAGCAAATCTTTTTGTTGTTCTTATGTTTGCTAAATATAAGGCGTAGTCAAATCCCAGAAGCTGACATGAGAAACATCTGCAGTATGGAACTGGCAATTTGAATTCTCAAGCCCGTGACATAACCCTGCCTATTAAACCTGAATCAAATAAAAGTTAAATGCGAACGGAGATTGTTTCCATGTTTGCATTTGAGGTTCTCCTTCATTCTAATGCGTGCTTTCATGTCTAGCTGAGGACTTAGAACCAGGCTGTGCTATATTGTCATGGAGGGAGAAAGAGGGAGTCTCCAAAGGGCAGCTGCAATCAGTGACCCAGCACCAGCAGTCCAAATCAGTCCAGGCTTGGTGGGGAGGTGGAAGGAGAAGGCTAAAACAGGTGCCAAAAAGCAATCCAGAGCCTCAGCTGACACAAATCAGCAGAAAAAAAATCTAGAACAGTGTGGTTTTTTACAGACTGAAGGCCTTTATATTTTGATTCTCAGTTGCTTATTATGGAGATGGGTTTGAAAAGTTGCTCCTGTTGATTTAGATTCAGCTTGCAGCTTGTCATATATGCCGAGGACCTTGCCACTGGAGAGGGCATTGCAAGTAACAACAAGAGCAATTGTTCTCCTTTCATCTGAAGACCTAGTGTAACAATTACTATTTTAAATCATTATTTAAAGTGTTTGTCATAAACCCTTTCGTAGCAGAAGCACTTTTGAAATATTAAATGCTATTTTCCTTTTAGCCAGAGCAAGGATCGGGGGGGAACTGGAGTCACTTGAAAGTATGTGGCTGCGGTTTCTTCTGTGGATTTGTCAAGATAACAGCTGCACTGCTGTAGTGATGGGGCTGATGGCGTGTGTGCTCTATCACTCAGGGGGTTGTCCTGGAGGCAAGATGCACACGTAATGTAAAGCGGTGGAGAACCATAGCTCTGTTCCATCTCTGTTGGAGGGCATGATGACTGTCCCAAGGGACAGGGCAGATGTCACCATACTGACGTGGTGCCACCTCCTTGCCGCGCTGTGCAGTGGGCTGGCTGGCCCAGCTCCCATGGCCTGGCTGCCTGGGCACTTCTCCCCTGCTAACCCAGGCACTGCTTGCTGGAGGCTCTCTGTGCTGCGTCCATCGCATTGTGTAGACACACGTACAGTGTGCTTATTGTCTGAGCAGCTGCTAAAATTAAACATATTAGTGCAGGTTGTATTTTACAGCCTCATTTTGATTTTCTCAAGGCAGTCATCTCTGTCAGAGGTGGGAGCCTGACGTGGGAGCCCTGGTCTGCAAGGGGCCTGTGGTATCCTTTATGCTGGTTTGTTTGAAGAACAAAGTCAATTAAATTGATAGTTGCATTGGTGTAAAATTCATGGGAAACTGGTGCTGGGCTTTGAATATTTTCAAAGCATTTTTTCTGAGTTTGACCTTGGTTTTGAGTTTCTGACCTTCAAAAGAGAAAAAGAGCATCTGAACAGATATTTTACTTGCAAAAAAAATGGCAACAGCAGAATCAACTCTGGCCTCTGATCAAGCCTGAGAAATTTCAGCCTGTCAGGGGAAGATTTGTAAGTCAGTGACTTGACACGAAAGTGCAACCTTGTCTGCATACTTGTATGTATAGCTGTAACTATTGTAATAAGGGCTAATGTGCGCCTACCAAGGAAAACTCAAAATGACAAAACTAAGGTGAGAAGTGTAGGAGATAAAAAAGTAACCAAGAGAGTAAATAATACGTGGTTTGCAAGAAATCCATTGCAGCATGAAACTGAAGGGAGAGTATTTGCCAGTTTCCTGAGATGAAGGTGATTGTGCTCTAGACAGCATCAGTAACAAAAATCTAGGATGCAAAAGCAAACATGTATATTAACCTGGTTTTTATCTAGGGTAGTCTTTTTGTTCTAATAGCAATTAGATGGGTGTGCCATTCCTAGGCTCACTCCCTGTGTCACTGTAGGGGCAAACCATCTGAATTAAAGTCTGGTTTCTATTATTGTTAATCAAAGTAACTTGTGTTGTACTCAGTGGTCTTCTGCCAGTTTAGATTTGAGCGTTTGGTCTGTTGGAGACATGCTCCAGGCAGTGCCAGAGAACAGCTGTTCAGATGCATAGGCTAAAGAGTTAGAAAAGAAAGAGGTGAGGGAAACAACAACAACAAAAAAGCTTCAATTTCTATGGAAGAGAGTGAATTTTTGGTGGGTGTTGTTTCCTTTGACATGGAGAGTAAGCTTTTCAAGCCATGTTTTGTTTCCATCTAAAGAGAAACATATGCAGTTCCAGCTGTGAAAATTATCATGTGGTAAACTAGTCTCAAATGACTTTGCTGCTTCATTTCACAGTTATAATTTTGGAAGCATATCACAACAAAGGCCTTCATCCAGGACTAAGTTCAAATCAAGTTTTGAGTTTTGAAATTGAAGTCAGTTGTGAAATCCCCAAGCATTTAAAAATGCCCCTGAAGAATTTAACAGATGAAAAACTTATTTTATGTTAAACAGTTCATTCAAAAGGTAAACAAAGAGGAGGAAGGAGGAAACAGTTATTTCTTGACAGCAAAATAATTTATTCACTTGGCTTTTGGATTGTCTTCTCACCTCTGCAGAAAAATAAAGGTAGAGGTAGGAACACATTGATACCAGGAAAAGGCATGCACATATGTCTTGCTGTATATTGTGGAAATGATGCTACATACATGAGTTTGTTCAGAGTTCCTCGTTCTCTACCTCCTCCTCATCCTGATGGTTTAGCTGCATGTGTGGAGAAACACTTTGTGAGCTGCTTGAGCTGTCCAGTCTCAACTCTGACTCATAAGTCCCTTAGAAATGTCAGGAGGGTACTCATGGACCTTAATTTATTTCTGTGGGACCACGGTTAAGCATGAGACTTGCCCATCTCGTAACCAGCTGTCTGATGCTGTTCAGCAAAACGTAGATGTTTTATTCTCCTTGAAGCTGATGAGGTTTAGGCACAATGCTTAAGGGCAATCACATAGTATAAGACTTTGGCAGAACAGAAACGGATTTTCAGAGAAGCGGTGCATGTGGAAACCTTTGCAGGGCCCTTCTGTCTCCCAAGGCTGCCGCTGTTCACCTCCAGCTTGACTATGTGGTAAGGCAGGCACATGTCAGAGCGCAGCTTTTCCAGCTGTGACAGCACTGCAGCTCCCACTGTTGTTGTAAAACATCCATTCCTGTTCTCTAATGCCCTCTAATCCCAAACACTTGAAAGTATATGGGAAACTTATGCTGATTCAATACCTTATGAATAAGGAAGCTTTTGTTACAGAGCTGATGACAGAAATGAATGTTTGGCTCTTGTATTGAACAAAGTGTACTTGTGCAGCAGTTTCATCTCTGAATGGCATTTTTAGCTGCAGCTACTAGAAACATAAATGGCAAAAAACCATGCTCTGTTATGAAGGCCATATTGAAAATAAAACTTGTCTTGTACTCATGTACCAAGTAATAATGATAATAAAAAAAGCTGTTCAGAAAGTGCTAGTACTTGAATTAGGCCTGTCTTCATCTCGTTAAAATAAATGTATTTATTAAGTATGCATATCTTTATCTCTTATGTAATGAGAAGAACAGAGCCATATCACAGATCTGCAGTGTCTTTTGTGCTCTACAAATGCGGTGCGACAGTTACCAGACAAAAAGTGATTTATACTGTGTCTTGTAATGGGTGGAATAATTAACAGTGGTGGCATCCATCACTTCTACAACATGCTTATCAACTTCTCCGTTGATTCAAAAAGCAGAAAAGCAGGAACAAAACACAGGAACAGAACAATAAAATTCAGTTACATACTCGGCCCTTTAACTTGTTGTGCCTAATTTGGACACCTGAGAATAAAACTCTACAGCCTGAACAAAGTGTTGCTTAGTAATGTGCATGCAGTCTGGGTTCAGTTTGTCAGAAATTAATTCTGCAAGGGTAAGAAGAAGGGAGGAATAAGCCCCACAACTGTCAATGGAATGTGAAGGCTATGAAATGAGTTTCAATTCTGCTTTCTACTGAGACACTTTCTTCACTGAGAGTATGTAATAGCTAAAGATTTCGGGAAAGTTTCCTGTCATTGTAAGGCATATGATCTTGGATTCGAAGGAAGATGTGATATCTTAACAAAACAGTACACATGAGTAAATCGTTGCTCAGATCTAGTGTAAATTATTTCTGATTTCCAATACTTGTTCTCTTCTTCAAATTGTCAGGTTTTTAAAAGTGAGACCAATTGAAAATCTGGCTGTGACTTCATGCACTTCTCTTCCATCCTTCTGGCACAGACATGCATGGGGGTTACTGTATCTCTTTTTTAAAAAATAAGTTTTTTAAAGCTGCTTGCCAAATGCAGTGCCGTAAAACTGCATGGAAGTGGCAGTCCAGTACGGTAATACCCTCTGACAACAATCTGGGAGCAAAATAACGTTGCATTAGATACAGAGCATGCCCTAGCATAACCCACACTCCTGTGCATCTTCCTGCAGTTCTTCACTTGTTTTCTGCATTCAGTAGCTTTCTGTTAAAAAGTAAAGTTTATTTGCTAGCTTTTTTGGTTTTGAAAAAATAAGGGAGCAATAGGGCACTGCATAATTCTGTACAAGACATGGAGCTAACGGCTTTCAGAAGACAATTGTAAAAATCAAGATCCCTGGGATTAGTCTCTTTTCTGTATTGGAAGTAAAACACAACACATTGTGTGAGTATGGGAGATGTCTTGGAAGCATTAGGTACAAGATTTATGAGAAACTTAAGTGCACTCCAGTTAAAAATAATCCCAAGGTTAATAAGAGGAGGAAATAATTTTCAGACTATAAATGACATTTGTAATTATGCAAAGTGAGGTTAAAAGGGCCTTTGGATCTTGGGCTCCATCACCTGAGATGGTTCTTTTAGCACCAGTGTGTTCCTCAGTGTTGCATGATGCTATGTCATTTGGTGTGAGGTGAAGGAGGGAGGAAGAGATGGTTAGGGTGAGTACCTAAAATCAGTTCACATTTACAGATTTTGGAGATTTTACACAAGTAGATCTTGGTTGAAGGATGGAGCAATTCCACACTTCCTCGGTAGGAAAAGAAGAGTGAGAAGTTTATTAATTTGCAGGAGTGCCTGTGAGAGCTCAGAGGAGGAAGTGCAGTTATCTGTAAAGCTCTCCACCAGTTCTGTCCAAGAATACGTTCAGAAGAGGAGGAGGCAATAGTCCAGGTCATCATAGAAACCATTACGTGTTGATGTGAACGAGTAGTGGAGAATTCAATCTGGAAAATCACAGTATCTCTTTGCAAAGAAAAGAACACAGGTTAAATATTTTGTTCACTTTTATTAAAATTGCATGTTCACTGGTATAATTTGGGGATTATTTCCATTATGATCTGAAGAGAATTCCTTTCAAACAAAAATCTTTCTAGCTGCTATAACTCAGCTCACATTCAAATTGAGAAGGAAGAAAATTTTTAGTTCTGTGGCTCTTGAAAAACAATGGCCTTTAATTAAAGAGGGATAATTTTAGTGAAATACAAAGAAGCTTAATGAAATATAAAACTTTTCTAGTGGTCATTGAAATTCAAATCACTCAGTTCTGGCATTAGTGCAGAAAGAAATTTAATGTAAGTATGTACATAATATCTGTCACGGCTCCCATGCCATATTGGTTGCATTCTTAGAACACATGCAACTTCCTGTGAATTTGCTGACTGCTAAATAACAATGTCATTTACTGAGTTCCTTTAACAGCAGACCCATAATCGTCTGTTCAAAATAATTATGTAAGATTCTAGTTGATCTGAAGAAAATCATATAGCTTTTTAGCCTATAATTAACATACAAGCTTGCCAGCTTTGCTTTTTCACATAGAAATAGCAGCAGTTGTGTATTTTATTACATTTTTTCTCTGCTGGGAGTCTGCATTCCAGACTCTACAGAAAGCTGTGAAGGGTTTACACACTTGGTGCTGTAAAACAGAGCTTGAAAAAACATACTGAGTTTCTATGCAAGGGCCTGTTTCAGTAACAAATCCTGCACTGCTTCTACCTAAATATTCTTTGAATAACTTTAAATATAAAAGCAAGATGAAAAACAGAGTATGAACATTCCCTGCGGGTGCAAGTGCTTCTGGTTTTAGTGGACATGTGATCAGTACCTTAGAACAGATGCAATCCACACTGGTAGAGAATGAGGCTTTGTCCCCCACTAGTGGTTGACCCAGGATGGTAAAAATATATCACAGCTGGTTGCAAGTACTCTCTTACTGTGGCTGATACGTGACTGCATGGAGATCTGAAGCCACCAAAACTTAAACTTTCAGGGTTTCAGCTCTGCTGCTTGCCCTATTCAACTCATGGCTTTGAACAAGTTACTAAATTCAGAGTGTGTCCTTTTCCTGTCCAAACAAAAGCTCAAGCATATATACTGTTCGTGCAGAGTGTAGGATAACTGGTGAATTCATGCTTGCAATATTCTGTAGGTAGAAGATAGAAGTAAAAATAATAGTTGTTATTATCTACTGGGGCTGTAACTCCTAATTCTTCCTGCACTTGGCTTTAGCTAAAAACTTTTCACGTGTTTGGGTAAGTCATCATGTAATCTCAGAGGGTATTTTAGCTGGGAATGTGGAGGTGATTGCAAGAAAACCCATGCCCCAGCAAATAACTCTTATATAATTGGTAATATGCCAGCAGGATGGCATTAACTAGCTTAGATTCAAGCCAGTCCTAGGAAATGGAAGCTGGGGAAGAGCAGTGGCCATATACTGCTGTAAGGTGTTACAGTATTTGTCCTGCATCCAAACACTTTTAAGACTGATCGTACCAAATTCAGGTCTCTCCTGAAATCAGAAACATGATAATGGACTCAGAGACATTAGATCTCTGAGCGTGAGAGAGCATGAGGAAGACTGGTGCAGACCTTCCAGTTTTGACCTGTCACTTCAAGTTCAGAAATGAAGGGTACAGTGCTGAAAAGCATCTGATCTTGGGCTCCCCCAGCTTCTCAGCTGGTAACACAAAACCCAGGGCTGTATACTGTGGTAAATAACAGCAGGGAGTCCATTCATCATGGTGTCTGTGCCATTAGCAGTCTTATTAGAAATGCAGCTCTATTCAGATATTTCTGTATTAGCTATTTTCTTCCTAGGGAATAAAAAGATCTGGATAAAACCCATATGATTCAAACCTACTCAGAGGTTATCCACCACAACAGGAGCAAAAATTTGCTGGAGAGTCCTACTGGTGTTAAATCTCTGTGCAGACAGTGTCTGGCATCATTTTATTAGCAGACTAGATATGCTGTTAAAAATTATATCTATTATATTCATCCCAGAGGCGTTCATTCAGAAGAGAGTAATGGAGCTCAGCTGACAAAAGGGATTTGTCCGTTTGGACATGCTGAAGGGCCTTGAGATAAGAAATAATTCTCACATAAGCAGTTCCTGAGTTAAAATATTAATTTATAGGAAATACTTTAAAAATGGGTCTTTTGAGGAGATTTTATATGGCTCAGGTTTCTCATTTTTAGAAGCTTTCAACCTTACTTCACCTGGTAAGAGTTTGCAAATCCAATCCCAATGATTTGTGTATCCATACTTTTCAAGGCATAATAACTTCCTAAGCGAGAAGTATGTTTTGCTCAGGACATAGCAATGTGATGTTTTTTTGGGATTAGCTCAGTGAGCTCTTTCCTCTGGCAGTTTCACTTGGGCAAACATCCACCCTGATGGAGGCTCATTCACCTTCCCTGAATGGTGCGTGGGGATGGACGAGCATGACTGCAGAATCCTGCCCTTTGTGTTTACCCCCTGAAAGCCCTTCCTGAGTAACTAGGTTGCAGGCAATCCTCTGACAGACTGAGCTGTCGTTTTTAAAATTACTTAGAGAAGAGGAAGTACAAAATCAATACAGAAACAACCCTACTTTTCTTTTTGGAGGAGCCCTGCCTCCCTGGTGCTGTATGCCCTGCTGCACACACCGTATCTGTAAGGGCTGTTCTTCATTCTGGCAGGGGGAAGAGTTTGTAACTCCCCTTTCATGTCCAACTTAGCAGCCAGATTTCTGCTTACAGGCCAGCATGCAATTCTTGGCATGTTTCTATACATTTTCATAATTAATTTATAAGGTACAATATCAGTTACTTTGCTAACATCTATATTTATCTCCTGTGTTGCCGCCTGCCCTTACTGTTTTATTTCTGCCAAAGAGCAATCAGTTTGTCTGGTGTGGTTTATTTTTTTATGTACAATGCTGCCTACTGCTTGTGTATCCATTACTCAGTAGATGTGTAGGGAGTGGTACATTGAGGGGTGGAAGGGGTGGTGTGGGGTTACTTTTACAGTTTGCTAGAAACACTGAAGAGCTATGAAGGCTACTGTGCTTCTGCTGAGCTCATTCTTTAGTTAGTGTAGAGCTTGCCACTCTTCTAAAAGAACTCAGAGATAACATGATACTCTAGCTACTAAAAACCCCTGGTCAGCAGTGTACTAGAGGGGAATGTATTGGTTTGCCCTTTATCTGTTTTTGTGATTATTTCTTGTTAACTTCAAGAAGTCTGGTTCAAGTAATAGAAGAGGAATGAGGAATGTAACTGCTAGGAGAAATTGCCCCTTTTCAAGAATTGCTTTTATATTTGTGGATTTTTAGTCATTTGGATTATTGTCTTTTCAATGGAAGAGACAGTGTTAAAGCCCCGTTTGTGCCTGCTTGCTTCAGATTGCATGCTTTTAAAACTGTTTTAAAATGCAATTTATAAGAAAATGCAAGAAAATCAGACTGTGTGAAAAATGGGCTTAACCCAATTGCCACAAATGAACTGCAGAGGACTTGGAGACATGCACTGTAGCTAGCATATCTCTTGATCTTGGTTTTGGGAACATCTGATGTTAATCATGATTGCAAAAAATGAAAGAGAGCCATCCCAAACCTCTGCAGAGTCCCCCTGCCCCAGAGTTACTTTTGTATTAATTTCATTTACTGGAATTTAGAATAGTTTCCTTAAAGGCGATGTGTGAAATTAAAGTTTTTGCCTTGCTTTGACGCAGTTAAGAGGCCAAAGCTTGTACGGACTCAATGAAGCACTCAGTGAAGTCCATTTTTTTTCCTCTGTTCCTGATGAAAGTGCTGTTGCATTTGGTGAGACATTCCCAGGTAATATCCACTGTTTACTCACTGTTATTTGCTGTTGTCCGGGCAGAGCATACTTACCTCCCCAACCTGCAAGAAATATGAAATTTGCCTCTGGCCCTTTAGACTTTATATTAAGCTATTTTTCAGTCTTTAGCAAAGAAAATTATTTTTCTTGCTGTTCTCTCCTCAGTGCTGGAAGTGGCAGCAGTGTGGTCCTGCCCCCCCATCAGCACTTCTTTGATTGCTGTGAGATTGTTTTTTGTTCGTCACAGTGTAGCTCAACCAGAGAGTTCCTGTCAGTCCTAACAGCCTGTCCGTAACATGCAAGAAGTTGTTATTCTCTGCAGTGCCACGTGCTGTGTTTTGGGGTGTTCCTGTCATCTAGTTGTATGCACAGAGGTAATGCTTTCTGTCTGCTTGCAGGGTACAGTGTCACAGGTGCATGCAGGACTAAATCGTATACCTGATTTTCTTGGGAATAAGACATGGAAGCCTCTTCTTGCTTTGTACACAGGCTGGTCTAGTCAAACAGACCAAGGATGAGATGCCTGGCAATATGAGTATTGGTAGCTGCAGCAGCTCACCAGAGCTGCTGCTCATTTATAGTGCCAGAAATCTTCTTACCCTCAGACAATCCTGCCTTATTGCAGCAGCAGCTTTGTCTGCCTAGAGCTGTCACAGAGCTTTCCTGCAACTGGGAGGGGGATGAGGAACAGGAGAAATATGGAATTAGGAGTGGCAGCAGGTTTTGGCAGTAGCTGGAGAAGGCTGGCTTGCCTGCAAATCCCACCAAATCTACTTCTAGCTCTGAAGTGAAAATGCGTAACAACATCTCAGGCAGGGGGGTCTTCACACAGCCTCAGGCATGGGGAGGCAAGGCAAAGAGAAGGAGGAGGGCGTACTTTCTTCACTGTCTTTATGAGCGAGCTCACCCAATATCATCCACCCATAGTTTTCAGGTATTTTTCAGAATTCTGGATTGTGGTTTGCATTTTCAGTTTCCCCAGATGTTCCTACAATTGTGTGAGCAAGGAGAATACATGCATAATTTCTTCACATCCCCAGTATTTACCTAGAGGGAAGCTTCACGTACCTGTACAGACAGACACATAGACATAGGCGTGCAAAAAATGGTGGCTAAATACTTCAGGCTCAGAAACGGGCATCCACAGTGGAACTATTTCAACAGATACAAGCTGTCAGCCTACACGTGTTCTGGCACCTGCCTAACTTTACTCGGACAGAATACTTCATTATTTCGCATAAGGATAGAGGCTTTTGAGCCCAGGTATAAGCCTTTTTAAAATGAGCTCTTGCATGCAGTGGCACGCCTGGAAAGGCTGCTGTGCTCTCGTTCTGGTCTACAGGCGTTCTAGACTGTAAGTGGCTCTGTGTTCCCGTTAGCAGTATGGTCCCTTCAGGCATTTTTTTATTTTTTATCCTGTGAGTTTATTTTCATTACCTTGCATTGACCGTTGGCTGTCTCTGTAGTTACAGAACTACTGAAGTGTTCTCTCATTATGCAATTTGGTGTATGCATAATTATGAAATTATAGTGTATAATTAATTCATTTTGAGACAAACCTATGATAAAATCCACAGCTGCCTCTTTCTTGAGGAAGCCCTTTTTTTAACTTTAAAGGTTGAGCGGGAGGTTCCACAAAGCAGATAAGGGCTGCGTTTGCCTGGCAAGAGTGCAGGTCACACTGTGCTGGGGCACAGGAGGCCAGAGCAGGTGGCTCCTGGGCAGAGGGCATGGGTGGCACAGAGACTGGGGCAATTCTTTCTAGCTAGGGGGTGTGATGTGCATAGCCAGTGTGCGACCTACCCGTGCATGGGCACCTTGCACTCCTGCATGCCGGTCGGTCGCTGACCTGACCCTTCCAGCAGTATTGCATCTTTGGTGCGTGAAGCACCGGCACAAGACACTGCCGCCCCATCTGTCCAGCCATGGACAGAATGGGGAACAACTCTGCTGTCCCATGCAATCAGAGAATTTATCTGTCTTTAAAATAGCCCAGATAAATATTACACCACCAGTTGTTTTGCACTTTCCTACCAAATGGCAGCAGGGTTGCCTTCCGTGCTGCCTGCTTCTGCCCCACCAAGCTCAGGTAGGACAGCAAAGAGGGTACGGCAGTGGTCAGTGATCACTGCATTTTTCTACCAATCAGTACGGTTTATCTCAAATCTGACATCTTTCCTCACTTGGGCCTTAATGCAGGTTTAGCAAGCAGATTACTGTAGAATTTATTACAGAAGCCATGCTGTTACTGCATTCATGTTTTGATAGGGGAATGGAAATGTGAAGCATCTTTTCATTGAAACAAAGGAAGCTGATACAGTATGTCCTGTGTATTGAATGTTAACGCTATTACAGGGCAACTACTTTGAAGGATTGAGATGTTCTGTTGAGAGCAGATCTGATCACAGGCTTTTAAGTCAATACAGTGCCTTTTACCCCCTATCTTATTTCCATTTAGAAGTAATTTAATGACTTTCAGATTCAAATATGAATTATTTTGTGGTGATTTAGATTTTCATACAGACAAGGCATGAAATTATCCCTTTTTTTATTGCATCTACATTTTAACATTTATAATAAAATATAAATGTTGCTTTTTATAGAAGCTTTAGGTATTACTCAAGAACTCTTTACACTTGGGATTGGTTTAGCTCCCAACAATAGCATCTGTGTTTTAACCCAGCCTCATACAATTACACATGATTAAAAGACAGAGTTAATTTTTTAAAAAAATACACAATTGAGAAAAAAAAAAATATATCAAAATCTTTTAAGTAAAACTTTTATTTTTGGTTTGTGAAATGCTGTTTCACCAACATGGACCTGTGCAAATGCACGGATATTCGTGGAAATGCCAGGCTACTGGCAAAAGTGAGTGCGTTACAGGAACAGCCAGGAGGCTGATTGTTCATGCAGCCACCTCAGGGAGACTGAAGTTCTCATCTGCAATTAGTTATGTTAGCTATTTGCCCTTTCTACCAGACCACTGCTGCTTCTATTCCAGTGTCTCCTATTCTGATGTTTATTCAGGATTTGCTTGCAGATTAAGAGCAGTTTTGGGAAAAAACCTGTTTCTTCCTACTTTCCTGCCAAATTAAATTGCTGTTTTCTGATTATCCTTAAATCATTGCAACTGTAAAGAATGGAAAATGGACATGAATCATGTTTGACCCAAACTCTCAGTCTTGGCTTGCACACTGTACACAGATCAGCCCTTAGGGTATCCCTTGGTGTCATAGCCTAAATCGTTTCAAGGTCTGAGAATCATTCCATTTAATGCTGTTGTCACAAGTGATTAACATCATGAGGATCTTCCCATTGCAGTGTTTCATTATTGCCTCTCAGCAGTGGAAGGGGAATTGTTTCATGCCACCCCTGCTCTGGGTTGGGTGCATCTTTGAGTGCACTGCATGGCTGAGCTGGCTGCTCCCCGCACAGCTCAGGGATGTGTGGAAAGGGACAAATGCCTTCTGCTGTGCATTGCAGTGTAGCCCTGGGAACCGATACAGGAGCCTGTTGTGTATGTCCTGTAGATTGGGTGCTTGGTAGTGCAGGGCAGGTGTATTATGACCCCTGGCAAATTAATTAGCAAGTCCCTTGTTGGTGTTGCATGACAACAGGACAAAGATTTCACTAGAGTTCAGAAATCTCAGTAACTCCACACAGCTCTCAATTATCAGAGCAAACCTTGCCCTCCCTTCGACATTTTTGAGTGAATATTTAAACATGTGAAGCAATTAATTAGGAAGAAGACTCCTCTATGGCTGTGTATTTCTTTTTTTGCAGCATATTTCTCCCTAGTCTTAGGCACTATTTTGTTGTCTTTAATACCTCTTGATTGCATCTTGTTATCATCTTGTCTTGATTGGCTTTGTGGCTCGTTAACACAAAAAGAGTGCTAATCTTTGTTAATTAGTTCCTTATTAGAGTCAATTGAAATTTGTAGCACAAGAAGCGAGCTGTATCTCTGATGATAAATAATTGGCTGCTAAGGAATTCTTAACAAGAAATCGTGTCAGTATAAGTGATGATACTTTAATATTTTATGTGGTTTTGTATATGTTTACTACAGTACTCCTTCCAGCTGCTGTTCCCAAGACTTCTTTTTTTGTCCTGCAGTTGTTACCAGTTTGAACATAGCTTACCTTTCCAAGAGATTTCTTTCCATATTACATTCTATGATTTCATTACTTTGTTGCTAGAGACCTATTTATTCAGAAAATTGTCTTCTGTAAATGGCAGGAAGTACTTTTATTGCTTTTCACACTTGTCTTTATTCTGTCCTGGTTTTTGCTGTGTCATAGGATTGGATATTATAAGGTCTTTGGAGAGCATTAACACCTGAAATGTTTTCTGGAGAACTGGTAATAGGAAACGGGACATAAGGTTGTAGCACTACTTTAAATCAGTGGGGATGCTCCTGTCTTTCACCAAAAATCCAAGTCCTTGCTCTGTACCTGGTCCCGCTGGTGATGACCAAGGTCCCATGTTGTGGTATCACTCACAGCTTAGCTCAGCTGCTGCTCCTGGCTCAGGTGGTAGTATCCGTGGGAAATGAGAGTAAGGAGTAAACCCCCTCAGTGCTTGCTTAGTTCTGGGACATACCCCCAGAAATGAGGCTGAACCCAAACCAAGCCTTTTGCCTGCCTTTCTAGTATGACACAGTGCTTTTCCTGGGAGGAAAAAGAAGATACGCTTTACAGCATTGATCCACATCAAAGCAAAGAAAACCTTGGGAGACCAAGTGTTTTGAGACCTGTGTTCCAGCCCTGCTTTGCTACAGCTCCGATGCGTTGACCTGGGCAGTGCTGCTTTCTCCTCTGTAAAATGGGAATATAGACACCCTTGGGGAATATAGTGATGAACTGAATTGTAGAGAAGTTGAGTGTTTTTCAGCCACTGCTAGTGGAGAATCATCTTAGGCAAAACTGGGCACCTCTGAAGAGAGCTTCACTGTCCTGGGAGGTTTGTATAGAGAAAGGCAACTGTTGTATGCTCATTAAACCGAGCAACAGGAACAAGCAAAAGGGGAGAATGTATGTGTAACCTCTAATTTAGTTTTCAGCTTTTATCTGTTTGTTTTGATAACATGCAGCCCGATGTCCCTGCTGCTGTGTCATGGTCAGCAGGGTTGTGTGGAAATGTGGGATTTCCCTGAGTGCATCTCCCTGGTGGAGCCAGGCACAGCCTCTTGCAGCGCTCTGCCTTGCCGTAGTGCATTCATTTCAGCAGGACTCCTCATAATTATGTAGATTACTGCTTTGCAGAAGGGTTGGGGATATTCTTGATACGCATATTCTGATCTGGGAGATAACTCGTATCTTGGTGAGAGCTTTGATTTAGCGTGAATCTTTTCCCAAGAAGAAGCAGACAGAGCATAGTATGAGTAGTCTTACATATTAAGGGTAGTTTGCTGCGTGAAAGAGAAGTGGGGCAAAAAGCCTGAAAAAAGTAAGAGAGAGAAGTGCCAGTTTGAGCTATACTTGGTTAAGAAATCCTTGGGTTATATGTTCCTCTCAAGTACTGTAATGCTTTGCATATCATTAACATACATTTTGCAGAGCAGAACAGTCAGTCAATTATTTCAGTCCCAATGATAAATTTTGAGGTAGTTTAGCTAGCTTACTGCTTGTTTTTTATTTCCTTACATTATGGATGGAGCCTAGAGATGCCCCCAAATATATACTTTATTATTTGCTTTTTATTGTCCAGCCCTACATTAATTTTATAAAGCTACCAGAAAATTTCTTCTGTTCAAATAACACCCATAGAAAAATTATTATTGTGACTCTCCCCAGAATCACATTTATTTTGAAGATTGCTTTGAAAAGGTGGAGAGGCATTCTGAAGCAGGTTAACTTTATAAAGTTATATAGTTGGACTTTACAATTTTGCAGAAAGGTCAGATCTCTTGCTAAAATCCTGTGGTACTTTTACCTTCAAGGGGCTGCAGCTTCAGTTCTCCATATTGCCCCTAGCTGCTTGTTCTCTAAATAGTAGGATTTATCTAAGTAAATATTGAAATTCAAAGACAGGCGTGTGGGAATCAATCTTGGCATCCATGGGATGTGCTTGCCTCAGTACAGTTGCTGCAGTATTCCTATGCCATGCTGAACTCTACTCATTTTTCTGGTGTGCATCCTCATGAGGGAGGACACATACCAGCCAGATGCTGACACCTTTCCACAGACAAGCGTGTTGGCAGCAGTATGGGCTGTGTAATACCTTTGCAATTAGTTCATATGGCAAAGCATTTTTAAAAGCATCCACTGTACCTGTATCATATTGTGTACAAATCTTTAGAGCCTCGTGATACAAAATCCATTCTAACTTTAATCATAAAATTATAATCTTTCACTGCACAGTACATAACGTGGCTTGTACCAATTTATCAGTCTTTCATCTTACCTTTTCATCTCTAATCTCTCTAATATACTATGTTAACCATGGCCTGGTCATGGAGCTTTACATCACAGTTTACAAGTTTTACCATTTCTTTCAAGCGATATAATGTCACAACAAACAGGTTTTAAAAAATAGTAATACAAGAAATCAAATGCTTATAAGCAGGCTAACCTCTGGACATTCTGTTTTACTGTGTGGTGGTTGGAACTCATCTGCAAAATAATGCTGTCTTATTTCTCAAATATATGTACCAACGTCTAAAATAGTTTTGGTATTTGAATTACTGAAGAATTACAGTACACATAAAAAGTATTTTTTGCTTTTGAGATGCTACATGTAGAGTGATGCAGATTTAAATAGTGCATAAGGTATTTTGACAATGAAATATTTAAGACATACACTGAATGTTTGTGAGTTATGAGCTTTATCCTCAGTAGAGTGAGAATAATGCATTTATTCCCATTAGTGCAAAAGAACTCATAAATCAGAGTGTCTAGATATGATGCTCACAAATGCTCACCTGTATGCAGATGCATGTACTCTTCCTACTCTCAACTGAATAGTTGTGTTTAGTTCATTGTCTTAAACCATGCTGGTGAAAATCATTGTAGCTCCCATTAGTGTAGTGAGATAAGTTGCTTAGCTCCAGCTGACTCTCTAGCCCATAGTGATAAATAAGTCAGGAATCTTATGGTCTTGAATTTTGTATTAATAGGATAATTTGTGACAGTTTCTCAAAGATTATTTCTGTGCTGTAAGTTGGAAGTTCCTGAGTGAAGATACAACCCGGTGTGGGCATACTGACTCTTTCCAGTGCTGAATATTCCAATTGCGTGTGCTTTAGTGAGTGCTGTCGCTGTTGGAGCACAGAATTTCAAATAAAATGAAAAAAAAGAGAGGAAAAAAAAGGGGGCAATCAGTGTGGGGTACCTAGTATCTTGGATAAATGTACATGTTACCTGTGCTTTTTAAGCTTTCCTTTGAAATTTTCTGTGAGACGCCTTCAGTAACCTGGTTTTCAAAGTGAGATAAACCTCTGGTACCAAGCAGCTTCAGCTGAACATGGAAAATGCTGTGAAGGCAAACCAAGCAGTGGTTGGAATAGGGTCCTGCCTCCATTCTTAGCATGTTCTTTTCCTGGTTCTTGCTGCGTAACTTGCTGCAGAGTTTTAACAGAAAATGTCACCAGAAAATCCTCTTAATCCAGGAGTTAGTAGGTGAATTTCAGAATAGACAGACAGCTGGTCCTCTGTATCCATTCTGAGTCTCTTTTCTGTTCTGGACATGGAAGTATGTGCATATACTGAACGTTATAGTCTAACATTTGAAGCAAAGGTGTCATCAAGGGACAAATCTTATCAAAGGAAGACTCCTAATCTTAATGATTGCCTATCTTAACAAGAACATTTTTTACAGTGAAAGTAAAGAATTAAGCATGGTGCAGGGCAAAGCCACAGTCTTGTAAAATAATAATAAAAAAAAATGATAAAAGAATACATTAGCACCTGTCATTTAAAAAATGATGAATTCTGAACTGGAGACTGTCATGAATAAGATAAGGATGCAGCCCTCCAAGAAATACTTCAGGGGATTTTTTTTTAATAAGACCTGAAAAATATGCCTTGGGCATAATACCACAGAACAGAGATTTGAAAGCCTTGAGCCAACTTTCTTTTTTGCCATTTTAATTTGACCCAACTATTGTACTTAATCACTGAATTGAGGTAGTAGCTATGTGTTTGCATCCCTCAGATAACTTTTTAGAAGTTCAGTAATGGGAAAAGTTTTAGCTATTTCCCATCATGGCTAAATGGTTGGAAAAATAGTTAAAATACTTTCTTGAGCATTTCTAGTGAAGAAAGGCACTTAATTGGGAACCTCCCATTCCCAGTTGTTCGGTAGTGACATGTGAAGGGGAAAACAGATTTTAGAGTATTAAGACATTTCAGTGAGGTGCCTAAGGGAAGGTAGGGAACACTTGACTCGCAATGAACCCAAACTTGCAGGCATCCCAGACGCTCATCTCACTAAAAACTTAGGTAGTTGTGTGCCAGTGGGAGCTGAAAGTGCTTAGCCTTGTGTGAACAATCTCAGGGATTGCAATTTACTCCTGCACAGAAGGCTGCTGGAAAGGGCCTGGTGGTAACAGTGGATGCCAAGTTGAAAATGAGACAACAGTGTGTTCGATTGCAAATAAGGCAAACCACACACTGAGATACCTTGGCCGGGGTAAAGTTGGAAGATAAGGGAAGAAGTCAAGGCGCGTCCATTCCAACTTTGTTCTTGTGGGAGAATCAATGCGGACCTAAGGATTTTTGGTTTTGATCAACAACGTGTGTACTGTCTGATTCTGGGTATATTTACTTGCATTAGCTCACTTAGAGTATTTTAGTTTCAGCTAAATATCTGAGTTCAGTTTGAGAATACTTGAGCTTTGCTTGCATAAAATGCGTGAAGTATTAAAGAACAGGCTTTCAAAGCGCATTTCAAACAGTGACTCCATGTCACCTTGAATGTCTCATTGTAACACTGAAGAACAGGTTTGATCAACACTTGTCAGGAAAGCAGTGGTAGTAGAGGATTGTTGAAGGTGGAGCAGATCCTCCCTTGGATTGGGAAAATGGTAAAGATGGTCTCTACAGGTACCTTGCCTTTTTCTGTTGAAGAGATTTGTCAACCCTCAGTAAAATGTATCAATGATAATATATCAAGCTGCTTTTATTTCTCTGTCATTAGTTCTGAGACTCTTTCGAGCGCTAAAGGTCCCTGAAGCACAAGAACTCCACCGTATCTGAAGATTTAGCAGTGTGTGTATGCGATCTGTGATCACATCAGTCTCATTTAATTCTTCATAGTACTCAGTGTACTGAGTTACCCAGCTATTTGGCAGTTAGAATTGTGACCAACAGTTGTACTACTGATTTTAATGTACATTGTTTTTAGGAATTTGGACATCCTGTAAGTTGTTTAGCATGGAATCTTTGGAAAAAGTTGCAGATGAATGTACCTTTTTACTGTAAATATTTTACTAACAGGAATAACATCCCAATGCAATGCACAGTTTGTTTGAGAGTCAATAATGTCATTCTCCATGCTGTCCTCAGGCAAGCAAATGACATTTTGAAATATTAGATTTTAAAATGTATGAAAGACCCTGCACCCAAAGTATTGCAGAAAATCAAAAACATTGTTACATCAATGTCTGGATTCCAGACTCTGTGAAACTATTTTATGAAATTTACAGCTGCAGTTCTCCTTCAGACAATCATGATATATTAAAAAGTTCATGGAAATAGACAGGCTCTGTGTGAACCTTCAAAACAAAACCAAAAGGATTATGAGTCTGAGTTTGTCTGGATAATACATTAATCATCTTTTGGAAGCTATTGTTTAACAGTAGTGTGCAGGATAGTTTCTTAGAATTTAAGTCAAATATATCTAAAGAGGGATTTATTTATTTGACGTTTCACTAGAGGAGGCAACACTTACAGAAGGCACTTCTGAAACTGGCATTTTTTCAATCTGAGTTGTGTCGTGTGTCTGTGAGAAATGGTTGGAGATAGCAGAATGATGCCTTCTGGATATTTGTAGTCTTATGCTGGTTTGTAATGTTGTACTTCACCAGCCGTTGGGAAGATCACTTTATAGACTGGCATAAAGTTGCACACTATCACAGCCGATAAGGCAGCTGTTACTGGGTATTACATTTCTTCATTCTTCCACCTATTCTGCTATTCTAAACTAAAGCCAAGGAGGAAATTCATGTTCACCTTATGCTTCAAGTTAAAATATATACATTTGTATGAAGTAAGTCTCCTCAGTTCAGCAAGTGACATCTCTCATCTGTGGAGCTGAAGAGCATCTAAGACACCTACAAATTAGGTGCGTATCATAGAATGGTTTGGATTGGAAGGAACCGTAAAGATCATGTAGTTCCAGTTCCCCTTCCCCTAGCCCAGGTTGCTCACAGCCCCATCCAGCCTGGCCTTGAACACTGCCAGGGATGGGGCACCCACAGCTTCTCTGGGCAACCTGTGCCAGTGCCTCACTGCCCTCACAGTAAATAATTTCTTCCTTATATCTAATCTAAATCTACCCTCTTTCAACTTTAAAGCCATTTCCCCTGTGTCCTATCCCTGCATGTCCTTGTAAACAGCCCCTCCCCAGCTCTCTCGTCGCCCCCTTTATGTACTGGCAGGCTGCTCTAAGGTCTCCCTGGAGCCTTCTCTTCTCCAGGTCAAATCGCCCCAGCTCTCCCAGCCTGTCTTTACAGCAGAGATGCTCCAGCCTCTGACCATCTTCGTGGCCTCCTCTGGACTTGCTCCAACAGGCCCATGTCCTTCTTATGTTGGGGACCCCAGAGCTGAACACAGAGTTGCAGGTGGGGTCTCACAAGAGCGGAGCAGAGGGGGAGAATCACCTCCCTTGACCTGCTGGTCACGGTTCTTTTAACGCAGCTCGGGATACGATTGGATTTCTGGGCTGCAAGTGCACATTGCCAGGTCATGTTGAGCTTGTCATCCATGAATACCCCAAGTCCTTCTCTTCAGGGATGCTCTCAAACCTTTCTCCACCCATCTTGTATTTGTGCTTACTTAATCATGCTCTAATACTTACTGTGGTGTGCCTAAGAGCCTGCCAGAAAAGGTGGGCTCCACTCCTCAAACTGTTTTCATGGGATAGTTTTACTCTGCCTTACATAGCTGCGTACTCCATTGGTCTCCAGGGAGGTTAGCTGTCATACTGCAATGTGCACGTGAACCTTGCGATTTTAAATGGCCTGAGAGAATGTCTCCCTCGTGGATGATGGTGTTTGTGGAGTCTCACAATGATGGTGAGAAACCAAGTTGAAGAGACAGCCTCTCACACAGCAATTGCACAAAAATGGGAAGAAAAGCAGGACATGCAGTTTAGTTTTGTAGCCTTGATATTGACAATATGCCAGTTTTCCTCCCTCCTACGTGTGGAATACTTTGAACTCAAGAAGATGAGTTGCATCTTTACAATGACACTCCTTGTGCTATGGAAAATATTTGCTCAACGCTAGATTCAGTTGTTCTCTTTCTAAGATCTGAACATGGCATAGTTATCTCACCCACTTTTGTGGTAGATCCTTGAAATAAGGAATTCCGCATGGTTTGGGCTTATACAACTCTGGTGTAGATCAATGTATCTTATCTTCCAACTTGAGAAAACTTTTACCATTTGGATTCCTCAGACTAGAATTAAATCAGTGAATGCAGATGCCTCTATTCCTGGAAAGATGTAGAAAACAGTGAAAATACTGGGTACGGTACTCAGAAGAAATCCTTTCTCCACCCATTTTATTATTCAGAATAAAAGCTGGATTGTAAAAGGGACCTCAATGTAAAATGGAAATGAACTTAGGCCACATTACAAGCAGGTAATTTTGTGCAAATCCAAGAATGTTGGAGGCTGCTGGCTGGGCTTTACTTAAAAAAAAAAAAAAAATTTCACATAGCTTTGATGTAATTGCTCATGAAATGAAAATGGAAGCCACTGTCTACTGACCAGTATGGATGTGCAGTTGAGAGCTGTGCAGTTCAGAGCTGTGCATTGGAAATTTGTTGGGGCTAAGGTGTTTCCTCCTTTCACCTTTACCTTCTTCTATCCCTTGACTGTATTCAGGCCTGAAATTCTTACTTAATTTGGAATATTGCAGCAGCTTGTGTGCAATTAGTGATTCTGAACTCCATAGCCTGATACTCATTATATTGCATTCAATGTTCATTGTCAAAAGGGCAAGAAGGGGCATGTGCTTAATATGGATGAAGCTGTCTGTATGAAGGGAGCTTCTGAGTCTGTGCACCAGTGAAGGCTGAGGTTGTTTGGTAGTCGCAGCTGAATTTTGGCTAAGTTAAAATGTTTGCTTGCCTGCATGTTCCCCATATGCCGGTGAAAACATCAGCATAATCAAGCATGAAAGAGCCCCAATTCTCAGATGAAAGAGTGAAGACAGATTTGCATTCATCACCCGCACCCGCATATCATTACAGAGTTTAATCCTTATCTCTGAGATACTGCAGAATATGTACAAAAGCTTCTGCATACCGTTGTGCTGCTGATTCCTGCACAGACCTTAAGGACTCATCCTCTGCAAGCCCACATAAATCAGCACAGGGACTGCGCCGTGCATGTGCGTGACATGTTTTTATAAATTTTACAGTATAAAAGGCAAGGATACCATGTGATACACTTCCACTCAGGAAGCATTAATTTTTGCCACAGAATTTGTGTTTCTTAAAGGAAAACATTAGTCCGTGTCTGTGTCATGTAAGCAAATGCATTAGATTTGTTCCCCACGTTGTTGTGGTTTTTTTTTTTTCCTGTTTGAGTGAGTTTTCTTTCTCAGTGGAAATCCCATTTAGCTTAAACTTGGGTTTTTTTTCCAAAGTATTACCTCAAGCTAAACTCTTTTGCTTATGCTGCTTTTTTTGCAGTGGTTTAAGCTGAAGTTAACCTTCCTATTAGCATTTTAATGGAAAAAGAGATTCTACTACTTAGAAGTTTTGTCTGCTTTCAAATGGCAGCATGGTAAAGGTATGAAATGCTGCTTTCCAGTGTTTGCAAATTTCTTCTTTTCCTACAGCAAGACTCATTTCTCTTTATTGATATAAATAAGAGCACCATTTGGCAGGGACTTCGAAGGTCATCTGTTTCAGTCATTTCCTTTACAACCACATCAATTATTTTACATTATAAGCTAGTCAGTCTTGTTTTAAATGAAATTGAGGTTTTTCGCCCCTACTTTCTTTAGTCAAAGCCTATTCAAAATGCTCACTTTTCTGATGGTTAAAATATCTCTTCATAGCTTAAGTGAATTCATGGTCAATTACACCCACTTGTTCCAGTGCCAATAATGTCCTTTAGCTGAAACATTGTTCTTTTAAGTGAAGATGACTTTCTAAATAGGTTTTTGTTGACATGCCTCTTTCTTAAAAAGGTCTCCAGTGTGTGACACTGTAGGGGGAGTCCTTTCCTTAGTGGGGATCTGAAAGTGGGTCAAGGCATTTTGTGCTAAATGTACTGTAAGCTCTCCGAAGGTACTGCAGGGTCTTTCTGACACCCTCCCAAAATAGTGGAGGTTGACACATGTGAAAATCGAAGGGCAAGCAGTAGATTTGTTATACAGGCAGGAATTATTTATTAAAAGTTCCCAAGACAATAAAGACTTCAAAGTAAGGGTTATAATAATAGTTTTGCTCCTGCCTTTCTAGAGTTTCCATTAGATGTTAGTTCTATTATTAAAAATTAAATTTGTGTTATTTATGGTCCTGTTTTCTTAGAAGACACCTATTGATCAAAATAGGCCTTGCCTTATGAAGAATTCTGAGCATTATCTGGATCAGTTGTCAAGCTGTATATATTAAACCAGAATATGTTTTAACACTAGCAGGTACAAAGTGACGTGCCCAGCAAGAAGGGAGGCCAGGCACACCCAAAACCCCAAAGCATTCTCAGGGGCCCAGGGGTGAGAGCACATTGTGGTGCTGTGCTGATGGAGCCACAGTGGTTCCTTGGTGTGTTCCAAGGGCAGTTGTTGGCAGGAGGAGGCTGGTGATGAGAACCTGTCAAAAGGGCTTAATATTGAGAGAAATTAATCTCTCTATCAATAAAAGTACTGGCATAGTTTCTTTCTGATGGTGTATTTGGTGTTTTCACATAGAAACGCTCACTGACAGTCACTGAAAAAGACAAAAGAGAAGCTAGAAGGTGCCAAGTGAACCCAGACAGGTTCGTACAGGACACAGTAGGTAGTTCTAACACGGGAGCAAAGTGTCCACCTGATAGTGATGGTGTTGTCTCCATCCCCTGGCCTTTCCCGGCTGGAGGGGGAAGACAAGAATCAGCACGGCCAACCCCAGAGATCTGGCAAGGTGTGGCATCTGCAACGTGCACTTACATGGCAATAGTGTGAGTGCGTTGGCTTTTTACTATGCAGACTGGAAGACCAGTTGATAGAAAGCTACATCTTTCTTGTAAATCGGTTGAGTAATGGTGTACTTAGGGAACATGTTAGATCTTGCACACAGGTATCTGATGAGGCTGTGTTAAAAGACGGAAACCTCCATCTGCTGTATGAGAGCAGCTCAGCGTGAGTGTCAGAACAGCAGGTCATCGGGGCTTGTGTGATTTCACTGTGCCCAAAGTTAATTATATTCTTTTGTTGAGAGCAAGGTCTACAAAGCTGATGTCCTGAAGAATCAGAAATTTGAATACAGGAGGATCTTGAACCAAAGTTGCAAAGTTAAATGGTTTGAGTTGTTTAATAATAATAATGATGATGAAGATATTGTTAATTAATGATAATACTAATAATAGAAGTTAGACCATATTGTATGTTCATTTTGAGAATTTCAGAAAATGGTGATATCTTTGCCCATTCTGCTATTCAGCGATATCAATTTTGTCCAATTTTCAAAATTACTCATTTTAAAGAAGATTTTTACAGGTTGTTGGGTTTTATATATGTTCTGTTAGATTGGAAACACAGGGAGGTACCCTGAATTCCCACAGACAAAACTGTCATTTTCATTTGAAATAGCTGAAAAGTACCATCTGAACAACTCAATTCAGCCCAAATTCATCTTACTTTGGCTCAGGATTTTGACCTACAAAGCTGGCAATTGTGTCCTAAGTTGTACGTGTTTGATTTGTCTGCATTCAGGAAGCAAAATTAGAGGCATGTAATGTGACTTCATTGTTGATCATTTACACGAGAGGAATCATTTACACAAGAGGAATGTTGTTAGTATAAGAGTGCAAAGTAACTGGTGTTTGCCAGCTGCTGCTCTTTGACTCTGCTGTGCTAACAGACTGTTGACTTTGTGTATATGTAATGATTTTTTCAAAGAATCAGTGATCATTGAGGCAGCAATAATTGGCACCAGGGAAACCTTTCAGCCAGGCTTCCCTAGCAGCTAGCAATGCGTTGATGTGTGGGTTTTGAATAGCTAGAAAATGTGCTAATTTTCAGTTGTGTAGTAACACTTCATTAAAAATGCTATAGAGACTTGGAGGAGTGGGCTTAATGTTGGGCAAGATCTTGACGAGTGGGCAGTGTGTACTGATGAGATTGAGAATGAGCTATTGTGTCAGACTAACTGGAAAGTGGAAGAATAGAAGGCCTTGTTTGTAAAAAAAAAAGCAGCAGGAGGAGAAAAATTCACATCCAAAGTCATTGTAATGAATGGGGAATGGAAGTACATGATACAAACTGGCCAACTTGGATTATTTAGGAGCCAAGCATCATACCATGCTGCTCAACCAGAAGCACCGGGCTTCAGAATGAAGATCCACTACATCCGAAGCCCAGGCTTGAGATGTTAACGGTTTAAGGGCATATTGGGTTCTGTGCGTGCATGACATACAAGGGACATCTGAAAATGTTTCATCTGACTGTGGGATTGTATTTACTTATCACTTGTGAGCCTGTCCATCATCGTTATTTACCACTTGGAGTATCACAGCCCGCAGGCACCGAAGCCAATGTCATTGATTATGGCTGGTGCACACCAGAGTCAAGAACATTGCACTGAAAATATTCCCCAACCAGCCTGCAGTATTTCAGTGTTTGGGATGACTATGAAGAGCTGCTGACCAGAGCTTTCAGTAGGGAAGGCATTTATGCGGCTTTCATCAGAGCAAATGCACTCAGCTGTGTGGGTCTTGTACCTGCCTGCCATCTTTTCTAGCACCAAGGCTGGATACCACTTCTCAGGAAGCATTCAAACCAGTGCAGGCTGGAGATGACAGGCACCCTGATGAATTTTGGATCCCTCTGTCAAGATCCATGTGGAAAAGGGTTCCACAGGTGTGTCCTTTTAGGAAGTAGGCATAGACATTTAAACAAAATGCTGAGATCCCTGTCCTAGTGAAGGTGAACATGATTTGGACCATCCTTGTGACCTTACAGTTCTGTGTGAGAGAGGGACAGTTGGTTTATGACACACTCATAGCTCATGAGTGACACAAGCTGACGTTTCATTCTGCTTCTGCTCATTCCGTTTGGTCCACAGATGAACCAACAAACAGAAAGTAATAGCTTACACTGGGGAGAGATCGTGGATCTTTTCAGATGACCCTGTCTTGTGTGTTCCTACCTGTCACCCAGATTTACAGCAGAGCCAGGATGGGTTAATTTCCTACCTGTCCCCAGATCCTTTGACAGACTGTTGTACAGCATTGTTGGGTCTAGTTCTGTTCAAAGTAGTGGCCTCCTTTACCCCATAGAAATAGGCTATATGCCTTTTGTGTGATCTCATAAGGGAAATAACACTGATTAAGAGGAAAATGACATGTCTGTTTTTCTTTAGTCATGCTATGCTAGTATGTCATGCTAGTATAGCTAGTATGACATGCTAGTGGCAGAGTCAAACTCCTGCTGCGTATGGGTTTATTATAAATGTGCTACTTAGAATAGCTTGACCTGAGATTTGGCACATGCATATTTCAGCCTGGGAGCAATCATTTCCTTGCCTACGTTTTGGAAGCTGGTGATTTATAAATTTCAAATGTACAAAAGAATTAAAGGAAACTAAGAGTCACAATTTGGGTAGCCCACACATTTCAGCAGTATGTAAAGTGTGTGTTCAGCCCAGCAAGTGATTTACGCGCGTATGATAAATGTCAAGCATATGCAATGGGGGCAGGTCTTTGAGCTAAGACTCAACCAAAGACTGGGCTTAGGATTTGGATAGGGTTAGAACAGAGACAAAGCCTAATGCTCTAGTTGGAGTGGGGATGAGGAGGGGCTGCCAAAAGAAAACAGACCATTCTTCTGGAGCTTCCGTCAGAATCTTTCTTGCCAGAGCTGGAGCAGTGTCCTTCAGTGTGTGCTGATGGCTGCTTTCTCACAGAGGCTGTGTGATGGCAGGCAGTCTCAGCTGGCATTGGCTCACAAGCTAATTTTGTTGCTTATTTTCTATACCAAGTCCATGGAGGCTGCAGTTGCAGCTGTACTTTTGTTCGAGCAGGTATGAGTATGGAGCAACCTGTGCATGGTGTGCAGGAGTGAAGTGGTGTCACTAAGTAGAGATAGGAAGTGCTCCCGTTTGTTCCAGTCTCAAAATACCGCTGCAGTTGTCTTACACTTCCCCTGGACACAGCTTTAATGCGTAGTAGTGTAGAAGTTTTACTTAATGTTAGTATAATGTTAGTATAAACCTGGTTATAAATAATCCAATAAACCATTTGGATAAATGAACAGGGAACTCTCAAAATGCATCTCTGTGCATTTTTTCCATCTTCTCTTTCAGTTTAGGCAATACCTCAAATCTGTTTGTCTGTTGTATAGGTTTGGATTTCACCGTAGGGTTTTCTTGAGCCTCATTCACATAAGTATCATATCTTGCAAGACACCCAGTCTTGAACAGCTCCTCCATTCTCTCAGAGGCCTTAGTCTGCCAACGCAAAGGAAGCAGACTTGTGCAGGAGCAGACAGTTCGTGTAAGAAAGAATACCTACAGCTGAGTTATTCCTCCTTTGAAAGTTGTGACATGGGAGATACAGATAGTAGTTTGTTTTTCTTTTTCCAGATTCCTCCCCGGATTTCACAGTTTTTAAAAAATAAACAAAAGCAAAAGTTAAGGCTGTAGCTGCTGCAGCTGTGAAAGAAGCTTTCAAAGCTAGCATGAGTTTAAATTAGGAAGTTTTATCTGCCTGAATCTGAAGCTTGAAAATCTAAGAGTCATTTCAGTCAATTCAGTTGCTTAATTAAATAATGAAAGCATCATATGAAATTATGCAAAACCAGGGGAAATTCAATATCCTGAAACCCTACACCCAGATTAATCAAATTAATGACTAGGTATAAAAGGACACATTTGGAAGATTATGTAGAAATTCAGCTGTGTAGGGTTTTAAGAGTCTTGGAAAGGGAAGATGAGCCTTTGCTAAGTGCTGTGTGACAATTTTCTGAGTACAATAGTTAAATATAATATTTGGGGGAAAAGGCGTGATGTGATTTATTTTTTTTTCCTACAAACCCGAACGTGTTTGTTTTAGATTGGAGGAAGTTAAATATGCTTCAAAGATACTGTCTTGATTTGCTGAACAAAGAAATGTAACTATTTTTCACATAGGATAAATGTCACACCAGGGTGTTCCTATTTGGGGAGAAGTGGTATATTACTCTTCCTTTCTTTTTTCTTTTTTTTTTTTTTCTTATCTAAACCTGAATTTGACATTAATTTACAAACAGTTTCAGTCAGCCAATAACACATTTCTTTTCCTTCATAAACCATTTGTCTGAAAAAATTATCTGGGCTCCTACCTTGAATATTTGAGAACTGCTCAGTGTTCAAACAGTGTGAAAATATAATTGGATTCTTCTAGTTTCTGCTGCTTCTCACTATCCATATTTTAAATAGAACAAACATTATGTAGAAGTGAAAAAAGAAAGGAATTAAATCCTGAGAGGGGTAAGATATGGGAATGGATGTAATACACCCAAAACTTACAATGAAATTTATGAATTAAAAAATGTACGTACCAAGAATACCAGTGAAAATGAACACTAAGAATCAGATACTTTACTGCCAAGCTATTATGCTCAAAATTTGGGAGCTTGGAACTCAGGTGCCAAATTTACTCTCCTCTGTGACAGACTACTGTGCCAGCATTCAGAGTCATCCCACTCACACTACCAAAAGTCAAGAGTATAAAACTATAAAGGGTCAGGATAAATAGGCAGCATGATGATAATCAGCCCAAAGCTTCTGCTTACCCTGAATATGCTTGCTTGTGAAACTGCAGCCTCATCTCTCAAAGGAAACATCTCCAGATGAAATTTACTTCATTAGAGGGATTCAGACTGGAAAGTTTTCTGATCTGAAGGGTCTTTCCTGCTCTTAAAACTGTGCTCCCCCTGCACCAGTCCAAAATGGACTCATTAACACAAGACTAGGTCTTTGCCTAGGGCACGAGGAAAGCACTGTTTCATTGGTGGTGGAAAGCTTGCTTCCATTAGGGGGTCTTGTCAAAGCTCACATCTCCTGTCTCAGATTCCTGTACAGAGGGTCCCTTAAGGAAATGCTCCATCCCCAAATCTGGATGCTTATCTCAGTGCATCTCTGACAGTCCCCATGGCTTGTACTTGTACTGTAAATGCCTGTTCTGTTACCACCTAAGATCCCTCATACTTGTTTCCCAAAAGGGGGAATTTCAGTGTGTGTTTATTGGTAAGTATTGGTAAACCATCTTTCTAAGAGGTAGAGGGAAATGGGAAAAAGGAGGAAGTGGGCTTGCATGCCATTAGGATGGAAGGATCACACTGTGCTGTGCTGGTTGCTTCCACAGTATGTTGATTTGGAGATTTTGAGCATTCACCAGTGGATGCCACTCACCCTGATCCAGATTTTCCAAGTATGCTGACACAGCAGAAATGAGCACCAGAGAGAAAGAAGTGTTCCTCTGAAAACACTTCATCAAATCCTGTTGTTATGACTAACAACAATCAGTGTACAAAAGAGACAGTGAGATTTCTTGAGTTAAGGTAACATGAAAAAAAAGGGCGAATGAGCAAGTTTCCTCAGATGCAGCCTAAGCTCCTACCAAGCCAGTTTGCCTTGCCCTGGCCAGCTCAGCTCAGTCATGGTAAAGAGCATCTGCCTCAGTCACCACGGTCAAGGCGATCACAGAGACTCCTGACCCCGAGCTGCCTGCTTCTCTCATGACTCGCGTCAGACTCTGTTAAGTCAGGTTCTTTAACCTAAAAAATACGGCTGCAGAATAATCCTTGTGCGTTTCCATTTCAAGTAAGCATAAATTCTATTGCTCAGTCCTCTGTTACAGTGCTGTGGGCATTGTGCTGCTGGGGGCTGGGTTCAGGTAGAAATCTGGTTGCCTTGGAGGTAGTTCTCATATTATTAAAGAAAATATTAGACTGCCAGCCAAAGATGGTGAGATGGTAGTTTGTGATACACGTTTGTAAAACTGGGAGGAAAATCTTGGGGAGGAAGAAGGGGGGAGAAAATTTGCTTAAATGTCTGTTTATTGAAAGTGACAATATTTAACAGTACTAGCAGGAAAATGTTTCATATATTAAATTAATGTACCGTATTATTGGGTGTGTTTATACAGCAATTTGGCACTCTTGGTGAAGTTTTGTATTGAGAAGTAATAAAGTCTAGTGTAAAAAACACTGCCTTCAACGTTCATAAAACATGTCATACTTTAAAGGACCCAATCCTGTTCATATCCACAGAAGTGGAAGCTTTGCCATTGACTTCTGCAGAAGCAAGGTCAGCTGCAAAATGATCAATTAAATAGGAATCCGAGAATGATTTATTGTCCCCACGATATTCATTTTCACCCCATTAGTGTTTCTTTTCGTTAGTGTGACCTTCAGTCTTACATAGTGAAATGCTCATTGCTCCAAACCATGACATAACATGATGGGAATACAACTGATAAGGCAATGATCTGAATCAAAGAAGGTAGTGCCAGTGGGCAGGAAGTTTTTGTACAGTACAGTGGACTCCTGGCCCATATCTTGTAGTGGTTTTGGACACCCTGGCAGTATAAAATCTGTATAATTCTAATAAATCAGTTAATGTGTAGGTTTGAGGAATCAAATTATCTTTTATAAGAATCCATTTGATTGCTGATCCTTTTTAAAGTACTTCAATGACTAAACTGTGGCGTACAGATACATATTTTCTCGAGGGGGAAATTAATGTTTGTTTGCTTTTCCAAATAAAAATATCTAGCTTTGGATCTATCAGACAAAATCAAAACAAAGGGCTAATCCCAGTGGATCAGGAATTCAGTTATGAACCATCTATATCACAGACCTTGGAAATCTTGACTTGCAGTTTCCTCTGAAAAATAGAGATGTTTGATGTAGTGACAGATGATATACTATACTGTATTTTCTTTTTCTATTGCTGTTGGAATTGTATATTTAGTGAATTAGTCGTGATTGATGATAGTGTTTTAAGGACTTGCTAGTTCTTCGTGGGAAAAGATGGCATATTTTAACTATATTAATGGTTTGAGACTTAAGGATAGCACCATATATTTTTGTAATCTTTCAGCAGCGAAGCCACAATTTATACAAATGGATTCACTCTGTCTTTAGCTCAAGCAACTCTGACAAAAGATGTCATTTGAAGTAATGTTGCTCATCATTCATAGACACAAAAGCTTAAGGCTCCATTGCTTTGATAGGAAATTGTGTTGGAGTTTTCAACTCTGGTGTTAATGATAATTTAACTGGTTTATGCAGCTCCAGATTAGACTGCTTTTGAACACAGAGGTGCTTATTTACCAACAGAAAGAGATACACTAACTTGAGAGTATGTAGGCGGAGCAAAGAAGCATTCCAGAAACAACTCAGAATCCCCTAAATGTCAGCTCTAGAGCAGTTAAAAAATAGTGTTACAATGCGTTCAGCCAAAATTGCCTATTTACAGTGCAGTTTGTTAGATCCCTTTACGACACCTTGTTAAGGAAGCATGTCTTTGCAGAATAAAACCAAGGTCTGGGAGAGGTCTCTGACTTTTACTTTGGTGTATTAGCTGAAATGGAGCCCAATCCTGCAGTTGCGTTTGAATACTCCCTTTTGTTGTGATACCGGTAATACACATATAGGGACCCATCTCTGGATGGGTAATAGTCAACAAGAGCGTGGTACACAAAACGGTCATTAGACACAATCTGAGAATAGTAACAGATTAAGACAGACGTTCTGCCTTAAAAGTGTATCTAGTATTACTGCTGCACTGTGGTTTTGCTTCTGTGATCCAACCCGTTTATGATGCTGCTATGCTTTTGCTACTAAAAAAAAACCCCAGACAACAACCAAACAAACCCCAGCCCTTCCTTTCTCTATTTAATCCACTGGTTCTGTGAAAAGCAGTGGTATCATATAGTTTGTAGATAAGTGAGAGATCTTTATATAGTGCCTATTTTACAAGCGTGCTAACACACAAAGATTTTCTTTATTTATTAATTAAAATCTAGGAGAGAAAGTGTTTCCCACCTGTAATCCCGTATTTAGATTATCCCCATATTACCCTGTTAAAATACTTTATTCCTTAATTGCTAGTCCAAATACTGTTCACCTCCTGAGAAACTGTCGTGCTTTTTAGCTATGCATCTCACATCTTTCAATTTAAAATGTTCCCTTACATTTTTAGAAAACAGACCTTAGAACTGAAGTAAAAGACTTGATGAACAAGACATAATCTTTTTTTTTCTGTAATAAATAAAACGTGATTGATACCTTTTGTACATCAGAAGGAGTTGATGGACGTGTACGTGATAATTAGAGAGAACTGAGTGTGGTGCATAATAAATTTTAAAGCAGACAACAAAACGGAGAAGGATTTTCAAATGGGGGTAGGTGGTAGGTAGAACGATCACATGTACCCAGGGCAGGTTGTCACACTCACCGCATGATGAACATGACAGGTAATGCAGCCTTTACTGTTTCCTATGCTGCCACTGCTGAGTTCTGCTCAGCTTCTCCATCAGCCAGTCATCCTATCCTTTGGGACTGATGTATTCTAGATGGTCAGGAAATTATAATTTTTATTTGGGAGGGAATTTGTCTTGGTTTTTTGTTTTTGTTTTTTTCTCGGATTTTGCTTTCATTTTACATTGGAACAAAAGCCAAAATTCTCAAAAATCCCCTTATAAAGGCACGTCTGAAGAATGCCACTTGAAAATAGTGTTTCAGAAAAGAAATGGAAGTTTCATGATGGCATTATTGCAAAATTTTGGGAAGGATCTTCTTTAAATTACTTTCTTTGTGGCTTGAACATGGTTCCATGAGCTGGGGCTATAGTACTACACAATCATAGATAAGATATAAAATGACAGTCAAAATAGTATGTTGAGTTTCATTTGAATGATGTAGTTTAAATGTAATGGCAGTTACTACCTAGAGCAGATTGAATCATCTTGTTCTCTTGTTGAAAATGTCAAAGCAAAATCTTGAATTGCTTCAACACGACAAACAGAAGACACTTTCAACAGGAAAATGAAGTGTCAAGCAGGTTCGTTACAACAACCTGACACAATTTCATGAAAAATTTCTCAGAAATTACATTCCCGGTGCAAAACTTATATCTGGCTGCTGGAAAAAAAGCAGCAGAAAATGTAAAAGCTGGGTGATGAATGGTCTTCTGAGCACAGCAGAGAAATTTAGAAGCTGAGGAAAGTGATCTGTGTTTTGAGCTGCTTCACCAGCAGTGTCATGGTGGCTGACGGATAGGAGCAGTGCCGATTTCTGACCTGGCAGTTGGATGGAGGAATTGCAGGAACCCAGAAGACCCCTCTCGGGAGCCTGTGTATGCGCAGGTAGTTCAGGCAGAAGCAGGCGGAGTGTGTGTGTATTTGGGCAGCCCATCGCTATCACATCCATGCTGCGTTCACAGAGAGCTTGTATGGGCTTGTCCACCAGGGCTGGGTGGAACGAGTTCCCCTTCCCACACACCTCGGGTTTATAGCCCTGGCTGAGATGGAACTCAGCACTGATTTGTTAATGAAAATAGGGTGGGTGCCTCGGCTCACCTTGTCTTTCCTTCCCTTTCTCCCCCTCCCTCTCCCCCTCTCCCTCTCCTCTCTTTTTCTGCTTGATGTTTTTGGCACTTTCCATTGTGGGTTGGGTTTTTTTTTTTTTTCCTATTTTTTCCTTGATTTAAAGATTATCTTCATCTTTTAATAAAGGATGGCGGAAATACACTGAAGGATTAAATCCTTACCTGCAGCCTGTGGGACTGTTTAATCTCTCATTTCAGGGGATTTGGAAGCTAGGCCCTCCTGCATTTTCTGCTGCATACGGTATAACCTGTGCCCAAATTGACATGTGGGATAGGTACAATCCATTGCTTACTCTGCTGTCAAGTTTATTTCGTGCTCCTCTGATATAAACGTCTGGTGTCTTGGCAGCCTGCTTAGCAATGGTCGCATAGATTCAAAATGAGTGTAGTCCCAAAGACAGATTTTTTGGCCATGTCTTCACTCTTTTCCATTGCTTTTAGTGTTTCCACAAGGTCTTTGAATTGTTTCCCTGGGAAGTTAATTTGTTCCTGTAAACTGTGCTGCGTGTCACTGGGCTTGTTAATGGGGTTGCACAGAGATGCACCAGTGGGCACTGGAATGACATTTGTCCTCATGCTTTTTGTATGTATAGCTCTCTATGCAGCCTTTAATCACATTCCCCTTGGAGGTTTGCTTGCCATTCTTTTGCATCTCCACTGACCATTAAACATTTTCAAGTCATATGTTAGTCTCAAAATATTACATGTTTATTGTTGAGTAGCTGATGCATAGGGGTGAGCGTGCCCACTGACTTAGAACGTGAATAATTTATCTGGAACTTGTTTTATCAAAGCTATGAAGTTTCCCATAGTATCTTTCTTTGAGGTAGTGGTTTGTGCATGTTTGGTGTGTTTTTGTGAAAAAGAAATTGCATTCTTAGATCAGAAAATTTCCATGTGTTTGATAGCAGCTGATGCTGAAAGGCTCAGGTCCCACACTGATTACTGGGGGCTATTCTGCTTCCCATCAGCTGGTATAAACTCTGATGAAAGTGGTGAAAGGCAGCAGTGCTGACTCTGAAAATGGGTCGTCCCGCCAGAGATTTCTATGGATGCTACTTTTTTTGTTAATTCTTTTAAATCCTTTGCCTCAAATGAGAAGACAAATTTCATGGGATAACTATCTCCTTCATTTCTTAAAGCGTTGTCTTTCATCAGAAGATTTACATTTTCTTGATCTTCGGTCATGAGGCAGGATAAACAGTAGCGGGTGTATCTATGATTTCTTTACGTGCCTATATTATGCCTGGTTTTATTCATTTTCCTGTTCATCCAACCAATAATGACATGTTTCGGCCCAATTTTTTCTTTAACGACACTACATATGCTTAGTGAATAATACAATTCAAAACTTCTTCAGTGGTAAAATGAAAAAAAGTAATAGCAAAACCTGGTGGAATATATTTTTCAGCTTTTGAAGGCAAATTAGAGACAAAGAGCTTGCATAAATATTGCATAAACATTTTATGAAAAGGTTTTCCTTGTCAAGTACAGTAACATTTTTCATCATTGTAGCAAGCTCTGGAAGCCAGGGTGCTAATCCAAAGAATGCATCTGAATTAATAGGCTGGATGGAGCAGGGTGAAACCTAGTCATTAACTCCCTATGGAGCAAAATCAATTGGCAAGAGATGACTTAACAGAAGTTTTGTGTTTCTTACTTGTGAATGTCATTAATCTAAAAAACTTAAAATTGAAATTCCATCTAAAAATTGTTTGCGGTATGGCAGCTTTGAAATTGTAATGGTCCTGCTGAACACTAAAGCAGGCTGAGCTGTTACACTGTGCAACATCTAATCATGTCCAGAGTACAAATTTGTTTCTACTGCCTTTGAGACTTCAAGTGAAATACATTTTTAATGTTGGTCTTCAGTAGCTCCGTCGTCTTCTTTGAAAAACTGGAGTGTTTGGTCTGTAACGAAGGTTTTGACTTAGGGCTGTCTCAGGGCACATGCCATCCAGTTGCCCAAAACAGCAACCTAGGAGAGGTGGCAAAATGGCACCGGCTCCTCCTTCCCCAGAGCATGGTGTGCACTGGCTGAAGGCTGCTGTTGAGCTTGGAGATGGCTTTTCCCAGCCCCCAAAAGAGCATCCATTGTTTTGCCTAGATAGTACCATACATGCTTAATACTTAGTTCAGCTGGCATTCATCATCTACAATAATTATCTTTTGATACACTATCTATATTTAATATGAGGGTTTTTTAGTTTCAGAGAATAATGGATTGCACAGAGTTTTATTAAAATGATGCATAAAACCCACTCCATGATAATTCATGTAGCTGGGGTTGTGCTGCGGTGCAGTAGTTCACTGCACACGAGTGGTCACATTGATCATGGAATATTAATTGATTGTGGACTGCAGGCTTTTGGTACTTTGGCTTCAGGCTGACAAGAAGGATAGCTTTCATTTGCATGTAAAATCTCCGGCTGTCCCTTCAAGATGGATGATAGGTTCTGGTTTCATCCGTCACCACTTCTTTACTTTCTTATAAGACAGAAAGAAAAAAGAATTTAAAAAGCCAAAAGTTAAAATGTCATAAAATGTTCTTTGCAGGTCTCCTTGAAATAGAGGGTAATTTCAAGCATCTTATTTCTGCTCAGAGTCCAAGAGAAACATTTTGAGTGCAGATGAAATGATGTGTCCTTTGTGTTAAATACACCCTGTTCATTAAATAAAGCACACTCCATTTGAGATTTTCATGAATTATATTGCAGAGAAATGTAATTTACATTTTATAACAATTTATTACACGTTTTTCTCTACTTCAGACGAAACTCATGCTTGCTTCGTAAAAGAAAGCTGCACGGTCCACATCTAGGAAAGGAATGAAATGATTGTACATAATCTAATCCGATCTGTGAAATTTAGAAATGTGGTGAAAAGGAAGGTATGTTGGCAACCACAGGAGTGAGGAAACTTGATAGCATGAGTATAGTGAGAGCCCTGCTAGCACAGATTTCTTCTACTTTCCAGCACCCACCTTGCAATGACTCTAGTGATAGTGCTGATAGTGATCCATACCATCAGTGTCACTGAATGTTTCACATCAGGAGATGCATAACAGTCAGCTGCCACTGGCATTTAACATGTATACTGCAGTAGTGTTAAGTGTTCAGCCCTGTTGTAATTACTTTGTGATGGGAACCTTGTGGGATTTTGCCATCTGTGCTTCAGTAATGTGCAATCTGTGCTATTGTTTCTATTCCACTTCACCAGAGTCCTCCTATGTCATATTCCGTTGCATAATTTCACTAGAATCTCACCATTTCATTTTCTACAGCCCTACATGACTTCATTGCCTTATAAGAAGGGGGGAAAAGGTCCTGCACAAATCTGAAGATTACAAGATCCCAAACCCAAAATGTAGTTCATTTTTACTTTTCTTAACATTTCAATGAATTCAACAGAGTTAATCTGGTACCTGATGCTCCTGCTCTTCTCTCCAAAGCAGTTTGACCACCTCCATGTACTGTGATAGCATCCTGTGTGCAGTAGCTTAGGTGAGAAGACTGGCAGCAAGACTTCTTGTTCAGAGATGATTTTGCACCTGGAATTTCCAGCTGCTGTCACTAGTTCTAAACAGTTACCATGGGCTGCAAGGTCATGCCTGCAGCAGAAGTTGTTGGAACAGCTGGCAAGAACAGTATAGACACAGCTAGTTGTTTAGGATTTTGACTGCTCTCAAAGTCAAGGAGGCTACAGTCATGGCCAGCTTCTTGGTGCCAGTAGTATGACCTGTCAAGCACGGGTCTGTTCCAAGTCATTGAGGACTTAATGGGTTAGAATCAAAACCACCAGTAATGATCCAAGAGCATTTCAGTGCCTCAAAATTCATTTCCCTTGCGAGCTGCGTTTCAGCATGGACACAGCATCTTCCTTAAAACTGTGATTGTGTTGTCCTTCTTTCTGTGTCATAAAAAGAATTCATGTGATGAATTCCAATTATTTACTGCTAATATAAAAATGCTAAACTCCTTCTGGCAGAAAATAGTCCCACAGAGGCAGACTATAGTGCATTAAGGCACTCTTGATCCTAGGTAGAGTTTGCAAAAAGTGATATTCATGGTGATGGTGGCAGAGGGGGAGGGATCTGGTTGCTGTATCATTTCACCCCATTGTCCCAAAAGATGCATTTCCTGCTCAAATAGTAATACATAGAGAAAAACTCTTTGTCACTGGTTAATGACTCCTGGCTTCCACACAGTTTCTGAGTTTATTGAGAATAAGTGTTCAGTGTTTATTTTCAAAGATGGAGACGTTTATCCTTTGACAACATTTTGTTGCAGTGGCTTTATTTCTGTTACAACAGATGACGGATGGAGGTGCAATAATTTTGTCAGCTTGATACTTAGGTGAAGGAAAGGCACCACAACAGCTGAATGCTGAAAAACTGTTTTGACTGGCTGATAGAACATACAGCTAATGGGAGAACAACGTCCCCATATAAACACAGCCTCACAAAGTCACATTTTTATGAATGAGTTGCTTCATGTGGTTTTCCACTGCTTTTCACCTTGTGTGGTAGTTTACTGCTGTGCCAAGAAAATGAAAAGCAATCGCTCTGATCTGGTAGCAAGACTTGCTGAGGAACGTGTGTTAGAGGCTCAGTCCACAAAGTAGACTTGCTACGTAAGTCCAGGTGGGAACCCTTGGCTCTTTAGACAAGCTTTTAACTCTGTAAGTGCACAGTTTGGTCCTGGCAGCCAAGACTCTAGCTGTTACATTTACATTTACATCTGCACAATTGGCTCACACATTTGCTTAGGTGTAAGCAGCAACATAAAAGATAAGGCAGTAGCAGGTCAGGCCTGAAACATTTTACTGTCAGCCATGGAGAAATCTGTTGGCACGAGCTGGGATTTCAGATGAGCCAAAGGGAGTTAGGTGCATATTATTTAAAAGGTATAATGCTGAGCTTGTCTTAGCAACATGTGCCCTCTGGTTAACATACTGATGTAGCGTTTTGCACACAGTTAGTTCCATCTTCATCTATGGTGTGAAAGTTGCAATGTCACTGCCAAGATTTTTAGATGCCAAAGTAGATCTCAGCCATGCCTGGAAGCATGCGTATTTGAACTAGGAGTGAACAAAAGCTTAACTTTGGGTGTGAGCTAGTTTCAGATTAAAGATTTGGCATGCTGTTCTTTGCCCCAGAGGATGCTATTCAAACAGATCGGTTCTGCTGTCAAAAGGTTAGCCAGATTCTTGATTGAATGATACTAGAGGCTCTGTGTTAATTAATGGTGGGAAAATGCCAGATCCTTTGATTGAAGGAAGTAGGTTGGCATGTAATTGTCTCACAGAAGATTTGAAACAATTTTGTTAATTCCCTGTATTCTGATTCATATTTGGATAATTTGTCCTTTCATCATTGCGAATGACATGAACAAATGTCCAGGAGGTACATCAACAGCAAAATTATAGAACAGCAAATGTACTTTGGGTGCCTGTAACAAGAAAGGGAAAAGTCATTATCCATCCTGAGGAAGAAGAAAACCCTTCCCCAGCATTTGACCAGTTCTTAGCCACAGGTGTTAACATTTTCAGCTTTCTGCCTTCATCTCCCTTAGAAGAGTTATCTGGTCTGGAAAACACTCCAGCTGTGCTGAGTCAGAAGAAAGACGCCCATCAAATCACATGCAGCTGGATTTCAGTGCATGACCCTGGTGCTGACTGACTTCACACTGGCAGCAATTCGTGTCCTTGGAGCTCAGGTGATGCCTGTTGGCTTAGAGCATGCCTTTGCATGGCGTAAGGGGAAGGTGATCTGCATTAAATTCGAAAGTTTTGTTTAGTTGAGCTACTCAAAAATTGCAGTAAGAGACTTGTGTTCGTTGTAGCAACAGCTTGGGCTGTCTGTCTCTCACCATGGTTGCTTTAAAGTGAGTCTGACTGGAGTGGGGAGAGTACTGCGAGGCTGCTGCAGAAGGAAGGTAGGAAACAGTGCAGGGAAAGAGGGCTGTGTCAAATAATAAACTGTGAAGGAAGTGGTGCTTATGAGATGCCTGGTGGTTTTTCTAACTGGTTATCATTGCTTATCCCTAAATAACAATATCCTAAGGCTGTATGTTTTCAACTGCTTTGTACTTCTTCAAGAGAAGTATCAGTGTGTTGGATGTATGTTTGAATATGGAATGAGAGATTTTTGAAATAGACTGTTGTGAGAAAAAATGAGCCTCTAAGCTCTTATGCTGTGTTGGTACTTAGAAGCAGGAGCTGCTCCTTCAAGACTGTTTTCTTCTTCAGTTGGTCCTGTGGGTAGCTAGACACTGTTCTGTGCAGCAAGTCGTGCTCTCCCTTGTCTGCTAAAGGTCAGTGTGTAACTAATTGAAGAGACCAAATCTCTTGCAGGTCTCTTTGCTTTTCTGAGGCATTTCTCCTGGGGCAGCATATTCCTTGCACTTATGAAAAAGAGAGAATAAAAGTATCATGTGTTTTGGGAAAGAGAATGCACCTAGATGAACAGTGGCAGAGGATCAGATTAGTGTATTGATTTGTACAACGCTGTGCCTTTAAATTTCTTATGGAAGAACCCCGTGACGAGTGTTGGAATCACAGCAACTTGGTTGTTGTCTTAAAGTTTATTACTTTCTAATAGCGTGAACGTAAGCATAGAAGGAAACAGCACTTTAAGCAGTCTCCTAGCAGTCTGGCTGCTAAACAGCCTCTGGCCATGTCCCCAGGCTCTTATGGATGGCAAGTGCATTGCCAGGTGCCTCTGGGTGAAGAAATGTCTTTCCAACTTACCGTCCAGCACATGTGACTTCAAGTGATGCCCCAGGTAGCATGCCTAGTGTTACCCTGGGACAAAGCACAGAAGCCCTGTGTGAACCTTCCTTTCAATCTTAATTCAGTAATGCAGTGATACCAGCTGATACTTGCATAACCAAATGCAGCCAAAGCTGTCCCAGCCTGTTCATGGGATGAAATCCTAGAACAGCGAGTAAAGGCAAAACCCTTAGTGTGCCACATTGTCACATCTGGTGTCTTGCAAAGGTAGGTCTATCTGTGAGGCCGCAGGAATTGTTGCTTTGGGGAACTAATACTGTCCTTGTTCTAGTGGCTTCACCATATAACTATTGCTGCTCAGAGCAGCCCAGGGGCATGGTGTGTTCCGGGGATCAAAAAAAAAAAAATAAAAAAAAATGTAGACAGCTGCTGTATCCCAGCTCTTTCTGTGACAGTTAATGAGGTATATTCATATTTCTTTTGAGAAGTACTCTGCACTTTTAATAATAGGAAGAGTGTTTGCAGTGCATTTAGTTGTGGTTTTGTGGGAGGTGAAGTGTTACATGAGAATGCATAATACTGTTAACTTCATTAAAGGCATGTTGATAATACAGTAACAGCAGTAACTTTGTTCTACTTCCCCTTAGAATCACAGAGTCATTTAGGTTGCAAAAGACCTTTGAGATCATAAATCCAACCTTTAACCCAGGATCGCCAAATCCATCACTAAACCATGTCCCTAAACACCACATCTATGTGTCTTTTTAAATACTTCCAGGGATGGTGATTCCACCACTTCCCTGGGCAGCCTGTTCCAATGCTTGACCACCCTTTCAGTGAAAAAAAAAAAAAATCCTAATATCCAATGTAAACCTCCCCTGGCACAGCTTGAGGCCGTTCCTTCTTGTCCTGTCACATCTGAGTGGAGCAGCAGGTCACTAACCTTTTCCTCCTGGACTGTGAGGACTTGGAAGACCAGTAATGAGTAGTAATCAGAGCACCATACCAGACAAGGGTGTTTGCTGGTAACATCCCTGACCCATGCCGCAGGGATGCAGCAGACTTCCCTATAGGTTGCATCTGGTCAGTCTGTCGGGCCCTCTGTTCCTCTAGAGTAGAGTTGCTGATGACAGCCACCTTTCTTTTCTTCCTAGCAGAGCTGGTCATGATGCCTGGGGCTGGCTGACTCTCCCGTCTCTCTAGGCAACGCCTCCAGCCTGGATTAGCTTTTGTCTGTTATCATTTTCTTGGCCTTCAGGTTCCAGAGCTGTGCATCTATTGTGTAGGGGACCTGGGAAGGTGAAGTAGGTTGGAGGGTGATGTGCCTGCTTCCCTGAGTAGGGACCTGTTTCTATTCCTCCCTGTCACTCAGGACCCCTCCATATGCCTGGTGGCAAGTAGGTAGGGGAGCCTCTGTCTTGTGATGCAGACTGATGATGTCAGCTTCTTGTGTGCCTTTCTAGCAAGGCTGGAAATCAAGTGTTGCACATCTATAAAAAACTATTTTGAGAATTAAAGAAGCTTGTCTTAGAGGAATGGGCATTTGAATAAAGGTTGTTTGTGGGTTTTTCTGTCGTGTACAGAGATCATGAAATATTAGAATCCCTTATAGCTGAGAATATTGTATGTAGTTATATTGCCTTACTGTTTAAGGACCAAAAGTGAATTTCATAAGGTCAATAAGAGATCTGATGTCTGACCTCTAAAATAAGAATGGCTGTTGTCTTCTTTAAACACATATGACATTGAAGAGCCAGCGGTTTATTCTCTTCTAGACTCAAAATCCCTTTGGGCCATTTCAGTTCTTATGTAAAGAGCTTTGACAGTCTGCCAGTTCATTATAATGATTATTCTCCAAGAACAATATGGCAAAATAATAACCATTTAAAATGTGACATACAGGAGCACATTTAGAAAACATCCGAAGACTGCAAGTAAAGCTAAGGGAAGCAGTGGGGAGCCCTGGTCAGACTGGGTTGTGAGGGGTGCAGGTGGGAATGAGATATGAAAAGAACATTAAGCAAGGAAACTCTGAGCCCACTGGCACAGAACTGATGCAGCTACCCCAGCAAGTTTTCTCCACATCCTACAGTGCACACAGAGTACAATTCAGTACCAGAGGTGAAAAATAATAATACAAGAAAAGCCTAAAGGTAGCAACAAAAGTCTGAAAAACTAAGAAAAAGAAGTGTTGCTAGTATACCAGAAAGTGAAACTTTGTTGAGGCTCTCCACAAAGTACAAGAGACCACACTCAGCTGGGATGCAAGGTTTTGGAGTGTTTGGGCTTTTTCCTTCCCCCTGATGCATTAAATTTCCACCTAGAACAAAATGTACCTGGTTTATCAAGTTGTTTAGAGATCAGCCCGAGAATGCAATTCTTTCTCCTTTACTTTCAACTTTATTCCTTTCAGCCCTTACTTAGGAGGTTTAGTGTGTGTGCTGGGCTTTAAACACCTAATAACATCTGAAGGAGTCCTGCAAAGGGTTGGTGAGCGTTGCTTGTCCTGACCTAGTCTGGAAAAAGGGTGTGATTCTGTTAATACCGGGGTTAAATCCCCAAACTCCTTTGTAGCCACCAGCAGGTTTTGCAGCAGGCCTGTGTGGAAGCTGCAGCAAATAGTTGCGCGTCTCTGGCCATAGCCATTCTCTTCTCTCTGTGCTGAGCAGCCAGGGTACTTCTGCAATTAGATATACAGGCCAACATCTTGCCTTCCTAAGAAATCTGAATTGTGCGCTTCCTAGGCCAAAATGCATTTTCTGGAGATTTTTGGCTCATTCTTGTAAGAAGTTACTGACCTCAGTTGCACAGAGGCAGTTAAGAACATTGTTGAATTTTTAATACCCTTGTAGTACCTCCTTTTCCTCTCTCCTTCCAGCAGGCATTCTGAGGGAGTCTGCCGAGGCAGTATAAAAACCAATACTGCAGAAAAGCAATATTGTCAGGTTGTGACTCTAGTGATGAGGTTCCCTCTCAGCAGATGCCAGGGCCAGACATCACTACCTCTAATTTTCTGTGATGAGTTGAGAGAAAATGGCAAGCAATACCTATGAAGAGGTCATTGTTATAGCTGGCAGTGGGTTACAGTTCAACTAATGTAATTCTAGTCTAGTGGCTCTTGCTTCTTGCTAACTTATTATTTATTGACAGGGGTTTTTCATGTGAGGAATTAAGAGTCTAAGAAAAGCAGAGCTCTTATACATGTTAAACAGAAAAATGTCAGTACTGAAAATGTACTTTCACTCTCATGTTCCACCTTACCAAATGTTCTGGCTATCAACATATTGGGACTTCCTGGGGAATGTTCTTTTTTCCTAGAGTGTTGGGAATGAGCCTTGCTCAAAGCAGGTGTGACCTTCAAGTGAGAAATTTACTGTTTGAATTAGGGTGGAATCTGTGGAAAAGCTGAATAAATACTTATCCGTCTCTCCTTGCAGTGGGATTTTATAAGGAAGAGCATCTCAAAAGCTTTTAGCAATTTAAAAGCATATGTTGCTTAAGAAATCACCAGTGGAATGTGTTCCAAAGTCCCTTGCATTTGATGCCCAAAACTACTTAGAAGTTTTCAACTTCAGTTAGGATTGAAATTCCTTAAAATGCAAGTAGTTAGACTGTACTTACACACATAGGCTTGGCAGTACTTTAGTCTTATTCTCTAATGACATTCAGATGACTTAGGTACCTTAGCACAGCAAATTAATTATTTGTTTCTGCCAGAAATTTTCTACTTACAGGCTAATCTGCAAATAATGCAATTGTACAGGTAGGTAGTCTTGATGTTGTTTCTGGGTCAATTTTGTGACTTCGTATTGGACGAGCATTTTTGAACTGCTGAATTCTCATTAACAGAATTTCCCATTTATCTTTCATTCTGAGCCGTGCTTCTGGTTTTATTTTTATATTTAATATTTTATTTAATATTTAATGTTTATTTATTATTTATTAATATTATTTCAATAGATGTGATTTTTGTTATATATTTTAATTATATATATAAATTTATATAAAACCAAAAACTGTTATTATTTAATAGCATGCTGTTTCAGTCACTTTGGAGATTCCTGCATTGTCCTTGTGGGTAAACTGTGCAAGGAGTTCTTACAAATACACATGATTTTGATCTGAAATATTGACTGCTGGCTTGTTACTGAAATGCCTGTTTTATGATAAGCAAAGCATGGCTGTAGCACCAGTGGAAGGAACGACATTTTCATTTCAATGGAGCTGGGGAATTGGATTGTGCTGACAATCACTTAAGGAGTTTAAAAACTGGTGTCAACTGTAAAGCAAAATCAAGTAGGTATTTCTTTAAGACAAGCTTTCATTTTCTGTAGATGTAAAAATGTTTTGTAGGTTGACTTTTTTATTATTATTATTTTTGTAGCAGAATAATTCAGCTGCCTCCAATTTCATGCAGCTGTCATTTGATAGCTAGTTGTCAGAGCTACATTAGTGAAACATGTAAGTCCTGCAGCTCTGCTTCAGCTGCTCAGCCAGATTGTTTTAAAGTCCCATGGAAGATGTGTTGAACATTGATTCATGCTGGAGCAGACTGAGGGAGAGATGTCTTCCTAGCACACCAATGGCTCAGGCTGAGTTGGGAGCAGAGGCTGGGAGCTTGCAGAGCTCAAGCTTTCTCCACTTGGTTCAGGGAGACCTGCTGCGCCAGCCATGGGCAACTTTCAGCTTGAGCTACCAAAACTCTGGGTAGACTTGTTTCCTATCATATCAGTTAGTGCTGAGGCTTCTGAGGCGATCAGGGCAATTTTGCCTATAGTCTTTTATTGAAAAATGCAAATTAATTTTGCAAACTCCGATCAAATAATTTCAGGAGATGAATTTTAACTGGAAAAGTTTTGAAGTAATTCTGAAATGTTTAATTCAGTGTGGTGCAAGATGATATATTTGATTAAAAAACAGTTCTCCCCATCTCCAGGAATACTCAGTCATTTATTTCAAGCAATTTACAAAACCTTTTTATGCTGTCTGGCACTCAGCTCTTAAACCGGGTGATGAAGCCTGCATCTGTAGCTGTGCTTTTGTAGTAGTATTATCTGTGACTCGATGGCAGGTTCCCCACTCAGGCTTCGGGAAAATGGTCCAGGTGCCCCACGTGGTTGGGTGGGAGTGTAAGCTGGGTGTGAGGCTGCTGGGATTCATTAGATAAAATTATGCACAAGTTTTCTTTGAGCATCTAAATACGGTTTTGGGCAGACATAAAGATGTGTTGAGACTGGTCACACTGAAATGATTTGGTTGGCATTTCAAATTAATTAAGTACACTAGCTTTGCAAGGTGAGAATCTAAAATGCTTGATCTAGTTATTATATGTAGATAAAAAGTGAGACATGGAGTTTGTTTTGCTGCTTTGTATTACAAATGTAATTCCTGAAATAGCTTCTTTTGAATGAGTGGGCCACCACAGTCACTAGGAAGTGGTAATGCATTGGCAATGAACAGCCACCTTATCTAATAAATGTTTACATGCCATCAAGTATACAAACATTTGATTGCTTACATTACAAAGCTTTTCTTTTGCGGTCATTGGTCTCAATTTTTCCATTACATTTTCTCATTTTCTTTTCTAGCTTTACTCACAGACAAACCTCCAAAGCCATTGTTCCCCATGGAGAACCAGCCAACAGTTATCGATGTCCAGCTGGGTAAGTCCCCTTCTGGGAATAACAGATCCTAAACTTCCATTCTGGTAGCAGATGGGAAAAATTGAAAATGGTAAGAAAGGTTTAGTGGTACTGTCATTACATGCAAATCAATTTGCAACTTCTCATTTATAACTGTAGAATTTACTGCCGTGGCAATTTAAAGGAATGAACTTGTGTAACATCAGGGGATGGCAGTACTAATTGGTTAGATTGGGTGTTAGATAAAAAGCACTGCTGCTCTTTTTAATATATGATTGATAGAGTAATATTTGTTTAGATGGGTGCTGTATTGATCAATTGATGTTCATCCTATCTAAGACAAATGTTCTCATAATAAAGTGCTGATTCATTTAAAAGTTAATGTAAATCAGTGCATTTTCAGGTTGTTTTGAATGTTTACCGGAAATGGTTTTTGACTAAAATGCTTGTATGCTTTTCTCACTCCTATTATATATTCTTCTGTGAATGCACATCTCCAAATCTCAGCTGGCAGCCTGTATTTTCTCTCATGTCAAGAAACACTAATGTTAGAGAGTTCTTCTAACTCTGGGGAACTGTGGGGCATCTTGGTGCTGAAAGAAGTCCTTGGCTTTGAAGTCCCAGAGGTGGTTTTTTCCATGATTTGAAAACAGATTTCTAATTTGGAGAGGGAGAACTGGAGTTCTTGTTGAGGACTCTGGTGCCATGAGCTTAAATTAGAAGAGATACGTTGCAGATGTGGATTATTTGCTTTGTGCTGAAGTGGTGGCGTTTTCTTCCTTGAGCCTCGCTCTCTTCTTCCTTTTATACCAAAGCTGGCTAGGGTTCAGTGGTGGAGTGGTGTTTAAAGGCAAGGAGGCTCAGAATGAAACATTTTAAGTGGGCTGATAATATTGTGGTAAAGCTGTTTGGTTTTGTGAAAGCCTACAGGGTCCTACTTGAGCTGAGTACAAAGGCACATCCTTGTTCTTAAACCAGGTGCCTAACAATTTCAGTGGAGCACTTAAGATGCTATGAAGTATTCAAAAATGGGGCTTGAATCCTTGAATGTGGTTATTGGATCGTGATGAGAATAGGAATCATTTGTGACCTCACCTAATCAAAAAGATTAGCTTTCTCTCATATACCTGAATTGACTCAGGAGTCTGTAAGGGCTTGCGTGAAGGAAGACTGGAGTGGATCTGGGAGGCAGCCAGTGCCAGGTGAATTCTGAAAGCAGGGGCATATGTGTGTATTCAGGTTCCCCTTCACAGGACTCATATCTGTAGCTGAGCAGAAATTGGCTATAAAAGGGGGAGACACAAAATGGGTCTGAAGCCGTAGTCAAAAGCTCACCAGAATTAACAGCAAAACACAGTCATTGAAGTTTGGATCAGCCCAAAAGGCTGAATTCGGTCTCCTGGTCCAGCTTCTTAAAATTCAACTTTCTAATGGTTTCCTTTGGGAGCAAACTATCCCTGCATACATCTATGTAATAAAGGCACACAAAGACTACGCGTCTTTGTTTACTGAATTTTTATTGCATCTTCATTTTCTCTTCCAAGTTCCCCTGTTCCATCAGGACTCTGTTGGTTTTGCACTGAATTTCTTCTTTTTTCTGTGTGAAGACATTTTGTTCTGACTGATTAAAAAGAGGTTTGATTTAAAAAAAAATGAAAACAAACCAACCCCCTCTTCTCCTTGGAGGTATGGCTCAGTAATAGGATTTTGGAATATCTCTAGAGAGAAATACAAATCTTGCATCTTTATATGCTGGAATGTAATCCATTAGTTGTCCCGTAAGATCAGGGAATTTACATATGGTGCTTTTTTTTTTTTTTTTTTCTCTGTTATTTAGTGAGTTTGGTTATTGTCACTAAACCATACTCATATTATGCATAAAAGATTAATGCATATGAAAGAACCTGAACTTATTTCTTTAACGTACAATGAAGTTCATTGATTTCCCTCTTCAATTTAAATGGCAAATAGAGCTAGAAAATTCTTAGGGAGTGCCTTCATCTTGTGGAGGCCACCTGCAGCTTTGGGCTGGGAGACTCTGCTGACCTCTGCAACGTGCTGCAGACCCTCACTGTGCAAGAAAGGGAATCATTTGATCGCAGCAAAGTAAAGGAGGAGAAAGTTATATGTGAGGTCATCTGCTGAAGTACTTTTCTGAAATCTTGCTAAGCTCATAGGAGTTTTGAACAAGTGACATGCTTCAGTATTTCATTAGAAATCAAGGCACAGTTTTGGTGTTTTACAGGGCCTTTAGCCCAGGGACTCAAATCACCCAATATGCATGCTTTTTCAGTGGTTGTGCAAGTATGAACATGCCATTAAACTACAAAAGAAACAGAGTTTAATCCATCTACTTGTTCTGCAGAGATTATTCTAGATTTCTATTGGAAAACTAATCTTTAAAGAAATAGCTGTCTTTGCTTTATAAGCAGAGGAGATTAATAATTATTTACTGTCTTTATCCTTAATGATTAGCACAATGCAATGCAAAATCTTCCTAGAACACTAGGCAGTGGCCTAACTGTTTAGCAGCTTATTTGACCTGATTGCAGACTTCAGTATTCACCTTTTGGCTTTCAGCTTTTATAAGAAGATTCACATGAAAATAGGTATGCACAGTTCTTATTGACAGTGGATAAAAGAGTTCCTTCAGGCTTCAAACATGGTCCAGAGCCTGCCTTGTTCTTCTCAAGGAGCATGAATGTACTTTTTGCTTTTTCCATTTTCGTTTGGACTGTGACACAGATCAAAACCAACCCTGTCAAGGTTAGAGAGAAGCAGAAACTGGAATTTGCTTCTTTCTTGTTTTCTGTATTTGCTTGTGCTGGAGAAACAGAACCAGAGAGAGGAGGGTTGACAGGAGGACAAAAGAGCATCCCAGAGGACTAGAAAAATAGTCCAAAACAATTTCACTGTCTCAGATGCCTTACCAAGTCAGATAATCACTTCATCTCTGGGCCTACCTAGAAAATGACAGATTTTTTTATTGCTCATTTGCTGCTCCCTTTTCATGGAGAGAAAAAAAAAAAAAAGAAAAAGAAACAAGAACCCACAACATAAAAAAAAACAAAACAAAAAACAAAACCCACCCTTTTAATTTGGTTTTGTAGCTCTTTGCATTGGGGTCAGTGTAATAACAGTTCTTCATTGCAGCACATTTAATCTTATTATATCTTGATTTTAAAAAATAATGCTTATTTATACTATATAGTATATGTTTTTGCAAATATATGACATTAATCTGATAATGTTCTTCCTGGAAAAAGATATCCCTGAGTTGTCTTCATGACATTAAAATCATGTCTGATAGTATAAGCCAAAATACATACAGATCTTCTGCCCAGGAGATGACGTGGCTTTAGCAGGAGGTCCTTAAGATTGCATTTGAAGAATTTTATGCCATAATTCTGTACTATGACAAACTCTGTTTGTAAAATGTGACTGTCTCCATGTAAAGCTCTGAACATGAATTTATTAAAGGTTATGCCACTGTCATTCAAAGTAGTTGTTCAAAGACACCTTTTTTTTAGAGCAGGAACTTGCTGTTGCTTTCATTGACCGTATAAACCTAAGCATGTATATGGATTGTTCATATCAAATCCCTGAAGTTAGAGAACTCCTTCCGTGATTTAGAAAAGTAAAGATCAAAACCTTTGTCAGAATTCTTGAGGCTGTAGTGCAGTAAGTTTTAAAAATCTATTATCTGTTTTCACATACAGCTCTTCTGACAGTAAGTGGAGCATGCTGTGCTGTAAGTTTTAAGATGACATGTTGGTACATCACTCTGCTGATTTCTTAATTTATTTTTAAAATACTTCTCTGGCTAGCTTTGTTCACTCTTAGTGCTTTGAGACCATGGAAAGGAAGATAACTGATCCTTTGTGTTTTGATTACATAATTACAGAGTAGGTTTCTTCTCTGAACTAGCTCCTTTACACAATTCTGGTAGCATCAACGAGCCAAAATCTGACTGATACATCAGTACTGTGAGTTACTGCACTGCCAGCTCTTAGCTGATGTAAAAGCAGCATGACAGGAACATAAGCATTTGCGGAAGAAAGGAAGCACGGTTGTGCTCAGCTGATTCTTGGCTGGACAGTGACCTGTAAGGATCTTGTAGGAGCTATATCTACCTAGTCTATGTATATGCAGCTCTGAGTTGTCTAGCTTGCACCATGGCTGCTATTTTACAGTTGTGTGTTCCACAGAGTATCAAAAAAGCTAAAAATACAATATCAAAATAGTAGCTGTCTGTTAATTCTGTACCATGTATTACAGTGACTGCAATGTTAAGTTTGTCTTTTCCTTATGAATGAGTTAGTTGAGACTGGAATGAATGTTTGCATGTTTGTGTCTATATTAATTGAATATATAATTTATGTATCATTTGCTTTTTGACTAAGTACTGGTTTTGTTTTCAGGCATTTGCATAAGAAATGTAGCAGGAGTCTTAGAAAACAAAACAAGAAACATCTATGTTAATTCATTTTCTGAACAGGAAAAATGTCAAGGGGCTTAACTCACTTTTGTCATAGTAGTTTCTCTGCTTCTAAAGATGCTGAGAAAAGGAAACACATAGTTTATGAGGATTGTCATATTTCCTAATAGCTGACCTCTTCAGAAAGATTTTGTTTCTAGAAGATTTAACAGTGCAATTCCTTGGGACTAGTTATTAAGCAGATCAATAGAGCTACTGTAAAACAAGTGCTAGGGAATATACAAAGTTACATCTGCTGACAGGTATGGGAATAGAATAAAAATAGTTTTTAAAAAAAGCCTTTTTGTTTGAAGCACTGGCTGGAAGGAGTCATTTGGGAAGTGGAAAGCACACCAATACTCTTCCGTGGTCAGGCCTCTGACTATTGTGCATGTGCCTTTTGATTTGCTCTTTCATTAAATGGTCACATATGATGACTACCAAGGAATGTAGCAGGTACATATGCAAAGCAGGTATCTTAGATGTTGGTAGCTACATGCTGCCCTCCTGCCTGCCTTTCCCTCAGCTCCCACCAGGTATTCTCCAGCCTAGGGCTTAGCAGGGGCTCCCAGATGGAGATCTGGGTTTCTGTGACCTCGGCCAAATCCAGAACTCTGTGCCTCTTTCCCTGTGCTACTCCTGCTCTCTGCTCAGCTGGGGCAGCACAGAAGAGGCAGAGCTTGAGGAATCAGAGGTGACCTGATCCAAATGGCCCCTGAGCAAGCAAAGAGGTTGAATTGGGAGAAAGATGGATCTGAGACCCAGAAGTGATGTCTGAGGAGGACAAAATTAAAGCTTAGAGGGTAAGGAGGAGACAGGGCTGCAGATACTTTTGAAAAAAATAAAAATAAAAATTTTCCCTTCCCTGCTTTTTGCGTTGAGATTTGGAGCTCTTGTCACTCTGTGTGAAATGTGGTGACAGACTACATACACATTTGCAAGGAGTTCTCAGAGCCCAGTGGGAACGAGACGTGGGCAAAGCAGTGTGCTGGGCTTCCACAGCTGATGTCCGAGTGGCCACAGAATATGTTCAGACTGACTCTTCTGAAAGCTTATAGCCTGATCAGACTCTAGAGGATTTTCCTGGGGGTGTCTTGTATAGAGACTATTTACCATCAAATGGGACATTGTTTCTTTTAGGGTGAAAAGGAGGAGACAGAAGGAAGGAAATATCTCCCCCCCCCCCCCCCCCCCCCATTCTCTTCAGTCATTCTGTGAGAATGTCTGACATTTTTGATGTAGATCCCCCTTCCTGCCTTCCAAAATTAAAAAGCTCTAATTAAGGTAATTAACTAATATCTCAGCTTTGATTTCACCTAACAGATCATTCAGTACAAAATTATAAGCACATGAAACCAGAGCCTTATGAAGAGCAGCCTTGACAGGAGGTGGTATTACCTGTAAGTACGCTGTATTTCTTTTGGTTGAGAAATACAATAAGAGTCGGCAATACCACTTTTTTTTTCTGTTGAATCCAGCTTTTCAGGATACGACTCCTTTTCCTGTCAGAAGGCTCTGTAAATATTATTAAAAGTGACAGTACTTTGAGTAGTGGCTTATGGTGCCCCATCCAAGGTTAAATTGTGCACGGAGTGCCCTGCAGAGAGGAGACTGAAAGCTGTCCACAGAGACGTAGTTGGTCTTTCCCTGTGCCAGGCCTGAGTGTGGGATGAGTGACAGTCTTGCCCCAGACCTGCCTTACTCTGGGTGGAAGAACCCCTACCCCCATACCAGGGATCTAGGTCTGTGTGCACTGAATAGCAGAGCAGAGGGAGGTGGGACTAAAGGTGGAGAAGGCATGTGGTTAGTGTCCTCTCCACCCCAACGCAAGCAAAAACTCGATCCTCTCCATCCCCAGTTCTCCCCACGCTGCACCTTCCTCTCACAGCGTTGTCCCCTGTGCACTGTTGTCTGGAGGAGCAAGCTGGTACCTTCGCTGTTGTCTCCTCCACACCTTCTTCCAGCCATCCAGGGCTTTCCCCTGCACCCACGGAGTTCCCCTTTCTTCCCACAGGAGACCAAACCTCATACACTATTCCCTTTCCTTCAAGAGGTTACAGTCTCACTGCATAAATAACGCCGGACTCGATGCTGGAAAATCATTTTCTCCCAGCAGTGCAGGCTGTAATACCAAAAGCTTCATGCTCCTGCACAGAAATACACATGAAGGAGCATTTTTCACTAGGAAATAAAGAGAATCCAGGGGTATATTCTTTAGGACCTGCCTTCCTCTGCAACGCAAGAGATGCAGCTCCACAGCTATTTCAGCCATACGTGCCTGTATGAAAGGAGGCAGGATTTGCATCTATTACAATCATTTTGTACTAATCTGCAGGGAATATTAGAGACAAATTGTCTGACATTTAGATTTAGAAGTAGTTCCCTAAATACCCTAAGTGTATTACCGCTAATGCTTTGATGCTAATTTGGTACGTTGTTAATATCCCTGCTTCTCTCAGGGATAATGGTAAAATGCTGTACTTCAGAGACTTGTGGCTGGGATCTGTTGTTGAGCTGGTGTAAATCCATAGTTGTTTTGCCTTTTGTGTGGTTAATCCAGATTTACATCTGTGAAGTAGAGAAAAGTTTATTGGCACACTTCTTTCTTTTATTCTAATGGACTTGGAAATACAAGGCCAGACATCTATGCTGAACTTGGCTAAAGGATCTCTTGCTTGGTTTCTAGATTTGCAGCATTTGACTTGTGTCTGAGAAACGGGCACGAGTTTGTTTCTGCAGAAGTAAAGTTCAGCCCACGGGACAGAAAGTAGAAAAGATGATCTTAAGTGGAGAGCAAGGGATTAGGGCTGTTGATAAGAGCTGTGGGGTTTTTTTGTTCTGCTATAGTTCTCCTGACCTTGACCAGGATTTTTTCCTCGGGGACCTTGTCTTTTGGTTTCTAAGCCAGACTGCAAACACAGAGACATTCTACTGCACAGTCCACAGACATATGCTATTGTGCATCGAAAGTCAGGCAATATTAATGTTCCAGAAAAGAGAACCACAGGGCAAAGTTTGCACCATTTTCCGTGCTTGTTAGAAACACTGTCACTGGAAGGAATTCATGTTCTGCCATTTTACATTCTCTCTATAGTGTTTGTCATATGAATGAGTTATTAGGCTGTGAATGCCTCATATATTCTGTAAATTACAGAGTAGAAACATTCGGCACTACTATTTTGACCTTTTCAGCATTCTGTGATTTGCTGGGCATGCCATTCCACATCTCTTGTTTACGGCCTCACTGAAATGTAGGGATGGAGCCGAGTGGGCAAACAGTCGAAATATATCGGGCTGCGAAAGGTCAGGGTCATGCATCACAGTGCTGCTGTTCAGTGGCCAGTGAAGATTAAAATCTAGACTAACAGTTCTCATGATTTTTCTTTCTTTGCTGAAAAATAATAGAGAATTCTACTTTGTAATCTGTTCCAAAGGCAGCAGTGTCGAAAATGAAGAGTGATGGTATAATTTTTATTTCTTAAAATTTCAATATCGTAATGTCATGATCTTAGAGGCCATGAAAATGAAAACTGTCATAGTCCTTCAAAAGAAATGAGATGGAATTCTGCTCGCCAAATCTTTGCTTCATTTAATCCATGTTTGATAAATGTTGCTCTTAACTTCATCCTCAATACCCTTGTGTTTGTCTGTATCCTACAGAAACAAATAGCTTGTATTAGGTAATTGAACTTTGACCATTAAAACTAGGTTGATTTACTGTACCCTTGTTAGACATTTCAGTCCAATGAAAACCAAATGAAAGAGAATCAAAGCAAGACTCTTGTTGAAATAGATACCTTTATTACCTACTGAAGACACATGTTACATGACTTCTCAGTACCCCTAATCAGCTGGAAAGTGGAAGTATAGAAAGCAGTAATTGGTAGAAAGGCAGCAGAGGCACAGTTTTCTACCACACATTTTTATTTTAACAAACCAGCCTCACAGTAAATGATTACTGTAAATTTCTAGTACTGAGTAAGTTTTTGTTATCTGCTTATAAGATATGGGAAGCTTATTAATTTTAACATGCTTGGCCCTAGTCCCATGAACAAATGAATATGATAGTAATGAAAACATCCACTGAGATCTCTTTGGTGCGCAGTCAGATGTGTAGTTACTTTAGCTCAGAGGGGCATAGGATTAAACACCTGATTTTTTGAGCAATGCTTTATATTGCTCACAAATTTCAGTGATGGTCTTGCACACTGCATTAATTAAAAGGCATAAGTAAATTTCGTTTTAGAACTAGCGGAGTCTAATATGTAGCTTATAGATAGCGTATGCCACCGCTATAATCTCAGTGCTGAGGTTTACAAATGCTGCTACATGCTTTACTGGTCAAGAGTTCCATAATTCTTTTAAAATTCAAAGCATTTTCCACATTCCTCTGACCAAGCTCAGTGGTTTGAGTTGAGAATTTAAATAGTTAAGATGCAGCAGGTTTTTATTTATTTTTAAAACTGGTCTGGTAAGTGTGCTTTTTCACTGCTAGTAGGCTGGGTAAATAATAACAAGTAATGTATTTTGTGAATTTTGTCTTTTTTTATGAAGGAAAAGACTGTCCATATGGATCCTTCCTCAGATACAGTCTCTAAATGCTTCTGGACTTGACACGCTATTTTGAATAGTTTGTTGCTAAGCCCTGAATATGCAGGATTTGAAAAGTAAAGCTGCTTTGATTGGGCAGGCTGATCAAATCAAGCTTTCTGTTTCCTGATTACATTACTGTTAACTCTTTTTAATGATTTCCTGATATGCATTGATGAATTTGAAATCAAATTTATAGATAATATTCTGCAGTGTATCATTCAAATTGTTGATATTAATAAACATTGCAGACAGAAAACTGCATTTCTGGAAAATTGTTTGCCCCAATGAAGTGAATGCATATAGAGTAAGCAGAGGGTTTCATTTGTAAGTTCAGTGGATATTTGTAGCTTAATTTCATCTGAATTTATCTGCCTTTCATGCTTTACTCACTTTGGAAACTAAGTTGTAGAGACTGCGCTGTATGCGGTAAGAATTCTGCTTTACTAAGGATCATTGACCAAGCACTTTTATTTAGGATTGCAGTTTAGCTTTTCTAAATATCATCTGGCAAAGCGAGCGGTGTGTAGATATCAAATTGTTATTCACACTGTGGTCATGTCTGAGAAGGGATCCGTTGCATTTGAGCAGTTACTCAGATGCAGACAAGCCTACTACTCTTAGTTTCAGGATATCAAACCCCAGCTTCTTACAATCTAGTACATCTCTTCACAGCCTGACCTTTCTTTTATGAAATACCTCTTCAGTCAGAGGACTCTTAAACAAACTTGTGATTTCAAGTTGTGATTTCACCTAAATTTTCAGCAAGCATTTGGGGGTTATTAGCCATAGTTTTGCCTGTAAAAAAAAAAAAAAATACAGGAAATCCACAGGCGAATTACAATGTGAAGTGTTTAATAAGAGGCGTGGTTGTCTTAGATTATTTTAGAATAGTTTTTTTAAGAAGGGATACCAATAAGTCCCTTCTGGGAATTTGCCAGCATCTTGTTTCTGTGCTGATTTTGTATCAGGTCTTTGGTTCATACCTGTCTTGTACAACAGACTGTGCCAACTATGTAGTAAGGTGTTTTACCAATGTTTCTGCAAGCTGACCTTGCAGATTCATTTTTCCTGTGTGATGTAAGGCTCCTTTATAACTAACTTGTAAATATGGGTGTGTATCATTTTCTTGTTTCCTGTTCCACAGACCTTACAGTCTTATACACTGAAATCCCTTCAGTGAATTTCCATTCATATTGTTTCTAAGACCACGTTAATTAAAATTTTAAAAATCTCTTGACTGAGAGAGCTCTGGGGAATTTCCGCTGCAATTAGTAGTTATAGAGATATTGTGATCCTACATAATGATCTGAAAAGTGCATAATATTCAGAAACATCACTTTAAATGTTTAGGGAGCTCTGTTATCAGAAGTTTGGTGTATGTCAACTTTTGGTACAGCAAAGATTAAGTGACAAATGGGAGTAGCTGAGAGTCTAAACTATGAACAGAAGTGCGAAAAGAGCATGGAGAACCCAGGCCCAGTGTAGTTCACAGTGTTCTAAGATGAGCTAAAGGTACTTCTATCTAGAGAAGGTTTTGTTGGTTGTGCGAAGAAGCACCCATCATTAATCTTTACAAAAAATGGGGAATAATTGTTGTCTTTAGTGATGTCAAAAAATGACGTGACCCGATATGTTTGTCATGGTATGATACACTATTGCCACTGTGGCGTGTCTTTTAAATAAATGAATAATGTAAGGATGTAAACCTCCAAAAAGAAGATTTTTTAAAATTTTATTAATTTTTTAGACTTATTTGGGGTAGAAGCAGGTCAGGAAAAGAGCATGACATCATCTTGTCAATGGAAGTTAAAGGTTTTTTTTTTTTTTCATTTTGACTTGGAATAGAAAACAATTGTCAGAACGTAATTTAAACTCAGAATATCTGATCAACATAGCCTGCTACCAAGGTCAAGAAAACGATGAAAACTTTAAGCAGACCTGGCACTCAAGTATCAATAAGCATGATGTCTCCTGTAGGAAAGGATGCATGCTCTTATGGTGACAATGTAGCGTTCCTGCTCTGAGTTTCAGTCTGTAGCTAAATTTCAGTCTGTGAAGCCATTGCTCTCCTTGTGTTCCTGTTTCTGATGGTATGATTAGGGTATGTTTTGTCTAGATCTTTAGCAATTCTGGAAGAGGGGGGAAGTTGTTTGGTGGTTTTTTGTTGTTGTTGTTTTAATGGAAGCCAGAGAAACTTTTTAAACAAGTTTGTGAGATTTTTTGACCAGACTATAATGAATGATTATGAGATCAAAAGTGAGCAACAGAACAGCTGGCATGAGTAAAATATTGTATTTTCTTGCTATATCCCTGATTGAAATCACTAGTTTTCAAAGCTGATGCTGACTCTGTTGAATCTGATTTAGTTCCTGCATCAACTCAGTTGAAGCGTAAGTGTAACGGGGAAGGAATCCGATGTTCTCTAACATGATCTCAGCAGAATGCCACATCTGCAGTGTCAGACACGTGAGTCTCCACAAACACCTGTTTTAATAAACAGCCAATTTGCTAATGCTCAGTTATGCCCACAAACAGCATCTGTTTCTGGCCAGTTGTCTACCTGAATATAGCATCTTTCTTAATCAGTGAAAGTCTCTATTGAATAACTAGTCTGACTCATTTTCCATCCAGAGATGGGAATTACCCGCTCTGCTCTCTACCCTTAATATCCTTCTTGTGGGAATTGGTGGAAAATAGAAAGCCTGCTGGAACAGTTCCACACTGCCTTCCAAGCAAATAAAGCAGGTGGGGTTTTGATGTGTACATAAAAGTAAATACATTTTTAGAGCTGGGTGTTAGTGAAATACCATATTGGCCGAATGGTAAATAGTGATGGATCAGTGTAGCGCCAAGGGCATTCCCACAGTGGATATTGCTTTAATATTAGCCCCAGAAAAGCACCCAAAGTTTTTAGTGGAGTTGGATGCTGGTGACAGAGAAACAAACACCTTCCTGACACCTAGCACTCAGCACCACCTTGTCAGCTAAAAGGAACCAGGACAGCTGATCCATGCAAACTTGTACCATGTGTTTCCAGTGTACTAAATGTGTGCCTTGCACTGTTGGCATATGGGCTTTGAAGAGAGCCTGGCATATGGGCAACATTTAGGACTTACTGCACTCACAGTTCTTCCTCATGAAAATTTTGTATCTTTACATTGAAATTCCAGATTTAGTAATAAATTCTGTGTATAAAGGCCTGTTGCTGTGTGTACAGCCTTACAGTGACAATAAAGGAGTAAATAAAGCTATTACACTATGTAATCTCTAAATAATATCCTGACTTTTCCTTTGAAGGAAACAGCCTAGTGGGAGAAATAGTGGTGATGGAGCTAATCCTTTTCTCTTCCTTCCACTACTAACTATAGAGGTACAGTAGAAGTGGATTCAGTTATTGAACTGGTTTATTGCTTTTCTTATTAAATATTCCTAATGGGTTTACAACTAGAGGCTGTTGTACTTAAGAATAAAGCAACTTATTCTGACCTCTGCCCACACATGTAATATGTTGTCTGCTATGCGGTTATTACAAGTAATAATAAATTGATGATACAGACAAGCAGGCAGGAATGAGGGACTGGAGAGACAAAGCAATAAAATAGTATGATTTTTGCAATTTTGACCTTTCAGGAGCAGTTAAGCAGCTGACCATCTACCCAATCCAATAACCTGAAATGGCATAATAACATAGCCAGGGAGAAGCAAACCTCTCACCCAGCAAAAGTGAAGCTGTGACTTACAAAAAAATTACAGCAAGGTTTAAGCCAACCTGTGCTGCTTGTTAACTATATGCAATTCCTAAATCTTTCATCCTCAATGGTAATACTGCCCAGCAGATTATATTTGATGGTAAGTCGGATCAGTCAGTCCAAACTGCTTGTGGATTAATTTATGTTTCATAGAAACAAAGTGCTAGGAAAACAATGAGGTTCTGCGGACCCTGATTGAAAAATGGGATGGACCTGTTTATTCACTACTTATTCATTCTTACAGTACATTTTCAAGAAGTAGTATTCATGCAGTGAAAACTCTGCATACTGAGTGGGAGATGAAGCAACCTACCAGTGGTAGATGTTTATGTTTTGAGTCCATAGTGTACTGTGTGTACTGTGACAAGGGAGGCCACTGGATAGAGGTAGGCAAAAATAAAAGTAAAATTGAGTAAAAACAGCTGAGGCCCTGGGACAAAAATTGCAATGTTCTATTTATATTTTTGAGACATCTGGGCTCACTGGGATTTTCTGAATGTTTCTCACCAAAGTTGCATATTAAGTACCTTGAAAGCAAGTGATGCAGCACAGAAGGGAGTTGGCTACTTGCTGAGCCCTGAACAGAGATTTTTCATTTCATCCATCATTCACAACGTGCTGCAGTACTTCCAGAACTTATTGAACTTACCTAATGTAGGGTGGAACAAGACCAAGAGCTCTGTTTGCAATGTGTGCTCTGCTGTCGCTCTGCCTCTGAACTGAATATGGTAAGGTGGTTTGTAATTGCTGGATTTAGTAGGGTGGTTAATCCTATAGAATATTTTGTAGCTGTGCATGCTGCTTTTTAAGACACACAGAATTACCAGCTTTCAGAAGTCATTACTTGGGTATCTATAAATCGCAAGACTGACTTGTCAGATTCAAGGGGAGGTTTGCCTTTTGTTTCTTGTAACTGTAGATTGCACTCTACCTGTAGGAACATCATTAGAACTGTGCTTTGAAAAATACTATCCAGCTTCTCAGTTTCCCATAGTATATCCCATAGTGCCCATGTTAATGGATTTTTGGCTTTCCAGGTCATCCCACACCTCGCTATCCACACAATAGAGAACAGACTGTATAATCGTTTACTCAAGAGTGGCAGCAGGAAAATGAAGCTGGGTGTTGCTGGCTTGACCAGCCTTGGGAGCCAGGGACGGAGGAGCTGATCTCTCTAGGCCCTTCCTTGTTCAGTATTCGCTGTGTTATGATTTAAGAAACCAGATATTTTAAAAAGATTGAGACTCATGTTAAAATCTTAAGATGTTGATGAATTTGGCAGTATACATAACCTTCTATCTCCCTATTTCCTGTGGACCATTTAATTGCAGTTAATTTATACTCCATAATCCAATTATTAAAATGGTTTTCATTTGTCTGCTTCTAAAGTTCACTTCTGATCTTTGCTGTTGGCATGTATTAATGTGTGTGGTTAGAGAGATGATATCATCTGTAGCACCAAAGATCATAGAATTGTAGACTAGTTTGGGTTTAAAGGGACCTTAAGTGTCATCTAGTCCAATTGCCCTGCAATGAGCAGGGACATCTTCAACTGCATCAGGTTGCTCAGAGCCCCATCCAACCCGACCTTGAATGTTTCCAGGGCTGGGGCACTTACCACCTCTCTGGGCACCCTGTTCCACTGTTTCACCACCCTCATTATAAAAAACTTCTTCCTTACACCTCGTCTAAATCTACCCTCTTTCAGTTTAAAACCATTACCCCTTGTCCTATAGCAACAGGCCCTGCTAAAAGGTTTGTCCTCATCTTTCTTTTAAGCCCCCTTTAAGTACTGAACAGCCACAATAAGGTCTCCCTGGAGCCTTTTCTTCTCCAGGCTGAACAACCCCAACTCTCTCAGCCTTTTCCTCATAGGAGAGGTGCTCCAGCCCTCTGATCATCTTGCCTCCTCTGGACATGCTCTAACAGGTTCAATTGAAGCCTTTTTGATTTCCATCCTCAGGTCCCTTAGAGATTTATGATCCATAAGGAATGTAAGGAAATCATGAAACATGTAGGTGTGGCTGGAAACTTTCCAACCTTTGGGTGATTTAAGTGATTTTGCGTTGTCTTCTACTAGTGAATAAGCCACACTGGAGGAAGTGGCAAGTATAGTTTCTGGTGTCATAGGGGCTTTAGAGACTAGGGTTTTGAGCTTAAAACCTTTCACGTGCTTGGGATTTCCATCATTGCAGTTCCAATCATCCACAGGAGATGGACAAAGCAAACAGAAGAAAGCTGCTGTTCAGTGGCACGTTCCTGTGCACAAGCAAGGCTTACTGGCCCATGGGGCAGGTTGGGTTCATTGGTTTGGGTGTTCATATTTGTTTCTTAAGCCCAACGAACACTGTTGATGTTGCTTTTAACCGCACTGAACCAGATTTACCTGAAATAGATTTACCTTTCTGACACTGGGATATTTGGACTGTTCACCTCTGACTGTTTCTGGCCTGCTTTTCAGAGCTCCTGCATTAAAGAGCATTTCTTTTTGTCATAGTGCAAGAGGACAGGGGAAGGGTAGCTCCTAGGAACAGCAAAATGTTTGTTTCAGTCTTTCCTTCTTTACTTGCCGCTTTCGGAGAAAAGTCACAGAGTTGTAGATCTTTCCTGCAGAGAAGGAGGAGAGGATTTACATGGCCACTTGGCACCCTGGATGCCCGCTCTGCCCTGACCAAGCACCTGAATCACCACAGTCATCGTGTGCACTAGGGTCTCCTTCTATCTTTTGTAAAGTAGGCAGAGTTGTTGCTACAAAGAATGAGGAAATATTTTGTCCTGTGACTTCCAAAGAGCTGCTTCCAGGCCATGCTCAGGTACAATCTTGCATCCTCAGCAGGTACTTAGAGCTGAAGCAACTGTATCGGTCTCTGTAGTCTGCTCTCAATTGGCATGTGCCCAGTGTCTGGATTATCTAAATTATTGACAGACGAACTAACTTCCATTCACTCAGTGGTTACATTTAGGAAAGAATCTACAAATTGAATTTTTGGGAGGGAGGACTATGAGGACTGCAGTCCATAAATCCCTTTACTGTCAACTCTTCTTGGGAGAGAAGAGGCTGTGGGGCCTTTTGACCTGCATCACAGACTGGCTTCCACCATTCATGTGAAACACCTCCAAAAAGACAGCATTGTAGCACCTGCATCTTATTGCTGGAGCCAAACTTCTATGCTTTACTGTCTGGCTGACTCCATATGTCACATCAACCTGAGTTTTGAAAGTCATTATTCCTTGCAGATTTTGTGCTCACCTACAAGGACAGCATCTGTAGAAACCCAGAGCTGCAAGTGCCCTTGCAACACATGCAGCAAGGAGGTTACTTCAAGATTACTTCTCTGGCACCTTCATTTCTTTGCTTGCTGTTCCCGTGCCTTCTGAGATTAAAGTCAAACTTAAAAGGATCGTTTTCCAAAATAGAAAGAAAACAATGGTTTAGCAAGTCCGTACCCCATCATTCACCATTCAGACTTTGGACAATGGCAGCATTATGTCACTGTCTTAATGGTGAATGTTGCCTGTATATTTGTACGTTCTAAGGATGGAAAGGGAATCAGCTTTTTTCTGATAAAAGAAAGGCTGGTTGTCTTTGATATCATAGATAAATGCTTGGATAGTTACTTTTTAATTGCTTTATTGCCAGAAGTTTTCAATGAAGCCATAAAAGAGGTAAAAAAATGATCAGCCTAATTGCCTCAAGATGGATATGTAATGCATAAATCTCTTGTTTAATGGATCTAGTAATAGACCACCTGTTTCAGTTGCCTTTTTCCATTCAGAATATGAATGAATGCTTCTCTCATATGTTCAAAAAGAGAAAACACAATTGCACCAGCAGAAACTCAGTGATTTTTCTTTTTACATTTTTCCATGAGTTTTGTTCATTCTTGTTCTGTGAATCAACCAGTCTCAGTTCATTTAACCCTGGGAAAATAAAACCCTTTGATATGATGTGTAAAGCCTCACGTATTTTTGTTGTCCAGTTGTGTTTTAAATGAGAACAGAGAGACATGCACATTAATAAAACACTGACTGATGCCCAGAGAGTCAGGCCTTAATTGCAAGTATTCCTTCATGATATGATCCCTGTATATTCCCCAGTCTGGATTGCCCCACTCCCCCCCCCCCCCCCCCAACTCTGTGTCTTCTAGTATTACTTGTCTCTGGCAGATTTCAGTGCAGCAAGGGTGTTTGAAGTCCACAGCCTGTCTTGTGATTCTATATGTTTTTTAAAAAGGGACCACACAACTCTGTGCGTTTGGCCTTTTCCTTTTTATGTGCATGGGGACTTACTGGGCCATTTCTAGAGACAGTGAATTTTAGTAAGTAGAAACCCTTGGTTTTCCTCTTGCAGTGTTGGGGTTTCATTGGTGATATTTTTTGGGGGGTGGGGGTGTACTTTATTTGGGTTTTTTCCCTTTAGGATAGTTTAAATAAACGATCACATTCGTAAACAGCTGAAACTGCATATATTGTCAGTTATCATGTTCCAGTAATGTGTGTAACTTTCTAAGGCATGCTAACTTGCAGCCTAATTCTGAGGTTATGTCCTGGCGTAATTCCTTTGAGCACATTGGGAAAAGCTGTCTCTGCAGCTCTTCCGTGTTCCCTGTGGTAACTGTGTTCTAAAGATGTGCATTTTCCTTGTGAAAACAAATTCCAGGGACCTCTTTTCAAAGTGCAGACCCACAACAGTAGAAATGTGAGACTCTGAAGGCTTCTCATATCCAGAGACTTCATAAGCACCAGTCAAAGATGAATGAATGAAGTAGTCTAGCAGGCATTTAAATAGCAACAAACAAGGAGGGTGGAAAGAGAACAAATGAGCAGTCATTTAGCAAAAAATCAAGATGTCAAGAATAAAATTAATCAAGCCATCAGGGGATGTAAAGATTTTTTTGTGGTTGTTTAATGTTTACACGCCCATGCAAGAAACCTGGATAATAAACAACAAGAAAGAGAATGGCACATTTATGGGCTTAAATTCAACCTAGTTGATAGAATAGAAATCTGATGGGAATGATTTGCATGATGGGAGTGTTAAAATCTATGTTTATAACCTATTTAAGAGCATATGACGGGAGGAGGAGCCATCTGTCAGAAGTGACATTTGCTGTTTCTGAGAACCTAGAAGCATTTTCTGATGGATGCATATCAGTTGGTGCTGTAGCCGTGAAAGAGCAGGGTGGGGAATGGGTTGGTGTCTGCAGACCATGGTTTTGCATTGGGCAACAGGATGACCTGTTGTGAAGCCTTTCCCTGTTAGTTAAGGGCTGGGGGAGCTGATCCATCATGTTGCATTTCAGTCCCATTGTGGCAAGCTGGAAATCACACTTTGTCAGCAATAAAACATTCCCTTAAAGTACTACATCCTTAGCAGGGGATTTATGCGATAGCTGTGTCCTGAGTGGCAAAGAGGAATAGACCAGAGGGCTAAAAGCTATTTGAGTTTAAGTAGACATAAAAGGCCTATGATTTGGCAATTTTGTTTCTACATGATATTTATAATGCCCAAATGGGTGAAAAAACCCTTCTAAATATGAGTAATACTGCATGGTATCAGCTTTATTTGTCACTGATAGTATAACGTTGTGGTGCCTATGCTTCATCTTATGCCACAGTCTCTGCTGATGTACCCATCCCTCTACTCCCATTTCCCAGAGAGCTTAATTTACAGTAAGTCTCCATAGTGTTGTTTGGTCTGATTGTCATGCAACATTTGGATGGTGTCAGCAACCGCCAGCGCTGTTTCAGTAGCTTCTGTTCCCCTTCCCTGTGGATCTCAGCTCCACAGAAGCATCCAGTGGTATTTTGTGCTTACTCTGGCTGCTCTGCCAAGAGAAATTAGATTGGCAGGGGCGGGGGGCAAGAAAGACAGAAGAGAGAGCTCCCAGTCCCTGCTCTTCTAAATCTGTAGTCATCTGAACAGTTATTAGTGGTGGGATGCTTTGTTATATTGAGAAATTCTTTTTTATATCAACTTTGTTGAAAAGTTTCAGTTGTATTGCCTGTGACAAAATGCAGATGACTAACAGCAGCTTTAAAGGAGCCACAGTCAGTGTCGACAGAAATGATGTGGCAAATGAATTTGTAGGACATAAAAATTGTGGCTAAGAATTGGGAAAAGTTAGAGGACACTTTAGTGAAAAAGTCAGAAGCCAATAGTGAAGAAGGCTTTGCTTATGAGTTACCATTCAGCAGGCATTTCAGTACAGCTAAATTAGTCATGCCTGTAAGAGTACAGGCTGAGGGAGCCTGCTTGGGAAGCACTTTAGGAGTGCTACTGTGACCAGAAGGACTAATACAGTCCCTAGGGAGTATGCGCATGTAGGACCGGAGATATTTCAGTGTCTGGCATCTTGATGGGGTCCTTAGAGCAATACAATTTCCAGGTCTGGTTGTTAGCACTTCAGGGAAGCTGAGTACATGGAGGGAAATCAAGGGAGACCCGTAAGAAAGGCTAAAGAATGGGGAAGTGTAAAAGGTCTAGGAACTCTGCCGTGTTTAACACAGTGCCACATACCTTAGTCTGTGAATTACATATAGAGGGAACTGAAATTTGGTGATGGAGAGCTCTTGTGTCTATTAAGCTGAAGTGTATAACAAGATCTGATTACTGTGTGTTGACACTAGATGAGTATACGCTAGACTTACAGCACATACTTTTACCAGGGAAGATAATAAAGCAGTACAGCAAGTCATCAGCCTGTGGCTCTCCGTTAGTGTTGATTCTTAAGTCAGGAATTGGGCTTTGCGTGATTCAGGATATGCTGCAGCCTGAACTCACCCTGTGACTTGTGTAATGAGAGAGCTCCCAGTGGGAGATCTGTGGGCCCTTCTGCCTCGGTCATCTCCAAAGAAGCTGGGTGCCCAGTGTTAACCTCTTGAGCCTGCAGTTATAGAAGTGACTTAATTTCAAAATGTTTTGAGTGGCTGTAGCCCCTTAAAATCAACAGCATCTAGGCCTTGGTACACAGCCAGAGTGAAATTCTGGTCTAAAATTGTTAATTCTGTGGGAATGCTCCGTTATTTTCAAGTACACTCTGTAGGGGAACAGTATATGAGAGAAAATGGCCTAATTCAGGCTAAAATGTCCTGTTTCTACTAGCTGGCCAAACTAGAGTATTTTTGAGATGTAGACCCCAGGGACCGAATGATTGTCTTACTCCGGAATCAAAGGTGGCTCATGTACCATAGGACTCTCACCCCAAAACATCTCCTAGGCCTCCAGGTTTGCTCGCTGCAAACTTGCTAACTTGTAACAGCTGCAAATCTGGGAGATGCACCTGCATGGCAAAGATGTGATTTATTAAGTGGGTTTTTAAAAAATGGAAATAGATATGCCAGTGCACTCCCTGCTTTGTAGTTATGCTAATATAAAGGTATCTTATATTCCAAGATAGTTTCTTGTTCTTAGTGTTGACTGTCTGTACTAGTATGTGAAGATTCTGAGGTAATATATAGTTTTAATAACCTCCTCTGATGGTCTGAGTTTACACAAAACAAATATCAGATTATGCTTGCTTTTTATGTGCCGACTCTGTTTCTGTTTTTATTTCTCTATAAATAAGGGCTAAGCTCTAGTTACATATGCCTAAATGCCTGCAAAGAGGGATTTGATTCCAAAAGTTGTTGTTGTAATGCAGTTAGGTCTGATTTTCTGCTAGCAAATTCCATTTTGAATCATTTTAATGTAGGAGAGGAAAATAGACTGTGAAGTTAGCTGTTCCTGGAGTTCAGAATAACCTGCCTTTTTCCTCCATTTGGTATTTTATGAAGGAAGGAGTCTAAAAAGAAAATTTTTTGAGCTATTCCCAAGGAAATGGAAAAGCGTAGTCTGATTCTGCTTCTCATAAGAAAAAAAGTAATATATAAATCTTGTGGTTTGCCTAGGGGCCTATAAAGCCTTATCCTATTTAGTAAACCTCAAGTTTGGTCTGTATTACCTGAAAGATGAGTTCATAAATAGCTGTACTAGGAATGGATGTACCTGATGGTTTTACAGTTGTCTGCAACTTCAGGTGCTGAGATACCCTGATAAAATGAAAACAGATGCTCTTAGATTTTTACCTGCTTTTTCTTCATTTAGTTCCTTGACTTTTAGTTGTTGCATTTTAGGCTGTGGCTTTTTTTAACATACAGTAGTGCTATCAGTCTTGCACATCTCTGGAGGCAATATGCTTTTTCCCCATTTCTCAGGGGTAAAGAGCCAAATTTTCAAAGGTATGGCAAACTGCCAGAGAAATCGTTAAATCTGGACCTAGCATTTTATACAGGGCTGTTAATGACCCAGTTTCATTGGCTGCAAATGAACTTTCCCCAAGTTGAGTTGCTGCTTTTCCAACCAGCCCTCTACTGCTTCCCAACATTCCCATCCGTTGGAGAAAATGATGCAAACTTTAGCAGAGCCATCGCCTTATTCAAATAACTTGTCCCTTTGCCTGCAGTATGCTGCTGTTGGGTAGTCAGACAAAAGGGGTAATTAATTATGACCTAGTTATTGTTATTAAAAATAAATTAGAGCAATTATGCTGTAATATAGACCCAGAACATCTAACATCCATTGCTGTATTGGCCATGGATTGTATGGCTTAATAGAATTCTCCCAGCCCAAAAAAGGAAGAACCAGTGGCGAGGAATTAAAGCTTAATAATTATGTACAATAAAGTGTTTAACAGTCATGAAAGGGATTTCATTTAAATATAACCTGCAGCTCCAACCATAAAGACTATGGCTAGTCAGCCGTATGTTCTTCAGCGACCTTCAGAACTGTTCTGTTTACTTCTGTTAGCGCCACTCTCGTTTCCCTATCTTAGTTGTCAATGTTTTCACATGCTACTCTGAGAGTAAGTAGGCTTTGATTGGCTTGAAGAATTCATAATGCTGGCATTAAAACAACTAAATGTCTCAAAAAAAAAAAATTGTGAAAATGATGGGGTTGGGGGATTTGTCCTTTTCTTGGGAGTCCAACAAGGATCCTGCACAGGGTGTCTGGTATAATTTAACCATTCTGAGATGCACAGCCTATGAAAGGCAGTGAAATGAGAATAATGTAACAGCAGGAGAGAAAGGGAGAGACATGAGGAGATACGATAAGAAGTGGGGCAGGGGGTGGAGGGAAGGAAAGGAAAAGCTGTTTGGGAGAAAAAGAAAAGACAAAAAAATGGCAGAAGGACAGGAGGAGAGAAACAGAAAGCTACAGAAAGGGTCATCACCTATCAGTGAGAAGAAAAACAAAATGGAAGGGTCCTGGTGAAGAACGGAGGATATTAAAAAAAAAAAAAAAGAAAAAAAAAAAGAGCAAAGAACAAGGAGAGAATTAAGAAATGGCTCTACCTAGCATCCAACCCAGGAGAGCTGTCTTAAAAGTGAGGTACATAAGTAGGATACATCACTTCTCCTGACCATTTACTCAGATGTATACATTTTATTAAAGTCTGAATAATTTCCCTACAATTACATTCAAATACTGGCATCTATGCTTGCCACTCCCTGAAAACTGGCAGAGTTACTTTGAAACTCACAGCAGACCCTGACTTTTCTTCACTTACTTATTTATCGGCAAGTATGTGTGTCTTCCAGTTAATCTGTATTGGTTGTATGTAAAGGGATGGGTCTGTACATACGTGTGTATCTTCAGGATTGCACAAAGCTGTGCCACAAGTAGGGCAGCAAGCGGTTGTACACTTGGGTTACGTAACTCTCCTCCTAATGAGCCCAGATTCTCTCTCCAGTTCCTTGCCTTGAATCACACAGTATTATGGTTATTGTTGATTATTGCCTGTGAAGTTGAGCATATGGTCCTAAAAGGGTTCTAAATGATTTTGTTTTCTGTTTTATTGTTATCCATCTGATACATACAGCCAGGCAGCATAAGGCACTTGATTCTCTTCACCAATCCCTTGTGCACAATATTGAAAGAATTCAAAGCAGTGCATATTTCAGCTGTCCTTTAGAGATGAATTATTGCTGTTTATACTTCATGCAGAAGCTTGGAAACAGATTTCTGCATATATATGATATTTTGCTTGCAAGAAAGTGTTTAAAACTACAGTTACATGAGATTTAAATCTAAATTATTCTCCATTTGTTTAAATCTGAGATGAATTTTTAATTAGCTATCGACAGTAAATCTGAAGTGAATGAGGGAGATACTATGAATTTGGCTTTTTAACCATTTCAAAATCATCCCTTAACTGGAGAAAAAAAGTAAAGATTCAGAGAAATGTCTTTCTAAGTGGGCATGCCCACAACCCTGAAAACATTTTGCATAAGAGTTAATGAAACTCTCTCAGCTGCTATCCTCACCTTAATTTAGGCTGAGAATTCAGTGTTAAAGGTGAAATGTTGGCCCTGGAGAAGTCAAGGATAAAGCCGGTACTAGTGGAAATAAAATTTTACTCCACTGTCCGTGCATATGGACAGCTGAGCAACAGAATTCTGCTTTTGGGCAGATAGTAAGTCAACATACAGAGCCTGACTGTACTTGATCGCTATCTCACACGCAATTATTCACATACGTACACTGTGCCCCTGGAAGGTTCTGCATCCATGTATTGCATTTCTACAGCAATGTTCCCAACCTGTCCTTTTATATTTTTTCATTATTTTTTTTCCTCCTTTAGTCAGTTGCAGATAGTCATTGAGGAAACTGGATAAATCCCAAAAAATAACTTGTGTCCCTCTGCCTTCACAGGAAAAGTCACTACAAAGCTTTTTTTTTTCTTATGTACAGTATTGTGTTCTCTGCGTCTTTTCCTCACTGTAATCTCTTTTTCTCTGTCACTTATTAAAAATTCTGACTTTCTAACAGCTACATAAATTTCTTTAAACATCTCCTGACTCAATAAAAAAAGGAGGAAGGGATTAAATTGAACGCTCAAGCTTCACTCCATCGTCTGACAAAACGTTCAGATAAACTATGAAATAAATCTTACTGTCCTGTCAGGTCATTTCAATAGCTTTGATATTATTTATGGTCTCATCTGTGTAATCCTTACTCAGAAGTAATCGGAAAGTTCCCCTTCATGCTTTCCCCCAGCCATCTTGCATGTTCTTTAGAAGTGGAAGGTGCAAATGCTTTAACTTCAACGCAGATAAGGGGCAGGGATCATGCAATAGGAGTGCATGGGTATTCTCAAATTATATTAATATTCAGTGAAATGAAAATTTCTGGGGACTATTCACCTCGTTTCAGTTCTGTAGTAACAAAGCTGGAAGTGGGCTGGGCTGCTGCTGCACAAGCTTTGCTGGGGAAGGATTCTTAAATTTATTTTGTAAATGTAATGCTCTGGGGAAAAGAGGTCCATTGGGGATGTCTGGTTGCCGTTCTGCTTTGAGCTTTGAGATTTCAAAAGTCTTGGGGAAGGGGATATTTGGTTGGTTGGTTTTTCCTGTATGGGTAGGTTTGTTTGAGAAAGAGGTAATTCCAAGCAGCTCGTAGTCCAGAGAAGAGTGTAAGGGAAAGGAGGAGGAGAGCCTGCAGAGTCTGGCCTGCTCATTTTTGACCTTCAATGTTGGTGACTCCTAGCCCAGACTCAGCCTTTAACCAGAGGCCATTGTTTCATTTTAAACCAAAAGCTGTAGTCCACCTGTGCACCCCAGGGGAAGCTTGCGGCAAAGTCAGGTCACAGACCCCCCTGCCCGCCCGCTTTCCCATGCCCTGCAGGCATCACATCAGAGGCAGAGCTGGACAAGGACACAATTCTCAGCTGTAAAGACAGGGAGTTTTAAAAGTAAATGTCTGACTATAAAAAAAAAACGCATTGGAAAAGTATTGGCATATGATCTGTACCACAGCACATCAATACACAGAAGAAGAAGAAAGGAGAGGAATTTGCAAAGTCATTGCACTCTGCTCTGAATGCCATCTCCTTCTGAGTGTGCTTTGTACAGCTCCTGGTTGAAGAAAGTGGTACTGGCTTTATTTTCTTGCAAGTTTTTAAATATTTTTGAGATGTAGATTTAGAGCATTGGGCTATTACTCCTTAAATTATGTGTATTAAATAGATTATCTGTATTTCTAAATACAGACTTAGGTTTTTTTCAATCCCTCATTACATAACTCTGCATTACTGATTTTAATGCTATAGCAGCATGAGAAAAATAGTTGTCTTTTAAAATAAGGCTTTGCTATAGGTAATGGTTGGAAAATTGATATATACTACTTCTTCTTCTGGACTAGTGAATACTCATACTTACTGCAGATATTCTGCTCCGTGCCTAAGAGGAATTATTATAGGCTGCTGCATGAAAGACTTTGATTGTTTTTAAATGTAGAAGTCTTCCCTGCAAATAGTTTAAAAATTGAATCTCATCACATCTGTTTCATGCGGTTTAGAATAGTTAGACAGCTTTTCTGCAGGTACTTGCTGATTTTTTGCTTTTGTTTCAGTTGTCCCAATTTGATTCTGTCTGAAAATCTTCCAGTTTGATGTCATCCCGTACATTGTGTTACTGTCATAGTTCTGACTGGCTGAGATGCCACTGTGTCTAACCCTGTTATGCTCCATAAAGGCAGAAGCTGGAATCCCTCAGTATAATCTTAGCCACTAACTCTTTTCTAAGCCCTTTATAAATGAACACAATATCATTTGTCATGTATATTACACTCGAACAGATCATGAGAGAGGCATATTTCTTGTATCTTCATCATTCAGAGTAAACTGCATTTCTAAATTATTTTTCTGGACACTAATGGGGAGGTGGTGTTGAACTCATGAAGTTTTGCTTCTGTTTAGTGTGTTTGGTAATACACAGATTTATTAGGGAAAATCCTGGGTGTTAGTCATTTGTCAATACCCTAGTTTGCATCATTCTTTTGTAAACAGCACAGTTCCCTACTTTACTGTGTAGTAAGTCAGATTCTGTCACTATTCTGTCACTGGCAGAATCCCACAGTGCTACGCTTACAAAGGTCATGCATGTGCCAAAAAATGCAGATAGGTTCGAGGGTGGATGGATGCAGCATACGTGGCTGTATGGAAGAGGCTGCCAACTGTTAGCATTTTTTTGGTGCCTGCTAGGTGCCTTGCCTGCTCAGACATGATTTCCCACTGGGAACCTCTCTACTTCTGCAAATCAGGCCACTTACTGAAGACAAGACAGTCCCTTTGACATCAGTGGGGCTAAGGTCTGCCCTCAGGTTATTGCAACATGAGTCAGAATTATGTCCTATAAATAAAAAGCTCATTATTTCAAAATCAAGTGGAAACTTTGAGTGTGCGCAGCTGCCAGCCCCATTTAACTACTTCTCCCATTTACTTCACAGTGACTGTTAATTACATAGTTCCTGTTCTCTTCTCTGGCATCTATTTTCCAGTGTTTTGTGTTAAAGTGGTAGATAATATGGTATGTGTGTCTCCTTGGAGATTTGGCACTTCAGAGAGCAGAGTTGTAAAGCGATTTGGTGGTAATCCGTATTGTTTTGAATAGATTATGACATTGGTAAAAATCTTTGTTATGCTTTCATAGCAAATTGCTGCAGGTTTCATGTAAGCGTTGAATTTCTAACAGTCCTTTGCAAACTCTAAGGAGTTGTTTTGGGGGAGGGAACAATTACTTCATGGCTCTGATTATTTTCTTTTTTATGCTAAATACACATTAAGATCACAGAGTAGCACTGAAGGTGTCAGTATTAGTGAGATGAGGCCGCTCTGATGAAACAAGCTCCAGTTTCAGTCAGTTGCAAAACACCTGCAGCTCAGCAGTTGCTCCAAGTAGCAAAAGAACACATCCTGTTGTGGTGGTTCCCTTCACTCAGACTTACTTTTGATGCCTGTAAGATGAGGAAACCTTTGAACACAGACTTATTCATAGCGTTTCACTGGAACTAGGACTTAACCACTACACGGTTGCTGTGCCCTTGCTGCCAAGGGTAGTGTGGTAGAGCTGAGGTTCCTGCTAAGGACCTGGGCCCAGAGCTCCGACTTGGTACAGCCTTATCCAAAGATGATGAAATTCTTTGGGGAAGGGGATGATAGTTTTCTCAAGCTGTCTTTGAATCATCTGCAATGTCTGACAAAGACTTCTTGGAAAAGGCAAGAAAAGACTATGTGAATTTAGAAGCGCAGCCAACTCGTGGGATAATTATGCCTGTGTCTAAGCTGCCATATTATATTAGTCTGAAGGAACAAAGGAGACTGACGAATGCTGAATGACTTTCAAGGAATCAACTATATCAACCATTAGCTACTGACGACATCAATGTTCCAGCAAGCTGATGTGACAAGTAACAAAAAATGTTGGCTATAATGAGAAAAGACAAAGGCAAACTACTGATGTGTCACTTTGATCTCATTTTAACAGGGTGCAAAATGCTTGCAGATTGGACAAATCATTGTGTCTTTAAGTATTTATTTTAATGTAAACTTATGGAAGTCATCAGTACCATCAGTTAAGAAAGCTAGAGATTTCTAATTATCTAGTCCAGAAAGGGATTTTGATTTTTAGGTATTTGAGAACTGTATTTAAATGGAGAGGCCAAATCCTGACCTTCCTTGTAACGAGGGGCTGAGAGAAAGACAGTTTTCCTATGCACTCTGCCATGCCATCACCCCTGTGCAAAGCCTCCAAGTTAAGGTAGCATCCTACACCCAAGAAGTAAAGTCTGGCTGCTTGAAACCATGAAAGCAGTCCTACACGTGTGTGTGAGAGGAAGTGCTTCTCTTCAAATAGTCAGCATGATGCACTGTGGAGCATATCAACCACCCCTAGCCTGCCTGGACCATCCTCCCCATGTAGAACCTTTGCCTTCTCTGTCAGAGGGATTCTCCTGCTTCCGTGCTTCTCATGTCCTCGTGGAGTGGGCAGGTGTCAACTTTGATTTTCTGGTAATGGTTATAGCTAGCGTACGGAAGACCTAAGGTCCAACATCCTAACTTATGAACACATTGATGGAATTTTATGGGTGAGCTCTGGCACGTTGGATCCTTGGCACATTGTGAGAACTAATGACCTGAGCTTAGAGACTTCCTTAGCCACAACAAATGCTTGAATAAGTATATTGCAACCCAAATAGATATTACTGATTTTTGTATTTTTTTTTAAATCCTGGCTATATCCACCACATTAAAATGTGTGTCCAAGATAATTAGAAGTATTAATACACTGCAGAAACCTCGTATCATATTTCTCTGCATTGCTTGTACCAAAATAGGTTTCCTTCAACCTTAAAGTGGTAATCTCAGAGGTATTTGTTATTTCCGAAGAATTAATGATCATTTAGTCAGCTAACAGCCCAAGGCAAAGCAGAAGGGTTTAACGTTGTGCCAAGTGGCAGCTTCTTGTAGGAATCACTGCTTTCAAAGAATTAGAGTTATGCAAAATGCTTTCAGAATGTGCCAGTCAGCTCAGTGGTTTACGGCACTGTCTGCTTGTTTTTCAAATCGTTTACCCTAGCGATTTAGATGCTGCAAGTTAGATTTGTAAATCTAATGACTGCTTATAGATGAACCAATAGTTATCCGACCAGTATGTATGTGAGCTTACTCTCAATCAAAAGAAACCCCTGAGATATGTATGGTTGATGTCAGAAAGCGTGCCTAAGGACTGAGTCCTGTAGGTAAATCAAGCCTCTGGGTAGATATTTCAGAAAGCTGATCTAACTTAGGGTCCACCGAAATCAGTATTTCCACGTTCACATATTGCTGCTTTTCACAGCGGCAGAAGTTCCTCTTCTGTATCCCTTGTACCTTGTGGGTAATGCCAAGACTGTTACAGAAAACACTGGTATACTTTGTTCAGGCAGAACTTTCAAAGCCTGAGAGCATTTAAAAATTCCATTTTGAAACACCTCCATGCCACAGAGGCACATTATTTCCATACATTGCAACACCACTGGGAACACTATAGCTGAAGAATATCTTCAGGCCTTGAAGATTTAAGACAAAGACACTGTTCAGAAATACTGAGGGTGCCTGACATAGAGCCCTAATTTCTACTCACAGAACACTAGCTCAGTTCATGTTCACATGAATACAGTGTTATATTACTTATTATCTGCCTTTATCTGAAAACTGCAAATGGAATGTAGCTTGTGCTATCAGGTAACAGTCCAAAACATGTCTTACCCCTCTCAGAACTATTTTTTTGTGTATGCTAAAACCCACTTCTATGTGGCTCCTGCGGTCCAGGTTCAGACTTTGTTAATGGAAATGACAATCACTTCACAGCTTTCCCTCGTGTTCTATGGTTTGAGTTTGTTGGGTTTGGGGTTTTTTTCTGGTATCTACAACTGTGGTATGGACAGTTGGTGTAAAATTGATGTTATCAACCCATTTGCACTGATAGTGAAGAATGCATATCATATGTTCATAGCTGTCTGATTTAAAGTCCACATTTGGCATTTGCAAACCAGGACAAATTCATTACTTTAAATTTGTTAAACTTGTTTACGATCTATGAGGGCAGCACAACCAGTTTTACGGAACATGGCTCATTTACTCAGCTCTCAGCCTTGGGAGCAAGAGTGTATCCTGGCTCATTTCACAGAACAAGGACTGTCCAGCGTGACCTGACAAAGTGATGAATATCATCCCACCCTCCTACCCCGGAGCTGGAATAAGTCCTGGACTGTGTGTGGGGTTTTTTGGTTTTGTTTTGTTTTTTTTAATATGTGAATGAACAACATGAAATCTTATACTTTTGTTTCTAGTTCTTTCCAACTCCAGCATATTTGGCATACGCTTTGTGGATGTTCACTAAATGTTGCTAAGAAGTGGTAGTAGACTTTCTGCTTTATAAGCAGTTCTCGTACTGTTGTCTTATTAAGATAGTCGGACACTCTCCACTATAAAACACTGTTTTCATTTGTTTTCATTTAATTTGGGTAAAATTTAACCTTTGAACTCATATTTCCCATTCTGTGGGAGTGTGCTGCAGACAATCAATCAATTTAAATCCAAGCAACTCAGGTGTATCTGGGAGCAAAGCAAAATAAAATATTCTGTTTAACTAGGGCTTTGTAAACAAAAACTTGCTAGTTTGGAGAGGAAAGTTAATGGAGAGGAATGTGTCGTTTGGCATTCCATAGAAAATCTGTTCAATTTGACCAAATGATAAGCCTTCACAGTCAGATGAACATCCAGCCTCTCACAGGTGTTGTGTTTGCTGTCATTATTTGGGGCTTGCCTACATGGACAAAACAGTTGGATCCAGCCTCTCTGATCCATCTGGACAGGCAGAGACCAGCTGTGGTTTGGGGCACGGACAGCTCTGTTAGTCCGGTACAGGTCACCTGTAGGAGAGAACAGGTTTCAACTTTTTCTTTCACTCTGTCTTTAGAAAAGTACTTCTTCCTAGCATCTGACCTATGAAGAGGAAAGAGGATAAAAAACAGCTAGTGCTAGTTGTGATTTATTTTGCTGGTGGATCTGTTGTCTTAAGCCAAATCAAGTTACCGCTTAAAAAAAAAACCCTGATGATCCCAGGTAAGGACAAACCTGGGGATGTTGCCTTCTTTGCCACTTTGAATTTGCCAAAGCCCACTAGTCTCTGAGATGTTTTGGTAGTGCTAAGAAAGTATGTGGAGGGTTCCCACTGGCCATGAAAATTTTCGTGATGAGGAAATGGGCTTGTCTTCATTAAAGGAGAGATAAATCATCTTAAAAGGAGCCTTGAAGTGGGAATGGGCCAAAAGCCAAAAGCTGTTTAAAGGCTGGATTGAGGGCAGACAGCCTTGTATTTAGTTGAATAAATTCCACAGCTACATAGTAGTTGTTAATCCTGAGCTGGATTGTCTGTTTTTTCAAAAGCATTCCTCTTGTGGCTGCTGCTCACAGTTGCATCGTGAACCGGGCTCCACTCCCCTGTGGGTACCACAGTGCCACAGGCTCACCTGGTTTAGAAACACCTCCCAGGGCAGGAAGGAGACTGTCTGGCAGGCTGGAGCAGAGTGGTCCATTTTCCCTTCCTGGTAAATGCTGATCATTATCCTGGGTCAGAGTTGCCTGTAAACTCCAGGTTGAGATCTTCTATGCAGCTATACTTCCTCCAGCTTTTTAAACTGAAATCGGTTCCACAGTAACTAAATATCATTCAGTGGTTTGCATTTGAAACTTCCTTTTATTGCTGTGGCAAGAACTGATGTCTTCATAGTGTTATTAATCTTAGATATTTCCTGTGTACAAATGCATCATTTAATTTAAATGTCTAAGACTTCATTTACAACCGGTAAAACGTTAAATGGCATCAATCTTTCCTGCATTTTTACCTTTTAAATATTAGTTGAATCCCATGTGAGCAGTTTGCTTCTCATCTTTTTGTTGTTTTCAAGTCAGGTAATAATCACCTTTGGGTTTTATCTTTCCAAAGTGGGTGCTTTTCATTTGAATGAAGCTGGGATGCCTTGAAAAGACTTATTATTGCAACTAATCTATTATGCATTGATGCAGACAGTTCTGCCCCCATTGTTGCAAGGAATAACAATAACAGCATGAAGCAGCTCAGCAAAAAGAGATATGGATTAAAAAAGAAAATAGCTGTAGATATCCAGGAGCTGATTCAGCTTGTGTATCAGAAGTCAGCAACAGTACACTACTCGGCAGGAATTAGGTTTTTGCTAATGTTAGTAAAAGGAAAGACAGGAGTTGTAGAGTGGAAAAAGAATTATCAGGTACTGTTACCAGAGAAACTCACAGAGGGATGGGATTTTCAGTGCAAATCCAAATGCTGTAGAAGTACAGATATCCCTGATTTTTCAATGGAAACCAGAGAGTCTTCAGATCGCATAGGTGCTTTTTGAAAATCCTCTCACAAGCCATTTACATGGGGCACAATAGTATCTTCCCTGCATACTGTATTTTTTATTTATTGCAATGTAATAATGTAAGGAAAGGTCTTAAATTCATTCTTTGGTCTTCAGCATGAAGATTGATAGTACAAACTGCATTTTGCCAGTGCTAAATAAATTTACATTTATTAGAGGGACACTTTGACTTTTCTACTAATGTCTTTTTACACATTGAAGGTTCCTTTATTGCAAAATAGATATGCTGCTAATGCAAATACAGCTGAAATATATATTATATTATTATTACTGCTGTGCATACCCCAGTGTATACAAGTGCTGAGACAGTAGCTAACATGGCCTAAGACTTTCAGTGACTTACTCAAAGCCTGTTAAAATCATAAGATCTTGTTTTTTACTTCAGTGGGTTTCAGACTTGGCCTTTTTGAAGAGTTAATGGCAAAGCCCTATTTATTTAGGCCCCCATGCTTCACTTGAAACACAGAACTGCCCTGTATGATCTCAACAGCACTGTTTGCTGAGCATAAGTTAAGAACAGTTAGTACAAGAAGTGAGCTGTCTGGTTAGCAGATGCTTTTTGTAGGACCTTATTGGTTCAGCTGGGTATGCATGGGGGGATAGTGAGCTGCAAGGAAATGTAAGTATGGGGAGGAAAGAATGGGTCGAGATTAATTTTCCTTAGCAAGCTCTTGTGAGTTGTTAATAGAAAGCCTGAACTGTGGTGTTTTCAGCGTTGTGTCTCCTCCCAGCTCATCTAAAAATTGGTCTTCTCTAGGAGTACCCTGGAAACGCCTACAGAGAGCAACTCACCGGAGTGAGAGGTGAAGGCAACCTCTCCTCTGCCCAGCCTAAAGGGGGACCTGGGACCCTGGGACCGCAAGTCAGTCCCATACGTTGTACTTCACCGTGCAGAAGTATGCCTAGTGCTGTAACTGCGGCCACCACACAGAGCAGAGCTACCTCTGTGATAGTACTGAGCAGTCTGGCAGTCATAGCAACACCACCTAGAGAAGTGAGGATGAATTTGGGAAGCAGCTTTAGCTGAGTTATTAAACCATGTGCTGACAGCTGTGCCACATTCAGTTCTGATCTGAGTGGTGCTTCGCTGATCTCTGCATGCTACTGCGCTGCACAGGGTACGCATGCTTCCCGTGCACCCAAAAATGTTTGCAAGTCAAGACCTTTTTGAATTTTTCACTACAGGTAATCCCTGTGGTGGAAAGCTACCATTTAATTCTGGTAGTAAGTTGATTTGGTTTAGGTTTAAATGTTGAAAAGTATTTGGAGCAAATCTTCTTTTTCACTCATCAATAGACAACTTTTATTGAGACCTAAGAAATCTTCTAATTATGATGTCTGTGCATGCGTATCTAGATTTGTACAGCGGTGACATCTGCTATTGCCTAATGAGCTTCTAAAGAATAATAATAATGGGAAATGGATTTAAGAAATCTGTACTTTAATTAAATCTGCTAAGTGTCAAGTTTTGTTATAGTACTTTCACTCACTGGCTGTAAGTTTTGTCTTTGTTCTTACAACAAAATTAATCATAACCTGGGGGAGAATTATACCTTTGCTCTGCTCAGAGCTATTGACTGGAGAAGTACTTTCATTCTGCTAATAATGAATTATTTTTTTTTGCTAAGATTTATAAGCTTTCCCTCTGGAATCTGCATGCTGCTATTCACCCACGGTCTCAGCCACGTTATAAAACCCGGGGGAAAAACCTAGTGTAAAGCTGTGAATAGCTACGTGCATTTTCCTTCTGGAGGAAGAATTATGTTGCTAGTTTTTTTAAAAAGGGCACGTCTGTGTTAAAGCAGTATTCTTAATATTTCACTGTTCTACAGTGGATTGGGACCCCTAAGTGCTGCCACAGTGGAAATAATCATTTCCGTGCTCGCAGTATCCTGAAAGCTCACGCAGGACTAGGATGCCAGCATGCAGGGTATGGCACACACTCATGGATGAGGGCAGAGAAGCTGCTGCCCTCTCCATTTTGTAGGAGAGGCACAGAATTTTCTGATGCGAGGCATGACCGGGCTCTGCATCTGTTCTTCCCGAGCTCCTCCGCTTTGGAACAAGGGCTCCCCAGTTCTTGGTACTGCTGTGCAATGCTGCCTCCTCTATACAGGAGGAAGTTGGGTTTAAAAGTGTTGTTTTTTAAAAATAGTTTCTGGGCAGGCCTGACACTGGTGTCACCTAGCTCGTTTGTCCCCAGGCACTAAATCTGTGCAGCGGGCAAAAATAAATAAATAATCAGAGTCTTTCTGAACTATAAATGTAACCAGCAAATAGATAAGAGTTCAGTGTCCTATAATAGGATGTCTTTTCGCTGACTGGCAGAAAGAGAGTGACTCAGCCTGACTGTGTACACACACTGAAATAGACTTTTCAAGTTTGGAGACAAAGGCCTTTACATGCATTTATAAAATTGCCTTTAAAATGCTTGTGAATGAGTTAATCACACAGCCATCTGATTAGACATGAACAACCTCCCTATTTCTTATGTGATTAGGTCATCCCAAGAGAATGATAAAACAAAATAGACTTGGATGTGTCATCCAAGAGTGACTAATAAAAAAGTAGTTGAAAACAGCACAACTAGGAAAATAGTGCAAGTAGGATTTTTTCAAAACAATTTCGCAGCTCTGTCCTTCATCTCCCCGCGCCAGAGCCTGCTCTTGAGGAAGCTGATGGAAAAAGCTCCCTTTGGTTTGCATGGGTCTGGACTAGGTCTCTGCTTTTTCCTTGCTCCTCTCCGTTCCCTCCTTGGGGCTGTCTCCAAGTCTGCAATAGCTTGTGGAGCATCTAAGCCTCCCAGAGCTTCTTCACTTTGAAGTGCAGATTGTACTTTCCCATGAGCATGCTGAGGCAGGAGCTGCTGCAGTGGGGGTTTGGGGGAGGTCAGAATCTCTCAAAATGAGAGCTGTAGGGCTTGGGGGAAAAAAACCAGAAACGGCACAACCACCACTGTCTTAAATGTGTACCTAGCAGCTAGAGCGAGCACACAGCCGTACCTTTCCATACCCTTGCAGTTCTCCAGAGTGGTTTTGTTCCACACTTTAACGTTGACTCCAGTCCTGATTTGATCTTCCTTCCCCACAGCTCAGCCTCCACACACCAGGTCCCTGAAGTGCCCCATTTTTCTGCCACACTGACATTCCCCAGCCTGTCTGCAGACTCCCAGTTCCCTTCTCTTGAAGTTTCAAGGTGAAGTGAAAGGCAGCTAGTGGTCAGCTTGCTGGGAGGATGTTTCATCAGGCCTGTCCAGGCTTTGCCCATCATCTTAGTCACTGGCTGGTGCCTGGCACTGTGGATCTCTTTGCCCAGTGTTCCTGATACCTTGTCACCGTTTAAAGGGCAAGGACACAGAGAACGTACAGCAAATGGGCCAGGTGGACTCTGAGTCGAGAGGCACATGTACACAGAGGACACTTCAGCATTTTCTAAATTACAATAGAGGAGGATCTGAACCTTCTTACTTGCAGGCTTTCATCTCATGCTAAATCCCAACAATGTGAAGCTTTTGGTAAGCTATCATCATTGACTAGGTATTTGTAACCTGCTAAATGAGCTTTCGATTACAAGCTTAGAGTGTGAGAGATAGACATCAAAAGAAACATGATCTTTATAGTTTTCCTGCAGCTTTAATTGTGAGTGGCACCTAATCTGTCAGCTGTCAGAGGCAATGCTGTGAAAGGGAAAAGCCTACAGACATCTGAGAATTAAAAAGAAACATGCAACTCGCTTGATTACTAGGGTGCACCAAGCTTTGAGATGTTTTTCTCTTTCCAGTCCTAAGAACCTTGTTTTACAGCTGTCAGCTTTAAAGAATGAATGTCATCTTTCCTGAGCCTCTTTTGCTCATGGTGGCAGTTGTCTGGGGTGATAAAAACTACACAGACTGACACAATTGCTGATATGAAGAGACTTTAGATGGCTCTTTCTCCACTGCTGTAATAAAATAAAGAGGTACTGAGTCCAAGATCTCTTGTAGCAGATTTGTACTATGTAAAAAAGCTGCCCAGAATAAGTCAGACGTGCTAAAAATTTTGATGGTTGAAAAGATGTTGGTAGAAGAAGAGGTGAAGCAGTGACTGATTGGTTACTGCGCTGCAATGTGTTTTTGTACTAGTGGAAGCCCTAAACTAGGTCTGATTATTCTGAAAAGTATCCTTTACTGTTATGGAATAGCTTATCAGTTTTGGATGGTTTTAATGTGAAAATACTGGGTACTTATACTACTGGGTGCTTGCAAATAAAAGTTGCATCTTCTCTAGAAGCATTTGCCATTATACCCTGTCAGCAGGGAAGCAGTAATCACAAGAGACTGACAGCGGTCACAAACGACGCCCAGGGCAGAGCCCATTGCTCAGCTCAGGCTCCTAGAAGACAGGACAGCTTGGAGAAGATAGTGGAGCATCCCTTGTCTCTACTGTCCAGTACAGAATCAGAGGGGAAGGCACCAGGCACCTCGTTTGTGGTTTTGGAAGACCTTCAGATATCAAGCCAGGTGCTTGACCCACTATTAGTCATCATTCTTGCACAGTTCATATTTTGGGGGTAAGAACATAAGCAATCTCAAGTGAGTATGCATTGATACACAAAATATCATTAAAATACAACTTGCCATAAACCGCCTTGCCCTCAAATGAACTGTTTCACCTCTGGGATTGCATGTGTGACCTGGCTTCCCTCCTGTTTTATGTGTTCGTTCTAACATATCCAGAGGAACTCCCTGACAGCGGGAATGTACTTCCCTGCTCAGCAATGGTTGTTAGTACATGTTTAACTTCTCTCCTTGAACAGTTCTAAAATTGGGCACTCCCAGCTGCTTGAACTGAAAGGACTAACTGGGTGCCTGGTGTTTTACTCTGTGTTGGGATGTGTTAGCCCCATGGTGTTTGGCAATATACATTAGTGATTTAGACATCTGTGAGAAAAATCAATGGAACACCAAGCACTAATTCACTCGGATACTTTAACAAATGTACTCTGGAGTTGTTCAATATGCTCTGGTTTGTTATGATGGATCTTAGAATTAGGTGGCCCAAACCTTTAGAAGTGTTATTAATAGCATGGCATTAATATTGTGTACTGGGATGTGCATAATCAGGTGTTGCTTAATTTAAATTCATGTTAAAGTAATGTAAATGAATTCCTACCATCCTAGCTGGTGGCACTCCATATTTCCAGTCTGTCCATGTAGTGCGTCACTGTTGTGCAAATTGGGGATTCTGGGAGCTTGAGTTTTGGTACTGCCAAAATTTATCTCAAAAGTGTTGAGATGCACTGTAGTTAAATAAGGAGACTAAAGAGGAAAAAGCATCCTTCCTGGCTTTTTCTTCTTTTCTAACATCTTTTCTGCTTTTTGAAGTCAGATTTAAGTACTTACTTTACAAAAGGTGACTATGAATTCTTATTCTTGCCAGGAATGTAAAAGCAATGGGTTCAGGTCTTAAACATTTGTTCTCCTGTCAAGAACAGCTCCTCTGAAATAATTCCCCCTAGAGAAAAAAAATGAATAATCTTAAAGAAGAAATGTGTAGGTGGAAGAGAGGTGCTAAATAAGTAGTCCTAAGAAAGAGAAACGGTGAGCTGCAGCCTTCAACTGCTAGGAAGAATGTTTCTTATATAGACACTAACTATGGTTTGCTATTCAAAGGGCTAGAAGGAGAAAGGGAGCTAAGGCTACACAAAAGTCATTTCCTCAGAGACAGAGGGATGTAGCCTGTTGCCAGAGTTTAAGGGAGAACTGAAAATCTCATGTTTAATTCAGAAGTTGCTGAAAAGAAGAAAAAGAGTAGCTTTGGATGCAGGGTCTTTTCAAGAACTTGTTTATTAAGATCCTACTGTTCTTGGGAAATAAGGCACTGATGCCGCCTTGGCATAAGTAAAAGCAGCAAGTGACCTGAAAACAGACCATGGCGGGCTTGATCTGATCCTAATGGCAGTTAAAATAAACTTTCCCTGGTTTTACATGGTGCAGGAACACAATCCTGCAGCCAGAGTGATTAGTCATTCTCTGTTTGCTTCCCTCTGCTAGAGAGGAACTCACATCCATTTTAAACCAATTATTCTGTTGGGCCAGGTTATGCTTTTCTGATGCCTTTGTGTGTACTCCAGACCAGAGCGTGCTGGAGAACGATGTGCCGTGCTTATGTGATCAGGGCTGATGAGGTAAAGTCAAGTAAGACTTTCCCTGTAGGAGGATACAGGAACAGGAATTCAGGTGCTATTTGTGATCTTCTGCACAAACGTTCTACCTTAGCAGAGGACAGAGCCCTGGTAACTCTGGTATGTGATTAAAGAGGTGGTTCAGAAGTGCCTCAGCCCACTAATGACAATTCCTGTAATTACCGAATTAATCTTCCTGAGTGACCAGTAAGGCAGTTCGAGATGGCACATTACAAGTAACCCCAAAAGACCAGACTGTAATAAAAAAACAACTTGCAAAATGCCACAGACAATAAAACGATTATTTCAGAAGCAAAAAGGGTTTGGGAGTTGATGTGTTCACTTGGAAGCTAAGCCAGTGAGGATTTGCATGTTCTAATAAAAATAAATAAAAAATAGCAGAACATTTAAAAGAAGCTTATTTCTGTAATAATGTAAAATGTTAAGCACAGATTTACAAGCATAAATAAGAACTCAAGTCACAAAATGGGTAGAGACATTATACCGGCAACATTAAATAGATGAAATAGCAGCAGTCAATCTAACAAATAGTTTTCCTTTGCTACCTCTAAAGCAGTATAATTTCTTTGGCTTTAGGGACGTGTTTTAAAAGGAAGTCAGAGGAATATCTGCTCTACCTTCTTGCCACTGCCAAAATGGATCATCTGAGGTCACAGCACTGAACCACTTTTCGCTATTGTCCTGGCCATTGCACACATGGCAAAATTCAGCTTTTAAAGGGCAGTGAAAATTACGAGGAAAATATGATGGTAGTGACCAGGGAGTTCAATTCTCATCCTGCTGAAATCAATGGCTGTTTGAATTGTAGTTGCTAAATTTATCTGCCTACTCGAGGAATTTCTGAAACTCACTTTCTTTAGTCCATCTCCTTTTTAACCATCTGAATGCTGGTTTGCCACCCTAATTCCTCCAGAGGGAAAATAACCTCCCACCGTTGCTCGGGGCTGGTGGGAAGTACCGATCATTTAGTAGCTCTGCAGGGACATCTGTTGTTTTATCTACTGGCTCTGAGAGTCAGTGCCAGTGAGACAGCTCAGGTCAAATCCTCTTCTAGTTAAACTAGCTTGGAATGTTAATTCTGATTATCATCTATTTTCAAAACCAATCCTTCCCCTACCACCGCCTTTTTTTTTCCCCCTTCACCTCAACTACCGTGCGCCGATAATTTCCAGTCACCTAGAAATCACGGTTGTGCGGATTTACAGGGAGAGCGTACAGAGCTAAGGCGGGACAGCAAGCAGACTGCTGGTTGTGTGAGATGCATTAGGCAATCTGTTAGCTTTTTGCTGTAATGACAGCCAGTAAAAAATTGAAATTTTAGGGCTTAGTTTGGCAAAGGTTGTGCTTGAAGGCCATTGTGAAATACTTGAGCATATGCTTATGTCCCCTGGTAGGCATCAAATCTGGGGCTTCTTTTTCTTCCAACCTGTGCATTTGTGCTTTGCCAGATAGAGCTGGAGAGCTAATCTGAGGCCTCAAATACAAAACATGGTCATCTCCGGCCAGTGCTTTGAGAAACCATAAGGATTTCACCTACCGCTACTAATTCTTCAGTGGCCTGTAATCTTTGAGGTCTGGGTGGGAACTGAGACACGTGTGCACCCACATGGAAGGAACTTTCTGCAGAAGAGTCTGGCCTGGCAATCCTGTATTAACTGCATGGAAGTTTCAGGGCTGCAACCTTCTCCTGATACCAGAGGAGCTTCTATTGCTTGTGCTTTAGTCCCCAAAATATGTAGTAGCTCTTTTCTTGTTGCAGTTTCTTTAATGATCATGTGTTTTCTATTTCCAAATCCCACCATTATGTTACACCAGAGGCCAGGCTGAGTGATGTTAATGATGGCTAGCTTCAGCACTTAAAAATCTATTAATTCATGTAATGAACTGCAGGCTAACCTCATTTGGAAATTCATTTGTATATAAATTAATAAACTTGGCTTTATTTTTGAAATACAATTTCACTAGAAACCTGTCTTTTTAAATTAATAGCCCTCTGCTTTCCAAAAACTCATATGCTAAAATTTTCTTTGACAGAGAGAGTCTGCAGATGCCTATAATACTTTGTATCGAAGGAGTGCCTTTCCATTTAGAGTGCTAGGTCAAGGCTGATGTAGAGTGCTCGTCGTCTTTCTTTAGTTAAATAAACTACAGCTTTGGCTTCTGTAACAAAAGGCTAATTCTGCTCTGCTTGAGGGAGAGAAGAAGAAATGCTAAATTAGTACAGAGCGCCATCGTTCTGGTTCTTGTCATCTGATGCAGTTGTCCCAGTAGTAGTTAGGACCAGGATCAGGAGAGTTTATGATTCAGGAGCTGCAGGGCATAGGGAAATTCTTCAGTATCTTTTGCAGGTGCTGCAATGACAAGCTTGATGTGAGACACTAAACCCTATGGTGTCACAGGCCCTACGGTGGTGTCCTCAGTGACACCCTTCCTATGCACTAAGGTGTGAGGGATCTCCACCTGGCCCATGCTGTGGACCTGCCAGAGCCCATGCATCACTGAAATGCAGCTTGGGGAGTTGACATGTGACATGTTAAGCTTCATTCAGGCACTTCACCCAGGTGGAGAACATAGGCACTCCTCTGGAATTTCATGGCAAAATATATGCTGCAGTAATCCTGGGATGGGGAAGTATGCCGCACTGCTATTACTGCAGTGACTGCTTACCAGCACTGGTAAGGGCATAGTAGACAGAGAAATGTCTAAGACATGTTTGAGCAGCTCCCCTCTTCAGCTTTTATACATAATAATAAGACAAAATGAGTAAGCAAACTCTCAGTTTTGTTGTACAGATCTCTCATGCCAGCTTGTTAAGATTCCTTTTTTCTCTTTCTTTTTAATTTTCTCTTTTTTTTTTTTTTTTGTCTCCAAATGAAGCTAATTCAAGTGAAATCAGCTAACAAGCCTTTGGAGACATGACCAGAGCAAGAACATTAGACCATGTTTTATGTTGCAGAGACAATGCTGTTTCATTTAATTTATTTTCTCTGTTTGCAGTACCTCATTTAAAAATGAGTGGATGTTTCCTATTTCAAGATCTGTTCCAAAATCTGCTTGGATTTTTCACTCATGTAAAATCACCTTTAAGTCCATAAGGGTTTCATTGGAGAAATGAGCATTGTTCAAGAGGGGTAATTTAGGGACACCTCTAACCATTTACAAAAGCAACGTGGATACAAGCTAAAGGGGCTCCCAGCACAGTGAGGTGCTACCTAATATACATGCAGACACAAGTCTTTCTTTTTTGGATCGTTTGTGATGTTTGGTGCAGAAAGGCTACCCAAATAGCCTGAAGTGCTGAAGCAGGCTTTCCCAATATAATTTGCTGAGCTTTTAGGCTTGGGATTTCCTTCTTTTCTACGGTGGCATGCTGTTGATTTTCTCCACACTTGGCAGTATCATGTCTGTTGCTGATTGACAATGGAGCCAATCTAAGTGTATTGTAAGTCTTCTGGCATGCTAAAAGTGAACTGAACAGACTTGGGAAGCCCCTTACGGGCAGAACTAGATCCAGTTCAAAGAAGAGCATCAAGCTGCCAATGAGATATTGTGGGAAATATCACCAGGGAGGAGCTAACAATACTAAATGAGCTCCCTTCACCGCATAATATTAAAGTTTACTGATTGTGGTAAGTTGACCCTGGCTGGATACCAGGTGCCCACAAAAAACACTTGATCACTCCCCTCCTCAGCCGAACAGGGGGAAGAAAACATAACAAAAAGCTCATGGTTTGAGATAAGGACAGGGAGGGATCACTCGCTGATTACCATCACGGGCAACAGACTCAACTTGGGGAAACGAGTTTAATTTATTACCAATCAAATTGGAGTCAGATAATGAGAAATAAAACTAAAACTTAAAACCACCTTCCCTCTCCCCGCCCCCCCCCCCCCCCCCCCCCCCCCCCCTTCTTCCTGGGCTCAACTTCACTCCAGAGTTCTCTGCTTCCTCCCCCATCAGTGGCACAGGGGAACGGGGAATGGGGGCTGCGTCAGTTCGTCACACCTTGTCTCTGCTGCTCCATCCTCCTCAGCAGGAGGCTTCTTACACTCTTCCCAGCTCCAGCGTGGGGTCCCTCCCATGGGAGACAGATCTCCATGAACTTCTCCAACCTGAGTCCCCACCACAAGGACAGCCCCAAGAGGTCCCCGCAGGGTCCCCAGCCCAGGCTCCTCCCCACGGGGCCACAGGCCCTGCCAGGAGCTGCCCCAGTGCGGGCTTTCCACAGGTCATGGCCTCCTGTGGGCACCCTCTGACCCAGAGGGGCCCTGCCTGGGCTGTAGGAGGGGTCTGCTCCACCATGGACCTCCATGGGCTGGGGGCACAGCCTGTCCCACTGGCGGCTTCACCATGGGCTGCCAGGGAATCTCTGCTCTGGTGCGCGGAGGCCCCCCCCCCCCCGACCCCCTTCTGCCCTGGCCTGGGGGGCTGCAGAGTTGTTGCTCTCACATATTCTCACTCTTCTCTCCAGCTGCAATGGCTGCTGCACAGTAACTTTTCCCCCTTCTTAAATACTTTATCTTAGAGGCTCTACCACCATCGCTGATGGCCTTGGCCAGTGGCAGGTCCCTCTTGGAGCCAGCTGGCCTTGGCTCTATCAGATGCAGGGGAAGCTTCTAGAATCTTCTTGTGGAAACCACCCCTGTAGAACCCCCTCTACCAAAACTTTGCCATGCAAACCCAGTACATTAACATAGCCTGTCCCCTCATCAGCAGTGATGGCAGACCATTTTCACGTCTGGTTGTTGAGAATGGTGTTGCTACCTGTTATTTTCAAATTTGTCACTAGTGCTAATAGGTCCCCAGTGCTGCCCTGCAGTGTTTTATAATTAAAGGAAAGTGTTAGATCTTTTTGGCAGTTGCAAAAGGTCTGGGTACATGGGTAAATTTATTTACTTTAAAGTCATAATAAAATGGAAGATCATTGTATTTGATCCCCTGTATGTGAGCTTACCCTGGTACTCCCAGATTGAGCCCAAGAACTTGTGCCTGTGCAATGCTTATTGTCCAAAGGCATCTTCCAACTGAAAAGTAAAGAAATGGAGAGCTCACTACATTGCTTGGCTCAGCATGCAGAAGTAATGCCTTGTTTCCCAAATGAATTTGTCTGACTTCAGTTCCCAGCCATTAGTTGTTCTTGTGTAATTTCCCTGCTAGACAGGAGAGACTGTAAGTACCCAGTGTTTGTTTTCTCCCTGGCAAGGTGCTTACAGTGTATAAACTAGTCACTTGTCAGTCTTCTTTTTTATAAACTAAATGTATTGAGAGTTCTGTAGTCTCACTGTATGAGTTTTTCCATAGAGTCCGTGTAGTCAAGGTTTTGGGGCTGCTTTCTGTATTCTCTCCGTTTTTTTCTGACACAAGATGTGAACACGCTGTGTGCTAACACAAAGTCTCACAAGTGCTTCCCTACTTCTTCTTGTTGCCCTTCAGTATTTAAATTTAAGGAATAAATTAGCATTTCTGTAAAATTAAGGTAATACTGGGAGCTGATGTGTATGTGTAGATATATCTGTGTATAGTTCTTCACAATGCAGATCCTTTCTGGAGTTGCAGAAGCATCCTCTTTCTTCCAAGTAGATTTGCATTTCTTATTTCTAAAGGCCTTGCTTTTGACTAAATTAAAATGTACTTAATTTGACTGGGTACAGCTTGCCAGTGATACCCACGGTTTTCACTGGCTTGTCCTCCTCATGATGCATCACTGAGCCAGTTTGTCACCTGCACATATGTCAGCACGTGATCTTGTGTTTATTTGCAGGTAACTGATGAAAATATAGATTAGCACAAGTATTCAACTTTGCAACCCTTCCTATGGAGCACCTACTTCTAAGGTTCAGTCCTAGCTGACAAAGCATTCATGCCCATAGTTGGCGTCCCCTTGCCTTGTGATTTGTACAACTCTATCTACATGTTGTAAACCAGTAAAGAGTTTGTTCATAATCAAAGATTTGTGCTTATCTTTTGCATTTTACTGGAAGAGAGGAAGTAGTCAAAGTCCAGATCTTCAGAGGCTCATGAGTTTGGGGCACAGGCTCTTCACAGTGACATGAATAGACAGACATATCGTGGTTTTTGAAGAGTCCTCATATTCCTGTTGCAGGAGGCTGACTGGATAAAGGGCAAGTCAAAGCAGCTCACCAAACCTGTCAAAACATAACTGCTCATGTGGCAGAAGTTACAGTATTCAGGAGTTTTGTTTCACAGCTGGGCTGTTAATCTCATTATTATGTTCACTTGTCAGAGCATGTTAATATAACTAAAGTGAAAAATGTTCCTAGAGACATACTATTGAATATTTAAAATGCAGAATTAAGCGTGGCTTTTAAAGCATCTAAAAGATGTGGTATTGGGATCACCATCCCTGGAAGTGTTTTAAAAAATGTGTAGATATTGTGCTTAGGGATATGGTTTAGTGATGGATTTGGCAGTCCTGGGTTAAAGTTGAGCTTGATCTCAAAGGTCTTTTCCAACCTAAATGATTCTATGATTCTACGTAATGCTAAATCATGGTGATCTTTAAGGAAGGTTTGACTACCCTTTATGTGTTTTGAGAGTCCACCTAAATATAAACCAAATAAAAGTCATTTAAAAATCAATTGATTAATGAGAATATGTAACGATATTTTTTTAAATCTCCATTTTTATTGGTATAGTAGTTATTTTTGTTAGTGGTGTTCATTAAGGATTGAAACAGAGTGGGAACTCAGCACCTACAAGGTATAAACTATACGGGCAGGAAGAAGAAATTAAGAGATTAAAAACTGGGTTGGTAAAGCCATGCTGAGTTTCTGTGCCATATCCCTGCAGATTTCAGCTCTGAAGTTAGTAGGAGGTTTGCAGCTAAGTTCTGTAAGTGCTCAAACTTTTACTTAGCTAGCACACAAAGGCCCCACTCATCCATATGATCATTTATTTTTCTCCATAAATATTCTGGTTTAAATCTTTTTCGGTAGCAAGAGCCAGGCATTTAACAATTTCTAAAGCCATCAATAAAACAAAATATCCGAATTGTAAGCAGGTTCACCAGAGACTAATTTGTTGTAATCAGTTAATACAGTCCTTGAAAAATTAGGTTCTCTTTGCTTCTAGCTTAGTAACAGCAGGCCAAATCTTGCCTGCCTTATTGATTTCAGTGGGACCACTGGTATGAATGAGCAGGAAGGCTTTGACAGAGCACATTTAGATGTAGTGTACAGCACTCAGGTTCTGAGACACTGGAAGATTCCTTCCTCCAACATAGTAATTCAAACCTACACACCTTCTCTCTGATGGCATTTGTAGGGCTCAGCAGGAAGAGGTAGATAATAGCGCACTCCTTGCCATCGAGCTGTGTGGCAGGAAGGCAGAGGAATGGAGCTGGGTCTCTAGTTGGCCTGTGCAGTCTCTGCTTTCATGCAGCACAGAGCTGAAGCATGTGCTGAGCTAGCCTGGGGCTTTTCTGTGCTGTGATCCCTCAGGAAGAGCTTGGGGAGGTCTAGGGTGGACGCACTGAATGCTTCTGCTGGGAGCAGTTGCAGATTGTGGGAAGGTCCATGCAGAGTTAGAGCTAATAAGCCCATCTGGATGTAAATGTATTTGCTCCCCAACCATCCAGGCTTCAGAAGAGCTTTCTAGCTTGGGAGCAGCACCAGATTCAAGCTGGTCCTGCAATTCTGTATTGGCTCAGCCCAAAATACTACACCTTCTGCTGGGAGCCTTGCAGAGCAGGGCACAGGGATAGTCAGGCAATTCTGCAAGGGCAAGAAGAATCCAGATGGATGTCATAGTTCCAGCTCAGCACCAGCTGTGCTAGAGGTAGGTTGGCTCAAGGTAAATCTGCTACAGTGTCTCCAGCTCAAAGCTTGATACCAAGGGGCCCAGTGCTCTACAGATGGGGAAACTGGCACCCACAGACTTGTCCAAGGACACGCAGCAGGCTGGTGGCAGAGCTAGGAGTAAAACCCAGATTTCCATCACTCTGTCTTGCTTTATCCATTAGGCCATGAGAAACATTGATCATCCTTCTGTGCTTTGCTTGTGTCGTTTCTTAAGTGGGAAAAAGAATCACCAGTGTTTGTGGATTGTGAATTTCCCAGGTAAAACACACACACACACACATTTAGGTGTTTGTGTTACTGATTACTGCCTTTCACAGGCAGAGCGATTTTAGATAAATCCTTACCACTAATTTAGTCTGCATTTATATGTTGGTGGTCCTTTTGGCAACTGGTTGTAACTCTTGTGACTGAGTTTCCCTTCCTTCTCCCTGCCCCTTAAGTATCAGTGTGTACCCACATAATCTATTGTACATCTATTTATTTGGGTATACCAGCACAATCTATACATTTATCTGTACAAAATAGTTATAAATTAAAGAAAATGACAAATCTTTACGGGAGCTGCATTTTCCAGGAAAAAAAAAATGCTGTGCAATTAACCTTAGTGAGGGGTTTCTTAAAATTGGCAAGATGGTCCTGGGAATATTCGTTATAACTTCATGGAAAGTCCTATGTCCCACATCCCTTTTGGGGTGCACGGATCCTCCTTTCATCACATTTAATGTTTTAAGTAATCAGCCATTAAACAATATGTCACGGCTTCTCAGCAATAATGCAGCAGCCGTTTGGTCCAGCCACACTCTTGTAGGAAACATGCGAGATGGATCAGCCCACGATTTGGTTCAGGTCAGCACTGGCCTGGCTCGCCTCGTCCCAGCATGTCGGGGGCAGCTGAAAGCGGCATGTATAATTCAGAGGGCTGGAGGGCTGTGACGGGGGAGCTTTCCCGGCTGTTGCTTGGGCAGATGGTGAGCAGCGTACGGAGCAGAGAGCACACGATAGATTGGTGCCAAGACTGGGACTCAGTTGCCAAATCTCATGTGAAGTAGGGCTGTGCAGACGAAATAGAGACATGAATTATAGTTTGTTAATGTTCATTAAAACTTTTGGTGCTTATAGTCCTGCTAAGATGAAAAATTCCAGAGCAGATAGAAATCCCTAGGAACTCACTATGTTATCTACAAATGTCTCCTTCAATCTCTGATTTACATTTGCCTTTTTTCCCCCAAATGTTTAATTGCCACATGTTTGATGGCTTCAGGCTTCTGACTACTGTGAAATTGAGACCGAGCCTTTAGGTGTAAACAAAACCCTCACTTCAGTAATAAACCTAGAATTATTTCTACTCATTCCATTTCATAGTGCTACAGCAGTTTTTAGTAGGTACGGGGTAGTTTGACAGATTGAGGTAAAAGCAGTGATAAATGTTGCTATTTATACTGTAAAACTGACTAGATAAAAAAACCAAGAGCATTGTCCTAGTGTGACTTCTAATATAGAAAGCCTGTCTCTGTTAAGCCTCTTTTGGGGGGATTCTGGCTGGGAGCAGAATTCTGCCTCTTATAGACAAATTGCAAGCTCCTCCCAGGGCAGGGGGGGAGGGGTGGGCATTGAGGGGTGCAGGAGGGTGGTTGTGAACTGCTGGTTGGCAGAAGTGGTACACTCTCAAGAAGCTGGTACTCAAGGAAATGGAAAAGCCTCAAATATTTATGTTGAAAGAAATTGTTCCGTATTTCTTTTTACCTTTTGGCTGTTGGTTGCACAACCCAAAACACACAGTGTTTTGCCTAAAGTGGGATTCCAGCACTCGGCAGTTTGGGGTGAAATCCTTTAAGCTGAGCTCCTCAGCTTTGAGGATACTTACAGAAAAGGCAGTTTGGCCCTGGTGAACATTTAGAGTGCAGCGGTGGTCGTCTGTTAGTTATGATGCAGATATATCCTTAAGCAGAATAAGTGATAAGGCTTTGTGAAGTTTGTGCAACTTTGACAAGGTATGCCCCGTGGTAGGTCTGCAGTGCAGAGGGAAAGAATGTTTTTTTATTTTATTGATATTGCTTCAGATTATATAACTACTTTTGGTAGGCAGTGATGGAAGAAGTTAACCAGAGAATAATTCTTCAAATGTAACAAAGTTTTTTAAGTAAAGAACTGGCTTTCTTTAAGAATCGTGGTACTAACCAGGAGGATCAATCATTTCCCAATTTGCTTTGGGAGCTCAATTGCACTGGAGATCATCATCACTGGCAGAGAACATCAGTGCTTATTGTCCATTTTATTAACTTTAAAAAACAGGTAGCCTTTCAAACAACTGCAATGCAAGTGTGTAATAGGAGAACGTTTTGCTGTACACACAAAAGCACTTTGGAAATGTGAACCATGTGTGGTGTCTAGGGATGACTTCAATCCCTTGCTTTTTCATATGTTATATATGTTATACTGCAACAAGTGTAATTTGGAATTGGCTCTGCCTTTTCATCTTTAAAATTAATGAGGCTTTCTTGGCTGGTAATGCTGGTGTAGTTGTAATTTTTTGCAATTGTACTAAGCACATTTCTACAAAGCTTTTCCTAAGAGGTAAAATGAGTTTTGTTTCTGTTTTTAAATCCACACACTGCTTGTTTTTCTATTGCGCTTATGAGCTTTCTTTGTTTTAGCATTTAAGACTCAATTCAACGGGAATACTTCCCACCAAAGAAACAGAAATGAACCATTATCTCAGCTACTGTGAGAAACATATTAGAGGCTTATATGTTCCAAACAGAAATTTTAATCCTCATGGAAAACTATCCAGTAGGGTTCCATATTCCAAAAATGTTACCATTTTTATACAAAACAAGCTATTCTTTTCCTTTTTTGCCTTGCAGAATTCCTTGGCAGGGAAACCATTCTGTGTTCAGTAGGGATAGTTAAAAATATTGTAGATAGGAACTTCAGGCCAGATTTTGAACTGCTTTATGTTTACATTTCATAGAGGAAATGTTGTCTTTGGGTTTTGGCAATATAGCGGAAAACCTTCAGGTATGGGAGATTGCAGTGAAATTTCCTTCACCATGAGGCAAAATGAAAGTCCCAATTTGCTGCTTCACATTGTATTACGTTCAGTAGCGAAAATATGTATAACAGCTGCCTTTTTTGCTAATTCTGCTGGAATTTGTCACTGAGACATTATTACAAACTACTCCTGAAAATGCTTTAGCAACTTCCTCTCTTCCCACACTAGTCGCCAGGAAGAAACCACTGTCCACAGCTGGGTCTGTGAAAAAAGGGAAAGAAAGCAAGCTAGTGACTGGTTTGGGGACCAGAATTTTCTATGCTATGTATCAGTCTTTCTGATTCACTGCCCCGCTTCTCCCAACAGGCAGGTTCAGGGCATGACTGGCTTCTTGGTTCAAGAGTGAGAATTGGAGCTCTGTTTGTCAAATTGTGGTTTTGGCTGTTGATGCTGGACAATCAAGGCTCCCCAGTGCTGGAGACAGAGCCCACAGCAAGATGAGACAGAACAGCCCGTGCATTTTACAGCCTGTATTATTAAAGGGAAGCTGGTGGCAAGTGGAAGTTATATATGCCAGGCTGTAAAATGTGATGGAGGTTCACAGACTTGCCACCTATTCCATCATCTCTGCTACCAGGGTAATAAATTCTGCCTGATGGCCAGGCAGACATTTAGGTACTGTAACCTTTTAAACTGTCCAGGAGTTGTGGATTTTAGAAGGCTATCTAAGATTCTGGCCACAGCAAGGTATTAAATGTGTTTATGCAATTACAGTTTTGTGCCCTCCCGAAATCAGTAGTAAATTTCCTATGGGATTTAATGGCACCCACAATTTTGTACTGCGAAAGGGAACAGTGGTTCAATATTATTCAGAAGTAGTATGTCATACAAGGGGAAAAGGGGACTGGAATGGCTTTTGTTTCCATCCCCCAGAAAGCAGAGCATCCCCACACTAGTGCTTAATCCTTTATGTTCTATGTCAATGTTGCCAGTTTCAGAATGTCAAACAGAAACTTCCAGGAGCATTTAAATACACAAACATTTGCCTTTGTGCGAATTGTAAGTTGTTAGTTCAAAAGACGTTACATTTGTTATTACCTTAGGCTAAACCACATTGCAGAGCAGAGTAATTTATTACAAACGTGATATTTTGTGGCACTTAAACCCATTTACCAGCTAATCTAGAAAACAAAATTCTGTAATTGCACACATGGTTGTTTAGAAAGATCTTAGCCTAGAAAATGATATTAAGAGGATAACTGGTAAGGGCTGAGTAGTACTTGTTGTGAATCAGTATGCATGGTTAAATAATGGGTAAAGTTAAATTAGTGGGGCCTTTCTAATTTAATCTCATCTTCCAGTAAAAGAGATACCTAGCTATAACTTCAACTACCAGAACCAACTACTTTATACTGAGAAAAGACATTTACTACTCATTTAATCTGCATTCAGATGAAAAGACACTTGCCTTATTATTTTTAATTCGTTCATAAATTTGGAATGATATTGCTTTCATGACCTTGTTATAATTAGCAGTAGCTATTTCTTGTTAATGAGCTATTACCTGCAAATCCATATAATTCATCTGACAAGCTGACAGCCTGACTAATTAACAAGGTTTGACCAGTATCTGAAGCCCTCTGCAAAAGATTTTCTCCTTTGACACTAAAAAATATTCTCTGAGGTACCATATATAAATATATCACTGTAAATGCTTTCTCCAAAGAGGTTACAAAATCACCCTGCTGAGACGTTTGTCTGTAACATTCACCCAGAATAGAGACTGTTACCTAAAAATCCTATTTTGCACCACATTTATCCTGTGATTAAAACTGTGCTAACACCGCTGATATTTCTAAATCCCTGGCAATCTATAGCATCATTTCTATGTGGCTTGCACAAAAGATTTTAAAACAGAGAACACCAAGCTAGCCTGCATAAAGAAGCCTCTAGACCCCTCCACTAGCAGAAAACACACTTCTGAAAAAGAGTTTGTCTGTTTTCAGCAAAAACTGCGCCATTAGCTTTTAGGGCCTGATCCTCCAGAGAGTAGGCATTCCTTGCACTTCAGTGGAATTTGGATCTGGCCCTGGCCCTTCTTGGCTGCACATTACTGCCTAGCCTGTCTCCATCGACTTGTTTGTACCCACGTTAAGTAGCAGGAAATAGTTTCTCATTTTTAGGAGGTGTCTTTTAAATAGCATGAAGGCAGGGTTTTGTGTTCAGAAAAACTGAGACATGTTGTAACGTTACAACTGCTCTTTATGGATTTATTGATAAACATGGCACTTTACCATGGGAAGGAAAATTCACTGCCCAAGGCAGTTTTCAGTCCAATATGCAATGATCTTCTGCATAACGCATGGTAGTTTTATGTGGGCCAGATTCTGTGCGCGCACACCCTGCTTCTCAGAGTTGCTGTGAAAATTAGATGTTATTGTTTCTGAAGCCATTAGAAACTAGAGAGATTAACTCCATAGAAAAGATGAGGAGGAAATTAGTAATTCTGTCTTCAGAGTAGTGTTTGAATGATGAGAAGTAAATAAAGCATGGGACCACACAACAAAGGGGAAAAAACCAAAATATCGAATAGCTGCTCTTTCTGTGGACAGCATTCATTCATCCTGCACAGTGCATGAGCCAACGGCTCTGTGGGAAAAATAGGTGTACGTGTGGTTACGCTGCCTGGTGCTGCCGCTGCACGAGGCAGCTGTGTTAAGGTCGCAGGTGATTCCCAGCTTTCAAGCGCTTGACTTCGTACCCTTTGCTTCTTGATGATGCTTTCTGTGACATTGTTTAGTGTGTGTTGTGCGAGTATCTGGAAGCTCTGCTATAACGAATCAAGATCCAATTACAAAAGAAATTGTCCACATTTCTTTATAAGAAGATGCTATCCATCACAAAGAATTGACCAAATAAATGTAATCTTTTTTTAAGGTTAGTAGTCAAAGCAAAAGACAGTTTCTGCTCAAATTCAGTCACTGTATTATTTTTTTTTTTAGATTCATGAAGGAAGGGAAAAGGAAACCCTTGGAAAGCCTTCTTTGACAGCTATCTTAAAGGCTAAATGAGAGATCTTATTTTAGACAATAAGATGTTTGTACACAGAGAAGGAAGAGGCACAGCAGACAAGACTATTTACTGTTACAGAAGTGGCAGTGAGGAGGAGGTGGGTGCACAGGCACGGCCTCGTTAGTGAAGCAGCCAGGGTGGCTGGGTGCAGCTTCAGGATTTGTGTCCATAAAAGATGGCAGAAACCTCCGCGAGCATCTGTGGCTCGCTCCCGTACTGATTTGCAGGGTGAATGGTGTGCTTCCTCCTCATGTGCATTCCTTGCTGTTTGGTAAAAACCTTCTCTCCTACAGGATTCCAAGGAAAATAAGGTTTATTTAGATTTCAACTGATGACTAACTGGTAACTTCAGGTGGGTTTCATTAATAGTTTCAGCTTTATTTTTCCCTTGGGGAAAATTCATCCATCTCTACCTACATTTTAAGGGAAGATTTTAATTCTGATTGGAAGGCAGGAACTTCCAACTTTCTTACCCTGTTTTCTCTTTCTTATTGCTGTTTTGCTTTGCTTTACATTTGTCTGTTACCCTATTATAATACAGAGAGGATCTGTGAAATTCCCTACAGAAGTAATTTCTTATTTGTTATTTCTGGAGGAGAAACTTTTTGACAGATTTTTGATTGTGGCACATTCCTTCCCTTGTTGAATCAGTGACAGACATTTTTAGCTACTCAGTCTGGTTTCTCTGGTGAGGGGCTTTATCACCACAAAAAGAAAGAATGATGCTCCACAACCCTGCTGCAGTTGGGAACTTGTAGTTGTGTCCCTGCAAAATCCCACCAGAGTTGGTGCTTTCTTTTACCTCAGTCCAGAGAGTTGTGGTATAGCCGTGTCCAGAAATAAGGTGACCTCAGTTCATTACAGTAGTGAAAGAATTCCTGTACCATATCACCAGCAGCATTCATGTTGAAGCAACTGGCCTGACACAGAAGTCTTGTTGTAGAAAGACACCTGTTCTTGCAAGACTTCTATCTAGCAGAGCTTATGAGCGTGCAGGTACTCCATTGGTGTTTGCACTTAAATTGACACACTTTTTGTATATCTGACTTTTTGCTATCTGGTGGTAGGAGGGCTTCATTTAGGGATGCCACAACATTTAAGGATTTTAGGTGTTAGCGTAGACATAATAAATTGCCTACGTTTAAGGGAGAAAATGAAGAACAGCACCTGGGACTGTATGGGCTCTCCACAGATGCCACTTTAGCACAGCAGTGCGTCCTGTGTCAAGAACGCAGAGCTAAACACATAGCAGCTGTCAGCCTGCAGAGAGAGCAGCGGGAGCGTGTTTCTCTGTGGGAACTGCTCTGTCCTTGGTTGCTTAGGCTCCGAGTATTGCAAATGGCATGCAGATTAACTTGGATGTAAGTGATCCAGCTGATGGGGGTAACAGGCAACAAACCTATCTTTTGCTGATTATTTCCAATAGGTAGAGTGCATGCTTAAAGTACCGCTAGGTTATTGGAATATATTGTGGGATAGATGAACTTCCCCTTGTGACAGGGGACAGCATGATGAATGAGAGACTCGCACTGATGGCGACTAGGACGCTTCTTGGATAAATATGCTATTTATCTTCCCACAAAGCACATCTCTATTGTAGAGCACCAGCCACGTCAGTGTAACAATACCATCAAAATCCAGGCAGTAAAAGCTCCGAGAGACAGGCAAGCTTTGGTGCTAGCATGTTTCCACCTTCAACTGCACCCGCCTACTTGGTGAGTTATTGTTATCGTGTTTGTAAGTAACTCTCTGCAGACAATTTACATCTTAACCAATGCAGCACATTTGCTTTGTGACACCTTTAGCACCCTGATTACATATAATCTGTTCAGGCCGTAAGGAAGAACTGCCTCTCATTCCCCCATCACTCAGCATGCCCCCCCGTGTCTCTCGCCCTCCCCCGAGCAGGCATGCAGGAGGGGAGGCGAGGGGAAGCAGCACTCACTCCCTTCATCCATGGTTTGTTAGGGAAGTTGTCCTAGATTCATGGCACGACTTAGAGGAACCACATAAACTGCACAGGGTTACCTGACCCCCCTTCATCTCAGGGTTTTGCCTCAAGCCGTTCTTTCCCATTCGAGGCTGCCTGGGATGCTTCATCCTTCCTCAGTGCTGCGGCAGGCTCTGAGGAGGCACTTTGTGCAAAGGAGCTCCCAGCAAGAGACACTGTGTCCATCCCAACTATTCCTCAAGAGACATGTGTTTTTCTAGAGCACTACCGTCTGTTCAGGCAGGACACAACCCTTTAGTTGTAAAGCTACATTTACAGATGATGAAGCCTGAGCAGTTGCCACCCAGCCCCCCAGTTCACACTGAGCCAGAGCTCTGGCAGCCTCGGCTCAGCACGGCAGGAATTCAGCAGCCCCATCAGTGTAACAGTGCCGCTGGTATGTCACCATTTACTCAGTCCAGGAGCGATTAGCTGTGTAATAGCCCACAACTCCAGGTAGCCCACAACAACAGAAGG